>NC_047106.1:28155386-28777053 GCF_902500255.1 Thalassophryne amazonica
AGCAAAAAGAGAAAGAAACACTCAGTGCATCATGGGAACCCCCCAGCAGTCTAAGTCTATAGCAGCATAACTAAGGGATGGTTCAGGGTCACCCGATCCAGCCCTAACTATAAGCTTTAGCAAAAAGGAAAGTTTTAAGCCTAATCAGAAAAGTAGAGAGGGTGTCTGTCTCCCTGATCCGAATTGGGAGCTGGTTCCACAGGAGAGGAGCCTGAAAGCTGAAGGCTCTGCCTCCCATTCTACTCTTACAAACCCTAGGAACTACAAGTAAGCCTGCAGTCTGAGAGCGAAGCGCTCTATTGGGGTGATATGGTACTATGAGGTCCCTAAGATAAGATGGGACCTGATTATTCAAAACCTTATAAGTAAGAAGAAGAATTTTAAATTCTATTCTAGAATTAACAGGAAGCCAATGAAAAGAGGCCAATATGGGTGAGATATGCTCTCTCCTTCTAGTCCCCATCAGTACTCTAGCTGCAGCATTTTGAATTAACTGAAGGCTTTTCAGGGAACTTTTAGGACAACCTGATAATAATGAATTACAATAGTCCAGCCTAGAGGAAATAAATGCACGAATTAGTTTTTCAGCATCACTCTGAGACAAGACCTTTCTAATTTTAGAGATATTGCGCAAATGCAAAAAAGAAGTCCTACATATTTGCTTAATATGCATATTGATGGACATATCCTGATAAAAAATGACTCCAAGATTTCTCACAGTATTACTAGAGGTCAGGGTAATGCCATCCAGAGAAAGGATCTGGTTAGACACCATGTTTCTAAGATTTGTGGGGCCAAGTACAATAACTTCAGTTTTATCTGAGTTTAAAAGCAGGAAATTAGAGGTCATCCATGTCCTTATGTCTGTAAGATAATCCTGCAGTTTAGCTAATTGGTGTGTGTCCTCTGGCTTCATGAATAGATAAAGCTGGGTATCATCTGCGTAACAATGAAAATTTAAGCAATGCCGTCTAATAATACTGCCTAAGGGAAGCATGTATAAAGTGAATAAAATTGGTCCTAGCACAGAACCTTGTGGAACTCCATAATTAACCTTAGTCTGTGAAGAAGATTCCCCATTTACATGAACAAATTGTAATCTATTAGATAAATATGATTCAAACCACCGCAGCGCAGTGCCTTTAATACCTATGGCATGCTCTAATCTCTGTAATAAAATTTTATGGTCAACAGTATCAAAAGCAGCACTGAGGTCTAACAGAACAAGCACAGAGATGAGTCCACTGTCTGAGGCCATAAGAAGATCATTTGTAACCTTCACTAATGCTGTTTCTGTACTATGATGAATTCTAAAACCTGACTGAAACTCTTCAAATAGACCATTCCTCTGCAGATGATCAGTTAGCTCTTTTACAACTACCCTTTCAAGAATTTTTGAGAGAAAAGGAAGGTTGGAGATTGGCCTATAATTCGCTAAGATAGCTGGGTCAAGTGATGGCTTTTTAAGTAATGGTTTAATTACTGCCACCTTAAAAGCCTGTGGTACATAGCCAACTAATAAAGATAGATTGATCATATTTAAGATCGCAGCATTAAATAATGGTAGGGCTTCTTTGAGCAGCCTGGTAGGAATGGGGTCTAACAGACATGTTGATGGTTTGGATGAAGTAACTAATGAAAATAACTCAGACAGAACAATCTGAGAGAAACAGATTGACTGCTTGCATCACTGAAAGCAGCCAAAGATAACGATACGTCTTTGGGATGGTTATGAGTAATTTTTTCTCTAATAGTTAAAATTTTATTAGCAAAGAAAGTCATGAAGTCATTACTAGTTAAAGTTAAAGGAATACTCGGCTCAATAGAGCTCTGACTCTTTGTCAGCCTGGCTACAGTGCTGAAAAGAAACCTGGGGTTGTTCTTATTTTCTTCAATTAGTGATGAGTAGTAAGATGTCCTAGCTTTACGGAGGGCTTCTTTATAGAGCAACAGGCTCTTTTTACAGGCTAAGTGAAGATCTTCTAAATTAGTGAGACGCCATTTCCTCTCCAACTTATGGGTTATCTGCTTTAAGCTGCGAGTTTGTGAGTTATACCACGGAGTCAGGCACTTCTGATTTAAAGCTCTCTTTTTCAGAGGAGCTACAGCATCCAAAGTTGTCTTCAATGAGGATGTAAAACTATTGACAAGATACTCTATCTTACTTACAGAGTTTAGGTAGCTACTCTGCACTGTGTTGGTATATGGCATTAGAGAACATAAAGAAGGAATCATATCCTTAAACCTAGTTACAGCGCTTTCTGAAATGTATAAATATACACTAAACACAGAATAAATCACAGTAATAAAAAGTGCAAATGAAATATGCAATAAGAAGGAAAAAAGAATGCACTGTCCGCAGACAGACTGCCTGGGCGTATGGTTTGGCAAAGGTCTAAAACTCTTAATATGAAAAAATAAACAATAACCTGGCAAAACAGAGAGGGGGAACACCCTAAACTTAAAAATCTGCATGATGGAACAGCAACATTGTGCCAGTGCTTAGGGAGAGCCCTACCACTACTGATATTGTTTAAAAACACAAAGGTACTTTTATCCGATTACTCGATTAATCGACAAAATAATCGATTCCAAAAATATTCGATAGCTGCAGCCCTAATCAGAACGGCTTTTTAAGGTGATTTTTCCATCCCATTACGCTGAGAAAAAAATCCTTCTGAGAACCCTGCTGTCTATATGTGGCCCTGCGAAAGACTGGTGTCCATAGGGCGTAAGCTGCCTCACACCCTGTGACTGCTGGGACAGACTCCAGCACCCTCCGTGACGCTCAACTGACATAAGTGGGTCTAGAAAATGAATGAACGAATGTTGTTTTTAAAACACACATGCAGTACTAGACATTTATTTCTGAAAGCTACTATCACACAGAAGGCATTTGTGTGGCATGTGACAACCACTGACCTGCTACACTCGCAGGGCACATGCAGGCACTCACCGCCAATACTGAGGCCTGTCAGCGTGTGCATGACACGTGACTGTTGCACGTGTGAGGACTGCACGTGCATGCCATGTGGCCACAGTGCTGGTGTGGCATTCAGCATACCTGCCACCATTTGACATCACAATGCAGCACACCCACGCATGGCCGCGAGCGCCAACGTTGTGAAGTGTAACTAGTAGACTGGTGCCAAAATGAGGAAACAGCTTTATTTAAAGAAATACAGGCAAATGTGAGAAAAAGTTGGGAAATTGTCTTTGTCAATTTCGGTGTGCTGATTCCAAATCTGCCATTTACCAAACTGTATCTGTCCTCTGGTGACCTTGAGAGGTCACTGAACTTTGTACCCGTTGACCTGACTAAAAACCCCACTTTGAGCATGAATTATCGATCTGAGCTCATTCAAAATCCACAAAATGCTTACATAATTGTCCAATTTTCTAGATTTGAATATTTTGAATTCTAATCAACTTTCCAGGATGTGCTTGATCTCTGGTGACCTTGAGAGGTCAATGACCTTTCAGATTGCTCTGCTGAACTTTAAATTGAGTAATCATTTTTAAAATGTGTCTCAAATTTAGATAATATCTTGTTTTAAGTATCATGTCTATGAAAAATACCTTACCTGACCTTTTGTGACCTTGAATGATTATGAAATTAGTCCTGCAGGTATGACTGTTAATCCAGGCTTGACCACGTTTTCAATGTGTTTTCAATATGTTTAAATCTGAATCCTTGTGCAATGGACTTTTCTAGAACTTTATTTTATTTAGGTATTTCACAAACCAATCACTGAAATGTCATTCTGCAAATGATCTTTAGGAAGAGGTCAATGACCTTTCATGACTGCAATGCTTTAGAACATCAAACTGATAAACAGAACATTAAAACTTTTTTTCCTGTCCTAAATGATAATATTTGTTTGTCAATGCAGAGACTTTGCAGTAAGCTGCAAAATAATCACAGACATTTACCTCCCTGTGTACTATAAGGTCAATCGTGACCTTCCCATTTGTGACCCAATTTCACATCTGGAAAATCTCCATGCACTCTGCTGTTATTGTAGGCACACCACAGGGATCAACTGCTCCAAACATTTTTCAAAATGTACATGGTCATGTGTGGTAACTGCTTTCACTGAGGAGCTAAGAAATAGCCGAGTTCAGAAGGGCTTTTGATTATAACTTCATAGCGACACTAAAGTCTTTCACAATAGTAGTAATGAGAAATGGCCTTGTCATTATGGGTCTGTGACTTTCATTCTGCTGTAGTACTGTGGACATTTCCCTCCAGTACTCTTCATATGTAAATAAGTATACTAGTATTAAGGCTTTGTTATTAGTTTTTGCAGTAAACACTGGTGTGTATGATATATGTATTGTATACATAAGTCTTTCACAATAGTAGAAATGAGAAATGGCCTAGTCAAAATGGATGTGTGATTTTCATTCTGCTGTAGTAGTGTGCAGTATTCGGTCCAGTACTGTACATATGTAAATACGTATATTGGTAGTTAGGTTTTGTTTATATGTACTTTATACAGTGAATAGCTGGTGGTTATAATATATAGCGTTGTATATCTCATATTCAAATTGTTGTTGCATCACTCACTCACTTGCTCACTCACTTCAACAAGATCTGCAAGAAGGTTTGGATGAAAACGGAAACAGTGAAGAGACTGAAGTACATCCCCATTCACCCACTAGCAGCAAGTCTTGGAGATGATGTACTCAGTGTACTTCCAGCATGTCATGCTGTCACAGGTTGTGACACCACATCATTTCTAGCTGGTCACAGCAAGAAATCCTGCTTTAAGACATTCAAGGAGTGTTACAACCTACTGTCAAACCTTGACAAAGGGAATCTCAGTAACCACACCTGTGCAGGTGCAGAGACACTCAGACTGACTGCATTTTCGTCAGACAGAGCACAGGTAACACTCTTTGCTCAAATACATTTACTGGAAACCTGACCACCAACTCATGATGCCCTGTCTTTTCACATACAGAGAGCACATTACCAAGCATCTGTGTGGAACCATGCAGACCAACAGCAACCTGTGCTGCTGCTGCCACAGACCATGGGATGGAAAATTGAGAGTGGTGCACTGGTGCCAGTACTGACCTCAATACCTTCTGTACCACAAAGGCTTGTCAGTTTGGCTGCATGTCGATGTGCAACTCACTGCAAATTTGGTAATTGTACATGCAAGAAAAACAAGCTTCAATGCCCCGCCGCATGTCGTTGCCATGCATCAGTATGTAGAAACAAGGCAGAGTAAATGTAATGTAGTCAACTGCTACATGAGCTTCAGTTGGTTGATCTCTCAAGGTCACCACAGGTCAAATAGGGTTCCAAAATTACGAAATGATATATAGATTGTGTGTACATGATACTAAAACTGTGTGAAATTTAAACAACATTTTGAGAATAATAAAATATTTTATTGCTGCAAAAACATATTAAAGTTTAACGCAGCAATCTGAAAGGTCAATGACCTCTAAAGGTCACCATAGGTCAAGTACATCTTGGAAAGATGGGAATTAGAATTTGAAATATTCAAATCTCGAAAAATAGACAATTTTGTAGGCATTTTGTGGATTTTGAATGAGTTCAGATTGATAATAAATGGTCAAAGTGGGATTTTTAGTGGGGTCAACCTACAAAGTTCGATGACATCTCAAGGTTACCAGAGGGCAGATACAGTTTGGCAAATGGCAGATTTGGAATCAGCACACCCAAATTGACAAAGTAGTTCATTTGCCAACTTTTTCTCACATTTGCCTGTAGGCGTCAACATTTTCAATTTTGGCACCAGTCTATAGGGGGTCTGGGGGTGTGCCCAGACCGAACACAACTGCGGGACTAATGGGCGTCCCACACACACTTGTGCAAGACGTGGGACACGGGGGTAAATCCTGCCGAGTGAGGGACGGTTGTCAGCTGTGCATTCAGTAGTGTTTAATGTTGCTCACCAAAAACCACTTGCCACACCCTGGCTAGTGCAACTGTGTCATGTTGTGTGACATATTTGTGGCGAGCAGTGACATGTTGGTGGCAGATAGTGTTGAGTTTTGTGGCAAGTGTTTGAAGGGCCTCAAAAATGCCACTTCACATGCCTTCTGTGTGAAAGGGGCTCAATTAAGACATATTAGATATTTCCTGTATTCAATAATAATTGAGCTATTTTTAAAAGTCTCATCTGAAGATGAAGTAATATTTCTAAACAAGTGTAATATTTGTTTAACCGCAGCAGAAAGAAGACACAGCCGACCATACCAGCTGGACTTGAACAAGAACAAAAGCTTTCTGTTTAATTTAATTTTAAAATGTTTTTACTCTTATTAATTGAAATTGCATGAGCTTGCACTCCTTTTCTTTGCCTTCTGAATGTGTGAAAATCTCAGAGGCACTCAACCATATTTTCATTTATATAAAAATGTTTGAATTGTTGTTAATGAATCTTACAGTCACTGTGATATTCTGTGACTACCCAAGAACAGTCACATCCCTTTATTTGTCTTTTGCAGCCGAGTGTGAAGCGTTCGGGATGAAAATCTGCACCTCCAAATCCGAGGCCATGGTTCTCGACCGGAAAAAGGTGCTTTGCCCTCTTCAGGTCGGTGGAGTGTCCTTGCCTCAAGTGGAGGAGTTTAAGTATCTCGGGGTCTTGTTCACGAGTGAGGGCGGATGGAGCGTGAGATCGATAGACGGATCGGTGCAGCATCTGCAGTGATGCGGTCGCTGTATCGGACCGTCGTGGTGAAGAGAGAGCTGAGTAGGGGGGCAAAGCTCCTTGGGGTTCCCCCGGAGAAGCTGGGGGAGGTGTGTGTGGATTGGGAGGTCTGGGCGGCTTTGCTTGAGCTGCTGCCCCCGCGACCCGACTCCGGATAAAGTGGAAGAAAATGGATGGATGGATGGATGGATGTTGGCTCAATTTTTCACTGTAGTTTTGAAAATAGTTGAGTATTTTTCCATCTGCCAAGGACTTGGTTGGGTATCGAGAACCAGTTCTTTTCGGGTATCGTTAAGAAATGATTCAATCCACCGATATCAATAGTCCAAACGCTGCGTGGCTCTCTGCAGAGACAGAGTCTAGTCAGAATTAATAACTTCAAAACGAATTGCCGTTTTAAATACAATGACACCTCTTTCCATGCTCTGTAATATAGACAATAAACTACAATCGACGAAAATGTTTTTTTCCTCCCAAAATGAGACGTCCTGCATTCTTTATGAATTACATCCTGACGTGCAGCACAGCTGGCTGCAAGAGCTAGGCTCAGACGTATGGAAAGACATTCATGCCAATAATGTCTGCAAGGAAATACTTTTGACAAAAACTACAGATTGTGTTTATTTCTATTTATGTCCAGAGATCAAAGATCCACCATGTAGATTTTATTTATGTCCAGAGATGAAGGATCCACCATGTAGAGTTTTTTATGTCCAGAGATGAAGGATCCACCATGTAGAGTTTTTTATGTCCAGAGATGAAGGATCCACCATGTAGAGTTTTTTATGTCCAGAGTTTAAGGATCCAGTGACCAATTCACATTTATTGACTTTAAGACTCAATAAAAAGTTGTTGACATAAAAAACCTGTAAAGCCTACTTTTTGTACACAGAAAACTCACAAGAGGTATCAATAAGGGAATTGCTAAGAAATTGGATCGATAAGTGGAATCGATAATGGTATTGATATCAATAAAATCTTATCAATACCCATCCCTACCAAAGACGTAATAAAATCATCTGCGTTTATTCATTTGTCTGCCTGTCTGCCTGATTATGTCGAAACTACTGAACGGATTTTGATGAAATTTTCACCACAGATAGATATTAGGTCATAGAAGAACTCATTTTGGAGGCAATCCGGATCCGGATTATGGATTAAGTTTCACTTTATATAGGCTTTGAAGGATTACTGTTAGCAAGATTGCGTCAAAACTACTGCATGGATTTCGACAAAATTTTCAACACAGATATATTTTAGGCCATGGAAGAATCCTTTAAATTTTGGAGGTGATCTGGATCTGGATGTGGATTCTGGATCAAGATATCCCTTTATATAGTCTTTGCAGGATTACGTCAAAACTACTTCACGGATTCTCACCTAAATTTACACCACAGATAGATATTAGGGCATGGAAGACTCCACTGAATTTTGGAGGTGATCCGGATCTGGATTCTGGATCAAGATTTCAATTTATATAGGCTTTGAAGGATTACGTCAAAACTACTTCACGGATTCTCACCAAATTTGCACTACAGATGGATATTAGGACATGGAAGACTCTACTTAATTTTGGAGGCGATCCAGATCTGGATTGGTGGACGTCAGAAATCTCTGATTGTTTGTGTTGTTAATGTACTGCAGTGTTAGAAATTCTAACACAACAATACAAGGTCAAACCACTATTTTATTACTCTGTAGGTCATATACCAAAGTAACTGAAAATGGGACAAATAAATGACAATGAACAGCTTACAAATGATGATTAAAAGAATAATGCAACAAAAAATAATGCTTGACAAACTGAGACTCCCACGGGCAGCCAGTGTGTTCCTGCAGAACTGCTCCAATCTGTATAAACTTCAGCGTCTTTCCAGCCTTTTGAAAAACAGCCAAAAGGAACAAACCCTGCAACTGGGACTAGTACCACAAAGATAAAACGTGGTAGCTTGTGTCTTCACATGCACTCAAGTGACTCAGTGTTTTTGCACAACTGGGACAGAGTGTTTGGAAGTGCCCGGGAAAGCTCAAAAGTTTAATTCTCAACAAAATGTTAATGTTCTTTAAATAAAACAAGAGCAATCACAGCTCATTCAAATCCTCCAAGAGACAAGTCTACCAAACAGTATTCACATACACGGCCTAAAAGTAACTGGTGTTATCCTTCCTATGCAGACCACAGGACCTGCAGCCCTGTCATGGTTGAAACATCAGCTGTTCAGAATAACAGAAACTGTGGTTCAACGTTAACATACAGGTTGCGGTCATTTAAAGTCACATTTTATTGATGGGCTGATAAAACATCATGAAGCATATGAGACACTTCTTTTGTTGTATCAAGTACAGTGGTGATGACTTTAACCATAAAACAGCAACATCTGCATGGCAAAAATTCTGGCACGCATAAATTCCAGCCTGGATGGAGTGCGTGTGCACACAACATGTAATTAGGTGGACAGGAAATGGTCACTTAAATTATGTTTTGTTATGATAGAATGATGACGTGTTGAGGGGCTGCATTTTCTTCTCGTAAGTAAAGACACCTCATCTTGTGACCAACATACAACATGTATTTGTCACGTAATTCTCAGGAAAACAACACAAGTTTTGATGCAGCGCTTCACCAAACAAGCCATGACTAGGCTATAATGTTTATCATAAAGTTTATTGAGACAAAATTTTGAAGTGCCACCTGCATTTAATCTTGAACCAGAACAATATGGATTTTTTTTTTGGGGGGGGGGGGGGGAAAGGCGTCAGATCAGCGCGAAAACCACTCTCACATGCATTTGGGTGTATTATTTCACAGACGTTAACTGCACATGCGCATGTGTTAACCAATTATCGCTTCGTTTCTGATTAAAAGTGCACTCCAGTCATCATCTATCTCAGCGAGAGATTTCCGAAGCTTCTGTACAACAATCATTTCCACATAAATTCAGCATTATTTAATAATAAATTACAGAAAGTCCTAAAAATCACCTGAGATTACTGAAACCTGGTGAGTCTGAGTCTGACACTCTACTCCCAAAAGGATCAAAGGAAATAATGTGATTATTAACCATCAGATGTTCAAGTAAAACCTCGGAAATCACGTGCAAACCATTACGCCACCACTTCCCTGAAGAAGACAATGGCGTCTTCTTCGTTTTAGCAGACTTCTATGTCAGAGTAGGGCTGTCAATCAAATCTTGCTCTTCAAAAATGACCAGTCACAGCAGAACCAGTACCAACCCTTGTTCCCTCCTCCACAGTGCCAAGTTTCGAGCGAGAGAGCAGAAATCTGCAGCGCGTGTGCAGAAATCAACTTTGAAAGGGCGGGGGCATGCTGGTCACATATTCCTCCTCGCTCGGTTCTTAGTTTTTTATTTTTAATAAATTTGCAAAAAAAAAAATAATTTCATGTTGTCATTATGGGGTGTTGTGAGCAGAATTTTGAGGGGAAAAAAAATTATTTACTCCATTTTGGTATAAGGCTGGAACATAAAATGTGGACAAAGTGAAGCACTGTTGCACTGTAGCTGGTGGTATTGCGACCACTGGTTTCTGTAAAACTCTCACACTGACTGAAAAGGAATGGTAACTGGTCACTTTGCTACTGTCTCTTGCAACCACTAAAGAATCATCTTTTGGCCCTTTAAAATTCAAACTGTTGCACATAATTATTTATAGTCAGATTGTGTCATACATTCCCGTAGTTGGTTTTGTGGCTTACATACTTCAATTTCTGCAGCTTTGGCATGAATACAGATCTATTTCCAGTCCACACAGCAGTCACTGCTTGAAGTTCCAATTAATCACAGTGCAGCTCTCTCGACATTGCAGCCCCACCCAGCATACCAAGACAACATTCAATTAAGAGCATCCTCACTGTGAGAGTCAGAAGATTAGCGAGACCCACAAACCCCAATGCAAGCAAGCAGATTTAAAATAAAACAAAACAAAAAACAGCATTTCTTTCTCAATAATAACTGTGCCGCTCATCCACATTCAATAAACAAATAGCAGTTCCAAATCTAAGAAATATATGATGCACTTAATGTGAGACACAGTAAATAAGCAAGAACATATGGGTTGTGCCATGGTGTAAAACACATTGACATTCAAAATACTTGAAGGCCCTAACTTCATTCCAGACTAAGCCCCCTTAAATAGACAGGTGAGGACATGCTCCGCAGGCAAGACCATTCTCATCCCTTGTCCTCATTTCCTGGACTGTGGCCTTCCTGCCTTTTGTAAAGTGAAAGTAATGTTTGGGCCCTGAAGCTCAGAGGCAAACACAAGAGGACTGCAGAAGGTGCCCACAAGCATCAGCATCACAGAAGTGAGGGAAGACTTTAAATCCCTGAGCACATCAGAACCAAAGAAAACCTCAGCCACTCTCCAACATCATGATGCCCAGGGCATCGCCTGTTTATCTGCCTTTACTTTGGCTTATTCTGTCTCCTAGTATATTTCTTTTTTTTTCTGTTCACATGAACACACCTGCAAACTAATGAACTCAACTTTGCATAATTTGGCTGAAGCAGTTATTCCTATAAGAGAGTGAATTCATGTGGTTAAGTAAGCGGAAAGTATAAGTGATGGACGCAATGAGAAGGACGTGAAAACGAGTGAAATGTGACATGGTAAGAATGAACATGGAGTTCAGCAAGACTTTGTATTTGCCTGCTAAAGTGACAACCAGGTGTGAACACACTGTTCTGAAACGCTTCATTTACATCTCATGAATAAAAGGAAAATAAAACCTTGCTGTGCATTTAAGTGCAGTAAATACTTAATGTCTAACGAGTATGACAGAAAACAAATTACTGTAGTAAAATACACAAACATTATTTTGAAGGTCCTGACTAGTGTTGAATAATCAACTGTTTCACAGTTAAAAAAAATAATAATAAAAAAAAAATCACAATTTTACACAGTGAAAGATTGAACGTGGAGGTGGTGATTTTAATTATGCACAAATTGCGTTAAAGTGTTTGTAGGAAGCTATAAGCATTAATCCTGATGATCCAAAGATCATCTGAGAGTAAGACGTATCACTTTGCTTTGCATTAAAAAGCAACTAATCATTTTCATTCTCAATTAATAGAGAAAATTGATCAATTAATTGATTAACTGGTCCATAAAATGTCAGAAAACGGTGAAAACTGTGTATCAGTGTTGTTCAAAGCCCCAGATGAGGTCTTCAAATGTCTTTTTTGTCCATAGCTTAAAAATAATTAATTTCCTGCTGGAGGTGAGTCAAAAAAAAATTATATTTAAGCAACTGAAATCAGAAAATTTGCACATTAAAAAAAGTCTAAAAAGAATATCTGATTTTCAACATAGTTGTCAATTTGTGTAATAGTCAATAATTGATTAATTGTTGCAGCACTGATCTGAATAATATTTTCAGCCCTCATATTGGTCATTGGACACATTGTGGATGTTCCATAGCTGGGATAAAAAAAACTAATAATTTGGGGAAGGTTAAATTAAAATCACCCAGGGTCACAAGATGGGGGGGGGGGGGGGGGTTAATTCTCTGTTCAATGATGTTTTGGCACACTCTAAGTTTAGATTAATCATCTTTTAATGTATCATCAAAGCATCGGCATTTACTTGATATTACCCATTATCTGTAACTAAAAGGACACAAAATTTGATGTTATTTCCGATTCCCTTGATTTGTGTGTTTATATAATATTGAAATCTGCAATGTTACAGCATTTGATCAGTGTTCAAATTATTTTCTAAAATAAAAAGGGTGACTCTTACACTGAAACACTGAGTGAACATTGTTTTTGGTGTTCTCAAATCATACACACAACAAAGATGAATCCCACAGTAAGAAGCACTGTGAACAGAAGCACTTGACCGTGTATATATTTTGGGTTTGTAGGTCAAATGGCTGAATAGATGGGAATGATTTTCCTATCAAAGCTCCTTTATGAAATGGTGAATGTGGAAACACAAAGTCTTTCCATAGTCTTCGTGTGCAGATTGGCCTAAAATAGCAGCCTTTAGCTTTACAACTGAAACATACCTCACAGTACAGCTACTGTTGCTAATTGTTGTTCCACACTGTGTAAAGACGATCTGTGATACAGTCACATCATCTGTAACGTGAAAGCAAAGTGGCTTCGATCTGAGCATGACTTGGCAATTTTTCCTGAGTGTACACTAAATGATAAATCGATAAGACTGACAGAATGTGTTAAAACTGTAACTGGAACACTCAAGATAAAGCCCCCCCGATTTAATACTCATGGATTGACTCAGCAATTTTCTGGCATGCCAGCACCCATTCTTTTTCTGCCACTGCTGTATAAATATACTCACATTCTGCACACAGATTCATTAATATTTCTAACACGAATGTGTCAAAATAGTAAGACTGCAGGGTTCTTGTTCAGCCCATGAAATGCATCAATGATGAATCAAAATGTAAAATCTTTCTTTGGGTATCACGATGGAAACATCGCCATGTCATCTGTTTAATAAAATAATATCAATAACATTCATAATAAAAATGTATTTTATAGAACTGAACAACAAAAAAAGTTCTTCTGCAAACAAAGGCCCTCAAAGTGCCAATAAATAAAATTTATTATCGTTGTTTCAGTTTGAGTTTCAAAGTTCCCATCTTGAGTGAAATGGAGTACGAAGTGGCACTGACCATATTACACAACGTGGAAATGAAAGTACAATCAGAACTGATTCCAAACCAGGGCTGCAGCTATCGAATATTTATGGAATTGAGTGCCCTGATCTATCAGTTATTTTGTAAATTAATTGAGTAATCAGATAAAAAGTACTTTTGCGTTTTTAAACAATATTAATAGTGCCAGGGCCTAAGCAATGGCACAAAGGCGCGGTGGCATCATGCAGATTTTCAAATTTAAGGCGCTCCCTCTATTTTCCAGGGTAATTATTTATTTTTTTCAAGTCATTATGAATTTTGGAGAGATACTGTGAGGGCTTTCCGTACAAGTTGTTGCTCTTTAGCCCTCACAGTATGTGGGTACCCACGTTGGTCCCTGGACAAAGTGCAGAAGTCCCAGAAAACAAAGAGACCAGATAGACAGGAGACGGAGACAAGAAGAAGAGGAGTGTCTCTCCCTTATTTAGCAGGAGTAGGGGAAAAACTACAGAGGATCTTCAGACAGCACAAAATCCCAATTTACTTTAAACCAGTCAACACCTTGAGACAGAAATTAGTTCACCTTAAGGACAGGATCGCTAATTACAAACAGAGCAATGTAGTGTATCATATCAGATGTCAGGAAAACTGTAATGAACACTACATAGGTGAGACGAAGCAACTTTTACACAAGAGGCTATACCAGCACCGCAGAGAGGTCGCCAGTGGACCTCAGTCTGCAGTTCATCTCCACCTGAAAGACACTAACCACACGTTTGAGGACAAGGAAGTTAAAATCTTAGCCAGAGAGAAGAAATGGTTTGAGAGAGGTGTCAAGGAAGCATTCTTTGTAAAACAGCTGAAACCCAGCCTTAACTGTGGAGCGGGTCTCAGACACCTTTGTGCCCTGTTTACAATGTGGTACTCAGGTCAAAGCAGTTTCAGTCT
The DNA here is from genome assembly GCF_902500255.1 of Thalassophryne amazonica. Classification (NCBI taxonomy): domain Eukaryota; kingdom Metazoa; phylum Chordata; class Actinopteri; order Batrachoidiformes; family Batrachoididae; genus Thalassophryne; species Thalassophryne amazonica. The sequence continues at coordinate 28,169,655 of NC_047106.1, forward strand.
TTTGTTCATGGTAATGAGTCATTCACGTCATCAGGAGAGAGTCGTCAAGGGAGCCATCAGGGGAGGCTTCCGTCCTGTCATTAGGAGAGTGCTAACTAGAGCACAATAGGTGCTAATTAGAACTATTGTTTAGTCACTAGCCTATAGCAGTCAGCCTCTCGGTAGGTTGGGTCTGATTAGGTTAAAAAACTCCAGCTTTTGTTGGCTTCTGGTTTATTCTTCTCTACAAGATTCAAGACAGAAGTCAGACTACCAGAGCAAGAATTTTAGCTGAGGAAGCTTCTGTGATTTGAAGCGAAACGTCCTCACGTCAAGCAACCGAGTCCAGTCAAAGATTCAAGCTTCTCTACTATGGAAACCACCTGGACAACTGAGAGGCTACACAGAAACATGAATTTTGGAGCTTTCCCAAACCATAAACACAGGCATTTGGTGACATTTTCAGTCAGCAGACAGACTGTGTATGAACATGAACATCCAGCCTCCACAACTGGGCTGTGAAGTGCAGTTTTTCAGCAAAACTCTGATAGAATCCAAAAAAGGCATTGTTTGAATTGTTAAATTTGATTCACTTATTCACCCATCTGCGAGGTGCAAAGCAGCTTTGGAAAGTTGTAGCTTCTGCTGCTACAGATTAGCTCCTTACACCGCTTATGCACATGATCCACGTTGTCTTCTCTGATTTTTGTGGCAGCATTACAGTTCCACAGGCCTGGCACATGTACCACAGGAATTAACTGAAGCGTCAAGTCAATAAATTTGGCTTGAACATTTTTTGTAATCAAATTATTCGACTTACTCGAGTAATTGTTTCAGCCCTAGAAACACTACAGTTCCTCATTTAATAATTGTGATAATGGTCAGAGACACGTGGATCAGAAATATATCATCTGTGGTCGGGTATGGAGCTGTTGTAGAACATCACCCAAAGCGAAAATCAAAAAAAGGTGAGTGCAGAACAAACCCGATTTCCAGTGGTTGAATTTTTTTAGAACGTCAAAAAATAAAACAGAAATTTGGGCCTTTTAAATAAAAATTTCTAAAATGATGCCCTTTAAACTGTGTAAGTGCTGGGTTCATGTTTGCATTGTTACCACTCTGACAAAGGTAAAACATTTACAAGTACCTCATCACGATGCATGGGTTCCTGGACACGGGTTGTGCTGCACTGATGCACTTTTTTCTTGTGACAGAATAAATAAAACAGGAATGGGAATTGTGATAATGGCAAAACTTTGTTGCGCTGCTGACTTTCTGACAGTTTAAACTGCATAATTCATGGCACACGTCATCTGTTCTCATCTTGTGCAAGTGTATTTTCCTTTATGTTTTCATTGAGAGAAATTGCGCAAACATACGCTCAAACACAGTGCGCCATAGTGAAAATAGTTGCAGTGAAGATTTTAGGTAATCAGCTATGAATGACAGCCATGATACTCAGCAAATAAACTATTTAGATTGTTTTAAATCCTTTATGAAACAATAATCATCCTGCTTTCACTGGAGGAGACAGCTGAGCCTCAAACGTGCTGACGGAGAGTGAAGATAAAAGCTGAGATTTTCGTTAGAAGTGCAAACGTGCTCTGTCACATAACTGTTCTGTTTGCTTTGTAGACTTTGAAGTTAAATCCGTGTTCAAATGGAGCCAGAACTTGTCAGTGTGTGCTTCTTGTTCTGTAGTGTGTCGCAAATAGTGGAAAAAAAAGTGGGTTTTTTTTTTCTGTTTTTTTACGGAGCTCCACACTTGCAGCTGCTTGCCGTGGTGTTCCCGGATCAAACAGCGTGCTGTAACAAAGACATATGGTAAATGTAAATTAAAAGGACATTCGTGGATCGAAAAAATGAAAAAACACTCCAGAAAAAGAAGAAACACAGGTTTACATGAGCAACATGAAAAGTGCCTGTTAACTGCGGTTCCCATCCCTCAATTAGCATTCAAATAATTGATTGTGAACGACTCAGAATCGTCCATTAGGGCTGCGACAAACGATTATTTGGATCATCGATGAATCTGATGGGATTTCGACACGATTAATCGATTAATCGGATTAGCTGGGAATTTTTTTTAAAAATGTGCCAGGGAAACAATTTTTCTCTCCTTCCATCAGATATTTAACAACAGAACATTATTTGTAAACTTAAAAGACTTGAAAATCAACAAATCGTCAAATGTCCCTTGGATGTTGAAATATCAAATAGTAAAGAATAAAACAGTTTATAATAAAGAACAAAATAATTATTTCAAATGACATTGCTTTATCAAACTGCTGAGTTGCCAAAAAACAACATTGAAACATATAAATGTTATAAAATATATGGTGAAAAAAAGAGGTATTTTTGTTGCTGCAAATGAGCAATTAGCATAACCAGTTAACCATAAAACCTAAATCAAAAACTGTAGCCTGTCCAACATTCTCTGTATAACTTGTAAACTATGTGGTCATTTCACAATGACACATGTGACTCATGTCTCATTCTCTAAAATTGTATTGTAGCATTATTAGTTATTATTACTATTATTACTGTTGCTATTATTAATATATAAATAAAAATAAATTAAAAAATATTATAATTTGTAATACAGCTGACTCTTTTATGACAACAAACACTGAGCCATTAATTATTATACAGAAAACAAATGCACAAACATGCTGAAGTGCCAGCAGCTTAATGCTGCTGGTCTCTTGCTTGCCTCTACTGGTGGTTGGCTCTCACTGTGGTATTGTATCACTTCCTGTTCCGGAGCACAGCGGTGTTTTGCTGTATCTCTTAGCTGTTTAATCTGCGCAGTTAGACTGATGTAGTTACCTAGATAACGATTAGTTTCACAGTGTAATCTTCACGTGCCTTAACTAAAGCACTCCCTCTGCTGAATCACCTCTAAATTATTTACACATTATTCACTTTGTTTGTAGGAATCCGCTAGCTTAGCGCAGCTACTAGCTCTTAGCCGGTTTAGCATGGCGGCTTCTCCTGTCTCTCCCGCACTTTTCTGCTCTGGGTGTGAAATGTTTAGTTATTCGTCGGCCTCCTTTAGCAGTAATGGTACTTGTAATAAGTGTAGCTTATTCGTAGCTTTGGAGGCCAGGCTGGGCGAATTGGAGACACGGCTCCGCACCGTGGAAAATTCTACAGCTAGCCAGGCCCCTGTAGTCGGTGCGGACCAAGGTAGCTTAGCCGCCGTTAGTTTCCCTCTGGCAGATCCCGAGCAGCCGGGAAAGCAGGCCGACTGGGTGACTGTGAGGAGGAAGCGTAGCCCTAAACAGAAGCCCCGCGTACACGGCCAACCCGTTTACATTTCTAACCGTTTTTCCCCACTCGACGACACACCCGCAGAGGATCAAACTCTGGTTATTGCCGACTATGTTTTGAGAAATGTGAAGTTAGCGACACCAGCAACCATAGTCAATTGTCTTCCGGGGGCCAGAGCAGGCGACACTGAAGGAAATTTGAAACTGCTGGCTAAGGCTAAGCGTAAATTTGGTAAGATTGTAATTCACGTCGGCAGTAATGACACCCGGTTACGCCAATCGGAGGTCACTAAAATTAACATTGAATCGGTGTGTAACTTTGCAAAAACAATGTCGGACTCTGTAGATTTCTCTGGGCCCCTCCCCAATCGGACCGGGAGTGACATGTTTAGCCGCATGTTCTCCTTGAATTGCTGGCTGTCTGAGTGGTGTCCAAAAAATGAGGTGGGCTTCATAGATAATTGGCAAAGCTTCTGGGGAAAACCTGGTCTTGTTAGGAGAGACGGCATCCATCCCACTTTGGATGGAGCAGCTCTCATTTCTAGAAATCTGGCCAATTTTCTTAAATCCTCCAAACCGTGACTATCCAGGGTTGGGACCAGGAAGCAGAGCTGTAGTCTTACACACCTCTCTGCAGCTTCTCTCCCCCTGCCATCCCTCATTACCCCATCCCCGTAGAGACGGTGCCTGCTCCCAGACCACCAATAACCAGCAAAAATCTATTTAAGCATAAAAATTCAAAAAGAAAAAATAATATAGCACCTTCAACTGCACCACAGACTAAAACAGTTAAATGTGGTCTATTAAACATTAGGTCTTTCTCTTCTAAGTCCCTGTTAGTAAATGATATAATAATTGATCAACATATTGATTTATTCTGCCTTACAGAAACCTGGTTACAGCAGGATGAATATGTTAGTTTAAATGAGTCAACACCCCCGAGTCACACTAATTGCCAGAATGCTCGTAGCACGGGCCGAGGCGGAGGATTAGCAGCAATCTTCCATTCCAGCTTATTAATTAATCAAAAACTCAGACAGAGCTTTAATTCATTTGAAAGCTTGACTCTTAGACTTGTCCATCCAAATTGGAAGTCCCAAAAACCAGTTTTATTTGTTATTATCTATCGTCCACCTGGTCGTTACTGTGAGTTTCTCTGTGAATTTTCAGACCTTTTGTCTGACTTAGTGCTTAGCTCAGATAAGATAATTACAGTGGGCGATTTTAACATCCACACAGATGCTGAGAATGACAGCCTCAACACTGCATTTAATCTATTATTAGACTCAATTGGCTTTGCTCAAAATGTAAATGAGTCCACCCACCACTTTAATCATATCTTAGATCTTGTTCTGACTTATGGTATGGAAATTGAAGACTTAACAGTATTCCCTGAAAACTCCCTTCTGTCTGATCATTTCTTAATAACATTTACATTTACTCTGATGGACTACCCAGCAGTGGGGAATAAGTTTCATTACACTAGAAATCTTTCAGAAAGCGCTGTAACTAGGTTTAAGGATATGATTCCTTCTTTATGTTCTCTAATGCCATATACCAACACAGTGCAGAGTAGCTACCTAAACTCTGTAAGTGAGATAGAGTATCTCATCAATAGTTTTACATCCTCATTGAAGACATCTTTGGATGCTGTAGCTCCTCTGAAAAAGAGAGCTTTAAATCAGAAGTGTCTGACTCCGTGGTATAACTCACAAACTCGCAGCTTAAAGCAGATAACCCGTAAGTTGGAGAGGAAATGGCGTCTCACTAATTTAGAAGATCTTCACTTAGCCTGGAAAAAGAGTCTGTTGCTCTATAAAAAAGCCCTCCGTAAAGCTAGGACATCTTTCTACTCATCACTAATTGAAGAAAATAAGAACAACCCCAGGTTTCTTTTCAGCACTGTAGCCAGGCTGACAAAGAGTCAGAGCTCTATTGAGCCGAGTATTCCTTTAACTTTAACTAGTAATGACTTCATGACTTTCTTTGCTAATAAAAGTTTAACTATTAGAGAAAAAATTACTCATAACCATCCCAAAGACGTATCGTTATCTTTGGCTGCTTTCAGTGATGCCGGTATTTGGTTAGACTCTTTCTCTCAGATTGTTCTGTCTGAGTTAATTTCATTAGTTACTTCATCCAAACCATCAACATGTCTATTAGACCCCATTCCTACCAGGCTGCTCAAGGAAGCCCTACCATTATTTAATGCTTTGATCTTAAATATGATCAATCTATCTTTATTAGTTGGCTATGTACCACAGGCTTTTAAGGTGGCAGTAATTAAACCATTACTTAAAAAGCCATCACTTGACCCAGCTATCTTAGCTAATTATAGACCAATCTCCAACCTTCCTTTTCTCTCAAAAAGTCTTGAAAGGGTAGTTGTAAAACAGCTAACTGATCATCTGCAGAGGAATGGTCTATTTGAAGAGTTTCAGTCAGGTTTTAGAATTCATCATAGTACAGAAACAGCATTAGTGAAGGTTACAAATGATCTTCTTATGGCCTCAGACAGTGGACTCATCTCTGTGCTTGTTCTGTTAGACCTCAGTGCTGCTTTTGATACTGTTGACCATACAATTTTATTACAGAGATTAGAGCATACCATAGGTATTAAAGGCACTGCGCTGTGGTGGTTTGAATCATATTTATCTAATAGATTACAATTTGTTCATGTAAATGGGGAATCTTCTTCACAGACTAAGGTTAATTATGGAGTTCCATAAGGTTCTGTGCTAGGACCAATTTTATTCACTTTATACATGTTTCCCTTATGCAGTATTATTAGACGGCATTGCTTAAATTTTCATTGTTACGCAGATGATACCCAGCTTTATCTATCCATGAAGCCAGAGGACACACACCAATTAGCTAAACTGCAGGATTGTCTTACAGACATAAAGACATGGATGACCTCTAATTTCCTGCTTTTAAACTCAGATAAAACTGAAGTTATTGTACTTGGCCCCACAAATCTTAGAAACATGGTGTCTAACCAGATCCTTATTCTGGATGGCATTACCCTGACCTCTAGTAATACTGTGAGAAATCTTGGAGTCATTTTTGATCAGGATATGTCATTCAAAGCACATATTAAACAAATATGTAGGACTGCTTTTTTGCATTTACGCAGTATCTCTAAAATTAGAAAGGTCTTGTCTCAGAGTGATGCTGAAAAACTAATTCAGGCATTTATTTCCTCTAGGCTGGACTACTGTAATTCATTATTATCAGGTTGTCCTAAAAGTTCCCTGAAAAGCTTTCAGTTAATTCAAAATGCTGCAGCTAGAGTACTAACGGGGACTAGAAGGAGAGAGCATATCTCACCCATATTGGCCTCTCTTCATTGGCTTAAAATTCTTCTTCTTACTTATAAGGTTTTGAATAATCAGGTCCCATCTTATCTTAGGGACCTCATAGTACCACATCACCCCAATAGAGCGCTTCGCTCTCAGACTGCAGGCTTACTTGTAGTTCCTAGGGTTTGTAAGAGTAGAATGGGAGGCAGAGCCTTCAGCTTTCAGGCTCCTCTCCTGTGGAACCAGCTCCCAATTCAGATCAGGGAGACAGACACCCTCTCTACTTTTAAGATTAGGCTTAAAACTTTCCTTTTTGCTAAAGCTTATAGTTAGGGCTGGATCAGGTGACCCTGAACCATCCCTTAGTTATGCTGCTATAGACGTAGACTGCTGGGGGGTTCCCATGATGCACTGTTTCTTTCTCTTTTTGCTCTGTATGCACCACTCTGCATTTAATCATTAGTGATTGATCTCTGCTCCCCTCCACAGCATGTCTTTTTCCTGGTTCTCTCCCTCAGCCCCAACCAGTCCCAGCAGAAGACTGCCCCTCCCTGAGCCTGGTTCTGCTGGAGGTTTCTTCCTGTTAAAAGGGAGTTTTTCCTTCCCACTGTCGCCAAGTGCTTGCTCACAGGGGGTCGTTTTGACCGTTGTTTTTTTTTTACGTAATTATTGTATGGCCTTGCATTACAATATAAGGCGCCTTGGGGCAACTGTTTGTTGTGATTTGGCGCTATATAAATAAAATTGATTGATTGATTAATGCTAACTTTAACACTGAAAACGCCATAGACATGCTAACGTGTTAGCATTGGCGTTAGCATAAAATACATCTATCAACTGTTTCAGAAGACCATAACAGGTTAGTTTAACATAAAAAAGGTAAATATTCCTCAAAGACATATGCTCTTTAGGGTTTTAGTGGGGAAAAATCAAGATAAAGTGAAATAAAACAAATGAAACCAACGAAGCAGAAGCGCAAAGCACTCCTTCATTGGTTCAAGATTCAAAGCAAAGCTCGGTTGATTATATGGAAGAAACGAAACATTTGCAGTAAACCAAAGTTATTTAACAACTAATCGATGACTAAATTAGTTGACAACTATTTTAATAATCGATTTTAATCGATTAACTCGATTAGTTGTTTCAGCTCTATCGTCTATGTCCTCTTTGTAATGCACACACACACACACCTATATATATATATATATATATATATATATACATATATATATATATACATACATATATATATATACATATATATATACGAGGTCTATTAGACAATAAACCGACCCTTTTATTTATTTTTTTAACTATATGGATTTGAATGACATGCGATTCCACTAATCATGCTTGAACCCTCGTGCGCATGCGTGAGTTTTTTCACGCGTGTCGGTGACGTCATTTCCCTGTAGGCAGGCCTTGATTGAGATGTGGTCCCGCCCTCTCGGCTGAATTCCTTTGTTTCACACGCTGCTCCAGACGGCGCGCGTTGCTTTATCAAAATTTTTTCTGGATCTGTGAGGAATATCCGAGTGGATACTATTCGAGAAATTAAGCTTGTTTTCGGTGAAAAGTTTAACGGCTGATGAGAGATTATGGGGTGTTTCTGTCGGTGTAAGGACTTCCCACGGACCGGGACGTCCTGCAGCGCTTCCAGGCGCCGTCGTCGGCCTGTTTCGACCTGAAAACATCCTAATTTAAGGCTTAATTCACCCAGGACGTCATGAGAGAACAGAGAAGATTCAGAAGAGGCCGGCATGAGGACTTTATGCGGACATTCCACTGTTTAAGGACATTTTTTAATGAAAGACGTGCGCGCAAATTCGCAGTCGTTTCCGTGACGACTCGGCGAATCTGTGTGCGCCGCGACAGTAAAAACACCTCCGTGTTGAAAACCATTTGTAAAATTCAGGCGGCTTTTGATGGCTTTCAACAAGTGAGTAACTGAGAAATTGTTTAACAGCTTGGGCATGTTCCAACTTGCCCGTTAAGGTTTCCAACGGAGATGTTTTTCCTGTCGCGACCCCCCGCGGTCGGGTCCGGCCCGACATGCGACTCTGCCCGCACATTCTTTCATTACAAAATGTCCGTTAACAATGGAATGTCCGAATAAACTCCTCATGCCGACTTCTTCTGAAAGTTCTCTGACGACTTCCTGGGTCAACAGAGCCTGAAATGTGGAAGTTTTCAACTTGAAACGGCGAGACGCTGCTGCCTCGAAGCGCAGATCGCCGTCAGGCGCCGTGGGCCATCCTTAAAGTGACAGTTACAGATCAAAATCTCTCATCAGCCGTTAAAATTTTTACCGAAAACCAGCTGAATTTATTGAATGGTGTCCACTCAGTTGTGCCTTACAGTTTTGAAAAAATTTTGATCAAACAAAGCAGCAGTCTGAGCCATTCCTAAACAACGAAAAAAATCGATGAGAGGGTGGGCGACTCCTCAGTCAAAGACTGCCCACAGGCGAATGACGTAACCGACAGGCGTGAAAAAACTCTCGCATGCTCATGAGGATTCAAGCATGTCTGATGTAATCACACGTGATTCAAATCCATATGGTTTTTGAAAAAATAATAAGGTCGGATACTTTTCTAATAGACCTCGTATATATATATATATATATATATATATATATATATATATATATATATATATACACGAGGTCACTGGTGAACTTCAAATCAACCTGGACATGTGCTGGCTTCAGCAGGGGGACCTTGCTGCCCTGCAGGATTTTAAACCATGACAGCATCATGTGTTACTAATGTAATCTTTGTGACTGTGGTCACAGCTCTCTTCAGGTCATCAACCAGGTCCTCCTGTTTAGTTCTGAGCTTTCTCAGAATCATCCTTACCCCACAAAGTGAGATCTTGCATGGAATCCCAGACCGAGGGAGATTGACAGTCATCTTGTGTTTCTTCCACTTTCTAATAAATAATCATAACAGTTGTTGTCTTCTACCAAGCTACTTGCCTGTTGTCCTGTAGTCCATCCCAGCCTTGTGCAGGTCTACAGTTTTGTCCCTGGTGTCCTTAGACAGCTCTTTGGTCTTGGCTATGGTGGACAGGTTGGAGTGTGATTGATTGAGTGTGTGAACAGGTGTCTTTTATACAGGTAACAAGTTTAAACAGGTGTAATTAATACAGGTAAAGAGTGCAGAATAAGAGGGCTTCTTAAAGAAAAATTAACAGTGTGTAACTGTGTGAGCCAGAATTCTTGCTGGTTGGTAAGTGTTCAAATACTTATTTGCAGCAGTAACATACAAATAAATTATTAAAAAATCATACATTGTCATTTCCGGATTTTTTTTTTTTTTTTTTTTTAGATTATGTTTCTCACAGTGGACATGCACCTAAGATGAAAATTTCAGACCCCTCCATGATTTCTAAGTGGGAGAACTTACAAAATCATAGGGTGTTCAAATACTTAATTTCCTCACTGTGTGTGTATATATATACAACCCCTGGCAAACATTATGGACTCACCAGCCTCGGAGGATGTTCATTCAGTTGTTTAATTTTGTAGAAAAAAAGCAGATCACAGACATGACACAAAACTAAAGTCATTTCAAATGGCAACTTTCTGGCTTTAAGAAACACTATAAGAAATCAAGAAAAAAAGATTGTGGCAGTCAGTAACGGTTACTTTTTTAGACCAAGCAGAGGAAAAAAATATGGAATCACTCAATTCTGAGGAAAAAATTATGGAATCACCCTGTAAATTTTCATCCCCAAAACTAACACCTGCATCATATCAGATCTGCTCGTTAGTCTGCATCTAAAAAGGAGTGATCACACCTTGGAGAGCTGTTGCACCAAGTGGACTGACATGAATCATGGCTCCAACACGAGAGATGTCAATTGAAACAAAGGAGAGGATTATCAAACTCTTAAAAGAGAGTAAATCATCACGCAATGTTGCAAAAGATGTTGGTTGTTCACAGTCAGCTGTGTCTAAACTCTGGACCAAATGCAAACAACATGGGAAGGTTGTTAAAGGCAAACATACTGGTAGACCAAGGAAGACATCAAAGCGTCAAGACAGAAAACCTAAAGCAATATGTCTCAAAAATCGAAAAATGTACAACAAAACAAATGAGGAACGAATGGGAGGAAACTGGAGTCAACGTCTGTGACCGAACTGTAAGAAACCGCCTAAAGGAAATGGGATTTACATACAGAAAAGCTAAACGAAAGGCATCATTAACACCTAAACAGAAAAAAACAAGGTTACAATGGGCTAAGGAAAAGCAATTGTGGACTGTGGATGACTGGATGAAAGTCATATTCAGTGATGAATCTCGAATCTGCATTGGGCAAGGTGATGATGCTGGAACTTTTGTTTGGTGCCTTTCCAATGAGATTTATAAAGATGACTGCCTGAAGAGAACATGTAAATTTCCACAGTCATTCATGATATGGGGCTGCATGTCAGGTAAAGGCACTGGGGAGATGGCTGTCATTACATCATCAATAAATGCACAAGTTTATGTTGATATTTTGGACAATTGAAAGGATGTTTGGGGATGATGAAATCATTTTTCAAGATGATAATGCATCTTGCCATAGAGCAAAAACTGCAAAAACATTCCTTGCAAAAAGACACATAGGGTCAATGTCATGGCATAGGGTCAATGTCAATGAGCAGATCTGATTTGATGCAGGTGTTAATTTGGGGGATGAAAATTTACAGGGTGATTCCATAATTTTTTCCTCAGAATTGAGTGAATCCATATTTTTTTCCTCTGCTTGGTCTAAAAAAGTAACCGTTACTGACTGCCACAATCTTTTTTTCTTGATTTCTTATAGTGTTTCTTAAAGCCAGAAAGTTGCCATTTGAAATGACTTTAGTTTTGTGTCATGTCTGTGATCTGCTTTTTTTTCTACAAAATTAAACAACTGAATGAACATCCTCTGAGGCCGGTGATTCCATAATTTTTGCCAGGGGTTGTATATATATATATATATATATATATATATATATATATATATATATATATATATATATATATATATGTGTGTGTGTGTGTGTGTGTTTGTCTGTCAAAGTAGAGTCTGTGATTTGGTAGAATTGGAGAGGAAACTACTAGTAGAGTCTCTGATCGGAGTCTCTACGAGTAAAGACTCAGATTCTACCAAGCCATTCATTATCATGACAAGTTGATATCTAGACATACTCGTAGAATGGCAGCAATACCTTACTGCATGTAAAAATTTGAAAAATATCTGTCATATCAACTTCACATTAGAGCCACACCATGCTGAAGTGATCACAGTAAGAAAGTAAGAACTTGCAATCAACAGAAACTCTACTGGTCCGCTCGAAGACTCTACTGGGATTGTGCCAGTAGATTCTCCGATTGGAGACTCTACCAGGAGAGACTTCAAGAGTCTCTAATTCTGCCAAATTGCATACTCTACTTTGACATACAGTTTTATGCAAAAGTTTTGGCACCCCTGATAATTTTCATGATTTTCCTTTATAAATCATTGGTTGTCTGGATCAGAAATTTCAGTTTAATATATCATATAGCAGATGAAAACATATTTGATATTGAGAAGTGAAATGAAGTTTCTAGTATTTACAGAAAGTGTGCAACAATTATTTAAACAAAATTAGGCATGTACATAAATTTGGACACCCTTGTCATTTTACTGATTTGAATACATTTAGCACTAATTAATGTAACACAAAATTGGTTTGGTAAGCTCACTGACCCTTGACCTCCTTACACAGGTGAATCCAATCATGAGAAAGGGTATTTAAGGTGGCCAATTGCAAATGTTTCCCCTCTTTGCCTCTCTTCTAATGAGTGGCAACATGGGAGCCTCTAAACAACTCTCAAATGACCTGAAAACAAAAATTGTTCAACATCATGGTTTTGGGGGAAGGATACAAAAAGCTATCTCAGAGATTTCAGTTGTCAGTTTCCACTGTGAGGAACATAGTGAGGAAATGGAAGACTGCAGGCACAGTACTAGTTAAGACCCGAAGTGGCAGACCAAGAAAAATCTCAGATAAGCTGAAGTGAAGGATGGTGAGAACAGTCATTGTCAACCCACAGACCTGCTGCAAAGACCTACAACATGATCTTGCTGCAGATAGTGTCTCTGTGCATCGTTGAACAATACAGCGCAATTTGCACAAGGAGATGCTGTAATGCAGAGGAAGCCTTTTCTGCGTACACACCACAAACAGAGTTGCTTGAGGTATGCTAAAGCACATCTGGACAAGCCAGCTTCATTTTGGAATAAGGTGCTGTGGACTGATGAAACTAAATTTGAGTTATTTGGACATAACAATGAGCAATATGCGTAACTGAAAAAGAACACAGCATTCCAAGAAAAACACTTGCTACCTATAGTAAAATTTGGAGGTGGTTCATCATGCTGTGTGGCTGTGTGGCCAGTGCAGGTACTGCAAATCTTGTTAAAGTTGAGGGTCACATGGATTCCAGTCAATATCAGTAGATTCTTGAGAACAATGTTCATGAATCAGTGACAAAATTGAAGTTGCGCCGGGGCTGGATCTTCTTCAAAGACAACGACCCTAAACACTGCTCAAAATCTACTAAGGCATTCATGCAGAGGAACAAGTACAACGTTCCAGTTGAATCCCAGACCTGAATATTATTTATAATCTGTGGTGTGATTTTCAGTGGGCTGTCCATGCTCGGAAATCAACAAATCTGAGATGTTTTGTAAAGAAGAATGGTCCAAAATACCTTCAACCACAATCGAGAAAGCCTTTTGAGGCTGTGATTTCTGCAAAAGAAGGATCTACTAAATATTGATGTATTTTTTCTGTTGGGGTGCCCAAATTTATGCACCTGTCTAATTTTGTTTAAAGAATTATTACACACTTTCTGTAAGTCCTATAAACTTCATTTCACTTCTCAAATATCAGTGTGTTTGTCTGCTATATGATATATTAAACTGAAATTTCTGATCCAAACAACCAATGATTTATAAAGGAAAATCATGGAAATCATCAGGGGTGCCCAAACCTTTGCATGCAACTGTATATATATATATATATATATATATATATATATATATATATATATATATATATATATATATTTTTTTTTAATTCATTCATTCATTCATTCATTCATCTTCAACCTCTTCTCCGGGTTCGGGTAGTGGGGGCAACAGCTCCAGCAGGGGACCCCAGACTTCCCTTGGTCCTGTCAGTCTAACAGGTATGGGACTGGGCTGCCAGCCGGTGGGTCAGTGTCGTGGTGTTCATGCTCTGTCAGAGAGTTCTGCTGATCTCCACATCCCCCCCCCAACGAGGCCCCCTTGGGAAATGATGCCTATGACATTGGTAACCGTAAACAAAAGCATTCAGTGGGGGCAAATGGCCCTCTGTGGCTCAAGCTGTTCATTAAAACGTTCATAATTAAACTTTGGTCCATAATATAATAAAGTAACTGACAAATCCCTTCACTGCAGAGTAATAATAGCATGTCACTGGAGTTAATATTTGCCTCACTGCAGCAGAATTAGTTTCTCTGATAAATGTTTCTGAGAGTAGTTCTGACAGCTCGGCCCTGTACTTGGAAGGCAAGCCTGTATTTGGCATCCCTCCCTGATAATGCAGTATGCTTCTGCTCCATCTAGTCAGCACTCATACAGGAGAAGCTGTGTCAGCTGCCGTGTACTCTGCATTAAAATGAGCATCCACAAGGCAGAGCTCTGATCAAAACTGCAAAAGCTCCATCTGGGCATGAAAAATATTCAAGTATTAATCCTCAGAACATGTTCACAGTCAGTTAACCCCCTACCACCCACCGCATTTTGGCTTGTGAGTATCTCACAAATAAAAAGTGATATTTCCCATTGATGGGATATACATGCTTAGTAGGGGTTAAAAGGATAATGGGGTGGGGAAAGATGACAAAAAAAAAACAAAAAACAATATTGCAATATTTAATATACATATAATTCAAATTCTGATGCTGATTAAAACTGAGGTGGAAATGTAGTGCCACTCTCATTTAGTAGCAGGCACAATGGATTGTTAACCTCATCCAAAAATGAAGGATGGAGTGAGTCTTTATTTATACGTTTCAAGGTTGAGAGGTTCCCACTATTCGTGGGCCAAAGGTGTGATGGGTTAACATGGACAAGCTGAGCGCCGTGCTGCTGTCTATGTCATCTGCACGGTCACATAAAAAAAGCTTTCAATTTTCACTATGAGCATGGAAAATATGAATCCAACACAGCAAAAACAGTTCCCTCTGTGATGGGCTATGTCACACATCATGGTATACCAATTGAGCAGACCTTGCCCCAAAACTAATAAACAATTTTTACCACTTTCATGCAGCCAAGTCTAACGTTCAAGATACATACAGCTGTGTTCAAAATAATAGCAGTGTTTAAAAACGTGAGTAAAGTTCAAAATCCTTATAAAACCTTTACTTCTATCATAGTTGCAAGCAACTGAAAATTGTTTGACTGAACATTTTCTGTGAGTGGATGGTCCCCTTGGGGGAGTCCTGGGGCATGCCCCTGGAAAATTTTGAAAAAATTGTGCAATTTGGTGCATTCCGAGAGCATTTTGGTCAGTTTTTCTTGGTTTAAAACACAGTGGTATTTGACTCTTAAACTCAAAGAAAATATCGCTTAAGTCTTGACTGCATTACAATTTATTTACTATCTTGTATGTATTGTCTGTAATACATTTCCACAAATAGACTGACTGTCTGCATTAACTGTCTTTGATTCTGCATTCATTGCTTTCATTCTACATGTATCAAATTCTAAGTGTGTCTTACAAACAAATCAATAATTGCACCCTTTCTGCTTTTCCTAAATAATACACTTAAAGACATGATAACTATTGCTAAAGAAAAGTCTTTTGCCACTTGTATGTCATTTAAAATTGATGCAATAGTTAAATCATAAAACTTGAAAAAATTAAATAATAATAATGTAATTTCAAAATAATAATAAAATAATCACTTTAAGGCAGCACGATGGCTTAGTGGTTAGCGCTGTTGCCTCACAGTGAGCAGGTCATGGGTTTGATTCCCGCCTGTGGCCTTTCAGTGTGGAGTTTGCATGTACTCCCCATGTTTGCGTGGGTTCTCTCCGGGTGCTCTGGCTTCCTCCCGCATCCAAAGACACACAGGTTAGGTGGACTGGAAACTTTAAATTGTGCGTAAGCGTGCGTGCGGGTGTGACTGTGTTTGTTTGTCTGTATGTGAACCTGCATCAGACTGGCGTCCTGTCCAGGGTGTACCCCGCCTCACGCTCTGTGACTGCTGGAACAGGCTCCAAGCCACCACGACCCTTAATTGGACAAAGCATTTGAAGATGAGTGAGTGAGTGTAATCATTTTAATGTTAATCAAGTCCATGGTTTTTTCACCAAGGACAGTCCATTTTTATTCACAGCTGAGCATGAAGCAGGGAAACTGAGTCTCTATGATGTGCTGTGTATTACCTGTTGAAATATTTAAAAATAGCGCCTGATTCACTTCTTTCAGCTGCTCCCGTTAGAGGTTGCCACAGCAGACCTGGGTCCCTCCTCTGCACAAGTGCAAACCATCTCAATCTCATCTCTGACTTTGTCTCCAAACCGCCCCACGAGATGTCCCTCTGAATTCCTAATCCTGTCCATTCTTGGCACTACGAAAGTGCCTGATTCACTTAATGTCATGAAATTAACGTTGCGAAATTCTCACCTTGTCCTTGTGATTCAGATTTTGACACCCCTCTATATTGGCTCAAAAAAAAAAAAAAAAAAAATAGAAAAACAAAAGGTCCACCTTTTCTCCCCTGAAAAAAAAAAATGTAAGTGCTAATGACAAACTTGCAACGTAAGAAATAACTAAATTCGATTCTGAAACCAATCTACACAGACTAAAAAGTACTCATATCTTCCTTCTTGGAAGAAGAATGGAAAAATAACCCCAAAAATGATCCTTTGCTCTAAAACATGAGCCACAAAAAAGTACAAAAAACAAGACATGTGGTCGCTTAAGTATTTTGTTGTTAATTATCCCTCTCGCTCAGCAGGTGCATTTTTTGAAAAGCAGAAACATGCAGATAGCTGACAGAGTGAAATGAACGCTATTACGTCTGATAATGAAGCTTCTGAGCTTTCATTCGAAAGTGATGGATTTAAAGAAGCTGTACAGAGAGGAGATGGCACACTTCACCCCAAAACACTTCATTTTTTCAGAGTCTGTCGGATTTTGGATGCTAACGGGTGCTGAAATGGCTGTCTGTGTCGCAGGACACTATTTTACTACCAGCATGAACACGCATGCGGAGTGTCTCCACGACACTGTTTTCAGGCTGTCTGAACATGCAGATGTATATCCTACATTGAAAAAAATGTCAGAATACGTTATTTTCAGAAGATAATGGACTTTCTAGCTCATGCGCCAGAATCCTGAGAGAACTTTGTGAGAGCTCCAAAACACCAGCTGGCGATCGCGCGTGATCCGTGCGTGACATCTTCTTTGGTCGAGTGGACTTTACATATTTAATCTTGGAAATAATTCTACAAGTGGGTGAGTGCCCTGTTCAGTTTTTAAAAAATATTTGTATTTTGTTCTTCTCACTGGAGCCGGTAGGCTTATTTTTATTTTACTTTGAATCTGTCTTGAAGTGTGTGAGTCTGTTCTGTAACAAAGCAGCACACACCATGTCCACACCACACTCATGCACCATGCACGTGGAACTCTCCACTCTTTTTCAGGCTGTCTGATCACACAGATGTATTTCTTAGATTTTTCACAATTCTATTCACAGTCCATCCATCCATCCATCCATTTTCTTCCGCTTCATCCGAGATCGGGTCGCGGGGGCAGCAGTTCAAGCAAAGCCGCCCAGACGTCCCAATCCACACACACCTCCCCCAGCTCCTCCGGGGGAACCCCGAGGCATTCCAAGCCAGCTGCAAGACATAGTCCCTCCAGCGTGTCCTGGGTCTTCCCTGGGGCCTCCTCCCAATGGGATGTGCCCGGTACACCTCTCCAGCGAGGCGTCCAGGGGGCATCCGAAAAAGATGCCCGAACCACCTCAGTTGGCTCCTTTCGCTGTGGAGGAGCAGCGGCTGACTCCGAGCTCCTCCCGAGTGACCGAGCTCCTCACCCTATCTCTAAGAGAGCACCCATCCACCTTGTGGAGGAAACTCATCTCGGCTGCTTGTACTTGCTATCTTGTTCTTTCGGTCATGAGACAAATCTCATGACCATAGGTGAGGGTCGGAACATAGATCGATCAGTAAATCGAGAGCTTTGCCCCCCTGCTCAGCTCTTTGTTCACCACGATGTCCGATACAGCAACCGCATCACTGCAGACGCTTGCATCGATCCGTCTGTCGATCTCACGCTCCATCCGTCCCTCACTCGTGAACAAGACCCCGAGATACTTAAACTCCTCCACTTGAGGCAAGGACACTCCACCGACCTGAAGAGGGCAAAGCACCTTTTTTCCGGTTGAGAACCATGGCCTCGGATTTGGAGGTGCTGATTTTCATCCTGGACGCTTCACACTCAGCTGCAAACCACTCCAGTGCACGCTGAAGGTCCTGATTTGACGAAGCCAACAGAACCACATCGTCCGCAAACAGCAGAGACAAGATTCTGTAGTTCCCAAACCAGACCCCCTCTACACCCTGGCTGCGCCTAGAAATTCTGTCCATAAAAATAATGAACAGAACCGGTGACAAAGGGCAGCCCTGGCGGAAGCCAACGTGCACTGGGAACAGGCTCGACTCCCCCTCAAACTGCCACCTTATCGTGGTGGGGGAGTTTGCGTACCCGGATGATCCTAGGAGCTTTGCTGTTGGGAGCTTTGTGCCCCTGCTAGGGTCCCCCATGGCAAACAGGTCCTAGGGGATGGGTCAGACTAAGGGCAGTTCAGAAGCTCCCATGACCAGTATAATATCAAGGACTGAGACGTCGCCCGGTACGTCGGATCCGGGGCCCCACCCTGAAGCCAGGCCTGGGGTTGGGGCTCGCGCGCGAGTGCATGGTGGTTGGGCCTTAGCCCACGGGGCCCGGCCCAAAAAGTGACGTGGGCCTGCCCTCCTGTGGGATAACCACCTGCAGAGGGGGCCATGGGGGTCGGGTGCAGAGAGGACTGGGTGGCAGTCGAGGGCGGGTGGCCCGGTGGCCCAGTCCGCGCTCACAGTTAAGGCGCATGTTTTTTTCAATTAAAATGGACCTGCTGTGGACTGCATGCCAGAGCATTGCAGTGACATGACATGCTATCACCTTTTTATCATGATTAACTTGAGTCTCATGAATATCACTAATTGCGCTATGAAAATTAATTATGACAACACACACAAGGCAATGCAGCTTACTCCACCTTAACTAAAAGTGACATGAAATATACAACGATGTGGCTAAAAATACTTCTTTATTACCCCTGCATAGAACAGGTAACCCAACTCCTAAATGTTATATTTTACATATGTTAGTTACATTTGCCAGATGAAAGTCCTGAGAAGGTGATAGTTAGGGACCAGTCTCAGTAGTAGAAACTAGGGCTGGGTATTGACAAGGACTTCATGACACGAGTGTATTGTGATACACTACATCAGTGGTCTCCAAACTATTCGAGAAAGGGCCGAGAGGGTGCAGGTTTTCTTTGCAGCCACTGACTTCAGCAGATGATTTCACTGATTAACATCACTTGGAGCAGGTGGGATGAGTTCATCAGTGAAATCACCTGCTGGAGTCAGTGGCTGCAAAGAAAACCTGCACCCTCTCGGCCCTTTCTGGAATAGTTTGGAGACCACTGCACTACAGTATGGCAAATATTGTGATATGATACATATTGTGATACATAATTTACTGCAAACTTAAAGGGAATGTAGGATACAATTTGTTAAATTGTCACGCGGTGGTCATCAAGTTTTAAGAACATCTCCAGTTACCGAGAAGAGAAAGCACTCAAGGGGGTTGACTGACTGATGCTTTGTGGAAACTAGGGATGTCCCGATCAGGTTTTTTTTGGCCCCGATCCGATTCCGAGTCATCTGATTTTGAGTATCTGCCGATACCGAGTCCCGATCCGATACTTTAAAAAACTGAATGAACAATGAACAAATGCTAAATATATAATAATTTAATTTTAATCACCTTATTTTATTATTTATCACTTAAACAGTGCACTTCTCCTTGAGGTGGCTTGAACAATCAAGTAATAATCTACCAGACTTTAAAAATGTACAAATTTCCATGTTATTTTATTTGTCTAAAAATAATTGTCCAAGGTTCCTTATGTTAAACAAGAAATTGTCTAATCTGAAATAACAGATTTATAGATGAAAGGTTTCTAAAGAATCATTTATTGATTTAGCAATTTTAATTACAAGTGTTCTAAACTTTTTTAAACAGTAATCAGAAATTTTGAGGTAGCAAACAACAACAAACAACAACAAAACATTTCCAAGGATTTTTCTTCAGGCACGTGGTTTCTGCACTGATTTGTGGTTCAAATCCCCACCTGACTGGAAATCACTAAGGGCCCCTGGGCAAGGTCTTTAATCCCCTATTGCTCCCGGTGTATAGTGAGTGCCTTGTATGGCAGCACCCTGACATCAGGGTAAATGTGAGGCATAATTGTAAAGCGCATTGAGCGTCTGATGCAGATGGAAAAGCGCTATATAAATGCAGTCCATTTACCATTTGTACAGATCAGTGGTTTCTGCCATTAGTCTTCCGTGTTTTGGCCCGACGCGTCGTTCCTATTGGACAGCGCGAAGCTACGTCACAGCTCACAGCGTCGAAAGTTCAAAAGTCAACTTGAAAAGTAAAAGGAAAAAAAAAAACAATTTACATTTGAGTCTTGACAGTCCTCAGTGTCCCTCTGATGCTTTATCAGTGTTCAACAAGTTCAGAGCAGCGCAGTGAACGTGAATGAAGACAGAAGCTCTTTAAGACGCGCTCCTCAATGTGATGAGTGCGCACGTCGCTCGTGCGCACACCATCTCCCGCTCCATTTTGCAGACAAACGATCACAGGACAATTTGTTTTTTTTCTTTTTGTTAATCAGATGACAGATCGTCATCCTGTGGACTTGGTCAGCACCGGGTCCTGCTGCGCACAGAAGGATGACTGAGCAAGAGTTTCAGTGGGAAAGTGTCCATCATCCTCTTGTCGTTCCATCGAGGTGTCAGGCTGAGCGCATAAACACACAAACAGCAGTTCTACGAAAGAAACTTTGCGCACGTAACTCCCCCCACCTCTGTCCGGGTTACAATTCCATCTCTTTACAAATTCACTAGGCAACACTTGTTGCCTTTTCTCCTCTGGAATCAGTTTCAGCCGCAAGCGTGTGCGAGAATGTCCGGTTGAACTTATGTTTTATCTTTTGTTAAATAAAAAAAAAAAAAGACGGTTGAAATTTGACCGGGTCAGCCTGCCGACAAGCAGCAAGGCGCGCTGCCGTCAGAAGTGTCGCGTCAAAAGCCAAGCTAAAGCGACGCTTCTGACGCCTCTAAAAAGCAACGCATCTCACGCCTCTGATGCTTCCGACGCGTGAAAGGCCCGTTAATCTGCAATAATGAGCTTGAAATAGCGCTGATCAAAATAATGACGATAAAATCTATATCGGATTCCTGATCGGGATGCAACGTCCAATTTCGATCAAGTCTAAAACCACGTGATCGGGCCCGATTTCCGATCACGCGATCGGATGGGGACATCCCTAGTGGAAACACAGATATTTTGTCAGAGATGAGAACAGTCAGGAAGGAAAAAGAATGGTGGGACAGTGTGAGGGGAGAATTCTGAATTTTTCACACTTTCAAGGAGCGATTCTGGTGAATTTTAACAGATGAAAAGATGATCTTATGTGGATAAATAATGCTCTCATTTATACCTTTAATGATTTAAATTCTTGGCCATGAATAACAATTTATAATAAACTGTATTAAACTTTATTGTGACAGACATTCCAAATGAATATTTGTCAATAATGAAACCAAAATAGCTAAGATATGTCGAGTCAATCCAATGTACATGTAAATCCTGGTAAAAATCATTCAAGATCACACAACAAATTATGCTTTTTTGTTTGTTTTTTTCCATAAAAAAAAAAAAAAAAACACAGGTATGTTGATTTTCAATCCAAAGTAAAATATGGTGACACTATCTACAAGACTGAAAGGAATAACAAAAAATCATGCACTGACAGTTCTAGCTAGTTTGTGTGGTATTTTACTCTTCAGTAGTTTGAATCTGCATTGTTCATACTATACCCTAAAATGCTGTACACGTAAGAAATAAAAATCACAATGAAATTTTAAGTATGAACATAGTTTGCAAGCATGCCACAGTGTCAGTTGCAGAGGAACAATGGTACATAGCGCACTGGTATCATTTTGATTTAGCACTGCATTGATTACTTACCATCCCATTATAAGACATTGAGAAGGTCTAGCTAGACACTAGCAGTTGTCTTTGGTTCGCCACACCCAGGAATGTGTGTGAAACTTATAAATTACACAGCAGGCAGCATTTCGTTAATACTTGCGGTCTGATCAGTCCCCCTGCCTTTACTGCGCATGCGTCATTTCAGAGCGTTAGACGCAATTATAAACAGTTGAGTGGATCCTTGTCATATGATTGGTGCTTTGTATGTCACATGACATGGATTAATTCTTCCCATTCCATTGCATTTAGAGTGCATCTTGGTTCCATACGTTTAGTACCATTGCACTCTGAACACACACGCACACAAATCCTTGTGCGTGCGCTCACACGTGGTAACGCATGCATACACAAAATAAGTCCACTGTGCTGTCTGGAGGCTGTTGGCAGGAAGTTGGAATGAATGACTAATTCCTGATGTGATTTTTTTTTTGTTGCACTGAGGATGTAGTTTTTTTGGTAGTACACGCATGCACAATTGCTGACCAGGTTGCGTGTGTGCACGCGCGGGGGACAACAACTCTCCCAAGACATAATTTGATTGAGCTAACTGACGCTGCGAATTCTTGTAAGACACACACACACACACACAGAAAACAAATCCACTGTGCTGTGCACGCACGGGGACAATGAGACGATGATTTGATTGAGCTAACTGACGCTGCTAATTCTTGTAACATACACACATGCACACACAAAATCCACTCTGCTGTAAGTCGTCTGGATGCATGAAGAGCTGTTCACATGAAACACTGACGTGATTTTTGGCTGGACTGAGGTACTACACAAAGTCTTTTTTTTATGGAAATCCAAAGTCAGTGCACAGCATCACTGAACTACACGTTAGAATTCGGACTTTAGCAGCAGTAGAACACCAAAATGTAAGTCCCTTTTCTGTTATTTATAAATTAATAAAATATCAAATGACAAGGATCTATTTTAGCCATTATATAAAACAAATAATGAATGTTTTTACATTCTTTCAATGGAACGAATATTTACCCCGGTGAAAGCTGAAAGAAACCATTCAACTCGGCTTCAGCTTGTTGAATGGTATGTTACAGCTTTCACCTCATAAAATATTCGTACCATTGAACTCATAAACATTCATTATTTGTATATTAACAGATTATCACCTTGTTTCGGCTTAAAACTGACTTTCAAATGATTTAAGAGGTTTTACTTTGTCATCTGATGGTTAATAATAACATTATTCCCTTTGATGGGTTTGGGTGTAGAGAGTCCGACTCAGAAAGCCAGTCTCAGACGTGCCGGTAATCGGTCCCCCGTCTTTGAACCGCCTGATAAAATAAACACCTGGGCCTAATGATCAAGGAAATATGGTAGTTCATTTGTATTTTTTTAATAAGTACAAACCTCAGCAGTAGATATTTGGTCAGACATCAAAGCAGGCAGTCACAGGGCTACGGGCTGTTTGGCTGCTTTGTTGATGTGAAGTGCTGATGAATTTTCAGTGTGTCGAGCCGCCTGGACACTTTTTCCTGTGTTTTGCTGTGAGAACATGATTTTTCAGGGCAGCACTTCCTCTTTGTGAATAGCTCACTGTATAACTGCGGCAAAAGTTGCAGATCCCAACCCCTGTGGTGTCAACATTTGAGAAAAACTTACCAAGTTTGAAGTTCACATCTCCCCTTTCATCCAACACGCATTTCTTTAAAAAGTTTCCCAACTTCCTTTCGCTTGCTGCCATATCCCGTACTCAAGAACTGTGTATTATGGGATGCTTTGTGCATTACAGACACAAATGGGAAACCACAGATCAGTGGGAGATTCACATCCTGTTTTGTATTATGAGAATTGTGAATTATTTTCCATCTTGAAATTAATCTGTGGCAGGACAAATCTGAATATGGCAGATGATATTTCAGGTACTTCATGGGAAACACCAAATGACAGGTGACAGGTACTGGGAGACAATGAGTCTCGCTTTACAGCAACATCCATAGCAGTGGAGGTCGTGGTGATCACAGGGATTTGAGGGAAATTTCTGGACATTTTAAATCCTTTTCAAGTATCGATACGAAGAATGAAAAAAAAAACTATTGTGGGGGGGAAAAAAATTATATTACGATACTCACCTCCACCAATATGATACACAGCCACAGTATAAAGGCTATTTAACACAATGCAATATTATGCCATGTCATTATACTTACTTTGTTACTAAATACAGGTGAATCCCGTTAACTTGCATATGCCTAACTCTCGTTATGGCTTTACTCATGCTCGATTTGTGGACCCCGATAATTTAGACTACTTCATAAAGACTACTGTATGTTTTTGATCAACCTCATTAACTCCCAGTTTCAGATAACTCACAGTTCAATTTTGTTGGAATTAGCAAGTATAATTGTTTTAAAGAAAATAAGTAATGCACTCAGCCACCACGGTCTGTATGCACGCTCACCAAGCAAGACTCCACTGCTGAAGAAAAAGCATATTGAAGGTCATTTAAAGTTTGCTGCACAACATTTGAACAAGCCTGTGAAATACTGAGAGAATATAGTCTGGTCAGATGAGACCAAAACTAAACTCTTTGGTTGTCATATTAGTCACCATAAATGACACTGCAAGCACCCTAAAAACACCATACCAACAGTGAAGGTGGGAAAATCATGGTGTGAGGCTGTTTTTCAGCATCTGGCACGGGCAAACTTCTTATAACTGAAGGAAGGATGAGTGGAAAAATGTACAGGCATTCTTGATAAAGGTCTACCAGGATGATGAAAATGAGAGTGGACATTTCAGCAACATAATGATCCCAAACACACAGTCAAGGAAACTCTCAGTTGGTTTCAGAGAATGAAAATAAAGCTGCTAGAAAGGTCCAACCAATCACCTGACTTGAATCGCACAGAAAATCTATGGAAAGAACTAAAGATCAGACTTCACAGAAGAGGCCCATGGAACCTTTAACATTTGAAGACTCTTTGCGTGGAAGAATGGGCCAAAATCACACATGAGCAATGCGTGGGACTAGTTTCTCCATACAGGAGGCATCCTGAAGATGTCATTACCAACAAAGACTTCTGTATGAAGTATTAAATATATTTCAGCCAGTGTGCTCAATATTTTTTCCCTGTGTTGTTCCATTTTGTTACCCATAACATAATTTATTTACTTATTAGTTTTAGTTTCTTTGCATCTATGGATTATTTGGGTTGTTGCCAAAATCTGGTAAAAATTTCATGTCAGCAGCATCTTTAGAAATATATTCACTGAGAAAAATGTTGACATGTTCAATATTTATTTTACCCGCTGCATGAAACACTAACAGGGCTATTCCACAGGATGTCGTTCTACTATGATTGCCCACAATCCAAAAAAAGTGCAAAAAAATGGGATGAAACAGTTTAATCTGACTTGTGTCCTAACAGGCTGGCTTATAAAGTGCAAACCTGGCCACCCAACCTGAAGAGGAAAGAAAGGAGCTCAAGCTGTTCAACTCTGAACAAAATACGCAACAAACACTGCTTCAGCTTTATACTTTTTTACCCCGATGGAGCACAATCAAACCAGTTAAAGTCATGGTAATTATGAATACCCCGTTTAAAAAGGTTTGACTGAAGCTGTTAAGACTATGAATACCCAGAAGTTACCGCACACCGTCAGTGATTTCGAGAATCAACAGTTCAAACATTGGATCCCGATTTCAAATCTGGTGTCGATGATGGCCATGACTACTATGTATACCAAGTAGGGGTGCCGGAAAAAATTGATTCACATCCGAATCGCAATTCTTATTTATTACGATTCTGAATCGATCCAAAATGTCCAAGAATCGATTTTTAAAAAGCATTTTTAAAAACATTTTCTTACTTACTCACTGCGTGTACTGTTTGTCAGGCAACGGCTCCCATACTACAGCGTCCCCGAGAGGGGAGGGTCCGGCGTGCTTCAAACATTCGTGAGCTGTAGCTTAGCATGGCGGACAAAGAGCTAATTCAGCCACCACCGTCTTTGCTGAAGGCAAATGTTTGAGTTTGAGTTTTATTATTTGCTGCGTAAGAAGGAGCTTGACATGACGTATGCAGTGTGCAAAATCTGCAAAATGAAAGACAAGTACTTCAGAAACACTTCAACTCCGCAAGCCCACATGCTACGCTATGACCCGGAGCTAAAAGGAGCGGAGGAGCGGTATCTGCTGACGACTGACCAGCGCTTCGCTAAACTGCCAGCCAACTCTGAACGAGCAAAGCAGATAAGTAAATTTACATCTAGAATCACTTGATTAACCTTGTAATGCTGCATTTTCTTAAACATAAACATTTTTTAAGTAATATAACTATTTCTCAGAGCTGTTTGAATCGAAAATCGATTCTGAATCGAATCGTCACCCCCAGAATCGGAATCGAATTGAATCGTGAGTTGTTGTACGATTCACATCCCTAATACTAAGTTTGTTCAAGATGGACAAAAATGGATCAAGAAGTTACTGTGATGCCTCAAAATTTTCTCCGATTTGCTATTCGGGATTAAAGAGGAAGGAACAGTACTATGTGGAATAGACCTGTAAGACCTTTCATTCATATGAATGAAAGAAAACTTTTTCCAAGTATCCATATCAGTATCAGCATACTAGACCCCTGTATAACCTTGCATTATTCTTTCTTTCATTTTCTATACCCGCTTACTCCAATCAAGGGTCATGGGGACCCTATCCCAGCAGTCATAGGGCATGAGATGGGGTGCACCCTTGCATAATACTAGAAAAATTCAGTGGTATGATCCAGCACTCATTTAGTTAAAATATACTCAACAAAAATATAAACGCAACACTTTTGGTTTTGCTCCCATTTTGTATGAGATGAACTCAAAGATCTAAAACTTTTTCCATATACACAATATCACCATTTCCCTCAAATATTGTTCACAAACCAGCCTAAAATCTGTGATAGTGAGCACTTCTCCTTTGCTGAGATAATCCATCCCACCTCACAGGTGTGCCATATCAAGATGCTGATTAGACACCATGATTAGTGCACAGGTGTGCCTTAGACTGCCCACAATAAAAGGCCACTCTGAAAGGTGCAGTTTTGTTTTATTGGGGGGGGGGTACCAGTCAGTATCTGGTGTGACCACCATTTGCTTCATAGCAGTGCAACACATCTCCTTCGCATAGAGTTGATCAGGTTGTCAATTGTGGCCTGTGGAATGTTGTTCCACACCTCTTCAATGGCTGTGCGAAGTTGCGACGACGAACTGGAGTCAGGTCGAGACCCCGATGAGGACGATGAGCATGCAGATGAGCTTCCCTGAGACGGTTTCTGACAGTTTGTGCAGAAATTCTTTGGTTATGCAAACCGATTGTTTCAGCAGCTGTCCGAGTGGCTGGTCTCAGATGATCTTGGAGGTGAACATGCTGGATGTGGAGGTCCTGGGCTGGTGTGGTTACAGGTGGTCTGTGGTTGTAAGGCTGGTTGGATGTACTGCCAAATTCTCTGAAACACCTTTGGAGACGGCTTATGGTAGAGAAATGAACATTCAATACACGAATGTGGTTGACATTCCTGCTGTCAGTATGCCAATTGCACACTCCCTCTAATCTTGCGACATCTGTGGCATTGTGCTGTGTGAAAAAACTGCACCTTTCAGAGTGGCCTTTTATTGTGGGCAGTCTAAGGCACACCTGTGCACTAATCATGGTGTCTAATCAGCATCTTGATATGGCACACCTGTGAGGTGGGATGGATTATCTCAGCAAAGGAGAAGTGCTCACTATCACAGATTTAGACTGGTTTGTGAACAATATTTGAGGGAAATGGTGATATTGTGTATGTGGAAAAAGTTTTAGATCTTTGAGTTCATCTCATAGAAAATGGGAGCAAAACCAAAAGTGCTGCGTTTATATTTTTGTTGAGTGTAGTTTGTGAAACCAAGCTACATGCAGTACCTACAGGCTACTGTCACACTGTTTTGCTTCTTTTTATTCGTTTTGATTTTGCATTTATATAATGGCCTCCATTACACTGACAAATCACTGACAGTAATGATGGTAAGATAAAGACAAGAACAGATAACTTCATGCAGTACTGCCGGGTTGACACCTGAAGCAAACCAGAGATGACAATACAGTAGTTGTTGACAAATTTCACTTACACCCACAGTGACAAATCACTTTGCACTTTATAACATATTTGTGTACTGACAGACATGTATAATAAATGACAGGTTGACTGAAGGCTACTTGTGCCTTATTCATTTTTACTGATCATACAGCAATTACTCTGTCAAAGATATTACACCCCTGTGGTTATACCATTAAAAACAATAATATTGCATGCTAGCAATAGTTTCTAGCAGGCTCTGCTGCCATCATGGCACTGGGGGAGGGATATAATGTAAAATGAGGTTGGGGTTTAGCCTACAGATTATGCCCGAGCCATGAGGACATTTTATATCCAAACCTGTGTTTAAAAAAAAAAACTTCCTACATCTACCATCCTTGGTACTGGTTTCCTATTCTTACAGATGTACACTCACCAGTCACTTTATTAGGTACAT
The DNA here is from genome assembly GCF_902500255.1 of Thalassophryne amazonica. Taxonomy (NCBI): domain Eukaryota; kingdom Metazoa; phylum Chordata; class Actinopteri; order Batrachoidiformes; family Batrachoididae; genus Thalassophryne; species Thalassophryne amazonica. Next base: position 28,198,145 of record NC_047106.1, read on the forward strand.
CTTGCTAATACTGGGTTGGGCCCTCTTTTGCCTTCAGGATTGCCTTAATTCTTCCTGGCATAGATTCAACAAAATTCCTCATAGATGTTGGTCCATACTGACATGATAGCATAAACTCAGTCGCCCACTCAATCAGTCGGCCCATGCTTGTCTGACCTCAACAAGGCATTTTTGTCCACACAAGTGCCGCTCACTGGATATCTTCTCTTTTTCGCACCATCTCTGTAAACCCGAGAGATGGTTGAGCGTGAAAATCCCAGTACATCAGCGCGTCTGGCACCAACAACCATGCCACCTTCAAAGACACTTAAATCCCCTTTCTGACACTCAGTTTGAACTTCAGCAAGTCATCTTCACCATGTCAAGATGCCTAAATGCAGAGTTGCTGCACAAGCAATTGAACAGGCGTACCTAATAAAGTGATCAGCACATGAATCTGCCCTTTTCCACTGCAGGAACTCGACCTCAATGGGGGACAGTGAGACTTTGGTTCCCCTCCCACCCGTCCCGTCCCCAGTGCACAGAGGTATGCAGCACACTATTCCACTGGTTTTGCAGTGTGAGGTACCTTTATTGTTATGGACATTCAGAATCTTATAGTCCGGCTTTAACTTTTCTCGCAGCACTTTTCCACTGAGAGTTTGGAGGTTTCCAGTCATACAAAAAAAAAAAAAAAAACCTCAACACTATTTCATAGCGTGTTTAATTCTGCGGGTACCCAGGTCCGCTGACATAGATATTCTCTTGCATCCTTGAAGATTCAAATCCTCGCTGAACCTCTCATACAGTTTTTGTAGTAGAGATGGGCCTTATGTGGGATTCACTTTGGAAAAGACACTGGGTACTAAAGCAATGACAACAACAAATGTGGCAAAGTCTTCTTTTACCATTATGACAACAACAGACATGTCTCGCTTCAAGTTAGTGTAACCTTCAACCAATTACAGATAATTTAGCAACACTGTCAACCTACTGAGGTTGTGTTGACGAATGCCTTAGATAAGGTGATTACCTAGCATGTTTTGTCTAAATCCAGAGATTGTTTTAATAGGTGTTGGAGAAGGTTACTTTTAAAAGATTAGGAGTGTCAGTGATAGCCAAATGTGTCCAGGAACCACAGTGTGGCATTACCTGGCATGCAAACACAAGGAGGCCTTCTCATCCCACCGAACAAGTAGTACTTTACTGTCTGCAGAGAATTTTATCACCTCTGCTGAGATCAGCAGAGGTTCCATCAAGATGTGATGCACTGCCCTTAGTAATTAGATCCAAAAACAGTTATTACTGGACACATCATCACAAAAAGTGCTTCAGCTGGACCTTGTCAAAAGAGTGGTTTTCAATTTTATTTATTTATTTTTTTTTTTCTTATGACCCCCTAAATGACAGTATATTCTTGTGACCCATGGTCACAGGTTGTATAAATCTATGAGCTGTAAGCAGCTAAAGATGTCAAACCATAAAATATTTCTGCAAGAAAAAGCAAAGAAAGCTCAGTATTTGTGTAAGCTCACATACAACTGTGTTTGCAACTTTCAAAGAGGAGAAAGACCTGGAAAACTAAAGGGAGGGCAACAAAATGAACATGTCACTGGAACCGGAGCTCATGGACTGACAAACAGACAGGATGTCTACATAACCTGCAAAATGACAACTGAGCAAGCATTTTTGCACACGCTGTGTTAAATTCTTGCTAACTGACGACGTGCAATTTCAACACTAAAGCCAGACCTGTTTTTAATTCATTCAAGAGCTCAGGGTTCCACAAAGAGTTTACAACTGTGTGTTTCAAGTCACGGAATCTTTCATTCCAACACCTGCAAGACATGGTTTCAGCACTAGCCCATGTCACAAGCCGATATTGAGTACATATAAACAAAACTTATTGTTATACTGTAGATGTTTCAAACCTGATTAGAGTTTCAAAGTTCGCATCTCTAGTGAAAAACTGACTATGAACTAGCATTGACCATACTATACTACACAGAAATGAGAGTCCAACCAAGATGGATTCCAAACCCTGCAAGTCATGACTCTGCACAGATGTCTTGCATGTGTCTTGTGGGTATAAGTTTGGACCCATCGACTGGGTCACCGATACTGCCATCTTTCCTGTGCACGATGCATTCCTGGAAGGCAAGAGAGCAAACAACAGCGGCGTCTCTTGACTCTTCACTATGTTCACGGTAGAATAACTGAAAGATTTTTGACGTAGTCCAAATTATCACCTTTTCAAGTCGATTATCTCCTTTGTCAGAGGCTTTTCTTTTCCTTTTGTTCGGCATGTTTAGAGGCGATCACTGTGCCAGAAATAACTCAAGTTTTTATGTCTGTCTTTAAACACATACCACTGATCACCTGGATTAACTAATTTAACTAAGTTAGCTTCCCGTACCAGCTCTGCTGTGAAGTTTACCTTCCTCTGCAGAGACTGCATTCATAACTGAACGTAGATAATTTTTATTGTTATCATTTATTTTAATATATGACTAGTGAGATGAGGGTATAAGTGTTTTAAGTGCGTCTTCTTCGTTTTAAGTGTGTCTGTTTTACTTCTTTCCTCGTCCTTTTTGAGCATTAAAATAGAAAAGCCTTTATTCATCCCTCAATGGGGAAATTTCAGTGTCCATCGCAGCATATGAACAGTAGGAATAGAAGGGCATGCAACAAAACAACAAGAATCTCTCAAAACAAGAACCAAAAAAAGCATTGTTTCTTTGTTGACATATTTTTTCTTGTTGACATTCTTTTTCTTTTTTGTGTATGGGTGTGTATGTTTTGTGCAAAATAAATTCAGTTCATTGATTCATTTGAGACGAATGTATGACGGCAATTAATTAACCCAATTTTTCACAACTGCTTGTAAAAACATCACTGATTACACTGATGCGAAGGGAACACAGACAGTCTTTGTGTCATCATACCGCCATAATAGATTAGTGTTAAATAAAAATGATCTAACTTTCAGTTATGAAAGTCTATGCTGAAAAACACAAACTTCAAGACAGAGCTAGCGAGGGAAGCAAACGTGTAAATTAACCCAGGTGATCGGTGATCTTAAAGACAGATGTAAAAACCTGAGTTATTTCTGGCAAAGTGATCATCTCCACCCATCCCGAACCAAAGGAGAAGAAGCCTTTGACAAATGAGATAAAAGTCTTGAAAAGGCGATTATTTTGGACTACTTTAAGAAATCTTTAATTTATTCTGCCATGAACACAGTGTAGAGTCAAGAGACAACACTGTTGTTTGCCCCCTTGCCTTCCCAGAATGCATCGTGCACAGCAAAGATGGCAGCATCTGCAACAGAGTCTATGAATCCCCCTACCAACTAACATACATACCCATCCGTACCACTCTGGCTGACATGCACACTGTCAGTCTGTGGGGGTAGCTGTTTGCCTGCTTGTCTCAGTTCTGGATGTGATATAGGCTGTGATGCTGAGGGTTAGGCCTGATTATGTCAGCAGCTCTGTCAGTCAACGTGGAATAGCTTTGTGTAATGTGTACTGCTACTGGAAGTGCTGGAGGAACAATCAGTGTATGGAAGCAGTCCAGATCCATGTTGGTCCCACTATGTGTGTACAACAGGAACCGGGTGACCAGGGGCCTGTACTACGAAGCGGGGTTAACTTACCCAGATGTAACCCAGGGTCAACCTCTTAAACCGGGGTTGATAAAACCTGGTTTTCTCAAGTGGTGTTAATCGGTACTACGACGCTGAATAAGATGTTGATTTGTTGAACCTCTGTTAACCTAAGTGGAGTTTGTGCGCGTTCACATAAAAGGGGCGGGTTGCAGCACATGTCACCATTTTTCAATGATGGCGCGGTCACCTTACTTTACAGAAGAAGAATGCACGATTATTATGCGGAGCTACGAGGAATTTAAATTAACGTTAAGGGGAAAATGGAACACATCGTCTGCCAATAAAGCAAGACAGGCTTGTTGGCAACGTATTGCTGATCGGGTAAATGCGTAAATACAATTGTTGTCCAAATCTGTTACAGATGATTAACCTGTGGAATGTCTAATATGTGTTTAAGAATGACCTTCTTTCATTAATTATGCCCAGATGCAACACGATTCAGAAGTGGGCATAGGCCTACTAATAAATGTTACGTTAATTTAATGTTTCCTAAATAGGCTACCTTGACTGTATGATTGCTATTCCTAATCCTGTCAATATTTCAGATGCAACAGCAGTGCCAAACGCACCTGGCAGCATGTGAAGATGAAATATAAAAACATCCTTCAGAACGGTAGGTTTATATTCATAGCTTGATAAGCCCCACTTCGCCTAATTAATGGACATGCATTAGACCTATTTTGATATTAGTAATTACCCGCGATTGCATAAAACCCTTCTTTGATTTGCATTGCGGATAAATGGCCAGGGAAAACGACAAATGCATCATGTTTATATAGAGCAAGTACTACCTTGCGAATCATACGACATACAGTATTCTTGCTCAGATGTTCAGCATCACCGATGGAATACAAAAATTGTCCACTGGCAAAATAGGCACATTATCTGCTCGATCGTCGGGGCATTGTTACACTGTAAAAAATGACTTGTTTTTACAGGAAAACGCTGGCAGATGTGGTTACCAGGGAATTCCTGTAAAACATACAGCAGCACAGTAGATAACATTACAAACATAATATGTATATGGATTTACAGTGAATGAACCACGGCTGACTCACATTAAAGGAACTGTTAAATCTACAACCCCTGGCAAAAATTATGGAATCACCGGCCTCGGAGGATGTTCATTCAGTTGTTTAATTTTGTAGAAAAAAAGCAGATCACAGACATGACACAAAACTAAAGTCATTTCAAATGGCAACTTTCTGGCTTTAAGAAACACTATAAGAAATCAAGAAAAAAAGATTGTGGCAGTCAGTAACGGTTACTTTTTTAGACCAAGCAGAGGAAAAAAATATGGAATCACTCAATTCTGAGGAAAAAATTATGGAATCACCCTGTAAATTTTCATCCCCAAAACTAACACCTGCATCATATCAGATCTGCTCGTTAGTCTGCATCTAAAAAGGAGTGATCACACCTTGGAGAGCTGTTGCACCAAGTGGACTGACATGAATCATGGCTCCAACACGAGAGATGTCAATTGAAACAAAGGAGAGGATTATCAAACTCTTAAAAGAGAGTAAATCATCACGCAATGTTGCAAAAGATGTTGGTTGTTCACAGTCAGCTGTGTCTAAACTCTGGACCAAATGCAAACAACATGGGAAGGTTGTTAAAGGCAAACATACTGGTAGACCAAGGAAGACATCAAAGCGTCAAGACAGAAAACCTAAAGCAATATGTCTCAAAAATCGAAAAATGTACAACAAAACAAATGAGGAACGAATGGGAGGAAACTGGAGTCAACGTCTGTGACCGAACTGTAAGAAACCGCCTAAAGGAAATGGGATTTACATACAGAAAAGCTAAACGAAAGCCATCATTAACACCTAAACAGAAAAAACAAGGTTACAATGGGCTAAGGAAAAGCAATCGTGGACTGTGGATGACTGGATGAAAGTCATATTCAGTGATGAATCTCGAATCTGCATTGGGCAAGGTGATGATGCTGGAACTTTTGTTTGGTGCTGTTCCAATGAGATTTATAAAGATGACTGCCTGAAGAGAACATGTAAATTTCCACAGTCATTGATGATATGGGGCTGCATATCAGGTAAAGGCACTGGGGAGATGGCTGTCATTACATCATCAATAAATGCACAAGTTTACGTTGATATTTTGGACACTTTTCTTATCCCATCAATTGAAAAGATGTTTGGGGATGATGAAATCATTTTTCAAGATGATAATGCATCTTGCCATAGAGCAAAAACTGTGAAAACATTCCTTGCAAAAAGACACATAGGGTCAATGTCATGGCCTGCAAATAGTCCCGATCTTAATCCAATTGAAAATCTTTGGTGGAAGTTGAAGAAAATGGTCCATGACAAGGCTCCAACCTGCAAAGCTGATCTGGCAACAGCAATCAGAGAAAGTTGGAGCCAGATTGATGAAGAGTACTGTTTGTCACTCATCAAGTCCATGCCTCAGAGACTGCAAGCTGATATAAAAGCCAGAGGTGGTGCAACAAAATACTAGTGATGTGTTGGAGCGTTCTTTTGTTTTTCATGATTCCATAATTTTTTCCTCAGAATTGAGTGATTCCATATATTTTCCCTCTGCTTGGTCTAAAAAAGTAACTGTTACTGACTGCCACAATTTTTTTTCCTGATTTCTTATAGTGTTTCTTAAAGCCAGAAAGTTGCCATTTGAAATGACTTTAGTTTTGTGTCATGTCTGTGATCTGCTTTTTTCTACAAAATTAAACAACTGAATGAACATCCTCCGAGGCCGGTGATTCCATAATTTTTGCCAGGGGTTGTACAAACAAGAGCTCTCTTTTTTTGTACATTTAACTGCTGTATTTTTTACAGGAATTCCCTGGTAACCACAGCTGCCAGTGTTTTCCTGTAAAAACAACAGTCTTTTTTTACAGTGTACGATGGGTGATGTTACAGACTTCTGGCCCGATCAGCTGACAACGAAAACGAATTCCCTCGGCTGAGAATCTATATCTTTCATAGAGAATATCGTCCGGGTATGTCAGCGGATTCTGGCGGTCTTTAAAAACCCTCGCCCTGTGAAGAGAGCCCCTCACAGTTCGTGCCCAAATATCAAACGGATCATCCATGTAGGCCGGCATTGTCTTCAGAGTGATTGAAGGTGGATGGACGGTACTTATAAAGGGAGTGGTTAAGCGAAAACCTCAAGCTAACCTAGAACATAACCTGCTCGGAGCAGGTTTGGCGCACAGCATAACTTGCCATGGCAGCATACCTCGATCAAAACCTATCCAACTTTCGTAGTACAGGTTAACCAGGAAGTTACTCCACACGTCATCAACTTACTCCCGAAGTTACCCCGATAAGCCGGTAACCCCGCTTCGTAGTACAGGCCCCAGGTCTGTGAGTGAACCAGGCTTGTGCACTGACAGGTGAGCCAGATCTACCTTGGGCTTATGAGTGAACCAGGTCTGTGCTGTTAGGATCATTAAACTGTGCTCACATGAACCAGACAGGGCTCACCAAAATTACACAGGTAGGCCTGGTCACCCAGGATTGTGTACAACTTGCAGTGCTGGAAGAATAGTCGGTATGTGATGCAACCGGGTCCGGACCTACTGCTGTGTTCAGAGGTCCCAACCCGAAATGGGTTAAAGCACATTTTCAATTCGTGTATGTCTAATACAATCACAATCAAACTTGCTAAAGTGCTTCTTTATTCATTAAGGTGATACAAAGACATACTGTACCTACCTGTCAGTGAAACTTGACTGTGTGTCACTCATTGGGCTTCCGATTCTAGATTTGCCGAAAATTATATCCGATTAACATTTTCCAGAGAGGAGATTTCCTGAAGCGTCTGTCTGAAGTGTGTAAGGATTTTGAGGAGGATCTGGAGAATAAATTAATTGCAGGAAAGTAATGGCTCCTCCAAAGATAGGGGGGGGGGGGGATACTAGCTATAGAATCTGTCAGTCAATACTCTGCAAAAACAGTGCAGATGTTGGTCCTATTAGCTGTAGTATCCAAGTAAAAATTCTATAGATATATGGCTCCAGTTTGCATGTATAAACTCCTTGTATGGAACCTTTGCATTTACATCCCAGATTAGGGTCTTGATCCTGTGGTGCAGTCCGTCTGCCTCTGCTTGGATGAATGACCTCGGTGCTTAAACGATCTTTGAAGATGCTGAAAATTCCTCCAGTTCCATTCGGTTTTCTCTGAAGCCTCTCTGTGGCTGCAGGGACGAATCTCCCGTGACCATGAGCCTCGACAGCAGTGTTAGAAATGAGCAAAAACAACTGCAGCTAATGTTACAGCAGCCAAATTAAGCTACGACACCGGTTTTAAAAAATAATACCTCACCGGTTTGGAGCAAATCCGTTCTCACGGCAGGCTTGCCTGGTTTTGACTCTCGCCAGCTACCAGCTAACTAAACAGATCAGCAAAAAACTTTGCTTCGTGTGCAAACTAAGCAAACTCCCGCACACAACAATGAGCTCCGGCCGACAAGCGAAAACAAACCCGCAAAACACCGCATCGGTGTGGAAAAGCTGGCATACAATCGTCACCGTGTCGTGTCCTTGAGGAAAGAAAATCCAGTGGAAGAGGGTTAGTTAGCACGGCAGCGCAGTGCTCCTTGACTCCATGTTTCCAGAATCCAGTAATTTCTCGGCAGAATTCCCGTGGATGGAAAAGCAGGCTAGCCGTGTAGCCAGCTAACGGGACAGAAAGTAACGAGCCGTCTTCAGGAAATACTTCTTTAAAAAAAAACCACTGCTGCGCTCGCAAGTTCCAAATACTGTCGAAGGCAGTTTATTCCGGCGCAAGAGGTTGCGTGTACAAGAATATAACTTGGGGGAAGGCACCAAAAATCCCACTTTCTGCCGCTAGCAACGCCCTAGCAGCTAGCTGGAAGAGTCGGAGAGCGCCGCTGTGCCTCCTGCAACCACTTCCGCAGGGAGCGAGGAAAACTCCTGTTTGTCAACAAAAACAACAGTACACACACACAAAAAACAATAATAATACAAATAGATTATTCTGTCTGATACATGATCTTATCACAGACTTTGTATGTTTTATTTCTTTATTAAAAACCCCAAAATTGGGGAAAATTCTAAGAACTACAAGTATAAGAAATTATCATAACAATAATAATGAGGATGACAAAGGCTGTTAAAATGTATCTTATAACTTAAAACTAAGTGAATTAATTTTGATGGTGGTTAAGATTTTGACTCCCATTGAGGGGGTCTTAGATTCTGTCACAAAAAACCCCACAGATTATTATCATTAATTATGATAATAATATTGTTTGTCTAATGAAGTGGATCTTATAATATTCCCTTCATTATAAATAATGATAATATAATAATATCATGGCAGAGGCACTTATAAGAATAACTATTTTGCCAGAGTACCGAAATAGTTACAGTAAACAGTGAATAATGTTTTTTAAGACATTTGCACAAGATGTTTGACAATATTGCCCATAACTCAGAGGAACTGAAAAGTCTGAATAACTCTGTTCATTATGTATTCATTCTGCAGAGGGAGGAAGAATTGCTGCACCTCTGATCACCAGTCTGTCAAGCTCATCACGTTTGCAGATGACACCACCCTTATCGGACTCATCTCTGATGGGGATGAGTCCGCCTATAGGCTGGAGGTCCAACGACTGGTGTCCTGGTGCAGCTATAACAACTTGGTGCTGAACACCGAGAAGACAGAGGAGATTATTGTGGACTTTAGGAAGAACACAGCCCCTCTCCCCTTCATTACCCTGGCAGAAACCCCCATCACCATAGTGGACACGTTGTTTCTTGGGAATCACTCTAACCCAGGACCTCAGGTGGGAGTCCACCATTACTTCTGTTGTCAAGAAGGCCCAGCAGAGGATGTACTTCCTGCGGCAGCTGAAGAAATTCAACCTGCCAGCAAGGATCATGGTGCAGTTTTACACTGCCATCATTGAGTCCATCCTCACCACCTCCATCACCGTATGGTACGCTGGAGCCACCATCAGGGACATACAGAGACTACAGCGCATTGTACGCTCTGCTGAGGTGATTGGCTGCAACCTTCCATCTCTTCAGGACCTGTACATCTCCAGGACACTGGGGCGTTCAGGTTGGATCAGAGCCGATTCTTCTCACCCTGGATATAGCCTTTTTGACCTCCTCCCCTCAGGCAGGAGGCTACAGTCCCTTCGGACCAGAACCTCCCGCCATAAGAACAGTTTTTTCCCCTCTGCCGTTAGCCTCCTCAACAAGAACCTTCAGAACTCTACGCTGTTGCTATCACCACCACTTATCATCATTTATCATCACCATTTATTTATCTTAGCTCATACATTCTGTACATTTTGTAACATTGTTACAGTGTAAAGTTTTATTATATATTACTTGTTTTATTGCTCTATTTTTTTTGTGTGTGTGTCTTTCTCGTTGTTCATCAGAAGCAGACATGCTAAATATGGGCCTGAATTAAATGGGCCTGATCTGTGGTGCAAAAAACATAAACATTGTTCAGCAAACTGCCTGCCTTTATGAAGTCACAGAAGGCCAAGGTCAAATAAATAAATAAACAAGAGCAATCAGAGATTTCCGACATCCAATCTGGACCCAGATCACCTCCAAAATTTAGTGGAGTCTTCCATGGCCTAACATCTATCTGTGGAGCAAATTTGCTGAGAATCTGTGAAGTACTTTTGACGTAATCCTTCAAAGCCCATATAAAGTGAAATCTTGATCCAGAACCCAGATCCAGATCACTTTCAAAACACAATGTAGTCTTCCATGGTCTAATATCTACTGTATCTGTGTAATCCTGCGAACAGACAGACAAATAAATAAATAAATGCCGATGATTTTATTTTGTCACTGGTGGACGCAATAAATGAAATAAAATTGAGGCCCAGTGCTTATAGGAAATATTTAGAATTGGTGTTAAGGCCCAGTCACACGGCACTTAACGAAGGGTGACGAAGTCCTGACGAAACAAGAAATCTGGACTTTCGTTGGCATCGTTTAACCTTCGCGCAGCTTCGTTCCTGTAGCTGGAGCTTCATCAGGATTTTATAGTTACTATTAAACACTAATATGAAGTCACCTTTGTATTGGTTAAATGACCTTTGACTTTGGTTAACCCTGAAAGGTGAAACTTGATGTCATAACAACTTAACTCAAAGAGTTTGGCGCTCATATGGATTAACATGGTGCAAGGGTTGATTGGTAATCAAGGAAAAACAGGTTAAATTTTGGACAGAATTAGTCAAATGTCAAGACAACACAGGAACATAAATTATGGTATCACTGAGTCAGGGAATCGATATGCATGAATTGGTGCCAAACATCCATCCATCCATCCATTCACTTGAGCGCCTCTTCTTGTTGAAATATCTTTTGCATGTTCACACAAAGTAACAACAGCAATTAGTAAAATCAACCAGTCTAATCAGTTAATTGGGGAAAATGAATCAATGTTTGATTGGATAAAGTGTACCTAATATTGCTGCATTGCTAACTGGAAATAACCATCAAAATCACACTTGAGAGGAACACTGATCCCATTGCTTATGAGCTGCTGGTATAAGTTGGTATCTGTAGTATCAGTTTGCTGTTTTCTCTGCAGATTGCTACACACCGATGTGACACCATCCTGTGGACACATTGGGTAACTTCAGTCTCAGTGAAATCAACCTTAAATATCAATGCAGCTTATCTTGAGCTGGAATTTTACAAATATTTTAATGCATTTAGAGGCATAGAAACAATTCACTAAATCTTAATTTCATTTTACACACAGACAAAAGTGTTTATTTACGCCAGGAAACCAAAATGTGCACCCGGGTCTTCATTTTTACTATACTTACTCTGAGGTTAAGAAAACAAATACTAACCAGCAAAGTGCACTGAGAAAATGAAGTCAGAAATTCTCCAGAAATGTGGTCACATGATTCATCAGAGTGGCCCGTACATATTGACCTTTTGTGAGGGTGGCATCAAATATCGAACAGACGGGCAAACACAGGAATGACATGTTTTGTGGAGAAAATACACAATCAGTGGTGACCTTGGTGATCACCAGATGTAGGACTCAAAAGTAAAGAAAATCACAAACTTTAAACATTGTATAACTTCAGCCACACCTGTTCTTAATTTCTATTTCATCATTTTTATCTGGTAGCAGACAGGCATGGTACCACTGCACATGCTATTCAAAGTTGCATCAAAGTTCACCAAATTTTAATTACAGTAATTTATCCTTATTATATGCCCTTTTCATTTCAACATATACAAGATGACAGCGGGACAGAGGGACTCTTACCTATCTGTTCACTCACGGGATATTACAGAGTACGTCTCCACTTTTACAAAGCTGAGGAATATGATGGTCACAATAAACCAAACCAGCATGACATCACAGCATAAAGAAGACAGTTTGACATGAAAGTAACTGGCTATCCTGTTACAGTACATCCGTAAAATATTCACAGCACATCACCCGTCTGAGGTCAAGAGCACTCTGGAGCAGGTTTTCATCCAGGATGTCACTGTACTTTGCTGCATTAATCTTTCCCTCAATCCTGACCAGTCTCCCAGTTCCTGTCGCTGAAAAATGTCCCCACAGCATGATGCTGCCACCACCATGCTTCACTGTAGGGATGGTGCCTGGTTTCCTCCAAACATAACACCTGGCATTCACATCAAAGAGTTCAATCTTTGTCTCACCAGACCAGAGAATTTTGTTTCTCATGGTTTGCGAGTCCTTCAGGTGCCTTTTGGCAAACTCCAGGTGGGTTGCCATGTGCCGTTTACTAAGGAGTGGCTTCCGTCTGGCCACTCTACCATACAAGCCTGATTGGTGGATTGCTGCAGAGATAGTTGTCCTTCTGGAAGGTTCTCCTCTCTCCACAGAGGAATGCTGGAGCCCTGACAAAGTGACCATCAGGTTCTTGGCACCTCCCTGACTAAGGCCCTTCTCCCCGATCGCTCAGTTTAGATGGGTGGCCAGCTCTGGGAAAAGTCCTGGTGGATCCAAACTTCTTCCATTTACAGATGATGTAGGCCACTGTGCTCATTGGGACCTTCAAAGCAGCAGGAATGTTTCTGTACCCTTTCCCAGATTTGTGCCTCGAGACAATCCTGTCTTGAAGGTCTACAGACAATTCCTTTGACTTCAAGCTTCGTTTGTGCTGACATGCACTGTCAACTATGGGACCTTATATGTAGACAGGTGTGTGCCTTTCCAAATCATGTCCAATCAACTCAATTTACCCCAGGTGGACTCCAATTAACTTGTAGAAACATCTCAAGGATGATCAGTATAAACAGGATGCACCTGAGCTCAATTTTGAGCTTCATGGCAAAGGCTGTGAATACTCATGTACAGGCGATGTCTTACTTTTTTTTTAAATAAATTTGAAAAAAAAAAAAAAAAAACTCAAAAAATCTTTTTTTTCACATTGTCATTATGGGGTATTGTGTGTAGAATTTTCAGGGAAAAAATGAATTTCATTCATTTTGGAACAAGGCTGCGTGTAACATAAAATGTAGAAAAAGTGAAGTGCTATGAATACTTTCTGGATGCACAACAGGCTGAAAAATATTCTATACGTAACAATTCACATGCCTCCATTGTCTCCAATTACTTTTTAACTTCTTAAACAGGTTGTTATAACCAAAATGAAATTTCCCACAAACTCCTCTGAGGGCAGATTTTTTTTTTCTGTTATTTAATAAACCAAACATTAGAAACTTTTGAATCATCATCAGAGCTGATGATTAATGTTGTCAATCAAAGCTTTTCCAGGCTGTAGTTTCAATCCCCGATAGTGGCAGAGTCTAATTCTTCTTGAACACTGAAAGTGTTCGGTTTCTGGGCATACAGAGACATGGGACAAGAAATTAGACAAATACACTGTATTTTCCAGAGCATAAATCTTTTTTTTTAACTAGTGTGAGAGGGTCCGGTGACTTCTGAAAAATATGGTGTATTTGTCTAATATCAAGTCAAAATATCTCATAACACAAAATAAGGCAGTCACCTTTCAACTAAAATTTCACTAAGATATGAGGAGCATGTCGTTCATAATAATAATAATAATCATCATCATCATCATAATGCATTGCTTTCTCGGTAATCAAAGCACTAAAAAAGTAATAATAAAATAACAAATGTCAATCATATTAAAATACATTGAGACTATGACCAAATTCTCAAATTAAAGAGCTGATAATACAGAAAAGAGATGCAACTTAAACTCAGGAAAATCTGGTGCTTGGTAACATTTTGACTTTGTATAAGTAACATTTTGACTTTGTATAGTATATCTTTAAATAAAAAAAAAGTACCTAATATTTTGATATAAAGTTTCAAAGGCATTGAAATCCAACTGGCACTTACTAAATCACATTTCTTGGCATATGACATAAATGTCACAGGCCCCATTTGCAACCCGGTGTAAACAGAGCACAGCGCAGCGCAATCATCATTGCTCATTTGCAACCCATGCCATTGTCCACTTTGTTCAAGTAGTGAGACCACCTGCACTCACCTGTGTGCCTGAAGGTGTGCTGGTCTTAAAATGAGATGTGGTCAAGCACAGTGGCCTTGCATTGCTAGTGTGAAGCAGCAGAAAGCAGCTGTGCCACATAACCCCCCAAAAAACCTGGTCCAAAGTTGAGTGTGGAGTTTTTCTGCAATTTATACAGGCATAATATTCAGATTCAATTCACATAAGCAAGTTTATGACGTGTATCCTCTGCTTGTATAAACAGCAATACTCCACAAGGCATCAAACTTCAAAGAAATTAAACTGAAAACTAAAACTAACATAAATACAGTGGGGCCAACAAGTATTTAGTCAGTCCCTGATTGTGCAAGTTCTCCTACTTAGAAAGATGAGAGAGGTCTGTAATTTTCAACATAAGTACACTTCAACTATGAGAGACAAAATTAGCAAAAGAAAAAAAAAAAAAAAAATCCAGAAAATCACATTGTAGGATTTTTAAAGAATTTATTTGTAAACTATGGTGGAAAATAAATATTTGGTCACCTACAAACAAGCAAGATTTCTGGCTCTCACAGACCTGTAACTTCTTCTTTAAGAAGCTCTTCTGTCCTCCACCTGTTATCTGTTGGAACTTGTTATCTGTATAAAAGACACCTGTCCACAGCCTCAAACAGTCACACTCCAAACTCAACCATGGGCAAGACCAAAGAGCTGTCGAAGGACACTAGGAAGAAAATTGTAGATGTGCACCAGGCTGGGAAGAGTGAATCTACAATAGTCAAGCAGGTTGGTGTAATTAAATCAACTGTGGGAGCAACTGTAAGAAAATGGAAGACATACAAGACCACTGATAATCTCCCTCGATCTGGGGCTCCACGCAAGATGTCATCCCGTGGGGTCAAAATGATCATGACCTACCATCCCTGGTTCTCAAGACCAGTCACCTAACTGGCTCTACGCTACTCTTTTCTACTCTCCTATTTTACTCTTCCTTTTTAGATATTTAGATATACCTTTATATACTAGCATCGTTCCACCTTAGAAATGGAATTATGTGGGCCGCTGAAGAGGAGATACTGCTGGCCCACCACCAGCAGAGGGCGCACTGCTTGGAGTGCGGGCTCCAAGCACGAGAGGGCGCCAGACCCAGAAGAAGTGACAGCTGTCATTCATCCCCTGCACCAGCTGTCACTCGTTCATCATCACCATCATAAAAGCCGGACTGCAACTCCACCTCCTCGCCGAGAAATCGACTACCATTAAAAAGGTAAGTTCTCTGCTGACAGACACTTTGTGTGTTTAACCTGAACTTCTGTTACAGCCGTTTTCCTGGAGTGTTTCCTTATCTGAGGGATTGGCGTTTGGTGTGACAGCGACGGCTTCGCCTCACACCCCAACCCAGATAAGTGGTTAAACCAGGAGCTGTACGAGTGTGTGATTGGAGGTGGAGGAGCTCCCTCCTAACTGTGTATGGACTGTGAATTACTGAGTGTGCGGACTCACACTCATACAAGATATCTCTGCTTTCTGCCAGCAGTACCAGGGTCGACAGCCGAAGACAGAGGCCACCTGGGGACTCGGGACTTGGCGGCTCCGGTGTTCTTCAGACCGTTGGTGGTGGAGGCCGTGTGGGACGCGGCTTCTCTCTCGTCAGGGGTCTTCTATCTTCGAGCCTGCCCACACGTCACCTGGTGTTTATTGACTGTGCAAATTTCTGTACATTTGGTTGTGTATTATCACAACATTAAATTGTTACCTTTTGGCTTACTCATTGTCCGTTCATTTGCGCCCCCTGTTGTGGGTCCGTGCTACGACACCTTCCCAACAGGAATATAATATTTAAGATATACCTTACTGAATTTTCATGAGAAAAGTGAACAAACATCCCAGAACTACACAGAGGGACCTGATGAATGACCTGCAGAGAGCTGGGACCAAAGTAACAAAGGCTACACACTACTCAGAGAGGGACTCAAATCCTGCAGTGCCAGGTGTGTCCCCCTGCTTAAGCCAGTACATGTCCAGGCCTGTCTGAAGTTTGCCAGAGAGCACATGGATGATCCAGAAAAGGATTGGGAGAATATCATGTGGTCAGATGAAACCAAAATGGAACTTTTTGGTAAAAACTCAACTCGTTGTGTTTGGAGGAAGAATGCTGAGCTGCATTCAAGAACACCATACCTACTGTGAAGCACGGGGGGTGGAAACATCATGCTTTGGGGCTGTTTTTCTGCAAAGGGGACAGGACGACTGATCCGTGTTAAGGGAAGAATGAACGTGGCCATGTATCATGAGATTTTAAGCCAAAACCTTCCATCAATGAGAGCACTGAAGATGCAACGTGGCTGGGTCTTCCAGCATGACAGTGATCCCAAACACACCGCTTGGGCAATGAAGGAGTGGCTCTGTAAAAAGCATTTTGAGGTCCTGGAGTGGCCGAGCCAGTCTCCAGACCTCAACCCCATTGCAAATTTGTTGAGGGAGTTGAAAATCCGTGTTGCCCAGCGACAGCCCCAAAACATCACTGCTCCAGAGGAGATCTGCATGGAGAAATGGGCTAAAATACCAGTGTGTGCAAACCTGGTGAAGACTTACAGGAAATGTTTGACCTCTGTCATTCCAACAACGATTATGTTACAAAGTAATGAGTTGAACTTTTGTTACTGACCAAATACTTATTTTCCACCACAATTTACGAATAAATTCTTTAAAAATCCGACAATGTGATTTCATTTTGTCTCTCATAGTTGAAGTGTACCTATGACGAAAATTACAGACCTCTCTCATCTTTCTAAGTAGGAGAACTTGCACAATCAGGGGCTGGCTACATACTTTTTTACCCCGCTGTATACAAAACCTATAATGGTCTTTACACTAGCTTGTTTGGCAACAAGACGTGGCTGGTCACAGGAAAGATGTGCTGAAGTGTTTCACCTCAGGGAGGTTTGCGATGGTTGCTGCTTTTGTAAATGAGCTGGCCATGCTTTTTATGTGTCAGTCAGGTTTCAGAATTCATCATAGTACAGAAACAGTATTAGTGAAGGTTACAAATGATCTTCTTATGGCCTCAGTGGACTCATCTCTGTGCTCGTCCTGTTAGACCTCAGTGCAGCTTTGATACTGTTGACCATAAAATTTTATTACAGAGATTAGAGCATGCCATAGGTATTAAAGGAACTGCGCTTCGCTCTCAGACTACAGGCTTACTTGTAGTTCCTAGGGTTTGTAAGAGTAGAATGGGAGGGAGGCAGAGCCTTCAGCTTTCAGGCTCCTCTCCTGTGGAACCAGCTGCCAATTCGGATTAGGGAGACAGACACCCTCTCTACTTTTAAGATTAAGCTTAAAACTTTCCTTTTTGAAAAAGCTTATAGTTAGGGCTGGATCAGGTGACCCTGAACCATCCCTTAGTTATGCTGCTATAGAGTTAGACTGCTGGGGGGTTTCCCATGATACACCCAGTGTTTCTTTTTATTCACCTCTTTTTGCTCTGTATGCACCACTCTGCTTTAAATCATTAGTGATTGATCTCTGCTCTCTTCCACAGCATGTCTTTTTCCTGATTCTCTCCCCTCAGCTCCAACCAGTCCCAGCAGAAGACTGCCCCTCCCTGAGTCTGGTTCTGCTGGAGGTTTCTTCCTGTTAAAAGGGAGTTTTCCTTCCCACTGTCGCCAAGTGCTTGCTCATAGGGGGTCGTTTTGACCATTGGGGTTTTTCTGTAATTATTGTATGGCTTTTGCCTTACAGTATAAAGCGCCTTGGGGCGACTGTTTGTTGTGATTTGGCGATATATAAATAAAATTGATTGATTGAATTTCAAGCACACTCAGCTGTTCGCCAGAAAACCTCACTTTGAGAGGTTAAATAGCAAAGTCCCACTTTGAAATGAGGTGGGCTTCATAGATAATTGGCAAAGCTTCTGGGGAAAACCTGGTCTTGTTAGGAGAGACGGCATCCATCCCACTTTGGATGGAGCAGCTCTCATTTCTAGAAATCTGGCCAATTTTCTTAAATCCTCCAAACCGGGTTGGGACCAGGAAGCAGAGTTGTAGTCTTACACACCTCTCTGCAGCTTCTCTCCCCCTGCCATCCCCTCATTACCCCATCCCCGTAGAGACGGTGCCTGCTCCCAGACCACCAATAACCAGCAAAAATCTATTTAAGCATAAAAATTCAAAAAGAAAAAATAATATAGCACCTTCAACTGCACCACAGACTAAAACAGTTAAATGTGGTCTATTAAACATTAGATCTCTCTCTTCTAAGTCCCTGTTAGTAAATGATATAATAATTGATCTACATATTGATTTATTCTGCCTTACAGAAACATGGTTACAGCAGGATGAATATGTTAGTTTAAATGAGTCAACACCCCCGAGTCACACTAACTGCCAGAATGCTCATAGCACGGGCCGAGGCGGAGGATTAGCAGCAATCTTCCATTCCATCTTATTAATTAATCAAAAACCCAGACAGAGCTTTAATTCATTTGAATGCTTGACTCTTAGCCTTGTCCATCCAAACCGGAAGTCCCAAAAACCAGTTTTATTTGTTATTATCTATCGTCCACCTGGTCGTTACTGTGAGTTTCTCTGTGAATTTTCAGACCTTTTGTCTGACTTAGTGCTTAGCTCAGATAAGATAATTATAGTGGGCGATTTTAACATCCACACAGATGCTGAGAATGACAGCCTCAACACTGCATTTAATCTATTATTAGACTCAATTGGCTTTGCTCAAAATGTAAATGAGTCTACCCACCACTTTAATCATATCTTAGATCTTGTTCTGACTTACGGTATGGAAATTAAAGACTTAACAGTATTCCATGAAAACTCCCTTCTGTCTGATCATTTCTTAATAACATTTACATTTACTCTGATGGACTACCCAGCAGTGGGGAATAAGTTTCATTACACTAGAAGTCTTTCAGAAAGCGCTGTAACTAGGTTTAAGGATATGATTCCTTCTTTATGTTCTCTAATGCCATATACCAACACAGTGCAGAGTAGCTACCTAAACTCTGTAAGTGAGATAGAGTATCTCGTCAATAGTTTTACATCCTCATTGAAGACAACTTGGATGCTGTAGCTCCTCTGAAAAGAGAGCTTTAAATCAGAAGTGCCTGACTCCGTGGTATAACTCACAAACTCGCAGCTTAAAGCAGATAACCCGTAAGTTGGAGAGGAAATGGCATCTCACTAATTTAGAAGATCTTCACTTAGCCTGGAAAAAGAGTCTCTTGCTCTATAAAAAAGCCCTCCGTAAAGCTAGGACAGCTTACTACTCATCACTAACTGAAGAAAATAAGAACAACCCCAGGTTTCTTTTCAGCACTGTAGCCAGGCTGACAAAGAGTCAGAGCTCTATTGAGCCGAGTATTCCTTTAACTTTAACTAGTAATGACTTCATGACTTTCTTTGCTAATAAAATTTTAACTATTAGAGAAAAAATTACTCATAACCATCCCAAAGACGTATCGTTATCTTTGGCTGCTTTCAGTGATGCCGGTATTTGGTTAGACTCTTTCTGATTGTTCTGTCTGAGTTATTTTCATTGGTTACTTCATCCAAACCATCAACATGTCTATTAGACCCCATTCCTACCAGGCTGCTCAAGGAAGCCCTACCATTATTTAATGCTTCGATCTTAAATATGATCAATCTATCTTTATTAGTTGGCTATGTACCACAGGCTTTTAAGGTGGCAGTAATTAAACCATTACTTAAAAAGCCATCACTTGACCCAGCTATCTTAGCTAATTATAGGCCAATCTCCAACCTTCCTTTTCTCTCAAAAATTCTTGAAAGGGTAGTTGTAAAACAGCTAACTGATCATCTGCAGAGGAATGGTCTATTTGAAGAGTTTCAGTCAGGTTTTAGAATTTATCATAGTACAGAAACAGCATTAGTGAAGGTTACAAATGATCTTCTTATGGCCTCAGACAGTGGACTCATCTCTGTACTTGTTCTGTTAGACCTCAGTGCTGCTTTTGATACTGTTGACCATAAAATTTTATTACAGAGATTAGAGCATGCCATAGGTATTAAAGGAACTGCGCTGCGGTGGTTTGAATCATATTTATCTAATAGATTACAATTTGTTCATGTAAATGAGGAATCTTCTTCACAGACTAAGGTTAATTATGGAGTTCCACAAGGTTCTGTGCTAGGACCAATTTTATTCACTTTATACATGCTTCCCTTAGGCAGTATTATTAGACGGCATTGCTTAAATTTTCATTGTTACGCAGATGATACCCAGCTTTATCTATCCATGAAGCCAGAGGACACACACCAATTAGCTAAACTGCAGGATTGTCTTACAGACATAAAGACATGGATGACCTCTAATTTCCTGCTTTTAAATTCAGATAAAACTGAAGTTATTGTACTTGGCCCCACAAATCTTAGAAACATGGTGTCTAACCAGATCCTTACTCTGGATGGCATTACCCTGACCTCTAGTAATACTGTGAGAAATCTTGGAGTCATTTTTGATCAGGATATGTCATTCAAAGCGCATATTAAACAAATATGTAGGACTGCTTTTTTGCATTTACGCAATATCTCTAAAATTAGAAAGGTCTTGTCTCAGAGTGATGCTGAAAAACTAATTCATGCATTTATTTCCTCTAGGCTGGACTATTGTAATTCATTATTATCAGGTTGTCCTAAAAGTTCCCTGAAAAGCATTCAGTTAATTCAAAATGCTGCAGCTAGAGTACTAACGGGGACTAGAAGGAGAGAGCATATCTCACCCATATTGGCCTCTCTTCATTGGCTTCCTGTTAATTCTAGAATAGAATTTAAAATTCTTCTTCTTACTTATAAGGTTTTGAATAATCAGGTCCCATCTTATCTTAGGGACCTCATAGTACCATATCACCCCAATAGAGCGCTTCGCTCTCAGACTGCAGGCTTACTTGTAGTTCCTAGGGTTTTTAAGAGTAGAATGGGAGGCAGAGCCTTCAGCTTTCAGGCTCCTCTCCTGTGGAACCAGCTCCCAATTCAGATCAGGGAGACAGACACCCTCTCTACTTTTAAGATTAGGCTTAAAACTTTCCTTTTTGCTAAAGCTTATAGTTAGGGCTGGATCAGGTGACCCTGAACCATCCCTTAGTTATGCTGCTATAGACTTAGACTGCTGGAGGGTTCCCATGATGCACTGAGTGTTTCTTTCTCTTTTTGCTCTCTATGCACCACTCTGCATTTAATCATTAGTGATTGATCTCTGCTCCCCTCCACAGCATGTCTTTTTCCTGGTTCTCTCCCTCAGCCCCAACCAGTCCCAGCAGAAGACTGCCCCTCCCTGAGCCTGGTTCTGCTGGAGGTTTCTTCCTGTTAAAAGGGAGTTTTTCCTTCCCACTGTTGCCAAGTGCTTGCTCATATGGGGTCGTTTTGACCGTTGGGGTTTTTACATAATTATTGTATAGCCTTGCCTTACAATATAAAGCGCCTTGGGGCAACTGTTTGTTGTGTTTTGGCGCTATATAAATAAAATTGATTGATTGAATTGATTGACTTTCAAGCACACTCAGCTGTTAAAGGTATTGACAGATGACAGTCTGACTGGTTTCTTTCACAACACACCCACGACCTACAACCTAAATACGTCCGCTCTGTGCAAAGTGGAGTTAGACACACCCCAAATGCCCTTGTGTTTTACACAGTGCATTACAGATTATGAAGACAAGGCCCTCTGTTTTTACTGATAATTTTTTTTTATTCTTTATTGCTACTGAAACACATTTTCTTTTCATGTTCGCAATTTAATAAACCACAAGTCTGAAATCAGAAGGAGGAAAAAATTATCTTCAGGTTGTTCTGTTATTTGGAGTCACGTGACTACAAAGGACGGAAGTACAGTCCATTGTAACGCAAAGTGTCACTTGTTGGTGTGATCACAGAAACTGCTTTGTTATTAAGCAACATCCAAATTTTAATTGCTCTATTTTAGAAAATATTACTTTTTCAGCAGTTATAGCTACATTCTTAGAAATGGGTTTTCAAAATTCTATGTTGCTGAGTCTCACAGATGAAACAATGCTCCTCGACATGAAAATATTATGATTTTTAAATCCCTCTATTTTTAGCGAGTATAGAAAACCAGTTTTCCTTGGTGATGGAGTTACTAAACAAATAAATGTTCACTGTTTCCTTTTGAGAAACAGGAAAGTGTGAAAAACAAATCCTGCCTATCAGTCTGTTTTTCCCTCAAGGCCATTGGCTGCTACTGTGTGATCCGCGTGCCCGTCTTTGTGCTGTCTGTGCCAACTCTTGCTCTTTCGAATAGCAAATCGAGCAATGTCCACCATGAACACCCAGGACAGAGCGTACATGGCCACTCCTCCGCACTTGATGAAGAATCTCGGCCTTGGGGAGATCAGCTCACAGTACAACATTGCGCCTCCCACAAAGATTCGCATGAACACAAACAGCAGCACAAACAGGATGTCCACAATGTCACCCAGCTGCGTCTCGTAGCGTCCCGTCTGTCTGAGGAACCAGCGTGCCTGCAAAAGGGGGTTGGTGATTTCACTGCCGAAAAGCACCGCGCATGACTCAATGCCAGACTCCCCCAACCACAGGGTCAAGACAATTCCCAGGATGCTCATGGTGTGATGGGCTAGCATAACGGGTCCCTCTGTGCGGAAATACACACACCAGCCCATATCAAAAATAAAGTAGCCCAAACTGAGCACCAAGGCGTTTATCTGCAAAGGCGTGTTCTTCGTACCTGCATCAACAGACACAAATATTTCATTTTAGTTTGACTACTTTTGAAAACATGCATTTCAGTAGCAACATCAATGTGTCAAGAAACAAAACATGTTTGTGTTGCTGCAAGAAGCAGAATATGGAAAAGTAAGACATCATTGTTAAAGCATTGTTTGTTTCAATCATTGCATTGATTGTTAACACAGAGGTTATGGTCTTGTTTTTTGTCATGTCATCTGTCACAGTCTGAAAATAAACTTTATTTATTCTTTATTAACTCTAAGGTTCACACAAATGTTTGCAGATGACTGTGATCTGTAGTGAGAGATCAGGTTGAGTCTAAGCTGGAAAGGTGGAGGTATGCTCTGGAGAGCAGGGGAATGAAAGTCAGTAGGAGCAACACTGAGTACACGTGTGTGAATGAGAGGGAGCCCAGTGGAATAGTGCAGTTACAATGATTAGAAGTGGTGAAAGTAGATGAGTTAAAAGACTTGGGGTCAACTGTCAAAAGTAATGGAGGGTGTGGTAGAGAGGTGAAGAAGAGAGTGCAGGCAGGGTGGAGTGGGTGGAGAAAGGTGGTAGGAGTGATATCTGCAAGAGTGAAGGAGAAAGTCTACAAGACAGTAGTGAAACCAGCTATGTTGCACAGCTTAGAGAAGGTGGCACTAACAACAAGATGGAACTACAATATTAATGCTATTATTTACAAAATATACATCAAATCAGAATGAAACAAACACCAAAATGCCCAAAAAAGAAGACAATTAAGACAATTTACATAAATTATTGCACCAAAATTAAAACCAACATAATAAAAAAAATCTTAAAAGAGAAGGTTCAGTTTAAAACGATATGACTGGAGAAAGTTTTTTTCAATGATAATTTTTACAAATTTACTGAGTCTGTCAAGTTTTTTTTTCTTTTTTTTTATTTTCTTTATGAAAAGACAAAGACAACATCACAACATAAAACAAAACAGGCATTAACGAGCACTGGCAACAACGGTAATATAAAGAAATAAATGCATGAGGATAATAACCATATAACATAAAACAATATAGACATGATACACAAGGAGGTATATATACATAAGCATACATACATACCCACACACACACACACATATATTTATATACACATATGTACATGTATACATTTACATATACATACATACATACCCACATGCACACACGTCTACAAAACACATCTGTGTATATTAATAGCAATAATCATAACATCAATCCATACCACAGCAACAACAATGATTAAACAACCTTTCAAAATAGTGTGACATTGGTTATTGCGTTGTATCTGACCCATTCTTTTTTTGTTGTTGTTGTCTGTGTGTGGGTCTCATCTTGTATGGTGCATTAAAAACACTGTGGAATGTAGTGCATTAAAAACACACAGACATAAATGTAGGGTTAGAATGGACCAGATCCTTGAATGTGCAGTGTTTTATTTTTAATTATCTTTAATGTATATATATTAAATATATATATTAATTCAACCTGTCCTTGTGTTGTTGTCACTATTAGTATTTCATGCAGCCGTTAATCATATAAGTAATGGTAAAATCTCATACATACATATACACATACACACACATATCATGTCATATATCATATGAAAACAATTATTATAATAATATCAATAATTATTATATTACCATCAATAATGAATACATAAATAGCCTAAATTTTTTTAAATGATTTTTATATATATATATATATATATATATACACATACACCCAAACATATATACATATACACATACACACATATATCATGTCATATATCATATAAAAATAATTATTATAATAATATCAATAATTATTATATTATTATCAATAATGAATATATAAATAGCCTAAAAAAAAAAAAATTATATACATATACATACACACATACACACACACACACATACAGCTGGTGTGAGGTTATGAGAGAAAAGTTATTAATATTGACCAGATGCCAGTGGGCTCTGTGAGGGGGGTAGAGGCGAGTGTGCTGTCAAGAGTGACGTGGTTTTGATTTGTTTTTTTTTTCCTCTCTCTCTCTCTTCCTTCCCCTCCCTTTTTTTCCCCTTTTTCTTTTCCTGTCAAGTTTTTTTTCAGACTTTCTGTGTTAAACAGTTCACTAAATTTCAATGTATTTTCACATTCTAAGTTAAGAGACAAACAAACAGTTAATAAAATTCGTCACGAATTTAACAAAGATTACAGAGCTCACGATCAACACTTTTTTCAGTGCTAGAAACACGATTTGCATTAATTGGTAGCTTATGATAACTTCTTCTGAATTTAGCTTGGGGTAATGTATCCACATCATTTAGATCTGATACATTTTTTTCAATAAAATATTCTTTTTTAAATAAGCAGTATGTTGAACATAAGCTATTATTCTAAACACTACCAATGTAATTCTGAATATACATATTTATCCTTAGTTCAATACTAAGTTAAAATTAACATTTTTCAAGTCAAACCATAAATTTGAGTATCCACTGCTGTCAATTGCACGTTAATCTTAGCCATCCATTTGAACACATCCTGATCATACGTTTGTGTGAGTAGATGGAATACAATATTGGATAGTTTATTTTCTTTGCAACTGACAAGGTGACCTAAAAAAATGATCAATCTCCTCTCCACAAGACCATCATGACTATGTCAACCCAGTTCCCCCCAAACAGCACTTTTATTGAGCTTTAATAATCTTTTGAAACATTTCTTGTGGGACATGTTGATTTGATCTAATTCATTATAAGCCATTATAGCCATATAGGAAAATGGGTCAGCGTCAAAAATCTCACATTGTACATCAATAAGAAGTTTGCTTTTGAGTGCCTGAGATTTAAAACTAAATAACGCATGTCTGACTTGGTTCACCTGTTTATGAATAGCTTTAGAAAAACTGCCACTGCAGTTGAAGGTTGTTCCCAGATGTACATTATCACTATATACTTAAACTTTCCTCAGCCCCAAAATAAAAGGATGGAATGTTTTTAACATTACCCCCTGAAAATATAGTAATCTTTGTTTTACCTGTGTTAACAGTTAATTTATGAACACTCTCTTTGACAGTCTCTGCCATGATAACTGCGTTATGCACATAGAATTTTAAAAAGATTTCCACATGTCACTTAAAAAAATTTAAAAATCATTTGACAATTGTTCTAAACCACCAAATGTTTACAAAGACTACATTCAAAATCATTTAAATAAAGGGCAGATAGTAGAGGTGAAAGATTTTCACCCTGTCTGACACCGATGTTACATAGAAAGTACACACAGCTTGGCAATGTTCTACAAATTATCAACAACATTAATAACTTTGCCGTTCACACCTCTACTAATTAGCTTTTTCCACAAAGAAGACCTATCAACTAGGTCAAAAACTTTTTTACACTTATACACACACACACACATATATATATATATATATATATATATATATATATATATATATATATATATATATATATATATATATATATATAAAGAGTTCAGGTGCAAAACCCAGTAAGTACTTTTTTTTTCAAATGGAGAAAAATGCAGTTAAAAATTGAGATTTAAAGGAAACCATATGCATAAATGCGCAGACTTTCATCAATAAAATGAAAACAGTTTGTTCAAATTCTTTCATATTTTGCACACTGATGGTCCCCTTGACAGTCAAGTACATGTTGGCCTCAACTAAAAAATTTATGGTTTTGGAGATACAGGGTTTTGCATCTGAACTCTTCATATATATATATATATATATATATATATATATATATATATATATATATATATATATATGTGTGTGTATGTGTGTGTATATAAAAACTTCTTCCTCATTGTATTTATTGGTGGATCGCAAGTCAGATTTAGTGGTGCATACTGCCACCTACTGTATTGGAGTATGTGGAATCATGGTATTAATTGTTCTAAGTCAGACGCAGAATATGACAAATAAAAAAATCATAACATTCAATAAATATGTTAATATTCTTAGGAAAAATGATTGTACATAACTTTAAAAGACTGAACAAGCGCACTCTGTCAGTGCTGGAGTTTATTTATAGCCTAAAATCACCGTATTGATGCACAGATTCCAGTGGTGTGCTTAATTTATTTATTTATTTGAACAAAAAAGGCTTGCATCTTGTAATTACTCACAATAAAACTGTTGTGAAAGTGTAGTGACACGGACCCACAACAGGGGGCGCAAATGAACGGCCAATAGATGAGCCAAAAAGTAACAATTTAATGTTGTGAAATGTGCACAACGAACATACAGACAATCTCAGAATATAATTACAGTCAATCCACAAAGGTGACGTGTGGGCAGGCTCGAGGATAGAAGACGTCTGTCCTAAGAAGAGCCGGAACCACAAGATTTCCGCTGCCACAGAACCTGATGAATACTGGAGCCGCCAAGTCCCGAATTCCCAGGTGATCACCGTCCCCGACTGTCGGATCTGGTACTGCTGGCGAGAACAAAGACAGTCAAGTGTGGGTGTGTGTACACCCAGTAACAATAACGGTGGGAATGCCACCTCCACCTCTCACTCAATACGTTGCAGCGATCCCTCAGAGGAAAAAGAGTGCCGTCTTGCACAGCCTCCACAAAAAGGACCGGTACTCCTGCAAACACTCACAATAAACTGATTTACAAAATACCACAAAAAGGCTGAGGATATTACCTCTAATGAAGTACGATATCTCGGCGATGAGGTGGAGATGACGTCTGGGTTTTATGGAGTGCGATGATGTAGAATGTGTGACAGCTGTCAGGAATTAATGAGTGACAGCTGTCATTCCCGGCTGTGTCCGTGGCGGCAGCGCCCTCTCGTGCCTGAAGCCCGCACTTCAGGCAGGGCGCCCTTTGGTGGTGGGCCAGCAGTACCTCCTCTTCTGACGGCCCACACAACAAAAACATCAGAGCCAGGACATTTTTAAATTGTATTTATAGTGGAACAATTTTAAAAACTGCTTAAAATCTTTGGATAATGAATATTAAATTAGTTGAACAGATCCCAATATACACAGCAGTAAAGTAACAAATCTTTTAATATATCTTTTTTTTTTTAATTGTTAATTTGGCTGTCCGCGACCCTTAATTGGACTAAGCAGTTGAAACTGAGTGACTGAAATTGGCTGCTGTATTTGAAATGATTCAAAAATACTATTTTAAAAGTACTAAATGTCCAAAGCAATATATGTATTTTGTCAGACTAACAATACAACTGGCAACAAAACTGAGCAAATTCTGGTTTTTCGGAAGTTGAAAGTAGTGCACGTTTGGCAGTTGAAGGTGATAAATTAACTCCTGATTTGTTATTAAAAAAGCTTGTGATTATTTATGCTGAATGACGTACATCAAGTAAGACTCCAGTGCTTCTGGCTGGACATGCCCTCTTTCTGAATGCGTGTTCTCCAGCACATTGATTCAGTGGTGCACATTAAATGGTGTATTAGGAAGTGGAATCCCAAGAGTGCACACGTACCTGGATAAGTGAATGGCCAGGGTCCGTCCACATAACCTATGTATGCTGTGACACAGATGGCCAGGATGCCATGGAACAAGGTGACAAGTCGACAGTTCCACTCGTAGCCCTGTGACCCGTTCACGTTACACAGGATAAAGTAGAAAGAGACCCAACCGGACAGCCACAGGAGGGCATAAACCACAAGCAATGCCATTTTGTCTTGTAAAGAGAAAACAAACAAACAAACAACTGATTAAACCTCTCACAACAACTCTGAAGAACACAGTGAGGCAGGTCTCGCCCTCTGCTGTCAGTTACAGGAGAAATGAGAACAATTGGCGGGTGAAGAGTCGGACTGTGGAATCCTTTGTAAGTGAACAAGAAGCCTTTGCGTGGACTGTAACAGTCTAACAGCTGGCTGGCTGAGGGTCTGGTGGGGTGAGGAGGACGGCTTTTCTACTCAGTTGAGAATGTGCACATGCACGCGCCCACCCTCAGCAGCAAAGAGGACATTGGATGTTTTTTCAGAACGAGATGAGAGGTCGCAGGGTCCAGACCTTCCGACTGCTCTCCGTACAGACAGAGGCAGCTCGCAAATGATGCCGTCTTTGAAAACTCACAGACCTCCAATTCCACAAAATTTTACCTTGGAAAAAATTTTCAAGGTCAAAGTACTGTTAGAAGTGGCTTTTCATTTGCTCAATTAGATGTGATCAAATGTCAGGAGTATATTATTAGTTCATGCTGTTGAATCAAAGCTTTTTCGTGGTGTTGTCAGGTTTTTTTTTCGGTTTCTGAATTTTTTTTCTGTTAATTTTCACAGAAGATTGGGAGAGTGACTGAGGCACTTTTGATTGAGATATAATGTAAAATATTCGCCAAATGGGCTTTTCAATATTAAATTCAAAAGTCCACAAAATACACATTTCAGATGAGATCCGGATCAAACTTTGCCAGGTGATAGTGAGTGCCAGTCTGCACAGCTCTTTCAAGTATGAGGGTGATTGGGGCATGTTTGATTAAGATATAATGTAAAATATACATTAAATGGGCTGTACAATAGTAAATTTAAATGGCCACCAAATCTTTCCTCTGGATCAGATCCGGATCAAACTTTGTCAGTCAATAAAGGATGGCATCCTGCATTCCAATCTCAAATATGAAAGACATTTGATCTTTTTTGACAGTTATGAATTTCTGAAAATTCATTCAATAGGGATTATTCACATTTTCCAAGATTTTTCCTGCCTTTGACCTATGACCTTGAAAATTGAATCAGTTCTTGCCTATCAGGATATGAATATTCAGTCAAAATGTCATAAGGATATATGAAAAATTGTGCACTGAAAATTACCAGTGTTAAGAGCCAATTTTTTTTAAGGATCAGGCAGGCTGTGATTCAAGCCGAATCGGATTTCAACGAAACTTGGCTCAGAGATGGAACCTACCAAGAAACTAACTTTCCCAAAAAATTTCAACCGAAAACCAAACGGTGACCTTGCCAAGGGTCATCAGAGTTCAAGGCAAAAATAAGCAAAAATTGATATTTCATTCCCATCTTTCAAGTGGTGTAACATTCAGCACCATTAAGTCCCCAAGCCAGTTTAACTATCAAATGACTTATGGAAGCAAACTCTTTCATCTTACATACATATTAGGTTGGGGGATTGATGGCGCTGAATATCGGGGGCACTCAAATTCTGGTCATTTTGCAAAATTGGCTGTATTTAAAGGCCCATAACCCTCTGCGCCATCAAGACCCCAACCAGATTTCAATGTTATAAACAAATATAGGCCCTACTCTATCAAAGGCAACTGAAAAAACATTAGGGTTTTGATGGTGCTGGCCACCATGTGTACACTGGCAGTGTTAATTTAACACTGTCAGTGTTAGTTTTACACTGGTGATTTTACTGTGTGGGCTCCAGGCTGTTCACCAACAAACAAACAATTAAATGGGGTGGAAATGGTAATGAGCTGAAAAAAGCAGTTTTGGCATTTTTCCTCTTGATGAAAGAATACATTTTTTTTTTTTTTTTTAAACGAGATAGATATTTTTTTCCTGATTAAATTGATTTAGCAGATTAGATGGCTGTCAAGGGCGCACAAGAACAATACATTTATTTTCAACTCAATCCAACGTATATCATTTCATCAATGATTCATCTGTTGATTTTCCGCCCACAACTTCACTGTTTCGAACAATATTTCACAAACATGCAGTTACACACAAGAAAAAAAAATCGGGGCTGTTTAACACAAAAATCCAAACGTGGTGTATAAAATACAATTTTGCCCACATGACTCCTTTAATTTCCCTCATATGATTGAAATAGTGTTTAAAGAATGGTTTCTTGATGCACAGAAAGCCAGACAAACTCCATTCATCCCCATTTAATAAATAACGTATTAATTACGTGACGTAACGTGGATGAAATAAATGGTTTAAATCAGACTAGGAAGTTAAGTGACGTCACAGTATCCATCACGACGTGACGCTTTGTTAGCATTAGCGCCAAGCTAAAGGCTAAGAAACGTTTTAAATATGTATGTGCATAGATAACAGTGAGAGGTTATTACCTCGATAGTCCTCATGTGGTGCTGCTTGGCTCACATCCTGGCTGTTTTCGTGTCCTGTGAAGGTTTATAAATGAAGACCGTCTCTTTATTCTCTCTTTTCTGAGCGCCTCCGCCTCCCTCAGCATCCCTTAATCCAGCTTTCACACATTGCGCGAAAATTAGCAGTTTTAGTGACGCCAGTACCCGCTCAGTACTAGTTTGTACCACCGCTGTACTCCATAGATCAGATAATGTTTAATATTTAATAAACGTGACTGTTTCCATCCTTCCAGACACCTTCCACGACGATGGATGGTCTTTTTAACACAGTGGCGACCCCTTGTGTTCAAAAGCACAAATTACACATCCCTCAGAGGAGTATCGGAAATAAATACTCAAATAATCTGTTCGTTCTTTGAAAGAAAACTAAACAATTATCAATAAAACCACTGAAAAGGTAGACTATTTAAGAATGCATTTGTACAGTGCTTTACCATCTGGCAGATGCACAAAACGCTTTACAATGATGCTTCACATTTTGTCCAAGGACACAAGACAGGTAGCATGAGAGGGGGTTCTTTGGCAGGCCAGCTCCTTATCCACTGATCTACCTGCTTTAGAATGTTTAAATTATTTTAGCCATAGCCAGGGGCGTCGGACTGGGGGGGGGGGGGTAAAGGGTACTGGGCGGCCCACAAAAAACTGGCATTAAACACATTTTTGTGTTGCATGTTATTAATGTCCATACAATTCATGTTGTAAAATAATATAATTAGAATGAATGTATACATGTTGCAAAACATAATTCTGCTCTAACAATAATACTGAAAGATCTCTGAGGGCCCTTCCACCCCTGCACAGTTGTACAATGGTTTAGTCCAGGCGCACAGGCGACAATCCCCCCCCCCACACACACACATTCCAAACGGGATCTCACAGAAAGAGGAAGTGTTTAGTAGTGCTGAAACAACTAATCGATTTAATCGATTATTAAAATAGTTTTCAACTAATTTACGAGTAGTCATCATCTCAAGGATGATCAGTGAAAACAGGATGTACCTGAGTTCAATTTGGCTTGGGAGCGCCTCGGGGTTCCCCCGGAGCTGGGGGAGGTGTGTGTGGATCGGGAGGTCTGGGCAGCTTTGCTTGAGCTGCTGCTCCCGTGACCCGACCTCGGATAAGCGGAAGAAACTGGATGGATGGATGGACAATTTGTTTCGGTCAAACCACATCTAAGCTGTGTTTTTACACAAGAAAAAAAAATAAAATGCAGTAAACTGCACATTTGTGTCTTTTTTCATGAAACTATCTTACTAAATAGGCATCTAAACCTGATGGAAATCTCTTTGTGGTGTGTCGGTGATGTATGTATGTGCAAAATAAAACAAAACACTACTCCAGGTATGTTTTTGACAAGAATATAACATAACTTTGTTACAAGGTCAAACGTTGAAGTTGTGTGACAAAGGCCTTTTAATAATAACTCACTTAAAGAAATAATGGCAAAACGCACATGTAAGTTAAAAAAAAAAAACCAAAACGATTAATCGAAAAAATACTCGACCGATGAACTGATTAGTAAAATAATCATGAGGTGCAGCCCTAGTGTTTAGGCTGATTCATGCTTTTGGTTCTTCTAGACTAGATTATTGTAATGTTCTATTTTCAGGGTTATCACAGTCCAGCATTAGGGGTCTTCAGCTGGTTCAGAACGCTGCCGCCAGACTTCTGACACGTAGCAGAAGGTCTGAACATATCACACCCATTTTGGCATCTTTGCACTGGCTCCCTGTCTCTGTGAGAGCAGATTTTAAGGTTTTGCTATTGACTTATAAGGTTGTTCATGGACTGGCGCCATCTTATTTGGCTGATCTGGTGGAACTCTACGTGCTGGCTCGGGCTTTGCGGTCGCAGGATGCGGGACTTCTCTGTGTTCCCAGGGTGAAGAAGAAGTCAGCAGATCAAAGAGCCTTTTCGTATCGTGCACCCACCCTGTGGAACAGTCTTCCTGCGACTGTGAGGCAGTCTGAGTCCGTGGATATTTTTAGGTCAAGACTCAAAACCTATTTTTATTCTCTTTCTTATGGATAGTTTTTATTTTTATTTGTTTTATTCTTTTACTTCTGTTTTTATTTATGTATTAGAATTTTTTTTATTCATTTTTAATTATTTATTCAATTTTATGTTGACTTGTTTTAAGTGAGGTGCCTTGAGACGTCTTTTGCTGTGATTTGGCGCATTATAAGCTAATTAAATTAAATTAAATTAAAAAAGAGAAAAAAGGACAGGGAAAGAAAACTAAATGAGGGAAAGCAGCTGCTAACCAAATTCTTTGAAAAGAGAGGTGAGCTTGAAAGCTGGCTATATTGAGTTGGGGGGTCTGGGGGACCAAACTGCACCATTTTTCTAGAAAAATGGTGCAATTTGGTGCATTCCTGTGCATTTTAACAGACGGGAATGCACCAAATTGCACCATTTTCTAGAAAAATGGTGCAATTTGGTCCCCCAGGCCCCCCAACTCAATATTGCTCCCCCAACTTTAAAAAAGGGTTCTGACTCCCAGGCCTAAGGTATACATGATTTAGACCTGGTTTGACTACGCATTAGAAATTTGGTGTTTGCGTTAATAAAAAAGAACATAACAGTGGTGGGTGGGTGGGAGTCTTCAATATGGCTAGTACCTAGGGCCCAGAATTTGGTGCTACGCCCGTGGCCATAGCAGCTTCACACACACACACATATATATATATATATATATATATATATATATATATATATATATATATATATATGTATGTCATTATTACCTAAAATTTTCTGATAGTGCATTTTTCGATTTATGACAAGTTCCAGACAAACAAGTAAACTAATTGGTAATATCACTGTCCTTCATACACTGCACTGCTCACAGTCTACCAGAGTTTCGCAGAATACAACTGCACAAAATTCTCTTATGATTATTTTTGTTATTATTATTATTGGTAGTCATAGTTGTGGTAGCTTATTACTGGCTTAAACAATTACTGCAGTAGATTTGTATTACACACACACACTAGTGGTCAGAAGTTTACATATACTCATCCTGGGCATGAATGTCACGGTAATTTGGGGCTTTTAATAATGTCCTTGGACACCTCTGTTGGAAGCCTTAAGGACAAGTTGGAACATGCCCAACTGTTAAACAATTTCTCAGATACTCACTCCACTGAAAGCCATCAAAAGCCGCCTGGAATATACAAATGGTTATCAACACGGAGGTGTTTTTCCTGTGCCGCCGCACCGCGCCGGCTGCGTCCCGACGCACGGACCCGTCCGCACGTCTTTCATTAAAAAAATCTCCTTTAACAGTGGAATATCCGGATAAAATGCTGAAACCGACTTCTTCTGAAACTTCTCTGTTCTCTCACGACGTCCTGGATCAATAGAGCCTGAAATGTAGAGGTTTTCAGCTTGAAACAGGCTGACAATGGCGCCTGGGAGTGCTGTGCGACGTCCCACTGCATGGGAAGTCCTTAAAGCGACAGTATCACCTCAAAATCTCTCATCAGCCGTTAAAATTTTCACTGAAAACCAGCTTAATTTTCGATCCATGTCCACTTCTATGTGCCTCACAGGTTTAGAAAAAATTTTGATCAAACAAAGCGCCAGTCTCTCAGCAACTTCTCAGACAAAGGAATTCCGACGAGGGGCTGGACGACTCCTCCCACAAGGAGTGCTCACAGGCGGATGACGTCACCGAAACGCGTGGAAAAACTCACGCATGCGCACGAGGGTTCAAGCATGTCTGACATAAAAACATATGAATGAAATCCATATAGTTTTTGAAAAAAATAAAATGGACCTATACTTTATTGACAGCCCTCGTATATATATATATATATATATATATATATATATATATACACAGTAGTGTTCAGAATAATAGTAGTGCTATGTGACTAAAAAGATGAATCCAGGTTTTGAGTATATTTCTTATTGTTACATGGGAAACAAGGTACCAGTAGATTCAGTAGATTCTCTCAAATCCAACAAGACCAAGCATTCATGATATGCACACTCTTAAGGCTATGAAATTGGGCTATTAGTAAAAAAAAGTAGAAAAGGGGGTGTTCACAATAATAGCAATGTGGCATTCAGTCAGTGAGTTCGTCAATTTTGTGGAACAAACAGGTGTGAATCAGGTGTCCCCTATTTAAGGATGAAGCCAGCACCTGTTGAACATGCTTTTCTCTTTGAAAGCCTGAGAAAAATGGGACTTTCAAGACATTGTTCAGAAGAACAGCGTAGTTTGATTAAAAAGTTGATTGGAGAGGGGAAAACTTATACGCAGGTGCAAAAAATTATAGGCTGTTCATCTACAATGATCTCCAATGCTTTAAAATGGACAAAAAAAACCCAGAGATGCATGGAAGAAAATGGAAAAAAAAAAAAACAACTTTCCTTATTCAAATTCATTCCAGTAGTATTCTGCTTTCTTATAGGATGTAGCAGTTTTCTAGTTTGGCAGATAGTTCTGGAGGAAATCACTGAAGAAATTAACACATTGAAAATATGGTTTGACCAAAACAAACTGTCTTCTTCTTCTTTGTCTTTCGGGTGTTCCCGTTAGGGGTCACCACAGCAGATCAATCGTTTCATCTCACCCTGTCCTCTGTATCTTCCTCTGTCACACCAACCACCTGCATGTCCTCTCTCAGCACATCCATGAACCTCCTCTTTGGTCTCCCTCTTCTCCTCCTGCCTGGTGGCTCCATCCTCAGCATCCTTCTCCCTATATACCCTGGGTCCCTCCTCTGCACATGTCCAAACCATCTCAATCTCGCCTCTCTGACTTTGTCTCCAAACCGTCCCACCTGAGCTGTCCCTCTGATATGTCTTGTCCATTCTTGTCACTCCCAAAGAGAATCTCAACATCTTCAGCTCTGCCACCTTCAGCTCTGTCTCCTGTCTTTTTGTTAGTGCCACTGTCTCTAAACCATACAACATAGCTGGTCTCACTACTGTTTTGTAAACTTTCCCCTTCACTCTTGCTGATATTATTCGGTCACAAATCACTCCTGCCATCTTTCTCCACCCACTCCACCCTGCCTGCACTCTCTTCTTCACCTCTCTACCACACTCTCCATTACTTTGAACAGTTGACCCCAAATATTTAAACTCATCTACTTTCACCACTTCTACTCCTCGTAACTGCACTATTCCACTGGGCTTCCTCTCATTCACACACATGTACTCAGTCTTGCTTCTACTGACTTTCATTCCCCTTCTCTCCAAAGCATATTCTCCAGACTAGACTCAACTTGCTCTCTACTCTCCACAAACACACAATGTAACTCTTTCTGTCCTTCTCTGTACTTTTCCAACAGTATTCTCAGAGCAAACATTGCATCTGTAGTGCTCTTTCTCAGCATGAAACTATATTGCTGCTCACAGATCTTCACCTGTTTTCTAAGCCTAGCTTCTACTACTCTTTCCCATAACTTCATGCTGTGGCTGAGCAGCTTTATGCCTCTGTAGTTACTGCAGCTCTGCACATCACCCTTGTTCTTGAAAATAGGAACCAGCACACTTCGTCTCCACTCCTCAGGCATCCTCTCACTTTCCAAGATTTTATTAAACAATCTGGTTAGAAACTCTACTGCCATCTCTCCTAGACATTTCCATGCCTCCATTGGAATGTCATCTGGACCAACTGCCTTTCCACTCTTCATCCTCTTCATAGCAGCCCTCACTTCTTCCTTGCTAATATCTTTTACTTCCTGATTTACTCTCACCACATCATCCAGCCTTTTCTCTCGCTCATTTTCTTTATTCATCAACTCTTCAAAATATTCCCTCCACCTTCTCAGCACACGCTCCTCACTTGTCAGCACATTACCATGTGCATCTTTTACCACCCTAACCTGCTGCACATCCTTTCCAGCTCTGTCCCTTTGTCTGGCCAATCGGTACGAGTCCTTTTCTCCTTCCTTACTATTCAACTTCTTGTACAGCTCGCAATATGCCTTTTCCTTTGCTTTTGCCACTTCTCACCTTATGCCGCATCTCCTTGTACTCCTGTCTACTTTCTTCATCTCTCCGACTATCCCAAAACTTTTTCGCCAACCTCTTTCTCCTTATGCTTTCCTGGACCTCTTCATTCCACCACCAAGTCTCCTTGTCTTCCTTCCACTGTCCAGATGTCATACCCAGTACTGCCCTAGCTGTCTCCCTCACCACATCTGCAGTACTTTTCCAGTTGTCCAAAATTGCTTCCCCTCCAACTAGTGCTTCTCTCACCTGCTCGCTAAATTTCACACAACAGTCTTCCTCCTTCAGCTTCCACCATCTGATCCTTTGTTGAGCTCTTTGAGCTCTCACTCTCTTCTTCTTCTTTACCTCTAAAGTCATCCTACAAACAACCATCCTATGCTGTTTAGTGATACTCTTTCCTGGTACCACCTTACAGTCTGTGATTTCTTTTAGCTTGCATCTCCTATAAAGAATGTAGTCCACCTGTGTGCACCTTCCTCCACTCTTATATGTCACCCTGTGCTCCTCCCTTTTCTTAAAGTAGGTATTCACCACAGCCATTTCCATCCTTTTTGCAAAATCAACTACCATCTGTCCTTCCCCATTCCTATCCTTGATACCATATCTACGCATTACTTCCTCATCACCTCTGTTCCCTTCACCAACATGCCCATTGAAGTCTGCTCCTATCACCACTCTTTCATGCTTGGGCACACTCTCCACCACCTCATCTAACACACTCCAGAAATCTTCTTTCTCCTTCATCTCACAACCTACCTGTGGGGCATATGCACTGATGATATTCATCATCACCCCTTCAATTTCCAACTTCACACTCATCACCCTGTCAGACACTCGCTTAACCTCCAACACACTTTTAACATACTCTTCCTTTAAAATGACCCCAACACCATTTCTCTTCCTGTCCTCACCATGGTACAACAACTTGTACCCACCGCTGATGCTCCTGCTCTTACTTTCCTTCCACTTGGTCTCTTGCACACACAATATGTCTACCTTTCTCCTCTCCATCATATCAGCCAGCTCTCTCCCTTTACCAGTCATACTACCAACATTCAAAGTCCCCACTCTCATTTCCACCCTTCTAGTTTTCTTCTTCTCCCGCTGTTCGTGGCAACGTTTTCCTCCTCTTCTTCGTCGTCTTCAAACTGTCATTAAACTTAAATAAGACAGGGATGAAATGGAGGTGTAGTCACTCGGTGTTCACAGGAAGCATTTATTTTTTGGTTTTTCATTTATCTTTGATGAGTTTTTAGTAGAATGCAATGGGCCCCAAACCTGGGGTCTAAAGTTGCACCCTAGGCTCTATAGTTATCCTAACCAGATCTGGCATTGTATCCGAGGGCTCTCTTCAAGATGGTGATCATTCTCTTAATCGCAGACAACTGTACCTCATGTGCACTTGGGTGACCAGGGATTGCCTCAAGGTATTTCTTCAGGTTCTTCTTGATTAGGCCTGTTGCTCCCACCACAACTGGGATGATATCGATGTCTTTCAATGACCATGTTGTTCTTAGGTCATTTTTCAGGTCTTGGTATTTCGAGATCTTTCCCCTTTCAGCTCGATTCAGGCCGTAATCATTGGGGACTGTCACATCAATGATTTTGGCTGTTTTCTCTTGCTTGTTCCAGATGACAATATCAGGTTTGATTGCACCTCCTTCAATGTGTCTTCCTGCTGGGATCTCTTTGTCGTAGAAGACCGTTACTTTTCCGTTGGATGAGACTGGTGTTGGCTCGTGCTCCCAGACATGTTCTTTGACTTACATCTCCAGTTCCTTGCAGATCTTCCAGTGGAGATATTGACAGATCTTGTTGTGTCTGGATGTATAATGCCCATCTGCCATGAGGATCTGGCATGCTGAAGTTAGATGGTTTACACTCTCAACAGCTGTATGACAGAATCGGCATTTATCATTCTGTGAGATCCCTGCCATTTTTTTGAAGCCATTTGTTAGAAGTCCCTGATCTTGTGCTCCAATCAGAATTCTTTCTCCATCAAAACCAAGTTTTCCATTTTTTAGCCACTGCATTGATCCAACTTTGTCGATGTATTCCTTTTCGAGTTCTTCTTGGAAACGTCCGGCTCTTTTGTGCTGTTTCCATCTTTCCACTCGATGTTTTCCTTCTCTTTTGCTGTATTGTTCTCTGGTTTGTCTTGCAAGTTTTGTTGCAGGCATGAGACTGTTGCTTTTTCTCTCTTGTAGAAGTTCTCCGCCAAAGTTTTTTGCCAGTTTAGTGACTGAGGTCTGTTCAGTTATGGCCTCGTGGTGTTGTGTGACCGTTTTTACGATTTCTTCTTCAGAGCTCTTTAAGTACTGTCCAATACTTATTATCGATGCTCTGTAGGCCTGGTTGATTTCAGTGAGACCCATACCACCTTCTCTGCGAGGGAGATATATTCTGTCCATGCACTGATTTCTGTATGTGATTTTGTGGAGGGTGAGCATTTTCC
Organism: Thalassophryne amazonica; assembly: GCF_902500255.1. NCBI lineage: Eukaryota > Metazoa > Chordata > Actinopteri > Batrachoidiformes > Batrachoididae > Thalassophryne > Thalassophryne amazonica. Next base: position 28,237,498 of record NC_047106.1, read on the forward strand.
TGGTTTTTGTGTCCAATTTATTAAGCTCACATTGTGGCCAGTTCACTATGCCAAACCCATAGGTCACCACTGGTATTGCAAACTGGTTTATGGCTGTGATCTTATTTTTTGGTGTCAGCTGTGTTTTGCAGATCTTTTTTAAGAGGTTTAGGTATTCTTTTGTTGTTCTTGTTCTTATTTTCTTGTGCTCAATTGAATTACTTTGTTCAATTCCCAATTATTTGTATGTGGAGTCTGCAGCCAGATCTTCAATGTAGCTCCCTTCATCCAATTGTATGTTTTCGGTTTTTGTCTTTTTTCCTTTTGTCATTGTGCATTTTGAGCATTTATCCAGTCCAAATTCCATGCCAATGTCTTTTGAGAACTTACGGGCAGTTTCCACGAGCTGAGTGAGTCCGTTTTTTGTGTTGGCATTGATTTTCAAATCGTCCATGAACAACAGATGGTTCACAAGTTTTTGGTTTTCCTTTCCTTTGTCTTTACTTAAGTCATATCCAATGTCTTGCTCCTTCAGGATCTTGCTGAGCGGGTCCATGATTAAGCAGAATAAGAGAGGTGAAAGGCCGTCTCCCTGAAGTATCCCTCTCTGAACTCGTACATCTGGGATTGTTATTTGTCCCTCTGTGTGATTGAGGGTGATGGTGGTGTTCCACTTGTTCATTTGTGCTCTCAGGAAAGATCTTATTTCCTCATTGATGTTGTAGAGTTCTAAGCACCTCATGATCCAGGAGTGTGGTACACTGTCAAATGCCTTTTTGTAATCAATCCAAGCCATGCTGAGGTTCCTCTGCCTTGTTTTGCAGTCCTCCAGGATAACTTTGTCTGTCAGTAACTGGTCTTTAGCTCCTAATCTTCTTTTGGAACATCCTTTCTGTTCATTTTCCAGGTAGCCACCAGTGTCAAGATGTTCATAAATGGCATCAGTTATGATTCCTGTCAGCCATTTGTACGTTGTTGTTAGGCAGCAGATGGGTCTGTACTTGTTGGGAAGCTGTGTATCCTTGGTCTTTGGAATTAGGCTTGTGTTCCCTGTCGTTAGCCAGTCTGGTGTGTCCTCTTCTCCGTTCAATATTTTTGTGAAAGTCACAGCATAATGTTGGTGTAATGCTGTATTTATTTATTTTATTTATTTATTTCTGTATGTATGTATGTATGTATGGACAGGCACCGGAGTACATCAGGGACCTGATCCAGCCTTATGCTTCCTCCAGGAGCCTCAGGTCGTCCAATCAGAACCTGTTGATGGTTCCACGGACCCGTTTTAAAACTCGCGGGGACAGATCTTTTAAAGTGGTGGCCTAGCCTCTGGAATGAGCTTCCCTGTGCCCTTCGTTCTCTGGATTGTATAGATACTTTTAGAAGGCAACTAAAGACGCATTTCTTTAAGTTAGCTTTTTAGCCTAATATTGTATTTTATTGTTTTCCTATGTTATTTTTAGATTATTTTTGTATGCCATGTGCAGCGCTTTGTGACCCTGGTCTGTGAAAGGCACTTTATAAATAAAGTTTACTTACTTACTATGTATTTATTTATTTATTTATGTTCATTAGTTGCTATTATATATTTTCTGTTGTGTTTCTATTCGGGTTCTTTTTGTCTCTTTCTCTAAAATTGTATATAATAATCATTAGATATATAAACAAAAATAAATTTAAGAAATATTACAATTTGAAAACAAATGCACCCAAACGTGAAGACAGCTGGAGCTGAGTAATGCTAACTTTTAACATTGAAAATGCCATAGACATGCTAACGCGTTAGCATCGCTCCCGTTTTTAAGTTATAAAATACATCTATCAACTGTTTCAGAAGACCATAACAGGTCGGTTTAACATAGAAAAGGTAAATAATACTCACAGACGTATGCTCTTTAGGGTTTTAGCGGGGGAAAATTAAGCGAAAGAAAGAAAATATAAACGAAGCAACAGATCGAAGCATTGCTTCAATCTGCGAACCACTGCTTCGATTGGTTCAAGGTTCAGAACAAAGCCGCGCTGCAAAAAAGTTGATCACGGACGTGCTGCAGGGTCTGTAATCAATGTAGAGAAATGATCATTTTCCTGACAAACACCCCAAAACAACGGCCACTCTGAAGGACCCATAACAGAATCATTAAGCACAAAGCTTATTGATGTCGGTGGATCGAATCATTTAACGATACCCGAAAGGAACCGGTTCTCGATACCCATCCCTAGTCTGGAGTTACCTGTAAGTGCTGTGACAGTTAGAGGACGCCTGTGTGAAGCTAATTTATTTGCAAGAATCCCCCGCAAAATCCCTCCGTTAAATAAAAGACATGCAGAAGAGGTTACAATTTGCCAAAGAACACATCAACTGGCCTAAAGAGAAATGGAGGAATATTTTGTGGACTGATGAGAGTAAAATTGTTCTTTTTGGGTCCAAGGGCCGCAGACGGTTTGTGAGAGATCCCCAAAGGCTGAATTCAAGCCACAGTTCACAGTGAAGCATGGTGGTGCAAGCATCATGATATGGGCATGTTTCTCCTACTATGGTGTTGGGCCTATATATCGCATACCAGGTATCATGGATGTTTGGATATGTCAAAATACTTGAAGAGGTCATGTTGCCTTATGCTGAAGGGGACATGCCCTTGAAATGGGTGTTTCAACAAGACAATGGCCCAAGCACACTAGTAAACGAGCAAAATCTTGGTTCCAAACCAACAAAATTAATGCCTCGCAGATGTGAAGAAATCATGAAAAACTGTGGTTATACAACTAAATACTAGTTTAGTGATTCACAGAATTGCTAAAAAAAAAGCAGTTTGAACATAATAGTTGAGTTTGTAGCGTCAACAGCAGATGCTATTATTGTGAATACCCCCTTTTCTACTTTTTTTTTACTATTAGCCCAATTTCATAGCCTTAAGAGTGTGCATATCATGAATGCTTGGTCTTGTTTCCCATGTAACAATAAGAAATATACTCAAAACCTGGATTAATCTTTTTAGTCACATAGCACTACTATTATTCTGAACACTACTGTATATATATAAAGTCATCAGAAGGTCCATTTTACCTGCAAATCTGCAAACCTAGCCCTTATTTAGCACCTCAACAAATACATATAACATTTAAATGGTGCATGAAAAAGTAGTGGTGTATTTATATTATGTTGAATGCAGAAAAGAGGATCAATGTGTACAGCAGTTCTATTGTAATAATATATGAGCACAGAACAATGTATCACATCAATTAATTGCAAAGAAATATTTGCAAAGTGTCCCTTTTTATTAAGCATCTTCTAACATTTTGTTTGGTAAAACGGTTTTTTCAACAAAGTAAGACCCAAAATTGTGGGAAGTTGCCTTTTAATAGTTATTTTATGGCACTTTATAGATGAAATAGAATAAATCAATGGACAATATTGTTTTTAGCTGTATTTCTGACAGTCTGCCACATTCTGCTTAATGTTTAATCGATTATTATTCTGTTGTGGCGCACGTGTGACTAAATGTGAATGCCATGTGAGAAGAAATATCACTCTTATTATGAGCCTTCAGTGCAAAGAAATACTTTATTGATATAATTCCTGTAAATTCTTTAAACCGTGCATGAGCTGAATGCCTCATTTTATCTTTATGGCAACTTTTTTTTAACATAAAAATTTCCCATAGAAAAATATGTGTAAAAGGATATTCTACAAATACTACAAAAACAGTAGCAGTGGAAATGTTAAGGCACATGATAAGCAGTGAAGGCCACAGTTCAAAATGTTTCTCATTTGGTTCTTTTGTTAAAAAAAAAGAATATCTGTATCATGGGGAATCGTGCACCAATTTGAAGAAACAGAGAAATTCGAGTGAAATATGAAATATGTTCCAAACTTTCAAGAAGTGCTTCAGAAATGACTGCTGTTGGAAGAAAACCTGAAACACTTTTATGACCAGCAGATGGCAGTATATGTTACTAAAAGTACACTGAACAGCTGTAGAAACCATACTGTCAGCATGAAAAATAAAATCCTAACTTTAACAGCATTGGATTTACAAATAACTTTGGCTTGACACTTTTACACAGGAAATGAGAATATGATATGCATCATACTGACAGTAACACTTTGAATTTTCCATCCCTGAAAAAATGCAGCCTGGATTACTATTATTTTAAAAGCTACACTGTGTAGGATTTAGAGGCATTTATTAGCATAAATGGAATATAGAGTTAATAACCATTTGTTCATTAATTGCAAGAACAAATCAGTGTTTTTTCACAAGCTTAGAATGAGCCCTTCATATCAACTTGGGAATGGCCGTCCCTTATGGAGGCCGTAATGTTGCACAGATATGTTCATATAGTAGCCCAAAAGGGACATATTTACTCCACCTTTCGCATTTTGCAGTGCTGCCGAAAGACTTAAAAAAAAAAAAAAAGAATCAGTGATTGCTTCCCTATACAGTGCCAGTGAAGCTACAAGTTTGAGAACACTAATTTTTGTGACATTGACATCATACATATGACTTATTAAAATAGAAGGCAAAAGTTGTGTGACTCTCCGTAGCCAAAGAAGCGAAAATGTGATGGGAAATAAAATCGTGACTGGTGATGGCATAATGCAATCTGAAGTCTCACCACTAGGTGACACTATGTCCCACACACTGTAGCTTTCTAATGCAATCTGAAGTCTCACCACTAGGTGACACTATGTCCCACACACTGTAGCTTTCATTTTCAAAAATCTTTTGTTAATACTTACTGAAGACCTATGGTTGGTTTAGGCACGTGAATTTAAGGCCTGATCCAGAAAGGAAACAAGACATTCCTATTTTGCTCCTATTATAAATGCAGATCTACACTTTAAAAAATAAAAAGTTTAGAAACCTTAAAAACTTAAGGCAACCAGCTGCATAAACATTTAAAATTATGTCAATTTAGAATCTTTGTTGCATCAATTTAGATTAAATTGTTTCCTCACACTGCTATGCTTTGTTTGAACAACTTAAAATTTTGAATCTGATCACGTCACAATTGCGAATTCATTGAACTTAAAATAAACGTATTCTTTTAAGTTAATTCAGTTGATCCACAAAAGTGCACCGTGAGCGATCACTTGACACATTAACATGGTTTCCACAGATGGCAGAGTGAGTATGTGTGCAGAAAAAAAAAAAAAAAAATCACAAATGAAAAGATGTTTATAAAACAAACAAACTGTACACAGGATCATCCTATTCTGGGTTTTTCATACTGACAATTTCCCTTGAGGCTCTGACTATTTTTCCTCATCAGATAGGTTTTGCTTCATACAGTAGTGTTCAGAATAATAGTAGTGCTATGTGACTAAAAAGATTAATCTAGGTTTTGAGTATATTTCTTATTGTTACATGGGAAACAAGGTACCAGCAGATTCAGTAGATTCTCACAAATCCAACAAGACCAAACATTCATGATATGCGCACTCTTAAGGCTATGAAATTGGGCTATTAGTAAAAAAAAAAAAAGTAGAAAAGGGGGTGTTAACAATAATAGCAGTGTGGCATTCAGTCAGTGAGTCCGTCAATTTTGTGGAACAAACAGGTGTGAATCAGGTGTCCCCTATTTAAGGATGAAGCCAGCACCTGTTGAACATGCTTTTCTCTTTGAAAGCCTGAGGAAAATGGGACGTTCAAGACATTGTTCAGAAGAACAGCGTAGTTTGATTAAAAAGTTGATTGGAGAGGGGAAAACTTATACGCAGGTGCAAAAAATTATAGGCTGTTCATCTACAATGATCTCCAATTCTTTAAAATGGACAAAAAACCAGAGACGCATGGAAAAAAATGGAAAACAACCATCAAAATGGATAGCAGAACCAGAATGGCAAAGGCTCCCCCATTGATCAGCTCCAGGATGATCAAAGACAGTCTGGAGTTACCTGTAAGTGCTGTGACAGTTAGAAGACGCCTATGTGAAGCTAATTTATTTGCAAGAATCCCCCGCAAAGTCCCTCTGTTAAATAAAAGACATGTGCAGAAGAGGTTACGATTTGCCAAAGAACACATCAACTGGCCTAAAGAGAAATGGAGGAATATTTTGTGGACTGATGACAGTAAAATTGTTCTTGTTGGGTCCAAGGGCCGCAGACAGTTTGTGAGATGACCCCCAAACTCTGAATTCAAGCCACAGTTCACAGTGAAGACAGTGAAGCATGGTGTTGCAAGCATCATGATATGGGCATGTTTCTCCTACTATGGTGTTGGGCCTATATATTGCATACCAGGTATCATGGCTCAGTTTGGATATGTCAAAATACTTGAAGAGGTCATGTTGCCTTATGCTGAAGAGGACATGCCCTTGAAATGGGTGTTTCAACAAGACAATGGCCCCAAGCACACTAGTAAATGAGCAAAATCTTGGTTCCAAACCAACAAAATTAATGCCTCGCAGATGTGAAGAAATCATGAAAAACTGTGGTTATACAACTAAATACTAGTTTAGTGATTCACAGGATTGCTAAAAAAAAAAAAAAAGCAGTTTGAACATAATAGTTGAGTTTGTAGCGTCAACAGCAGATGCTACTATTATTGTGAACACCTCCTTTTCTACTTTTTTTTTTTTTTTTTACTAATAGCCCAATTTCATAGCCTTAAGATTGTGCATATCATGACTGCTTGGTCTTGTTGGATTTGTGAGAATCTACTGGTACCTTGTTTCCCATGTAACAATAAGAAATATACTCAAAACCTGGATTAATCTTTTTAGTCACATAGCACTACTATTATTCTGAACACTACTGTATTTTAAAACGGGTAAGCTGAAGTAGCAATTGAGTTGATCTGAATCTGAATTTTAAGTTGAGCAAATGCAACATACCAGTTTGAGGAATTTAAATGACGCAACTAATGTTAAATTTCTAACAGCTTGTTGCTAGAATATTTTAAAGGGGAACACTGGTATTTTTCAACCTTGATTCTATTTTTAGATGTTTGTAGTATCATTTCACTCAGGATGAAAATGATTTGGCTACAGTGGAGAGCAACAGCACCACCCGATGGGCTGGAGGCTAAGGTAAGCAACTACTGTATAACTGGTCATTTCAAAAAATTTATTTACATTTGGTGAGTTAAACATGCACACCTTTACCTCTGTGGGGATCCTCTCTGTGCTACCAGACAATTTGCATGCCATATTTGCATCTTCATTTGCAACAAGATGTGTTTTATTTTGTGTTTTGGGCTTGCCCCGTGCAATTACATAATGTAGCAGTTATGCCTGTGACAGTATTTGCACTTGAAATCAATCATGTAGCAATTTAAACTATTTTTGTCCTGAGTGAAAGGATGAACTGAAACTAAAAAAAAAAGGTTCCCATTTAAATTTTCTCAACCTTTTTTATTTATTCATTTATTATTATTTTTTAAAACAGTGTATAAATTTCACTTTGCAACCAAAATAAATAAAGCCAGCATCTGAGAAGCATTTTGTCAGCCGAAACTCTTAAGACAACTTTCCTTGGCTGGAAGCCATTTTTCCACAGGGCTTTCGTTTGATGATGACTGACAGAAGATAAATATCACATCTGAATGTTCCTTTTCCAAATGGGAGCTTGTGTGCTCGTGCACCTCCTTTGACAAAAATTCACAGCTCCTCTGCTGCTGTCAGGCTCTGCGCCAAACACAGCTTAGATGAGAAGATACACTTGCCAATTATTTATTAAAAAAAAGGCACCAGTGTGACATCACATTAAAACGGACGTCGTTATAAGGGTGTAAAACTGATGGACCTTTTTAGATCAAACGGAAGCAAATATTCCTGCTTCCATAAGTGTTTTGATCTTGGAACCTGAATTTCCTTCAGCTTGGGTATCTGAGACAGTTCCCCACCAGCGTCTCTGTGTTGGTTCTTGCCGTGTGAGCGTCCAACAAAACTCTAGGTCTCCTCATCCCAGAGGCAGAGCTGTTTCTGAGGCACGTAGTAGGTGAAGTGGTAGCCCTTGCTGCAGCTCTTTATGCCGCACTTATATGTGGAGCTTTTGCCCGTTGTGTCCCGGCTGCGGCAGTACTTCAGAAGACAAGGGTACCACTCCAGACGTAGGCTGTATGTGCAAAGACACGGCTGCCACAAGTCCTCTGTGGAGTGACAGGCTTGAACGTTGGGCACGTCTGTGGTTTGGGGCAGGACCTCAAACATGGAGCCATCTACTCCTATAAAACAAGCAGTATGGAGACATAATTATCAAAACTGATGGCATTAAAAAGCCAACATAAGCCTATTTTGACTGCGTGGTGTCACGTTTTAAAATTAACACAAGTAATGAATTCATAAAAGCTACACCAGCCATCTTATTAGACTGGCTCCAAGAAACACTTACGTTCAAATTGCCATCACACTGCCTAGTAAAAACAGGCTAATAAGTGGGTTGTGGCTTCATTAAAGTTCTGTTTAGAAGCCACATGAGTCTGTATAGCCCAGATAAAGTTCAGATCAGTGACTGCGACTGACCTCATTCTGTCCTCCCATACGTTAATCCAACAACCCAAAAGACACAACTATTCCATTGAACTGTACGCAGCCAAATACTCCTGAACTTCCTCTAGAAAGTCACACAGCTGTCGGTGCTCCAAGAAGCACAAGTTATACCATATTCACATTTTTGTCAGAGCACCTTCACTGAGCTGAAACTGGAAATACACTCTCCTGAAACTACAATATTGTGGTTATTTCCTTATGTTACAAATCTAACACAAATCCCATATTTTTACTGTTTCTTTTATATATCAATGACATATGTTTAGTTTCTAAGATTATGAGTTGTCTTTTATTTGCTTATGATATGATGTGTTTTGTAGTGGGGATCATTTGGGACACACTCTGACACGGTGCAGAGGGACCTACAGAAGTTCAAGGAATGGTTTGATTCTAACAAATTGTCGCTTCACTTTGGTAAAACAAAGTGTATCATATTTGGTAATAAGCCCAGGAACTTGTGTAGAAATTTATGAGGACGTGATGTTGAAATTGAACTCAATGAAACTAAATTTCTTGGGGTCTTTATTGACGATAATTATGTTGGAAAACATATAAATTATGTTCAATCTAAAATGTCAAAGATCATCGCCATTTTGTATAAAGCACAAGACTTCCTCCCCCAACACTTATTAGTTACTTTTATAGCACTCATTACTTGTTCCATACATGAACTACTGTATTGAAGTTTGAGGAACCACCTATAAATCTAACACAAATCCCATATTTTTACTTCAAAAGAAATCTATAAGAATTATTAGTAAGAAATGTTATCGTGAGCCAACTAATCCTTTGTTTGTCTGTTTGCATATTTTGAAATTTTGCGACTTGATTGATTACATTATAATACAAATTGTGTTCAGAATCAGAATGCCTTTTATTGTCATTATACATTGGTACAACGAGATTAGGGCCATCCAGTTGCAGTGCAATAGTGAAAATCAAAGTGAAAAACAGACTTCTGCCATAACACGTCCAGGACCTGTTTAAAATGAGGGATTCCAGTTACAATTTACGAGGAACATTATTATTTCAGAAATCAAAGATTTAAGCTACTGTAAAAAGTCATTGTATTTCCATCAAAGGTGTAAATATTTGGAGTAAGTGCCTGGATAATATAAAATCACTCGGTAGTTTGGGTGGTTTTAAAAAGCTCTATAAAAATTATGTGATTACTTGCTATGGCATGTTAAATTAGGTTTATTGATTCTGTTGCGTTGTGAATGATTGTGTTCTGATTCTGTTGTGCACTGCTGCTTGCATATTTGTGTTTTTTTTTTGAAATTCAAATTCATGGATCAATGTATACTTTGAAGTAGTATGATGGGTATATGTATAATTTTATATACATATGTATAATTTTAAATTTTGGTTAATGGGGTAGGCATTTACAAGCTTTTGCTTCTGCCTACACCCTTTCGGGCAAATGGGTGCATTGTTGGACTATTTCTGTCTTTGGTTGTAAGTTTTTGTTGTTCTGGACCTGTGTGTGCCGAATAAATTCACTCATTCATTCATGTTCGTGATCTAAATGGACATGCTGACCTTTGGTTGTTTCAGATGAAACAAATATCTTTGAAACTATGCTGTCATTAGTTGGCTGCATGGTTTCAATCATAGTGCTGATTTCTCCTGATGAAACATAAACCCAGTGCAGTAAATATTCAATTCGTGAGCGCTTTTTCCCATAAAAGTCTGCATATTAATGAAAGAAAGTTGCACTGAATCAAATACAAGTTTGAATGTCATCATGTAGCCGATTTAACAGCAAGAAGATGGTTGAGTTTGCATACTGAAGAAGGGGTATGAGTTAGAAATATGCTCGTGTGAATTATTCCCTTTGTGATTTACCTCCATTACATACTGTACTGAACTGAAGAGAGCAAACAAAATGGGTAAGGGAGGAGATGCTGCAGTGAAGGACAGCTTTGTTATGCAAAAGTGATGCGACTGTGATTCTGAACATAATAGGGCAAAGCGCCTGGTGAACCATGACCATCAACATTGTTTCCACGATAACAGTACTGTCAGCTGATAATACTGCAGTCATATAGATTCTCCTCACCCTGGATAATTTGGGCTTTACTGCTATCAATATAAATGATCTCACTGCAAGGGCTCTTGTATCTACACAGTGAAACTCTGGACAAACAACAACAGTCTACACTATCTTATTTCCAGAGATATATTTGAGATAAAACTTGGAAATGTGGCTGGAGAACAACAGATAACATGCAGAAGAAAAGCACATTATTAACAAAATGCCTGGAGTGAGAATTTTAAAAGGAAGTGGAAAGGAGTGTTAGAGACAGAAATGGTTAACGGAGATAGTGAGGAGGGGGTGTGAGGATACAGATGTCAAGAGGTGAAGCTGGAAAGAAGTAATCAGGACTTGCACATGTGCGAAACAAAGACAACTTTCCCTCAAAAGAAGCAGCTGAAGATAGTAATGGCAAAATGAGGCTTTGTGAAGCATTTGCTATTTTTTCTGAGCCCACTAGATGGCAGTATCACAAAAAAGTTCAAAACAAACTGAAGTGCAATGTGATTGGAACCCTTTTTTGAAAATAGACGATCATATTGTGGGCAGAGGAAAAAACAAAAAAACAGTACTTCATGAAGATTCATATGGTCATCACCAGTAGCAACAACAGGAAAAAGCCTAAAATGAACCCTGACCTTTGTCCAGCCAGTGTTTGACATCAGCCTCCCTGGTATAGATGGCCTCACGTGCTTCACTGCACATGTTGTGGATGTGGGAGCTGAGCTGCCAGGCTCGGCTCAGATTAACCGCCACGCTCATGGTCAGCTGCTCCAGTCCTCGCCGCTCTTCAGCCAATCGAATAGCTTGAGGATTTTTCTGCAGAGACATCGGAATAATCAGTGTTTGCATTCTGGGCCAATATATCCAATAATCTGAACTCTTCATGTTGGAACAAAGGATTTGAGCACAACTACACTGCCTTCTGGAATAGATAATCTCTCAGTAATTTCCTTGGTAGGCCACATTTTAATTCAATTTATTTATGTTGTGCCAAATGCATGGGTGCTACACATGAGAAAGTTCTTGATCTTATACCCACCCTATGAAGAGAGTAAGTGGTAAGGAAAACTTTGGACTTTTTTTTTTTTTTTTTAATTGCATAGGAAGAAACCAAGCAGACCAGACTCAACTGAACCTCCGAGTGGTCACCAAGACATCTCACCATCCATCCAAGTGATGTCCCCTATTCTAAGAAGCCAGAACCGGCAGAAGCAGCGAAAAGAATCTGAGAACCTTGTTTGGTGAATGCAACTCTGATAAAAAGTGCTACAGTAATTGTATCTCTGCTCCGTAGGCTTGAATCTGCTCAACAAAAAGGTCCACAACTGTACAATAATGTTGTCATCATCATGTTCAAACTACTGTTCAGCTCATAATTTTTACACTTTGGGAATAGCTGGAAGTCAGATGCTGCTAAATCAGGAGACTACAGTGCTGCAAGAGTTTTTTTTCGTTCCTGTTGACTATAATGTTGTCCTGTAGCATTGGCAACAATTACGTCATACTAGTGGCCACTGAAATATCACTAGTGACTACAAGCGATAACTGAAACTAATTCGTTTCAGTTATTGCTAGTAGTTGGTAGAACTGTTGGCTGCCTTACCAGGACTATGGAAGCTGACTAATGGCCCTAAATTTGTTAATAATGTACACTAAAACCTCAGTTTTGTACTTATTCAAGACTACACAGTCAGTAAACCTGGAAAAATGAATGTTATTCTGTTCAGCGGTTTGTCATATGACATGGGTTTAAATCCTGCTCGCGCTACCTGTCTGTGTCAGATCTATCTGCCTGTGAGGACTAATGGGAGTGATGCTTTGTCATCATTATTAAATTGCATTCATGATGTAAAGCAGTGGCTGTCCCAAAACTTCCTTTACCTGAATGATGGTAAAACTGAAATCATGGTGTTTGAGCGCACTGGCATACCAAATGTGGTAACACCAAATTTTGGTGCTTTGGCTAACTATGTAAAACCAGCTGTCAAGAATTTGGGAGTGATATTTGACAGCTGTTTGAGGTTCGATCAACAGATAAATTCTGTTGTCAAAGCTAGTTTTTTCCAACTTCACCTTTTGGCTAAAATAAAGCATTTTCTCAGTAGATGTGATCTTGAGACGGCCATTCATGCTTTCATCAGCTCCAGACTTGATTATTGTAATGCACTTTATTCGGGCATTAATCAGTCATCTCTTGCACATCTCCAGTTGGTGCAGAATGCTGCTGCTCGTCTTTTGACAAACACTTTTAGACGTGAGCATATTACACCCGTCCTGTACTCACTCCACTGGCTTCCAGTTCGTTTTAGAATTGATTTTAAAATTTTAATGTTTGTTTTTAAAGCTATTTATGGCCTTGCACCTCCCTACTTGTCTGAAATTTTAACTCTGCGCACCTACAGTAGGACATTAAGGGCGTCTGGCCAGCTTTACTTAGTTCCAAGGTCAAGATATAAACGCTGGGGTGATCATGCTTTCGCGGTAGCTGGCCCCAGACTGTGGAATGAGCTACCTCTTGAGTTACGTACTATTCCTGACCTAGCACTTTTTAAATCTAAGTTAAAGACTTATTTATTTAAACTGGCTTTTAACACTTAGTGGGGAGGTGACATGTTCTGTTATTTTTATGTTCTTTTTTTATGTTTTAAAATTTTATTTTATATGTGTTTTATTTTTGTAAATTTGTGTTTTTAATGTTAAGCACTTTGGACACCAGTCGGTGCTGTAAAGCGCTTTATAAATAAATGTTGACTGATTGATTGTGTCGTTGGACAAGACGCTTTATCTGCATTGTCTCAGTCCATTCAGTGGTAAAATGGGTACCGGATACAGCTGGGAAAGTAACCTGTATCAAACTGGCCTCTCTGTTCAGGAAGCAGTCGTAAACTCCCAACCACTTCATGCTACGGAATCTGGAGATAAGGGCCAACGGGCCTCAGGTCATATAGGAGTTACTTCTTGTCATATATAATCCAAATGGATGCAAAGACAAACAAATGAATTGACATTTGGACATATGTAAGGGCCCCTTCACACATAGTGCGAAGTTTGGACAAAGTGCACACTTAGTGCACGTGACACAGGAATCGTGTGCAAACCGTGTAATGTCGCCCCTGCCTCCAACACTTCGTACACCTGTTGCTACAACTATTTGTGCACACAAGTGCCTGAAAGACAAAGTGCGAAGCCACTGCACCCTCTCACGGCAGGTGCCGGCCAAATTCCAGATGACACGTACGAACATCTAACACCACTCGCATGGCACTGAGAAAATGTGTGGCCAGTCGCATTCGGCATGATAACAGACTGCAGACAATCACTTTCATACTCTCAGAGAAATTTGTCTCAGTCCCACACAAGTGTGGTTTTGGTGTGCGCCCAAGATGACAGGAGGTGTGTCCTCCCATTGAAGTGGCTGTGGAAATCTGTGGATCTGGACATTCCAGCTGGACACCACGTACTGTGTATGGACAGACATGGACAACCAACTGCCCATTGTGACGCGCGTGTCTGTTTGCTGTTATCAAGTGGACATAAATAAAAACATATATCACTGTGGCGATGTGCTGCAGCAAGCGAGCGTGGGTACATGGACAGGCTGCTCCCAGGTTGAAACGGACCGTCACATCAGAACATGCAGCAGGCGATCTCACTGTCATGTCACCCACGTGAGCTTTGTTCCACATGACGCGGTGTCCTTCAGCACGTCATCCACAAGACGTGCAACGCCGGTTGGAGTTGCGCCAACAGTGTGAACTGCTTCTCATTCATGTCATTTCATGACTGTATGTCTGTGACCATGGGTCATTTACAGAGGAACAGATGGATCATATTTGTATTGCTCGCTTGATAAATGTGTATTTTTTATATGCTGTGTGATTGTAATTTTTTTGTAATACTTCCATGTCCTTCCTGATATGAGGCAGATTCCCGCAGCTTTCAAAGAACAGCTCCGTAGCTCAGTGGTAAAGTCTCTGATTGGCAACCAGAGCTTTTGGACGGCGTGGGTTCGCGTCCAGTGGGTCGTATGATCTTTTTTTTTCCCCACATAAGTGGCGCGATGTGGTCCCACAGGTACAGGCTGGTTTTATTTTTTTTTATACTCCACATAAGCGTGTATATTCGTCCGTGAATTGCTCTGTGAATTGTTCTGTAGTTATGTTTGAAGCATGGCCCAAGCAGAGGGTCACCCCTTTGAGTCGGATCTGCTTGAGGTTTCTTCCTCAGAGGGAGTTTTTCCTTGCCACTTTTGCTCTGGGGGTTGGTAAGGTTAGACCTTACCTGTGTGAAGCACTTTGAGGCAACTCTGTTGTGATTTGGCGCTATATAAATGAAAATAAACTGAAATTGAAATAAGCGGGGCAATGTGGTCCCACAGGTACCGGCTGTCTTTTTTATATTTCCTCCACATAAGCAGCGCAATGTGCCGCAGCTGGCACTGTGTGCCGCAGCTGGCACTGTGTGTTCCTGCCCGAAAGACACCGGCGCGTGCACGAACACTTGCACTGGGTTTGTGCACACCTACCCGTCAGAACGATGTTTCGTGGTGCGCTAATTTTGAACTGTTTCAACCTTTTCGTCCAAACGCTGTCCAAATTTTGCACTGTGTGTGAAGGGGCCATAAGACTGAACAAATCAGGACTGATTCCATGGCAGAAGGTAAACCACTTGTGACTCGAGTCCTGGGGGAAACAAAACCCAAAACAGTTTGTGTCAACAATTCAAGGCATTTGTCCTTAATCTCTTTGCATACCTGCTTCATGAACAGTTTATGGCCCGGCCCTTTGGCAAACTCCCCACAGAATCATGCCTGTATCAAGGAACTCACCACTTTCCCCACAAATGAAACAACCTACGCCTTCTTTGAAAGGGGTAAGAATGGGTGTTTCCACTGTATGATTTGTTTACTTGTGTCTGGTCCCAGAACACAGACCCAACAACCTTCCAGAGTTATAAACTGTAGATGAAATTAGGTGGATTTCAGAAGACTCCAATTTAACTTTTGATGCAAGTCTGGTGGATTTGTGATTATGAGTCATAAAGCGTGGCAGCCACTGACCAAAACCTTTTGACTGAATGTTCTCAGCTGTCTCACAGGGGACTGTCAACATGGGTAGATCAGTACCAAATAGTCAGTTCTCACTGTGTGGTGTTGGTGTAATGTTTTCTTGGGTGGAGGGTGTTGAAGGTTGCCAAGATCTTTGGTCATCTTCAAGGCTTTTTCTTCCCCTCTTGAATTTACCAACCAAACCAGCATCAACCGAGTTAAAAGTCTTGAATCATCTTAGTCATGTGAAGCGTTATGACATGGAAATTTTCACTAATCCTTCCAAATGTACCTCAAAATTCTCATCCCCATCCAAGCTCTGTACAACAAAATGTCGCACCACTTGTTGGCTACCTTGGGGAGCTGCCACGTCATACCTGCCTGAGGCGGGCCATGGACTCACTGGGGATGATCTCATTGCGGTTGAGGCGAGAAACAAAGCACAGCGCCTGGTACTGGTTCTGCCCTCTCTCCAACTCTCCCAGGATGAGTGCTCGAAATATCTTCACATCCTGCAAGACGCAAGGAAGAAAGGATGACTGAATGGATAAACAGATGAATCCCAGAAGTCTTTCAAGTGCACAAGGCTGGGTTATGTTAATGTGCTGTTTATATGTCGCGGCTCTTACAAATTACAACATCGTCTTTCCATTTGGTTACTTGACGTTGCACTTTTCCAGACACTTAGTAATTCAATATGAGGAGTTCAAAGAGTTTCAAACAAGCATGTCTCAAAAGCCAAGAAGAGTTTGCGTTTGTGCCACCGATAACGCACTATCTGACACTTTTCACTGCCGGTGAACCTGTGTGCTTTTGCTCCGGTCATGCTCTTGGGATTTCAAGTGTCAAGTTAAATTTCTTCTCATTACACTTTCTCACATTCCATGAAAGTCAGAACTATTTTCCACACTGTTTTACGTTGATCCGGGGATGTAGGAAAATAGTGATAATGGACGATTCACACCAAAAAGCTTGTTGCTGTTGGCAAGTGTGTGAGATCTGGTGCCAAAACCAAGGCCATAAAGAGTTCTGTGAGAGAGGCTGTGCAAAGCATGATGGGAAGCTCTAGCTACGAGGAGATTAGAGTCATCGACCTGTCGTCCTATTTATCAGCACCCCACCCCCCACCCACACACACACACACACACACACTTTTTTTTGGCTTTACGGTCAAGACACAGTCCCAAATGCCCCTCCTCTGCTTTTCACACAGCTGTCTGAGGCTGTGGAGGAGCAAAAGCTTCACGCCTTTCACTGCACATAGGAGGAACAGATAACACAGTGATAAAACCCTTTGTGCTCTCCTTAAAGTCTTTGGTAACACTTACTGTATGGAAACTCCACGCCAAAAGAAAGTAACCTGCAACAGAGATGTTCAGGGTTGCTTATGAAGTGACTGTTTCAAAGTCAATTTGACTTTGTTTCAAAGCAATATTCCCCAATTTACAGATTTGTATGGATCTGCTCAAGGGCATGAAATAATCATGTGAGCAGCTAGAAAGTTCTCGCCGAGTTCAACTATGATGTAAAGTGTGAAATTTGATGAGGCGATTCATGTTGATAACCAATCACAACAACCGATGCTAAGCCCCTTTAACACCGGCTAACAGAGTTGTGTCATGCGGCAGCCTAATGCCACAATACGCTGAGGGACGCAAAGGGCGGAGTGAAACGGATGCAAAAAATTAAACGTTTAATTTTTTGTTTAATTAAACATGTTTAATTATTTCGTGGCTTTTCTGCGTAGAGCACTGGACGCAGAAAGGAAGTAGTTTTCACGCAAGTTGAGGCAACGTGACGGTACTTAACATGATGGATGCCACACCCACACAATATAACGCTACCCAACGCCAATCTATGGTTCCTGCTGTGCTCTGTTGCTGCCGTGCTGTAAATCACGCAGCTCCTCTGTGCTCTCACCGCCTCATGAGTTCTCTCACGATTATGTTAAATAAAGTCCATCAACTCCTGCTCACAGACCGATCGCCAGGTAGAGGACATGTCCACATCAAGCGCCCTCACGGAGGACATCTCCACATCTCCTCACGGAGATCGCTGCCTGTGCGATCGCCGGCTGCAGCTCTGTGGTCACAGGAAGCTAGAAGAGAAATCAGAGCGCACACCTGCTCATTAGAGTCTGGCTGCAGCTCCTCGGCGCTCTCACCGCTTCAAGCTCCCCCCCCCACCACCCCACTACTGCGCGCAACTGACGCATACATTCCTGCGTTATTAGATACGCAGCATATGTAACTGTATGCAGGCCCGCTGTGAAAGGGGCTTTACGCTGCATTCCACTGTAGTGGAACCTTCTGGAATGGGAATATAGATGACACATAATTTGGGTGTGATTCGTTGTTGGATTTGATAAATGAAAAATAAACCTCAACTGCCCTTGGTGACTGCATTTCATCGTGGTTTGTGTTTCTTTTCTCGTGTGTGATGAGTAGTTGAACCGGTGGCACTATGACAGACTGGAGTCCTGTCCAGGGTGCACCCCACCTCAGTTGAAGATGAGTGAGTGAGTCGAACCAGAACCACTCCAAACGAGCAGGGGATGATGGGACCCTAAAAGACTCTGTGGAACACAGAATAAATGGCCAAGAAGAGAATGGCTGTACCACATGAGCAGGGATGAAAACAGAAAGTGCCAGATGTCAGTATCTGACATCTACTCCACAGATTTTGATGCACCTTGACATACCAAAAGTTCAACATCGCAAGCTAACTTGTACCCAGCAAACACGAGGTATTGGTGATGTCAGGTTTTGGTCAAGATAGAGTCAACCAAAAAATAACTTTTCTGTGACCATTTGATTACCAAAAAGCCGCAGCATATAAAGGTTATGTTTTGGTTGTGAGAAGGTTGCGTAATGGTCACAATACAATGCCACTTGATGTTGCTAAAACGTAGCTGGGAGTCTACACAATGACATCATGACAACATCATATTGACCAAAAAGTGACGTCACGATATCATAGCAACCTAGAAATATTTGCTGGGTAACCGCCATCAACAAACGAGCTTGTTGCTGGTTAGCCACCTGTACTGACACAAGAAGCAAGTTAGCTTGCTTCTGCTAGCAAGAGGCATGTAAGTGGTAGCTACAAGCTAGCTCATTAGCTAACTTGTAGCTACCACTTACCATAGAGATGGAAAAAGGAATGACATGATGGGATATAGAGCTCATTTCTGTGATAGTTTCATTCATTTTTGGTGCGTTTCAGATTTTGGTTGAAAATCCGTGATTGTAAATGGAATCCTCTTGAAATAACTCTACACGAGGTAAGAGATTTCAATAAGTGCATTCTTGTGCACCAAAAACGTATATCGCAATGATCGCTTCAAACTTACAATTGCCTTACAGTTGTGACATTCGACATTCATGTGCAACGATTCGCTCCGTACTGACCACAATAACCACAGCAGGTATCACAGCAACACTGAAGTTATAAATAAAATACACATTTCTATTCTCCAGTGAGACAAACCCCAAAGATCCCCTGTTATCTTCTGGTCTCAAGCCCAATGCCCACTGGACCATCACCTCCCTGTTATCTCTGAAAACATTTAACTGGCACGCATGGACATGCTTTGGTATTACACAAGAAGATCACGCAACAGAGTCTGACCTTTGCAAAGCACATTAGTCAGCAAATACTGATTTACTGGATTTATGTGCTATTAACTTCCAAGATTTCCCCACACGTCTGAAGTGCTTAATTCTGACTGGAAACATAGATTAGAAGAAATACCTCATACTCCCACACTCTGATAACCTCAGTACCCCAGCTTTTTTGTTTTTTATTACCACTGTTAAGTCTAAATGATAAATGAGCACATCAGGAGGACAGCTGAAGATATCAGTTGAAAAACAGTGGAACTATAACTAGGGCTGCCACGATTAGTCAACTAGTCACAATTACGTCGACGATCTAAATCGGAGTAATCCTTTTTTAAGCTTTCTTTTTCCTCTCAAAAGTGCTGCTTTACCTTCTGCTGCCTTTCTGTCCTTGACGCACATGTGCAGCAGCGGTAATCTGGGTTAGCCGTGATGCTAGCCGGCAACGAAGATCAAAGGTTTGGGACCTTTTTAACCAAATTAAAGAGAGAAGGTGCAATACAAAAACTGCAAGGCAGAACATGCCTTCCACGGCAGTACAACAGCGATGCAGGAGCATCTGAGAAGGAAACACGATGTGGCTGATTCTGACAAAGAGGGACAGTCGTCTCAGTAAGCAAACTGGCTAGTTAGCCGCTAACATTAACATCTATAGTGAGCTACTTATATTGATAGCTAGGGCTGCAACAAACAATTATTTGGATCATCGATGAATCTGATGGGGTTTTTAATTGATTAATCAGATTAGCGGGGAATTTTTTTTAAATGTGCCAGGGAAACAATTTTTCTCTCCTTTCATCACTTTATTTCACAACAGAACATTATTTGAAACCTTAAAATACTTGAAAATCAAGAAATCGTCAAATGCCCCTTGGCTGTTGAAATATAAAATAATAAAGAATAAAACAGTTTATAATAAAGAACAAAAATAATTATTTCAAATGACACTGCTTTATCAAAGTGTTGAGTTGCCATAAAACAACACAAACATATGTTATAAATTATATGGCGAAAAAAGAGGTATTTTTGTTGCTGCAAATGAGCAATTAGCATAACCAGTTAACCATAAAACCTAAATCAAAAACTGGAGCCTGACTCATATGTCCAACATTCTCTGTATAACTTGTAAACTATGTGGTCATTTCACAATAACACATGTGACTCATGTCTCTTTCTCTAAAATTGTATTGTAGCATTATTAGTTATTATTACTATTATTATTGTTGCTATTATTATTAATATATAAATAAAAATAAATTAAAAATTATAATTTGTAATACATCTGACTCTTTTATGACAGCAAACGCTGAGCCATTAATTATTATACAGAAAACAAATGCACAAACATGCTGAAATGCCAGCAGCTTAATGCTAACTTTAACACTGAAAACGCCATAGACATGCTAATGTGTTAGCATAAAATACATCTATCAACTATTTCAGAAGACCATAACAGGTCAGTTTAACATAAAAAAAGGTAAATATTCCTCACAGACATATGCTCTTTAGGGTTTTAGTGGAGAAAAATTTAGATAAAGCAAAATAAAACAAATGAAACCAACGAAGCAGCAGCTCGAAGCACTGCTTCATTGGTTCAAGATTCAAAGCAAAGCTCGGTTGATTAATTGGAAGAAACGAAACATTTGCGGTAAAACAAAGTTATTTAGCAACTAATCAACTAAATTAGTTAACAACTATTTTAATAATCGATTTTAATTGATTAACTCGATTAGTTGTTTCAGCTCAAAGCACGCCGGGGAACAGCAATGACATCATTTCCCCTGTAAATACTCAGAAGCAATTGGACTCAAGTGAGAGCTTGGACAAGACTCGACACATTTTTTTTTTTTTTTGTCGTTAGTGGAAACAAACTTAAATGTATGACAAAAGAAAGAGCAGCAAAATATAAAGTGAACTAAACACTTGCTCACGTGATGTCATGTTTGAATAGGAAATGTGATAACGCTAATGTTTTATAACGCTACGTTACAGTGCTAAAAAAAAATACGTTCCTCTTCAATGGATGACTTTGTTACCGAGTCAACAACATGCACACCTCAACAAGCAAATATCCTGACTGAAGCAATCTTGAACATGTCGGTGACTGACATGAGATCGATCTCATTTCACTGCAATGATGGAAAAGAAATATGAAACAACCTTTGAGAAGGTCTCTCTCTCTCTCTCTCTGGCATGAATGTATTAAAACAATACTGCCAACAATAACACATAATAAAATAATTAATTAATTAAATGATATAACTAACAACAGCAACATTCAAAGACAACAGCTGCATTCTGGAGCGATATGCTGCAATTTACATACGATCCGATGAGTCGAACAAATAGCAAAAATAATTGGTGACCAATCAATTGTAAAAAATAATTGTTTGTCACAGCATGTGGAAAGACATTTCTTGTAAAATTTAGGGAACTAAAGCGTGAGGACCTCCCATATTGCAGACACATGGTGCTGTGCTGTGTTTGTCTACGTGCGCATAGGTAGAGAAAGAAGAAAGGGAGAAGGAATTTATGTCAGTGACACAGATTGCCCCAGGCTTCTGTGGGGAATTACAGGGAAGCAGGGGAGCTCCACCAAATATCTCTGGAACCTACGCAGTGCTAAACAAACACAACTGACATGTCTTCTTGCGTTAAATAATTATCAACTTTAAACTACTGTTGGGGACAGGACAGGTGGATAAATTCAGGCTACTTTTGGACCAAGAAACAAAGAATTTTGCTTGCTTATCTCTAGTTCCTGAACCATTTTTAGCTACTGCTATAGGGTACTTTCTGACGGTACAAAAAATACTGGGTGGAGGAAGTGATGACCAGTCAGTTGTGTGCTCAACACCATCAAGGTGGACACTCATAATCCACAAAACACCAAGTTTCTAGACTCAGTGACTCAAAACAAACAAAAACTAAATAATAATGAAATAACAAAAACAAACAAAAAAAAAAAATCAATTATGCACTCGGATGGGCAGTAAGTAGTTAAAAATGATGGCGGTTTCTATTTAAAATGGGGTTTCTTACTGTAAACCTACGTAATTTTATAACATAATATTGATTAGTTTTGTACAGTCACTTTGGAATACAGCATAAGTGCCACAATTTAATCAATACAAAATGAATTACTGTAGCAATGCAATGAAGCCATCATAGTACAAGAGATACAATCATCAATATTTGTATGTTGTCTATGTGGAATCATATATGTTGTTTCCGTGGAATAGTGTACTGTTGCATAAAAAGTACCAGTAATCAAGTTGTCAAAAAAATATCTGACCTCACACGTCTTCAGCAAATGTTTGCTGAAAATGTGCCGATGTGTTTGCAATTTAGGTGTTGCTGAGACAATTAGCAGCATTCCTAATAAAAGCACGCCGGGGAACAGCAATGACATCAATTCCCCTGTAAATACTCAGACAGAAGCAATTGGACTCAAGTGAGAACTTGGACAAGACTCAACACATTTTTTTTTTTTTTTTGTCGTTAGTGGAAACAAACTTAAATGTATGACAAAAGAAAGAGCAGCAAAATATAAAGTGAACTAAACACTTGCTCACGTGATGTCAGATAACTGAACTGACAGATCAGATAAAGGCAATATCTAAATGGTTGACGCAAAGTATTTCTCACATTGTGGTTGGGTTGAATATCAGACAAATACTACACAAACAAGTGCCATGCTTTTGTTGGGGTAAAATACCTTTGCACCGTGGATACAAATAAACATCCTGACAAGCGGTACCCAAATACCCCACATTAGTAAACACAGGTCATACCAGTGATCAAATGACCAAATGTGCACATGATGTCACATACATTCAGTGAGTGTCTGTTTATTGTAATTCTCCAAAGTTAACATGACCCACACTCAATCTGTGATATCTATGTCAATCACGGAGGCAGTGCAACTACGCGAGGAGTAAAAACACACTTTTCTCAAACAATATTCTGGAAATACTTTTTTCACTTATCATACCAAAGAACATTGTTTCCTATCATAATGGATTCATGCTTCCCCCTACCATTACATGTGCCTGGCAGCCTCCCGGACCTAACCTTGGGGGATCCACTGGATGAAATGTGCCCCTGTTGTTGAAGGTAGTAAAGTTCAATGTGTAAAGCTAGTGCTGATAAAGGTCAGAGGTTATTCTGGCATGCTAATGTTTCTAAATTGACACAACTCTGCTGGCAGACGTTGTCTGAATAACAGACTTAAACATTATTAAAAGAACATTTTGTAGGAAGTCATTTAGAATGATAAAAAGAAGTCTGGAATAAATCCCATCATGTGTGACAAAGCACGATAAAGGAGAATCAGTCAAAATAAGAACTGACAACATCAGTCCAAGGTACACCACACTACAGTTATCATGCTGTTTAATCAGTATCTTGATATGGAACATCTGGTAGGTAAATGGATTATCTTGGCAAAGGAGAGGTTCTCCTGAGCATAAACTTCAAACACAACAGCATCTTTTCCTCCATTCTTCATGGTGCAGGAAGACCCCCTCCTCCTTCAGTCTGTCCATTCTGCCAATTCTACATTTTCTGAGTATTTCCTCAGTGTTACTCTGCGTTCGATTGCACGTCAGAAGATTTTAATTTTCTAAGTTGGTATTTCCAATGTCCGATCTAAATGCATTTGGGGGAATCTACTCAGGAAAAGGACATTGAGCTCCTTTCTGGGATATTTTCATTCTTCATCTGGGGTGGGGGAATTGTCACAAATTTGCGACCCACTGCTGTACTGAGAGCAACATCAAGGTCCACAATTCAAGTCAAGACCCATCAGTTACATTTATTGCATAAAATTCACCATCAAACACAACATCGAACTTAATATTACTTAAAAGGTAATTCTGTTTACCACTCACTGTGCGCCCAACAACATGCCTGATGCCAGATTGGCGGCCTCAGTCTTCACAGAACTTTCCCCAATTGGATTTCCAACTTGAATGGCCTTTCTACTGCACTTTTCAGACCAAACTTTTCAGACTTTTGCACAGCCTTCAGTTAATTCAAAATGCTGCAGCTAGAGTACTGACAGGGACTAGAAGGAGAGAGCATATCTCACCCATATTGGCCTCTCTTCATTGGCTTCCTGTTAATTCTAGAATAGAATTTAAAATTCTTCTTCTTACTTATAAGGTTTTGAATAATCAGGTCCCATCTTATCTTAGGGACCTCGTAGTACCATATCACCCCAATAGAGCGCTTCGCTCTCAGACTGCAGGCTTACTTGTAGTTCCTAGGGTTTGTAAGAGTAGAATTGGAGGCAGAGCCTTCAGCTTTCAGGCTCCTCTCCTGTGGAACCAGCTCCCAATTCAGATCAGGGAGACAGACACCCTCTCTACTTTTAAGATTAGGCTTAAAACTTTCCTTTTTGCTAAAGCTTATAGTTAGGGCTGGATCAGGTGACCCTGAACCATCCCTTAGTTATGCTGCTATAGACTTAGACTGCTGGGGGGTTCCCATGATGCACTGAGTGTTTCTTTCTCTTTTTGCTCTGTATGCACCACTCTGCATTTAATCATTAGTGATTGATCTCTGCTCCCCTCCACAGCATGTCTTTTTCCTGGTTCTCTCCCTCAGCCCCAACCAGTCCCAGCAGAAGAGTGCCCCTCCCTGAGTCTGGTTCTGCTGGAGGTTTCTTCCTGTTAAAAGGGAGTTTTTCCTTCCCACTGTTGCCAAGTGCTTGCTCACAGGGGGTCGTTTTGACCGTTGGGGTTTTTCCGTAATTATTGTATGGGCTTGCCTTACAATATAAAGTGCCTTGGGGCAACTGTTTGTTGTGATTTGGCGCTATATAAATAAAATTGATTTGATTTGACTTTTCCGAGTTGGTGCTAGCCCCCCCAGTTCTGAGTGCAGTGGAATGCAGCATTATCCTTCCACCTCTTCCTAGATCTTCCTAGTGGGTGTTTCCCTTCTGGTTTCAAGTTGAAAGCTATCTTTTGGGTTCGAGCATCCTCCATTCTTTCCACATGTCCAAGCCACTTGAGGGCAGATCTTTCCATATCTTCACCAACAGACGTGAGCCTAACATCTTCCATAGTTCTGGGTACCTGCTCCTGACCATTCTACTACAAGGTGGTGTGCAGATGGTGTACTTTGAAGCCCTATATGTTTGCAGGAGAACCAAGTCCATTTTTTTAGGGTCTTGCTGCTTCTTGTCCAAGTGGACTGTTGTGAGACTTGGACATCAACAAGTGACCTAAAGTGACAACTCGATGTCCTTGGAACTAGGTCTCTTCATCGCTCCTTGGGTACCACTGGATAGATTCTATGGAGTTACATGGGGAGACCAAAATGAGGAGAATCACTTGCATTGTGAGGGAATGTCAGCTATGACATTTTGGCCATGTGGCTCGTTTCCCAGTGCACAATTCAGTACACATCTGTCTCAGTGTTGAGGATGCCAACAGCTGGAGAAGGTCAAGGGACACCCATGTTTCACCTGCCTGCAGCAGATGGTAGATGGTTCCATTTGTAAGGTGGGGATGGACCAACTGTCTATCTGGTTGGTTGCCATCCAGGACCCAAGATGTTTCCATGATGTGGTGGATGGAGCACCAGCACATGCTCCCAGATCTGACCTAGATGCCACATCTATTTTGTTAAGAAGTGAACCTTACATTAAGAACATGACTCACCATCTAAAAGTGCATTTCCACACACATACATAAAATTAAAGACTTGCAGACCAAATTTTAGAGAAAATCACCAGGTAGGAGCACTAAGATTTAAAAGCATGACATTTTGAAAAAGATGGGCAGGCTTGTAATCCAAACAACTGTGCAGCCTTGAGTTTTTCTCCCCAACAGAGCGGTGTGAATGTTGGTCCAGCTATAACTAATCCACACAAGTTCAGATTCCTCAGCTTTGCTCCTTGACACCAGTACTTGGCACTTTTGTAAACCAAGTACCACTGGCCACCCGCCAAACACAAGCCTGTATTCATGCAACCTGAACAGTGGGTCACACCAGGACCTGTTAGACAACGGAGAAGTAGGGGTCCAGTTTATTGGTAGTTACCTTTGGTAGGCAGGATTTTTAAGTTGTGCACTAAAGCCTATTTAGACATTGAGAAAGTATAATTTCCAGTGAATATTCTCTGCTGCTGCCTCTGTAAGGCAGCAAGAGACATATAGTATTTCCTCTCCTTCTCTTCACAGAGTATGTTGTACTTTGCTTACTGGCTGCCAAAATGAGAGGCTTGAATCCAAAATGTTGAGAAACAAAAATGTCAATTAAATGTCTGATGAAGCGAAGAAACATTTATTTGTCCTAATGAAAAGACTCTCATTGCACGTTGGTTGTCGTAGAGCAGCTATGCATGCATGCACAGATGTGTGCATGTACGTGCACACACACCAGGCATAGTGTGCCAGCAGTTTTCCTTCTGTGCACGAGGTTCTTCCTGTTTTCCAATCCCCTCTAAGACCCTGTCTGGTGATAAGGCAGAGGGTCAGCCCTGCTCAGATGAGTCATTTGGAGCCACCATGGATCGCTGTGACAATTTGAAAGCTTCTGGTGTGAGCTGCCTGAACAAGAAGTGAAACTAAAAATCTTTCCAGAATAATTTTTTATACCTTCAGAGTTAAATGTAGGGGTGGGTGACGAGCCCCATAATTAATATCACGGTATTAAATACAATTCTGGACTTGAATTCATTACCTCCACCTACAAAGTTGGGTGGAGGTACCTACCAACTGTTTAACACTGTTTACCTACCAACGCGTGGCCCCAGTGCATGCTCCCAGACCTGACCTGACCTGCCTACGCGTGGCCCCAGTGCATGCTCCCAGACCTGACCTACCAACGTGTGGCACCAGTGCTTGATGCCAGCCCTGCAGAAGCCCATACAGTGAAACATACTATACACTTTTCAAATGATGTTCTTATCTTTTCTTAAGTCCTCAGATTCCCTTTTAAAAACATGAGGATTTACAAAAAAAAAAAAAAAAGCACCGTTGTAGCTTTGGGAAAAGAAGTAGAAGGTGTAACACAGACAAAAGGAGCTGCAGAAAAGCCGCTGTGCTCTGAAATGCTTGACTTGAAACTAATTACAGAGTTTGCAAAGGCAGGAATGTGGAGCGGGTCACACCTGGGTGTCCAAAGAACCCATCGGTAAACAGCAGCAACCAATGGACAATGAAAACACTGGAGGGCCGCTGAAAGAACCGTTTCAACAGACAACAATGGAAGGTAACGTACAGAGTGGTTTTACACACACACACACACACACACACACACACACACACACACACACACACACACACACACACACACACACACACAGGATAATAGCAATAATACAGCCAATATCCCACATGGCTATTCGCAATCCCCCACCCACCCTCCACCTCTTGACAGCCTCATTTAACCATTAAAGAACTAAAAGTTGTGCCAGTTATGTGACGGCCGGCTTGAAAGATTTATTCCATTACACAGAATCTGGATGCAATTACCTCGACAATCAAAATGTTTTGGAGTCTTTGCAGTCAGGAAATGAGAGGTAGACAAACAGTGACCACTAACGGGGAAGGAAATGAGGCAGATAGCGGGATAAGACATAAACAAGAGTGATGGGTGCAGTGCCATTCAGCTTCTAACTGCTTTACTTTTAATATTTCCTGTGTGTTGGACGAGTGAACACCTACAAAGCCTCAATTAAGTAAAGAATTTGGTTTGCTGTCATTATAACATCTGTTAATGCAAGCATACAACTGTATTTGACACTAAGAAAAGGCAGACAGCAGCAGGTGGGAACTTTGCATTTGAAACTCAAACTACACAAGACCCAGAGTTAGCCAGAGGGATACAACTAAGAATTTTATAAAATGACATGTATGGACACTATGTGGCCTAGAAAAGCTGTTTGTTAGCTTTCTTTTCAATTGCAATTGTTAAAATTTAGGGAACTTAGAAACTACACCTCTGTGGACTTCCTCCCTGCACAAGACTGTTTTCTTTTTGTATCAGTCGCATTGCATTCCAACATCTGGCCTGCTTGTGGGAGGATAAAGACATCAACGGAGGTCGAGAGGCCACAAGACGCCCACAAAGTGCCACGAACAACCAGAAGAAGGCAACAGAAACCACTGGGAGTCAGCAGCAAACAAAAGATGGCCAATTTGGCAGAAATACTTTTTCAGTTTAATGCTGCCTGCA
Source organism: Thalassophryne amazonica (assembly GCF_902500255.1). Classification (NCBI taxonomy): domain Eukaryota; kingdom Metazoa; phylum Chordata; class Actinopteri; order Batrachoidiformes; family Batrachoididae; genus Thalassophryne; species Thalassophryne amazonica. Next base: position 28,265,867 of record NC_047106.1, read on the forward strand.
GGTATTTCACACAACTCCTCAATAAATAATGAAGATGCAGAAACAGAACGCCCCCACCCCCCCACCCCCGCGGTTTTGTTTTTTCCCCAACTTGTAAAATTTAACCATTTGAGGTTTTTTTTTTTTTTAAAGGTTGGTGGACTGGGTCCCTGCGTTATTTTTTTTTTTTAAATCCCTCTTTCTCTGCAATTCAGCAGATGCATTTCAGCTGGCGGTTGAACATGCAAGTCTCGCAGTCAGTTTTTATTATTATTTATTATATTATTATTATTTTATTTAAATTACAGTGTGTGAAGTGTTCTGTGTTGAACAAAAAAGAGGAAATTAAAAAAGTGAAACATTCAATGCGAGTCTGAGCAAAACACAGAAGAAAGAGTGGAGTTTTGCTGAGACGAACTTTCAGAAACTGTCAGTGTGTCCGGGAACGGAGCTGTGACTCGCCCGGGGTGAGTGGAGTTTTTTTTTTTTTTTTTGAATAGTTAAACATGATTCACTTAAAGTGCACGTCCTTTCACTTTATCTGCGGAGATGGAGAGCAGCCAGTGGACCAAACCATGTTTTAAAAAAATATACAAGCACACTGCTTCACTTTAAATGTGCAATAAGTCTGTTTCAGATGACTAGCGTGGACCCTTTCTCTTAACAGGCTTTATTTTACTCAGCGCATGGCTTTGCAAACTTGTTGCGTCTGCTGCTACATTGATTAGCTCTTACATTAGTTATGTGCATGCTCTATGGTCTTCTTCTTCGTTTTTTGTAGGAGCATTACAGCACCACATACAGGCCTGGTGTATGTACTACAGCATTAAACGAAGCCTCAAGGCAAAGAACTTGTCTCAAACATTTTTTGTAATCGAGTTATTTGAGTTACTCGAGTAATTGTTTCAGCCCTAATTATAAATGAGTCTTTAAACATTTCAATTACATTATGCGTTTACCGCAACTATGATCCCTGTTCAGTTGCGACAAGAAGCAGCTTATTTGAGTTTTTGTACCTTGTATAATAACATTAATAAGCTTATTAGCTTCTGCTCTCTAACACAGTTTCCATTATAGATAAGTAAATAATGGGTCAGGTTTTCAAACGTTTAATTACATTGCACGTTTACCTCACTTATCTGTTCAGTTATGACAAGAAGCAGGTTACTCAAGTTTAGTGCATTATACAATAACATTAATTAGGTTGTTAGCTTCTGCTCACTAATGCAATGTTTGCAATATTAATAAATAAATCAGCAATTAAATTTTGCTTCTTGCTGCATGAACCGATAGCACCATGTTTAAAAAAAAATCCAACATATAGACCTGTACCTAAAGGCTATATGGTGGCTTGATGCAAAACAGCTTTCCGCCATTTTTGTTTTGTTGATGCTCTGGTTGACTATTTTCTTTTCCTTTGGATTTGTATTTTAGTTTGCCGTCATATTGTGCTGAAACACGTGCTGCATGCATGCATGTACATAATACATGTGAAATTGAGCGTGAGGTACAAACTCAAACCCTAATTTGATCATAACTTCATAAGGCCTGAATTTAATCAAACTGTGGTCACGTCAGTTACTTTTTTTTTTTAAAGGTCACAAGTAGGATAAGTTTAATTGCTGTGTATTAAACATCGTGCTTTTTCATGTGGTAACTTTAAGGCGTATCTCTTTCCTACATGGAGGAGAATAACAGAGTAAGAGTTGAAGCATTCCCGGGTGCTGCCTGCGTATCTGAGTGTTTATTCAGCCTGAAAAAAGGAGCATTTGTGGCCGACTTATTTTCACTCAATCTGGGAACCTTTGATTACGACAGGGACGAGGCCTCTGACAATCGGCGACTTGTAGATGACTCACAGTGCCCTTTAACAGCAGAGTGCCAAGTGTCTGAAACCACATCCTTCTTGGGAATGGGCGACATTCACCTGTGATAAAGACCTTACAAGTTTGTGCAAGTGACAAGGTGGGATGGTGTTTCAGGTTTGAACGGAAGCAAAGGTGTGGCAGCAGAAAAAAACAAAAGCAAAAGCGGCTATCCTGCACCAACTTGCAACTGATGTTCCCGAAATCAGGGAAAACAAGCAACAGTTGCATAATTTGCAAATACTGGAAATTACCATGAATAGGGCCAAAGACACTGCAGGCAAACAGACATGCAAACACAACAGTTTTTTTAGCCTGAAAAACTAATATTTGGACCATTTTAGCAACACAAAATGAGACGACTGTCAGGATAGTTTGAATGGACGTCTGCAGAACTGGGTCACAGACACAGTATCCCAATGTGACGAGACAGAGAAAGGTGATCCAGCCCGTCTCCCAATCCCACTCCTTCCTTTTCATCCAAGCGCATGAGAATCTCCAAAATCAATCTGAACTGAGCGTCTCCAGAACTGATCTGTGACGTGAGAGAGATAATAACAAACGACAGAGTCAACAGCCCTCAGGGCAAAAAGAGTACAAAGTTGAATCAGGTGCGTTTACACGGCAATTAAGAAAACCGCCAATAACTGACACCAGGGTGCGACTGTGTCAAAAAAAAAAAAAGAAAAAGAAAAATCCATTCTGACACAACGGTGTGACAGCGTCCCAACATCTGTTGCTCACTTGACTTGTGAGTGCAACAGGAGGTTGTTTTCAGTGCAGCGTGGATCACGTACATCGTGTCCACACTGATGGGAGGAATTTTTATCTTGTTTATTCATCTGCATTTTTCACTTCCACAGCTGAAAAGAAGCACTCCACTTAAAATTCATGTTCTGCTCTCACCTCAGCAACAGAACCACAAAGAGTTAAAACCAAAAATTCTGTCTGTCAACTGCTTGACTTAATGGTTATTTAAGCAGGATTACCCCCCAAAAAACTACTGCACCGACTTTCACTCATTTCCCTTTCGTTAAAGGGATAAGCTTTAGAATCAAACCACTGCATGTGTATGCTGCAAACATATTGCCATTATTTTTCCATACTGATCAATATTTATCACAACATAAAATAATGCTGCCAATTTGAAGAGTATCCTGATAATGACTGAAACATGAAGAATGGATGTAGACTTCTGTTTTATGTCAAATACTTAATGAATGCTAACATTACATAGCTTCTACCATCTGTCTTAATTTGAACTAAAGTTAGCAAGCTAAAACTAACAAACGTGAGTGAGCTAAAACAAACAAACGTTAGCAAGCTAAAATAAACAAACATTAGTGAGCTAAAGCTAACATTTGCCTGACCTAAAATTGGCCAACTTACATTAGGAAGTCCCCACAATAGGTAAGGACACCCGATTGTCACTGTATAATTCGCGCTTCCCCTCCGATTTCCAGCATTCTTCAACACTAGTTGATAAAACAACACTTTGCAGTATGAAATGGTTGTGCAGGAAAGACTCAAATGTCAAAAGTGATCAACTATGCAGGAAGCTAATTTTTTTTTTTTAAACTAAATAAATAAATAAATTTTGTTTGAAATTGCCATTTTCAGAGCATGAAAACACTACGAGTACTTTTTGAAAAGTAATCCCAGAGTGGATAAATCTCAAAATGGCGCCTATGCGTTTTCGTGTGTACAACCAATCAGCAACTTTTGTGAAACGATGATGTCATAGCCCCAACTCACTAATCTCAGCCTTTACCCTGGTGACAAGACGTCATGTAACAGTAACAACAACAGAAGCGACTGAGCTTTTCTGGTGATCCTACAACGACAACTTCTGCTCCTCTTCATGACAATGAACACTAAATGGTCGACTTATAATCCAGTACGACTTGCAGAAGTTTGACTTTATCGGCTCACAGCTTTTGCTCTTGCTTTAACGTTCATGTTCAACATCAAGCTTTATGCCGCGTTCACACCGAGAGCGACCAGACACCACAAATTTGCGTTGGTCGCGTGGCAACGGACGCACCACCATCACCCGGTGTGTCGCTCTGCTTTCACTGCCAAAATTCGCCTCAGTGCATCATCAAATAGGACGAGCTTCCATTCGCTCGCCGGCTTCGGTTGTCAGTCAAGTTAACATGATGGACCTTGATCACACGGAGCGAGTTGTTGTGGAAAGCTGACAAACATCATGAGACGTTCCCAATTCGGGGAGTATCATTATTTGCTGCAGGAGCTGCGTCTGGATGACGGCCGCTTTCAGCGGTCCTTCCGCCTCTGCGGGACCCAGTTTGAGGACCTCCTGTACCGTTCATGCGCGCACATGTAAACAATTAAAGAAAAAACAAAAAACCTCCGCTCCCACTGCTGCAGGGCTGCTGCTCGCTCCAAAAACTCTGTCATAACTGTGTTTAGAAACCAGTCACCATTTGCTTTATTATACATCTGTGTAGTTAATTAATAAAATAATCTTCAGGGACAATTCGATCGCGCGCTCACATAAGAAAAGAAAAAAAAAAAAAAAAAACCTCCGCTCCCCCTGTTGTCGGGCTGCTGCTTGCTCCAAAAACTTTGTCATAATTGTGTTTAGAGACCAGTCACCATTTGTTTTATTATACATCTGTGTAGTTAATTAATAAAATAATCTTCACGGACAATTCGCTCGCGCGCGCACGTAAAAAGGAAGAAAAAAAAACCCTCTGCTGCTTGCTGTGGGGCTGCTGCTCGCTCCAAAAACTCTGTCATAATTGTGAAATAAAGGACAAAAGGGACATAAGTCCTGCTCACAGGCTGGCTACCAGAGACAGGACATGTTCACATCCCACTCAGTCACACTCCAGACACCTCCACGTCACTACATATTCAGTCCCTGATTGGTCATCGCGGCGCGACAAGATGAAAAAGTTCAGATTTTTCAACTTGGGGAGGAGGGCAACGTGACGTGACGCAATATTGCGCCACAAACGTGCCAATCGCTCAAAATCGCTTCACTCGCGTGTCTTCATTCGCGTCGCGCCTGGTGTGAACGTGGCATTATGCTCATGCTGCATGTCTTCTTTTTTCTGGAAGGGTTACAGTGCCACATACAGGCCTGGTAAATACATGACCGTAAACCTGAATGTTCAAATTAATCCAAAAGATTAAGTAGTGTAAATTCAAAGTTTTAAGAAAACGTTCTACTTACTTAAATATTTCAAGTTTGTGTAACATGATCTTCATTTTTGAGTAAATTAAACTCAGAAATGTTGATTGAATTGAACTAATTGTATATTAAGTAAACAAAACTTCAAAGCATAACATTAGCACAACTTAAAAGAATTAAGTAATTATACATGAAAATATTTGTGTTGACTTAACGAACCCTTTAGAAGGGGTGGTGGCTAAGTGGTTAGTGCGCTTGGTTTTGGTGCAATACGTTCCCGGTTCAAACCCCACCTCTGCCACATTCCTCCATGTAAGGTGGAGTTATGTAAGGAAGAGCATCCGGCATAAAGCATGCAGATGCACCTCAGATGTGCTGTGGCGACCCCGAGTGAAAAACAAGGGAGCAGCTGAAGACTTACTTCTACTTAATGAACACTTTATTTTGTTTTGTTTTTGGTGCACTGCTGTTTGCATGTTTGTGTTTTGAAATTTTAGTCCAGTGATTAATTTATACTTCGTATTTGTTATCATGCACTCAAAAAACTGATTCACTGGATTAGATTTCCATCTAATAAATATATGTAATCCCAACTAAATTAAATTAAATTATCTTGCATGGATGTACTAAATTAAATTAAATTATCTTGCATGGATGTGCTTTTTAGAGTTGTGGCTACATATATTTATTAGATGGAAATCCTGCCCATAACAGAATTGAGTTCATCCAATGAGTCATTTTTTTTTTTTTAATGTGGCTATATGAGGTCTGTTAGAAAAGTGTCCGACCTTTTTATTTTGTTCAAAAACCATATGGATTTGAATCACGTGTGATTGCATCAGCCAAGCTTGAACCTTCGTGTGCATGCGTGAGTTTTTTTTACAACTGTCGGTTGCGTCATTCACCTGTGAGCAGGCTTTGTGTGAGCAGTGGTCCACCCCTCTCGTCGGATTTTTATTGCGAATAAATGTCTGAACGACTTGGAGCTTTGCTGCATCAAATTTTTCCAGAAACTGTGAGAGACATCCAGGTGGACACCATTCGGAAAATTCAGATGGCTTTCAGGGACGATTTTATGGGGATTACACAGATTAAGGAGTGCTCCAGCTGGTTTAAAGACCACCCACAGCTGCTGAGAGAGTACGTTTTCGGCACATTCCACTGTTACAGGAGTTTTTTTCATGGAAAGAGAAGCGGAGGGATGCGCCACGGAACCGCTCATGGCGCGGCACAAAACCACCTCCGTGTTGGTCTCACAGGACGGCTTTGAGATGGCTTTCAGACGGCTGTCGGTGGTTTTTCAGTCGTGTGACTATCCGAGAAATTGTGGATGAGCCTGGACATGCCAGAACATGTCCTGAAAAAGTACTGATGTCCACGTCTCCTGCCATTTTTGTGTAAGTCAGACGACGTCCCGGATCAACAAAGCCTTCACGTTGGAAATGATCTGGTTGATTCAGCCTGTCGATCGGCGCTCGGAGTGCGCCGCACTCTCAGCAGCTGTGGGCGGTCTTTAAACTGGCTGGAGCACTCCTTAATCTGTGTAATCCCCATAAAATCGTCCCTGAAAGCCATCTGAATTTTCCGAATGGTGTCCACCTGGAGGTCTCTCACAGTTTCTGGAAACATTTGATGCAGCAAAGCTCCAAATCGTTCAGACATTTTATTCGCAATAAAAATCCGACGAGAGGGGTGGACCACTGCTCACACAAAGCCTGCTCACAGGCAAATGACGCAACCGACAGGCGTGAAAAAACTCACGCATGCGCACGAAGGTTCAAGCTTGGCTGATGCAATCACACGTGATTCAAATCCATATGGTTTTTGAAAAAAATAAAAAGGTCAGATACTTTTCTAAAAGACCTCGTATGTATATTTTTATATACATTGGTGTACATTTTTATTTTTTTGGTTAAAGGGGTGGGCATTTATAAGCTTTTGCTTCTGCCTACACCCTTTGGGGCACATGGGTGCATTGTTGGATTGTTTTCTTTGTGAGTTTTCTTTGTTATTTTAGGTCTGTGTGCCGAATAAATTCATTCATTCATTCTTTAATTTAACTGTAATAATGAGGTACAAGTAACATACAGTCAAAAGTTTTAAGTTCTAGGAACATTTGGCTTTAAAGTTTATGGACTCAAAAATCTTATGGCAATTGATTGCCTCAATATTTCTGAGTTCTGATAACTTGTGGTTGGCAATGCGAGTTTACAGTTGTTTTCAATGGTTTCATGTGTACACAGATATTTTTTGAAACTGCCATGTTTACGGAATGCTTTCTCAAAGCGAAAAAGAAAAAGATCGTATAGGGCAAGTTCCATTTCAGTGTGGACAAGGCATGAATGGGGTAATGGCCATCAGCTCTGTCAACATGTTGCGTCCAGAACAGACTACAGACAGACTGGGGTTCAACTCCTGTTTAATTTAAACATAATTCTGATCAGTCCAAATATGGTCTGATTGGACCAGATAATCTTTGACATGGAAAAAGGACGCCTGATCCGCGATTAAAATTTTCTGACCCTATCTTTGAGACCAAGTTGTGGTATTGAAGAGAACATCAGTTTGGGGCATCCAACAACATTACTTTTCTTTTTTTTTTAAGTGACAGCATTTATAAACAGGAAACACAAACTTAAGCAAGTGGAAAGTGGTGTGCTAGCTTGATCAGTTACGTGCAAGTACCTCCGAGAACAAGAAAATTGAAGCTTCAAAAGAAAACCTGTACAAGTCCCATCCCCCCTTTCACTGTATACTTTATCCCAACTCTGCACTGCCTAACGTCGCTGTTCAAACACTCGTCTTCCCACAAACACTCATCTGGACGGTATATTCACGACAGCAGCTGGAAGCGACAGGTCGTCCAACTTTCCATAAATCTTGGCTGCACTGCCGCAAAAACTGGATAAAAACCACATGCAGAGGAAAAAGGAGCAGGAAGATGTGAGCTACAATGACAGAAAGACAAAGAACGTGGGGGGAGACCAACCTCCAACTGGAACAGATAAATCAGCCACAGGAAAAGTAAAGTCATCTAAGAGGTCCTATTGGTTTTATTGGGGTAAACCAAACCATATGTGCACATCAGCATGCACAACAACATGGCGCGCCTCCAAAGCCAAGCGTATATTTCTTTCAATCGGCATGTCGGGGGGGGGGGGGGCATGGCTGTTTCTCTTTCAACTCTAAATTAGCTGTTTTGGTTCATGTACTGGACATGTGGATCACAAAGGTCAGACGTGCCCTCTTAATCCTGGTAAATCTCCCCCTTCACATCTCGCCAACCTGTCAGCTCCGGTGTGACAGCATCCCTCACAAACACATGCCTTTGCACTGTGCGCCCCCACCACCTCCGCCTTTACGTCACACCACTTGCAGTTTTCCTTCCAGGACTGACACATGTATTTGTGGGAAGTAATTGTCAAATGGGAAAGAGTGTCATCTTTCAAAAAACACTTGTCAGGAAGGGATATTTGAGTGGCTCAGCTACTTTTAGAAGAATGCTAAATATGGCCATTGATGGTTTCCTCCAGTCTGAATGCAGGAGAGCAGGGGGTTTAGGCCCATGGGGTCTGTGGGCATCCACATCTAAGTATCAGCAGCTGTCTCGACCTCTGGAAGGCTCACTGAGCTGGAAAAAGATAAATAAAATAAGTTCTACTTAGGTTTATGTGAATTACAGAATATGCCCAAGAGGTTTCTGGCTTCTGGCCAAGATTTTAATACGTATCAAATATGAGATCCAGTGTCCATACCTAGCAGTAACCATTTAGCTTGTGCCAAAAAGACACTGTGGTTTTCCAACTAGATCTTAAAATTCAACCATGAACAAGTAGTAGATTTTAGGATGATGTCTTGAGATCCCCACCCAAGAAAAAATAAGTAGACGAGAAGACCATATAGTCAATAAATCAAGCAAGATAAGAAGTCGAAGAAGTAGTCCTTTAGGCTCTGAGGCCCATTGGTACTGGGGTTTATACTTGGGAAAAACACAGTGTAGCTACCCCAGCCAAGGCTGATACCCATTTACAGCTGGGTGGACTAGAACAATGTAGAAGGGTCTTGTCCAAAAACAGACAGATAGTGTGACCGGGAATCAAACAGAGGTTTACATATTGGGCATCCAACTCCTATCCCATTGACTTATCTCCTGTATATGAAGAAATACATCGATATAACCAAAAATGTCTTTTGTTGAAAGATTTGGATTTGTTTAGAGTTGCAACTAATCATTCTTGATGAATCTGTCAACTGCATGTACAGAGTTAGACTGATGTTTATCCAACACCTGTGTAGAAAATCTGTTCTGACAAAAAGGAGTACTTTGTTCCAGTGTTTGAATCAAACAAGTACAAATTTGTAGTTTAAAGACATCAAACTTTAATTTCTCAGCATCGCTGACATGTGGGTGGGCTACATGGATGACGCCATTGCACTTCACAAGGTTACAACTTGGTACAACGCTTTCTTCCGGGATCATGAGGATCCTCCTCACACAGACAAAAGATGAAAATCTAAATAATTGCATAAAAAACTGACAAATGGCGCAAATAATTCATATTTGTGAATAATACACATGCCACACTTGTGGAAAAGGGGGACAAAATGCTTAACACCAAATCCCATTATAACATAATATTCTTTATGTGAGCTTATGAAATGCCTTAGAACTGTTTAAAAAATGCTTTCAGGTTTCTCAGAATCCAAGGTCACATCTACAAATGACCTTCTGGATTTGTCAAAGTCTAAAACCCAAAGGCATTTAAAGTCTCATAGAGCAGAGATAAGGAGTAATTGATAAATGAACCATTTATTTTTGCTCACCAGCTTTTCCCCCCAATACTTAAGCAGTTTTGGAGCACACTGTCTTGCTCATGGACACTTAAAAGGCAGATATTTTCTTGCCGGATGCAGGAGGGTTCACAGCCCGCAGAGGAGCTGTGATCTAAAGCGGTTCTGTTTGGCTCATCACACCCAATGAACAGTGTCAAACTAACACCATCTTACAGCCAACAAGCAGCATTTTGTTCAAAAACTGTTTCGTAGTTGTCAACAGGCTTCCGTTCAAAATACTTATGAAGTTTGTCTGTTTTCATCCATTGCGGTGTTTTCGCAGCAATTAAAAACGGCGCCGTTAAATGTGTCAAACATATGTCGCAATAGAGCCTTAAAAAGTGGTGTAAAAAATGTAGCTTAGATGCACAAAACATGTCAAATACATGATCACGGTTGGGCGAATAAGATAAGACATTATATTTATCTGCCCAACGGTTGGGCGTATAGCCTTTGCCTTAAAATAACTGGTGAAAATTTATGTGGCAATAAAAACTGGCAAGTCAGAAAAACATCCAGTTTGCCCAAACTTTCAAGACATACAAAATGATGTTCCTACATCAATAAGACTTTACTCCACCCCTCGTGGTTCTGACCAGTAGGTTTACACTCAAATATCTGCAAGCTGTGTTGACGTCACAACATAAAAACAGCGCGCGGCATTATGCAACACAAATATTTACAAATGTTTGGTGTCACTAGACTAAAATCACATGCTTTGTTTCAAAGGCTACAAAGCTAACCATGACCTACGCCACATTAGCTGTTCTCACTCCAGATTGTTTTTTTTTTTTTAAAAAACACCATTGACAGCTACGTCCATCTGAAGATTGACACTGCCCAAAGCAATCAGTATTTTCAAAGGTGACTTTTTGAGTTTGTTTTGCAGTTGTGGAAAGATCATCAGCGCGTCATTTGTTTCTTGTCTGTTTTGAGCGCACTAGCTACCTTTGCAGTTAAGACTCAACAAAGGTCGGCAAAATTCTGAAGAACTTCAAGTAAATTACAGCACTTGAAACACTGTGTTTATGCTCAAAAATATGTTTTACAGTCACAAGAATTCCTCACTTATCTGCGAAAATCGCAGTTTGTGTGAGATGGGTGTCCTGCTAAAATTACAGCGATTGATAAAATGGACCTGTGTGGCACAGGTGCTGGATAAAGTATTTTAGTTAGATTTTAGCCAAAGCTCTATTGCAGGGGTGGCCAAGTTCGGTTCTCGAAAGCCACATTCCTGACACTCTTATTTGTCTCCCTGCTCCAACAAACCTGAATCCAATAAAAGACTCGTTAGCAGACTTTTAATGAGTCTTTCATTGGATTCAGGTGTGTTGGAGCAGGGAGACAACTAAGAGTGTCAAGTATGTGGCTCTCGAGGACCGAACTTGGCCACCCCTGCTCTATTGCGACCTCATCTCAAATGGCCACACATAGATGACATCATGAAAGATGACTGGTTGAAATTCTCCACAACTTTGACACGAGTCCCTCATATCAAATGCAACAACTGTGTTCGGATGCCCATCTCTCACAGACTTGGATATCTGCAGATCTTTGAGGAATTCTCACATTTGGCTTTACCACAAAAATGTGAACATATCTTTAGTCTTGGTAATAACGGCTGTCCACAGTGGTCCCCCTGGAGGGATGTTTGTTTGCATTTTGAAATATCGCGACACTTTGAGTGTGTGATTTCGTCGGAGATCCACAAGGGACACTTTCTAGTTTGCTCGAAGAACTGTTGTAATCTTTGTGTGGGAATCTATAATATGATCTCTCGATCCCAAGCACCTTATCCTTCCCACATGAATTACTGCACAATGGAGCATCACAAAAACTATCTGTATGAACCAATTTCCTTCTTTTCAGACCAGTTCATTTTGGTGAATCAGTCAAAAAACGCGCACCTTGTATGCCCACTCTTGCTCTCATTTATGGAAATGCCAAACCTCTGGATTTTTTTCTTTTTTTTGGGGGGGGGGGGGGGGGGGGTTCTTTTGTGTTTTGTTTGGTCAGATGGATTGAGCTCAGTTGTTTTTTGCAATTCAATGATTTTTTCAGTTCAATGATTTTCTGAAACTCTGTTGGTATAATATTTCTGAAATTTAGTGCAAACAATCCTTAGGGGATTGTCAGGCCATGGTAAGTCAGGCTTTCTGACTGAATCCCCATGGGACCCCCTCAGAAAGGTAAACAATTTTGGGCAAACACTTAGGGAATAACCCCGTTGTGCCTGATGATTTGCGGACGTTCATGCTGGTTATACGGTCGCAAAGTGAGTTTTAAAATGGATATTTGTGACCATAATCTAGCATGAACGTCCGCAAATCAGACACAAGGTGGTTGTTCCCATTCTAATCCAATTCCATCATTTGCACGGTTTATTTTTCTGTAGGTAATACGGTCGGCAAGGTTTACCGTCGAGGCAGTGTTGCTCCAACAGTGGTCAGGTGTGGAGTAATCCATCAAATGTGAAATAGTAATTCTGTATCAGAATCCACATCAATATCACCCATTTCTGCATAGTCGCCACAACACGACTTTCTCTCGCTCTGAGCTGACACCGCTATTATTGACATCTACGTAGCAGCGCGCACCATCAGGGCGCGGAGTAATACCTCCAAATGTAAAACAGTCGAATATTTTGCCACCCTACGCCTGATATTATACGGTCTGAAATCTCACACGACTAACCAAACAGATTTGCAGAAAAAATGGAATTGGATTAGAAATACAAATAAGTTCCTTGCAGCCAGTCTGCTCTGTGTGAGCCTGATCCCGTCAGAGCCCAGAAGCTAAGCAGTGTGGGTCCTGGTTAGTACTTGGACAGGAGACCTCTTTGGAACTCCAGGAACTGTGTGTGTTTCTCCAGGTGGAACTGGAGTTGCATCAGGAAGGGCATCTGGCATAAAACTTGCGCCAAATACCAATGTGGATATGGCTGTATCCGCTGTGATGACCCCCAACAAACGGGAACAACAGAAAGGACAACAACATACAAATAAGTTACTTAATGCCACTTTTCCCGTATTTGGTCAAAATTACTCTTACTTTGTCCAAAGAACTTCAGGGTCTCTTGACTGTATTCTTCTTGTATGTAAATGTAGAGGAAGAAGATGGAAGGACAGGGTTTTTTTTTTGTAGTTTTACACACACACACACACACACACACACACACACACACACACACACACACACACACACACACACACACACACACACACACACACACAAACACTTTGTTATGGGAACTGAACCTACAAAACTTGGTTTAAACAGGAAACAGATTATATAATTACTTCAATTTTTTTTTTACAATTTGCTATTCTTATTTAAACATCCAAGTTTTGTAGGTCTGTTTTGCTCCTGCAAAAAAGACTTCCAGAAGTGTGCAAATTCTAACCCCTAAGCCTTTGAAGATAAAATAAGTTGTGATGCACAAAATCAATCAATCACCACTTCTCCCCAGTTTGCAAAATACATGGAGAACATATGTTATATAAATTATGTGGTCTTGTCTGAGATGTGAAGTCTTTCTTAAAATCTTTTCAAATCTTGCCTTTTTTAAAATCACTAATAGACAGAATCTGGAGAAATAACGTGGTTATTGGTTATTCTTTAAAAAAAAATCAAAGAGTTGTTATTCCTTCTCAAATTGGAGACCCTTTGCAGGGATTTTAGGGACCCCTGAGTGGTCCCCAACCTGCACTTTGGGAACCATTGCAGCAAAAGACAGACAACTGCTGGTGCAAATTAAAAGCCGGGCAGTAAATGGACTTAAGTCTTCCTGACAACGTTTTAAATAAAGGAGGGTGATTTATTTTTTTAAAGGATCTCACCTGTTTGAAGTCAGCCAAAAATGTGATGAGGGTTCCATCCCCCTGCTTAAACTCGAGTGATATGGAGTCTCTGTCAGTGTCCGCCTCCAGAACTTCCTCAGTAACCAGTCTGTCTGAGAGCCGGACTCGAACCCGCAGCTCGGAACCGTTCAGCCCCAGAGCGAAGAACAGAACCAGGACGCACAGACGGGTCAGTGTTCCGACGGAACCCGCAAACATCGCAAAACTGAACCCGACAGAGGAAAAAAAACAGACCAAATCCCAAAGTCTGCGCTCATATCCACTAATTATCTTGTTGGATTTGAGAAAGTTTCGTCCTTCATAGTGGAACTGGCACCACGGTTCCTCCTGCAGACCTTCACGAGAACGATCAGTAAAAATCAAAGCGTCAGTCTGCTGAATCACACGTTCCGGCGGCGGCACGCTGCTCCTCACTCCGCTTTGTGTTGATAGTCTTCTTCTTCTTCTGCTGCTTCTGCTTCTTTTTACTTTCTATCCGTCCGTCGGCATCCTGCTGCTCGCTCGGCCTCCAAACTTTGTACTGTGTGTGTGAGAGAGAAGCCTGTGAGAACTCTGCCCATCCCCCTAAGGGCCCCACGTGATCCTCCTCACCCCGACAATCACAGCCAAGGTGTTCTGTGACGTCACAGCTCTTATGACGTAGTGATGAATAAAGTGTTGGGCAAGGAAGTGGTGATTAATTTCGCTTGCAAGCAAGAAAACTACATTAGAGGGGTGGGGTGGAGGAGGGTCACATTTTACTAATTTCTCTGAGAAACTGACCTTTTGCCAGTCAAATGACGGCCTGAATTAACTCATTTTTAACAAAGCACCAATCTCTGGACTGGTGCTGAAAGATGCAGTCAGGGAGTGCCAAAGCTGCAGTTCCTCAAATGGCCACTTGAGGCTGGTTCCAAAAGTGAGTCAAACCCAAGCGGTATGGTTCTGTGATGTCAGATGAAGTCCAACCCGAAGAAGAAATAGTTGCAGTTCCTTGACTGGCCACTGGAAGCTGGCTCCAAAAGCGAGCACTTTCCCATAGAAGCCCATGTTAAAATGTCCGACTTTAGAGTTGAAACTAGATGCACTCAGAGAGTGCAAACCTCCGCCAAGGCCGTGGAGTTACTGACACCATAACATCTACACGCCGTGGAATCATTGAACCTAAAAGATTCTATAACAATGATGTTTGCTCAGTAGTAAAAAAAAGTTTCATTTGCTGTGACTGGATAGCATGTATCCTTAGCTCTTGGCATCACAGTTTATTGCAACTTGCACCTTTCCCAGAAGCTACTGTCATCTGAGCACTGATATTGATATTGCATGTGCTTATAGACAAAAACAAATAAGAGACAAAATTCAATTTACTATTCAACTAAACTGCAAATATATGAATTTTTTAACATTTATGAAACACTTCTCTAAACAAGGCCATAGGGTCACTGACCCTAAAGAGATTGCCTCCTTGGCACAGTGATCTATTTCTTTTTGTCTCTTTCTCTAAAATTGTATATAATAATCATTAGATTATTAATATATAAACAAAAATAAATGTAAGAAATATTACAATTTGAAAACAAATGCACCCGAACGTGATGACAGCTGCAACTGCTTAATGCTAACTTTTAACAGTGAAAATGCCATAGACATGCTAACGCGTGATCCGGATCACTACTAAAATTTAATCACTTGTTCCTCTTGTCATTTCCAACCACTCCACAACATTTTATCAAAATCCGTTCAAAAGTGTTTGAGTTATCCTGCTGACAAACAGACAAACAAACAAACAAATGCAACCAAAAACATAACTTCCTTGGCGGAGGTAATAAACATGTTTACAGTCTGGCACAAAAAAAGGCAATCTAAACGGTCTCCCCTCCATGACAAATGTATAGATGGTGAATTTTTTCAAACTTCTTTGTTGAAGACTTTTTAATCCACTGTGTTATGCATAATTAGGGGCGTGGTCACTTTGAATAACAGCGGCTGAGCCCAACAACTCAGATGTGGCTATCACCTGTTGTTGAGGTCTGTG
This sequence comes from Thalassophryne amazonica, assembly GCF_902500255.1. Taxonomy (NCBI): domain Eukaryota; kingdom Metazoa; phylum Chordata; class Actinopteri; order Batrachoidiformes; family Batrachoididae; genus Thalassophryne; species Thalassophryne amazonica. Next base: position 28,281,578 of record NC_047106.1, read on the forward strand.
TGTAGTTTTGAACATCCATCCATCCATTTTCTTCCGCTTTATCCGGAGTCGGGTCACGGGAACATTTTATTCCAAATACCTGGACGATTGCTATCTAGTGAAAGGTCCTAATGGATCATTTAAGGTGTCCCTGCTACAATATTCACATTGAGTGAAACTCTTGTCTTGGTCCCAGAACCCGTGTTTTATGCTAATGACGTTTGCACTTTTAGCAGCTATCATTAGCCTCATCCTTTAGGTCCATTTAATGCATGATTACTGAGAAAATAATGGGCTCATACTTTTTCATACCAGTACGAAAGCAAATCATTATGAGAACCACCGCGCAGTCCCCAAAAATATGATTTAATAAGCACTCAAACAGGCTGTAAACATGCTTTAATCAGCATATTTACAGCCTGGTACAAAAACTGTTTTGCTGTCTACACCAGTAGTTTCCACATTTACAACTGTATGAGGTGTGAATTTATAACTCATCAGTTATTCACCTATTTTAAGCCATAAAGTTAGGAACAATTAGTGGTGTGGTCACTTTGACTGACAGTGTACCAGGTCCAGGCAGCTAACCGGTAGCTGCTAGCAGTGTTTGTCCTTTCTGAGCATTGTTACAAATACCTGAAATAATTTTGGCTTGCTATCTGGTTAATTGTGCACACCATGAAGGATGTCTATGCACCAGCATTTATGTTGAGTAAAATTTTTGTATTATTTATCTGGATATTAACACTGTTAACATTAATTAGCAGGTATCAATAGTTAGGTAACGTAGCCACATTGATAGTGGCACCATTATTAAAACTATATGCCAGTCATAATTTTTAAAACTTGCACCCAAGCTAACCATTATTAGAGCCATCGCCCAACTCTGCAAAAATGTGCACTAATCAATCACCCAAACCCAGTTTATCTAAATGGTAAATGGACTGCATTTATATAGTGCTTTCCCATCTGCATCAGACGCTCAAAGCGCTTTACAATTATGCCTCACATTCACCCCGATGTCAGGGTGCTGCCATGCAAGGCGCTCACTACACACCGGGAGCAATGGGGGATTAATGTCTAGTTGGTTAGCCTTAGCTAGCTTGGTCACTAAGAGCTAGGCGGTCGTGTTTGGGCTTCACTCATCTCACCCAAGTCGAAAGTTGCTTATTTGGCACAGACTCAGTTTTGTATCAGAAAACTATGTTTGACTTTTGTGATGTTACAAAGAGAAATGACAGAAAAGTAACATTCCAGGTAAGTTTCTAAAGCTTTCATGTTCTTAATGTGTGTTAGACGACCCACATCTATATACATAAAGGGCTATGTCTGTCTGTCTGTCCGGGATAAACTCCCAAACTATAATATGTAGCCCTAAAAACTATATATATTCTGAATCCTCATGGGAACAAACTGGTACCATTTTTTAAAAAGTTGAACTGAAAATTACCCCCACAATAGCCATTTATGTAAGACCATACAGTGTTGTACCATGTGCTTTTCATGCTGCCACTTTTGTCTATCTTTCTGTCTGTCCGGGATAAACTCCCAAACTAGTATAATATGTAACCATAAAAACTGCTGAATCCTCATGACATGGGGAACAAATTGGTACCATTTTTTAAAAAGCTGAACTGAAAATTACCCCCAAAATAGCCGGCTGTGGGTATGACCAGGCAGATTCAAATTTCCAGTCCTGTATATGTGTTGGCCATCTCTGTTTATTTAATCCCTTTCTACAGCACACTCAGCAAAACAACAACATGCTTAGGCTGAGGCTGTGAGTATGACCAGGCAGATTCAAATTTCCAGCCCTGTATATGTGTTGGTAATCTTTGTTTATTTAATCCCTTTCTTCAGCTACTTTATGTTCTCAGCTGTTAAGCACTTGACTGTCCTGTACAGCCCAGTTTTCCTTCCTGTCTGAATACATTCATTTTATGTTTGTAAAATTGCAATGTAAAAACAAGAAATACACCACTACCTCAATCTTGATTCATTGATATTTACATTTACTGTTACCTACCTTTTGTGTGTAATTTTGTTATAAATTTGATTGCAAAACAAAGTCTGCATGAAGGACTTCAAATGTGTTTGTCTCTTAACCAAGTATTTCCACTTAGTTTGGTGAGTCCACCTCTTATAGTTCTTCTGAACAAACTTTAGCCCATTAACTATCATATTTATAAGACATCAGCATAACAAAAACAAATGTTGGGCAATTATTTTGATTAAAATGATTGGCATTTGGCTTATGTCTAAAATAGGTTAACCCGGGCAGCGCCGGGTACCCCAGCTAGTTTATTTAAAATATTTGTTTTCTTCTGTTCTTTATGTTACACATCCCAAAATGTAGTCATGCATATTACAGGTCACAGCCAGCTTTTTCATCAGGCTTTGTCAAAACTGGTTGATTAGTTTTTGCCGCAATCCTGCTCATGATCCACCAAGCAGATGTGCTCAAACACAACCCACTTGGCAACAGTAAGAAATTACCTCACTCGTTTGTTCCTCAGGTGTTACTCTGTGCAATCTCTCAAGAGTTTCTTTATTTATGAGCGCAGGTGTGATTTCTGAAATAAATCTATTGAGTGACAGCAGATGGTTGACCCTGTGTCTATCTGTCAGGCGAGAAGGGGAAAAAAGTCACATTTTTATCCTCCTTATGTATGTTATTTACTTTTACGATATCCTCAAGGCAAGGATTGCCAAATATGACACATCTGCCAAACAGAGACAAACATGCCTATCTGAACTGAGATCTGAGTAACGCATCACACAGTGGATCGCCAGCGCGTGCTGCTAAGACAGGGCGATGCCCTCAAAGAGGTGTGACTTTATTATCGCTGCAGGCTGACACTGTATTTTGGGTGGGCTAAGCGCCAGGTTGGTGACCCTAAAATGTGGCAGTACTTGAGTTGTGCTGAGCAGTGGTAGCTCCGGTGAAGGAGAAAACAAACAGAGAAGCCATAAAGCAGAGCAAACATTGGCCTGACAAACCAAACCTGGGCCCCGGAGGGCCCCTGGTACACAAGAGGAACTGAGGTCAGGCAAACAGCCTTTGTGATGAGCATTCAGTCAGACCACATCTCAGTTATTTCACCAAGAAGTGACTATTTCACTTTACTTTACAGTCAGTAAGCATACGAGGGCTGTCAATAAAGTATAGGTCCTTTTTATTTTTTTCAAAAACTATATGGATTTCGGGTTAGGGTTAGGGTTAGGGACGCAGCCAACGCGGTGCGGCGGCACAGGAAAAACACCTCTGTGTTGATAACCATTTGTAAAATCCAGGCGGCTTTTGATGGCTTTCAGTGGAGTGAGTATATGAGAAATTGTTTAACAGCTGGACATGTTCCAACTTGTCCTTAAGGCTTTCAACAGAGGTGTTTTTCCTGTGGCGGAGCGTCGCGGCGGCTGCGTCCCGACGCGCGGACCCGTCCGCACGTCTTTCATTAAAAAAATCTCCTTTAACAGTGGAATATCCGGATAAAATGCTGAAACCGACTTCTTCTGAAACTTCTCTGTTCTCTCACGACGTCCTGGATCAATAGAGCCTGAAATGTGGAGGTTTTCAGCTTGAAACAGGCTGACGACGGCGCCTGAGAGCGCTGAGCAACGTCTCGCACCGTGGGAAGTCCTTAAAGCGACAGAATCACCTCAAAATCTCTCATCAGCCGTTAAAATTTTCACTGAAAACCAGCTTAATTTTTCGAACCGTGTCCACTTCGATGTGTCTCACAGGTTTACAAAAAATTTTGATCAAACAACGCGCCAGTCTCTCAGCAACTTCTCAGACAAAGGAATTCCGACGAGGGGCTGGACGACTCCTCCCACAAGGAGTGCTCACAGGCGAATGACGTCACCGACAGGCGTGGAAAAACTCACGCATGCGCACGAGGGTTCAAGCATGTCTGACGTAAAAACATATGAATGAAATCCATATAGTTTTTGAAAAAAATAAAAAGGACCGTTACTTTATTGACAGCCCTCGTATAAAACGCCCTTAACATTTATCCACAAACAACAATATGGCATGATTAAAAACCTGAGGTGTGCACTGCAGAGCACAATCCTCCCTCAAAGAAAACCAAGGCCCGGTTTCATAAAGCAGTCTAATCTTTAGTCAAATAAACTCACTTACCTGACTAATTTTTTGACGTTAGTCGTTGTACAAAGCGCTTAGTCAGCTAAAGTTTCACGTTACCCAACTAAAGTTTTTAGTCTGATACACAGGAGGCTACTCTTATTTTAGTTGACAAACTTCACATCTTACCTCAAAAACGGCGGCTGTCATGTATCACCACTTGATGGAACACTAAAGAGCATCCCTACATCGCTTGTATTCCCCCAAACGGAGAACTTCCTCCGCTTTTGGCTGCAGGAGACGACGACTGTCATGATGTGTTTGTGACATTTCTCACATTAGCCACCGGGTGTCACTGTTACGCTGAGCAATGTTGTGCGCACAAAAGTGTAGAAGAAGAAACTGAAGAGTGAAACTGCTAGGCTAAGTGCTAAGCATGTCATTCTGCAGTAAGTATGTGTCTGTAAATGTTAATAAAACCAGTTAACTCATTGAGTGTCAGCCATTTTCAAAGGTCAGAACATCTCAGTGCCAGGATTTCTTGAGCATTTGAGTGTTTTGTCAAGACCCATAGAAAATTGAGTTCTATGTCCATGTCAACAACAAACATACCACAAGAAAAAAAAAAAAGAGAAGAAAAGAAATTGGCTCGGGCGCAGGGCGTTACTATCAGAAAAGACGCGTTTTAGAGTCAGTGGCATCGAGTGAGTTAATGAAACAAAGGCTAGATAGTTCATGACAACCACCAACCGAGAAGCACACAAAACTGTCGCGCATTGGTGCTGTCTCATGGCAACAGCATGTGCAAGGCCGTTATGCCTGTGAAAACCGTTGACTAATGTAAAACAGCTAATCACTAAGTTTAGACCTCAATATGAAACAGTGATTAGACAGATAATGTTACTAACCATAGTCAACTAAGTAAGTTTAGCGACCGTCATGATGTGTTTGTGACATTTCTCACATTAGCCACTAGGTGTCATTGTTACACTGAGCAATGTTGTGTGCACAAAAGTGTAGAAGAAGAAACTGAAGAGTGAAACTGCTAGGCTAAGTGCTAAGCATGTCATTCTGCAGTAAGTATGTGTCTGTAAATGTTAATACAGTCAGTTAAAGAAACAAAGGCTAGATAGTTCATGACAACACCCAACCCAGAAGTAAACAAAACTGTTGCGCATTGGTGCCGTCTTGTGGCAACTGCCCGTGCAAGGCCGTTATGCCTGTGAAAACCATTGACTAATGTAAAACGGCTAATCAACAAGTTTAGATGTCAATATGAAACAGTGATTAGACAGATAATGTTGGACTACTAACTGTAGTCGACTAAGTAAGTTTAGCAGACTGAAAGATTAGACTGCTTTACGAAACTGGGCCCAGGATTTTCAACTATATTCATCCAGTCCATATTCCAACCTATGGATGTCTAAGCCATTAAACTAGCCATAACCACCTAACTTTAAATTATCCAGAGCCACACTAAACCACATGTTTTTCCAGACATTAAAAATCTATAACTGTTTTTTTTTTTTCCTAAATTGAGGCAAATGGATTTTTTGATTTCCAAAATTAAATGGGTTCTTCCTTCTCCCTTGCCCCATCCCACCACCAAATTTCATAAAAGTTAGTCATTAAGGTTTTGATTAATACAGGCAACTAACCGACTGGCCAGCCATCATAAGTGAAAACACACACACAACAGTCCAAAGTGCAGTAGTTCAGTCAGCCAACTGAAGTGGCAATAATAAAGTGTACAGAGGGTGTTGATCATTAACTAGCATTTGTATTGTCCCGCACGGAGGGATTCAATGACCTGTACATGGATTACCTTACCTTACCAGTGCCTAACTGTTGTAATCACACTGCACTACATCCATCAAGAGCTAAATCCATTCTAACACTACACTCCTGTCGCAGAAACACAGACAGAAATACACGCAAATTATAGGTAGTTGTAATTGTCTCTAATAGTCAAACTAAAACTGAAGAATCTAACTATCAGAACCCAAACGTTTTAGAGCTGAATGGGGAGTAGTATTTCCACAGTAGTTCTGGGAATTTTGTAGACTCACTTAAACCTGTGCTAATCACAGACAATTTATCATGTCTGCCGAGAATGTCAAAGTTGAGACATGTTTATTGGTTGAACCTGAAACTTGGCAACACTGTGTTATTTACCTGTTTTGTGTGGAGGAAGACGATTTACTCAAGTTGCTAACAATAACAAAATTGGTAAATAGTAAATGGACTGCATTTATATAGCGCTTTTCCATCTGCATCAGACGCTCTCAAAGCGCTTTACAATAATGTCTCACAAGAAAAAACACTTGGACACGGGTTCACAGTGGTTCTAAATAAACAGTTTGATTGTAAAATTGTATCATGTAATTTATTCTGATGTGAAAGTTCAAAAAACTAAAATAACCTTCGCAAAATTTGCATTGATGTTTCTGAGTAGAATGGAGGTAACACAAAGAAGTTAGAATAATGTAAATTAAATAATTTGTCTACCTTTCAACTTAACTTTGTAGAGGACGAAAAAAAAATCAAGCACACCAAACCAAATAACTCAATTCTTTACGAAACTTGAGTTAATCTGACTAGAAAAGTCTCAATGCATTTAGTCAGCAATGGCTGAGTTAGAATTACTTAAAGAGCCATGAAAGTTGCAACCTTTTTTTTTTAAATTAAATAATGCATTTTTTTTTTTAGAGTGCAGCATGAGCATGGACACTGGAGAAGGGGTAGGATTAAATAAATTATACTTCTTCCTACACAGTAAAATCACCTGTGTTAAATTAACACTGACAGTGAACATATGGTCCCCATAATGTACACTGGCCGTGTTAATTTATCACCGTCAGTGTTAGTTTTACACTGCTGATTTTACTGTGTACCCCTTTCAGACATGTTTAAATGGGTATATGTGTAGTATGTGTATTCATATGTGTGTGTATGTATATTATATGTGCTTAGTGTGGATATATAGATAGGGTATAAACATTGGGAAAATATTTGTTTAATTTACTCTTGATTACCTTTAATTTATTTAATTTAATTTGTAAATGTCTATTCACAAAAATGGAAATAGAAAAGGGAAAAAAATCACTTGAAATGGGCTATATGTACAAGTATATGTGTAAACATATGTGTATGTGCATAAATGAAAAGGTACAGGAGTATGCATGGCCCACGCAGAGGGTCGCCCCTTTGAGTCTGGTCTGCTTGAGGTTTCTTCCTCAAATCGTCAGAGGGAGTTTTTCCTTACCACCATCACCTGTGTGCTTGCTCTAGGGGTTGGTAAGGTTAGACCTTACTAGTGGCGGCTTTGTTGTGATTTGGTGCTATATAAATGAAATAAATTAAAATTGAATTGAAAAAGTGTAAAAAAAAGAAAAAACAACAACAAAAAGGAAGCAAAAAAACAAACTGGACACTATACCATCATCTCCCGTAGATGGATGGATGCCAGGAGGATAGGAGTATGTGTATATGTATGTGTATGTATAGATATATTCAAATATATTTGGTGTTAAAGATATGTAGATGTAGGTGTATTTATAATGTTTTGTTCATGTGGGTTTTGACATGTCTGGAATAAATAAATAAATGAACAACACCTGTAAAAGCAATCTGCTGTATTGCATTAGTGCTTCCTGATCATAATGATGAATTATTTCCATTGTTTGTGGAGATTGGGTTTTAGTTTACCTTTGATTTCAGCCATGGTAGCTTAGTGGTTAGCACTGTTGCCTCATAGCAAGGAGGTCATGGGATCGGTTCCTATGTGTGGCCTTTCTGTGTAGAGTTTGCATGTTCTCACGTGTTTGTGGGTTCCCTCCGGGTGCTCCGGCTTCCTCCCACAACTAAAAGACAGGCAGGTTAAGTTGATTGGAAACTTTAAGAAAATTGTCCGTAGATGTGAATGTATTTGTTTGTCTATATTTGTCCCTGCGACAGACTGGCGTTCTATCCAGGGTGTACCCTGCTTCACGCTCTATGACTGATGGGATAGGCTCCAGCCCCCCGCGACCCTTAATTGGAGTAAGCGGTTGAAGATAAGTGAGTGATTTCAGCCACAAGACTAAGCCTGAATCCCAGCCATGTTTGTGTGTGGACATGCAAAAAAAAAAAAAAATGTGTTTGAGGTGGAATTTGAGCCACCCGGGTGCAGCGCCTTCCCCAAAACAGCCTTATACCTTCAAGTAAATCAGACTGGTCCAGTGCTTCTTCACGAGCTGTGTTGTGTAACAAAAACAGCGTGACATCACGAATTGAATTATGGGTTGACTGTCCTCTGCAGGCTTGAAAGCCAACCTCCAGTACCTGTCGTTTTCCCAGGATAACCCCTGTATTTTCCTCTGTGAGTATTTGCTGAACAAAGTTTCCTAAATTAATCAGAAACACTCCAAAAGCAGCTGATTGATGATGTTTCACAGCTGTAGACTTTGTGAGATGGGACAGTCACTGGTGGAGGGCCAAGATCTGTGGTTGGTCTGGAGCTGATCTCTCCTCCAGACAGATGCCTGAACACTGTGTTTATAGAAGGATTGCAGGAGTTGAAATCAAGCTGCCCTCTCGTCCTCTGATGATAATTTCATGTATTTTTTTTTTTTCCCCTGTCTTTTCTTCCCTCTTTTTAACCACCTTGCCTTCAGTGTTTTGGGGCAGTGGCCAGTCACTCACTGAGCTCTCAACTCGAGTCTGACTGAGGAGGTGTCCTCTTACATGGGGGGGTCCAGGGCCACAAAAATCCTTCTGGAGCCCAGGCTCGCATGGAGAGCACCAAAGTCTGGTGTGCAGACAAGAGAAAAGAGAAGAAATGAAGGAAACCAGCAGACAGCAGGTGATATTCTACAGACAATATCATTACTATCCACAATAACAAGTACTGGCTGTCAAAGGGCTTGGAAAGAGGTCAGTTAAAGGTGTTAAAGACAAATGAAAGGAGCTCAGGGCTAAGATACACACACACACACACACACACACACACACACACACACACACACACACACACACACACACACACACACACACACACACACACACACACACACACACACAAATTACTTTTAAGAACAAAATGAAGAATCTGAAACCGGGAACCCGAGGCACTCATGGGAGGGACTTCATGCAATGATGGGAGGCAAAAGACAAGAGGATACTTTTATGGATGCTGCCTCCTTTGCAAATGAACTTAATCAGTTTTTGGATGATTTGAAGACCGAATTTGAAGACATTTGTACCAACATTCCCAAAACAACTCTACACTCCAGCTGTAGAGTTGTAGAAGTTGATACCTGCGTCTCTCAGATTAAGGTCGACAAAGCACCTGGATCTGATGGTTAATCAGGAATTCTCATGCTGTATGAGTGTTAGACTAACCAGGAGTGATGAATAGATGGTAACTGAGGTGGGTTGGGTACTTCATATTAATGTTTTTTCCTTTTACTTAAAATACACGTACGCTTTGTTAAGGCCCAGTCACACGGCACTTAATGAAGGGCAACAAAGCCCTAACAAAACAGGAAATCTGGATTTTCGTTGGCATCGTTTAACCTTCGCTCAGCTTCATTCCTGCAGGGGTCACTTTGTCAGGATTTTTAAACTGTCGAAAAATTTGAACAAATGGAAACAAAAACCTCAATTTCTCCGTATTTCGTTTTGCTGTCATTCTTGACGGTTTCTTATTGTTTGCTTAGTTTTTGTAATGCTAGCCTTTCATTTGTCTTTGTTCAACCAGCTCAATGCATTCACACAGTACAAAAACTGCATTTTGAGAGCTTTTGTGGAGGAGCTGCAGCTCCGTGCCAGCGCCGAGTCCTGGAACACAGAGATGCAGACACACACTGCTCCAGCAGTGGCTCCAGGCGTGTTTCATTTAAAGCCTCGAGATCAACGTCAGCTTCAGTTTTGTTTCATTCTTCTTTTGTCCCTTTTGCGCTCTTGATTTGCAGGCTATTCGGTGATAAAGCTTGTTTCTCCACTTTTTCTCAACAAATTGTGATTTTTTTTTTACTTTTTTCCCCTTCGTTCAGGAAGTGTTGTATGCCATGTGACTGGGCCATTAAGTTAAAATCATTTTTGCCAAATTAATTTAGTTAAGTCAAGTCTGGGAGCGTGCACTGATGCTGCACTTTGACACTACAGAGCTGCATTGGGTTCTGGATGGCAACATCCCAGGCAGACAACCGGTCCATTCCCACATCTCTAACATCACCATCTATCTGCAGCAGCCAGGTGAAATGTAGGCATCCCCGTGGCCTTCTCCAGCTACTGGGGTCCTCAACACTCAGGCACCAACATGCTGGATCATGCACAGATAAAATCACCACATGGCCAAAATGTCAAAGTTGATGTTCCCTCACAATGCAAGTGATACTTCTCATCTTAGTCTCTTAAGGAACCACTCGTTTAATAAAAAGTCATTCCAGTGGTACCCAAGGATCCTCCAAAGAGATCTAGTACCAAAGACATCCAGATGTTTTCTTAGGTCACTGGTTAGTGTCCATGTCCCTCAACAATACACCAAGACAGGCAGCACCAGGACCCTAAACACTTGGACCTTCATTCTCCTTTGCCCACCGACCTCATGACTTCATAAGTTATTCCCAGGCACCTGTCGATCTCAAAGGCTGAGGACCCAGAGACGGGTATGCCAGTGCTGAGGTAAGTCAATGTCTCTACAAGTTTAACACTTTCACCGCAAACAGAATGGTGAGTCCAGGAAGTTGTTAAAAGCCTGAATCAGGACAAGCCAATGACAATTTTGGAGAACCTGTTGACCAAATGAATTAAAGTCAATGTTTCAATTATTCAAGTGTATGAGGTCCCTTTGGAACCTCGTCCCTGCTGCTGGAATGAGTGTGTCAAATGAACAGGTACTTAGTGAGACTTAGATGAGGAGTATCACTTGCATTGTGCACTTCATCATTTTAGCCTTGTGGCACATTTCACTGGGCATGATCCAGCATGTATTGTATTTTCCAGAGGTTAAGTAGCATTTTTTAAACTAGTTTACTGGGAGGTCCTGCAACTTATACTCCAGTGTGACCCATATATAGAAAAATCACACTGTCAGTATTTATCGTAATTATTGTAATAAAAAAGCCGTTCAGCTGCTCCCTTACTTTTCCACTTGGGTCACCACAGCAGATCAGAGGTGGACCTGTATGTTGATTTGGGACAAGTTTTACGACAGATGCTTTTCCTGACTTTTCCAACTTCACATTGTGTGGAGAAACGGGTAAAGGTGGGATTTGAACCAGTAACCTTCTGCATTGAAACCAAGCGCACAACTTACACACCACCCCTGCCCAAAATAATTGTCCAGAAATCAAAGCACCCCTTCGACACACACAACTTCCAATAATAAAATAATAAGTGCCAACAAACAATCAAAAGTACACGACAACAATGTACGCAAATCACAAATTAAAGAGTTGATAATAGAGAAAAAAGGTGCAATTTATACACTGTTAAAGTAGGTACCTCAGTGTTGAGGACTCCAGAGGCTGGAGAAGGCTCGGGGGTGCCCATGTCCCATGTAGCTACAATTGCGTGGTGGGGTGAACCGGTTGACTGCCATAGAATGACAGATGTTCCACAGTGTGGTGAGTGCAGCAACACATGGCACGAACGAACAAATGCTCCCAAACCTGACCATCTTCAGTCTGAAGAAATTAGTAAATTCTTTCAGCTTCTCCCTTTCACTCGGGTTCACCACTGCAGAGCCCACTACACGTTGATTTGGCATGAGTTTTACGCCACTCTGTGACTGCTGGGATAGGCTCCAGCCCCCCCCCCGGTGACCCTTAATTGAGGTAAGCGGTTGAAGATGCGTGAGTGAGTTCATTGAACTTAATAATTTTAAGTACAAAAAATGTATTATTCAAAAAATACTCAAATCAGATTGGCCAACATGGAGTACATTGTTCTTTTTAATTTTATTATTATTACGATTATTAGTATTATTTGATTTTTTTTTAAGTTAAATTAATAAGAATCAGAATCAAATTTATTGCCAAGTAAGTTCTCACATACAAGGAATTTGATCTGGTGTCATTGGTGCATAAACAACAATAAACAGAAAAGGGAAAAAAATACTTCTGTAAGAAGTAGAGGAGTCAAACAGACAAATGGGCAAAGCTAAGTTTACTGTCAAATAGATATGGTGGAATGGTGGAATAGGACTTTGCAGGCAGATGACCAGTCCAGGGATGATCAGTCTGTACTTTGTGGGAGTGCGGGGAGGTCAGGTAAGTGGGGTTCTCTGGCATTATTTATAAGTCTAGCTGCAGATGGAAAGAAGCCGTTTTTGTGTCTTGAGGTTTTAGTCCTGACGGACCTCAGCCGTCTGCCTGAGGGGAGGATGACAAAAAGTTTGTGTCCTGGGTGAGAGGCATCGGCTGCTGTCTTCCTTGCTCGCCTCAGGGCCCTGGAAGTGTACAGGTCCTGTAGGGATGGCAGATTGCAGTCGATCACCTTCTCTGCTGCGTGGATGATACGCTGCAGTCTGCTCTTGTCCTTAGCAGTGGCAGCAGAGTACCAGACAGTGATGGACGACGAGATGATGGACTCAATGATGGCAGTGTAGAAGTTCACCATCACTGTTTTTGGCAGGTTGAACTTCCTCAGCTGCTGCAGAAAGTACATCCTCTGTTGTGGTCTCTTGGCGAGAGACCACAACAGCTCTCAGAAGAAGTAGGAGAAGGGTCTTTATTGTCATTCTACATGAATATATACAACAAAATTTGTCCTCTGTATTTAACCCCTCCTAATTACAATTTTCCACAATCCAATCACGAGGAGAGACGCTGCCTTGGTCAGGGGCAGAGTAAGAAGCAGGCCCTAATAAGCATGTTTTTGATATTGGGAGGAAGCCCATGCAGACACAGGGACATCATGCAAAGTCCACACAGAAAGAAACCGGGCAAGGGCGGAATTCAACCCAAGAACTTATTGCTGTGATGTAAGGGTGCAAACCACTCAGCCTTAAACCAATTAAGTTCATTTGACTTGAAATAAGATTTAATGATGGAATAATTTGAGGGAACTGAACAAACATTTTAAGACAATCAGATGCTTGAAATGTTTTTTTGTTTTTTTAGTTCTGCTCACATTCAGGTTTATAGTGTACAATAACTCAGCTATCCTGGCACCTACAGCACACTTGCACTCTACCTAATGGAATCTATCATTACACCAGTACCCACTAAATAAGGTCCAAAGACATTCATTTCTTTCGCCCTGAAGTCTTAAGCTCTGTCGGGGCCAAGTGCATGAAGGGGTTTCAGTAAACATCTCATCTCATCTGCAGCACAACAGTGTGCTTTATAAAATCCATTGCAGCACAGCAGACTCCACATTTACTATGGGTAGTATGTTTGCCATGTATCCACTAAAAGCTAAGATATACTATGCACAGATTGAATTTCTTGATTTTAGTTCTGCTTTTAACACGATGTAAATTGATGGAGTTTTCCAATGACCTGTGGACTTATGGGAGGAGTGAGGCCTCCTGCACGGGGTCAAACGCATTTTAACTGATGGTCCACAAAGCCTCCTTACTAAAGAGGGGCTTTTTTGAAATACAGGAGCCCCACAGGGCTGTGATTTATTACCAGTATTTTACTGTGTGTACACTTAACAGCAAGTTTAAGTTATTTATGTGATGTGGCTTTATTGTGTTGTTTGTATAAAAACTGATGGTGCTCGGTCTAATTACAGTGAGGAAAATAAGTATTTGAACACCCTGCGATTTTGCAAGTTCTCCCACTTAGAAATCATGGAGGGGTCTGAAATTTTCATCTTAGGTGCATGTCCACTGTGAGAGACATAATCTAAAAAAAAATCCGGAAATTTTGTAATAATTTATTTGTATGTTACTGCTGCAAATAAGTATTTCAGCACCTGTGAAAATCAATGTTAATATTTGGTACAGTAGCCTTTGTTTGCAATTACAGAGGTCAAACATTTCCTGTAGTTTGTCACCAGGTTTGCACGCACTGCAGCAGGGATTTTGGTCCACTCCTCCACACAGATCTTCTCTAGATCAGCCAGGTTACTGGGCTGTCGCTGAGAAACACAGAGTTTGAACTCCCTCCAAAGATTTTCTATTGGGTTTAGGTCTGGATACTGGCTCGGCCACTCCAGAACCTTGATACTGTTCTTACGGAGCCACTCCTTGGTTATCCTGGCTGTGTGCTTCGGGTCATTGTCATGTTGGAAGACCCATCCACGACCCATCTTCACTGCTCTAACTGAGAGAAGGAGGTTGTTCCCCAAAATCTCGCAATACATGGCCCCGGTCATCCTCTCCTTAATACAGTGCAGCCGTCCTGTCCCATGTGCAGAAAAACACCCCCAAAGCATGATGCTTCCATCCCCATGCTTCACAGTAGGGACGGTGTTTTTGGGATGGTACTCAGCATTCTTCTTCTTCCAAACACGGCGAGTGGAATTAAGACCAAAAAGTTCTATTTTGGTCTCATCTGACCACATAACTTTCTCCCATGACTCCTCTAGATCATCCAAATGGTCATGGACAAACTTAAGACGGGCCTGGACGTGTGCTGATTAAAGCAGGGGAACCTTCCGTGCCATGCAAGATTTTAACCCATGATGTCTTAGTGTATTACCCACAGTAACCTTGGAAACAGTGGTGCCAGCTCTCTTCAGGTCATTGACCAGCTCCTCCTGTGCAGTTCTGGGCTGATTCCTCACCTTTCTTAGGATCATTGATACGCCACGAGGTGGGATCTTGCATGGAGCCCCAGTCCGAGGGAGATTGATAGTCATGTTTAGCTTCTTCCATTTTCTAATAATTGCTCCAACAGTTGATCTTTTTTCACCAAGCTGCTTGGCAATTGCCCTGTAGCCCTTTCCAGCCTTGTGGAGGTCTACAATTTGGTCTCTGGTGTCTTTGGACAGCTCTTTGGTCTTAGCCATGTTAGTAGTTGGAGTCTTACTGATTGTGTGGTGTGGACAGGTGTCTTTATGCAGCTAAAGACCTCAAATAGGTGCTTCTAATTTGGAATAATAAGTGGAGTGGAGGTGGACTTTTTAGAGGCGGACTAACAGGTCTTTGAGGGCCAGAATTTCTGCTGATTGGTAGGTGCTGAAATACTTATTTGCAGCAGTAACATGCAAATAAATGATTCAAAAATCGTACATTGTGATTCCCAGATTTTTTTTTTTTTTTTTAGATTATGTCTCTCACAGTGGACATGCACCTAAGATGAAAATTTCAGACACCTCCATGATTTCTAAGTGGAAGAACTTGCAAAATCGCAGGGTGTTCAAATACTTATTTTCCTCATGTATTTTGCTTGTTTTCAAGTTGGAACAATGGTTTAAGTCCAGTGTATAATATATTAAAAGCCAAGTGCCCTCTGTGTACATGTCTGCGTGTGTGTATAACTTTGATCAATGGACAAACTGGGGAGAGCTGACATTTGCCATTTAGTATGTTTACATATTTTGGTTCAAGGATGAATGCTGCCAAAATGGAACACTGATAGGACTATTTCTGGAGAACAGTGGCTCTTAGTTAACAACAGTGAACAATGGACATTGATAATTACATTCTGGACTCACGCTGGACTCATAGAAACTTTGCATAATTTATTACCACCCTTGAAAAATGTCAGCAAGAGAACATGGATCCCCACGGGCAATGCACAAGTTCATTCAAAGTTAATTAGATCTGTTTCTATCAGTGATCCTGTCACCAAACTGGAAAACATCAACAGGGAACATACTAGTTAAAGGACATTTTTAATTAGGAAAATAAAAGGGTTCAGGATCAGTCCAGCTTTTCAGAAAAGTGTGGAAATGTGTTCTGACAAAAAGCATCCTCATCTGAAATATCTCAAGAGAATTGTTGAGCCAGCTTGTAACACTCAAATGAATTAGATTGATCCAACTTGAATAATACTTATGCAACTTTGTTAATTTAATTTGTGCAAACTGAAATGATTTGAGTGTTACCAATTGAAGCAATTTCTTTAATTTTTGAATTTATCATAGAAACAAGATGGCCATGGATTGTTAAGGCAGCAGGGAAGACGAAGCCACCAACAAAAGCCGTCAGATGAACTTTACAGCACAGTTGTACTCAGGAAAGCCTCTTCATTAATGATAAAACACATGCTTTCCAACCTGCCATTTAAGTTGCTTCCATTAGAGCTTGAGTTGGTCGTTTATGGTCCATTCACTTTCTGCTGCCTCATGACTGCAATATAACTGTATGGTCGTGTCATGTGGATGCAAACCAGTGAACTAATTCAATGACCATATGTTTTCAATTGTAGGTCCCTTTGGAGGATCCTTGGGTATGACTGTGTCAAATTACTTAGGGAGACACAGATAAGGAGTACCACCTGCTTTACGAGGGAACGTCAGCTACAATTTTTTTTGTCGTGTCACATTTCTAAGTTCCAGCACACAGGTCCATCAGTGTTGAGGACTCCAGGAGCTGGAGAAGACCAAGGAGACACCTGTGTTTCACCTGGCTGTGGCAGATAGATATTGACTTTCAATAAGTTCAGTAGATTGTCAGAAGATAAGATAAAATTGAACCCACAGCAGGGAAAACCACTTGTTGCAGCAGCAAGAATCATCCAGTAGTAATGAAAAAGAAAAATATTTACATTAAAGAAAGATGGCTGAAGTATATTGCAGTGTTTGCTGGTGGGTGCATACTGATATACTGATACTGATATGAATACATTACGTGAAAAATAGATAACTCAGTGTTACGCTTTTTTTCGTGTTCCCGTCATGAAATGAATCAAATTTTTCGTGACGGTTTTTTTTTTAAACTCACTATTACTAACCCTACTCCTTCCCCCAACCCCAACCATAACCACCCCAACTCCCCCGCTTCACTTTAATTTCGTGCAGCCATCACGGAATGTATTAGAATGAATCCGTGCTGCCGCTGATGAAAATGGGGCGCTTTTTATGACAATATCACAAACCAATAGATTAATGTATAGTTTGTGCTGCTGAATCACGACATCCCATGAGACTGGGTTGAAAATAGAATATAGTGAGTATAAACATGTACATATGTTAAAATTATTGTACAGGATAAATTGCACAGTTGTGCATGTAATAAAGCACAAAAGGTGGAAGAAGCCGTAGTTAATGTAAAATCAGCAGGTAGTTATAGTGCTAAAGACATTTTGAGGTATTACAGTATACAGTCTAACAGCAGTTGGGATGAATGTCCTGCGGAGGTGTTGTGTTTTGCATTGAAGGTACAGCAGTCTATTATTGAAAGAGCTACTTAAGGCTCCTACAGTTTCATGTAGGATCCAAGGAAGTGTCCCAGGTTGGCTTCCAACCTAGTCCTTTATATGGTGTTTTGGCTTCTTCCACTTCCAAAAGACATGCAGGCTAGATGATTGGTGACTCTAAATTGACCGTAGGTCTTGGTGTGAAGGTTTTTGTCTGTTGATCTGTGATAGCCTGGAGGCCTACCCAGGGTGTAACCCCACCTTTTGCCCAGTGACTTCTGCGACAGGCTCCAGCACCCCCTTTGTCCTTAACTGGAAGAAGCAATTTCAGAAAATGGAAAGATGGATGGGCCTGAGGCAGTTCCATGTGGTGGAGACCAGACCTGATCCAATGAATGGCACCGTTTGAAAGAAACACTGGAGCGATGATTTAACTCCAACCTCTCCGAAAACATCCCACACACCTCCCTACCCCACAGTAACTTATATTACCCATGAATTCCACGGAAATCCCCATAAAGTTAATGACAGGGGGAGGGGGAGCATGCGGGGGAGACACGAAGGGGAGAATAGGTTCTCTAGAATTGTAAAAATAAATAAGCATGCTTAGGCTCATAGCTCAAAGCATTAAAGCCCACAGTGAGAATCTTTCCTGGCAAAGATCCAGCCACAGATGAAAGAAAATCTCACGTTAAACACAGTCGTGGAATGTATCATTTCTCTTCACCCATTACAGGAGGTCAAATCTGTTATGATCTAATGGTTTTGGTGGAGTTATCGCTGTCTTTCTCTCGTTATACAAATATTTGGTCTGCAGCGTCTGTGCGTGCCAGCGGAAATTAAATAACAGAAGAACTCAGTTTTTCCCATCTGTAGGTATCCACTGAGCCTTTTAATAAATGTTAATGTGCTTATCTTTAAGAGCAATAAAATTTAAAGCTGCAACATGTGTTGGTGGGAAAACGTGAAGCATCAGCTTTGATCAGACGGGACTGATTAAAACCGTGGATCTGAGGATGACGAGAAAACATCTGTCAGAGAAACAGGGAAAAATTATTAGCAGTTAATTATTGAAGCTTTCTGGGATTTGGGGGTTCAAGTAGGAATGAGTCCCAGCGGGAGATATTTAATAAAGTTTCTCCGAGTCACTCAGAGGTGACTTGATACTGTTTTCTCTGAGCAAATAAACGTCTTTATTTTTGCATTCATGTTAACAGCTCCATATATGTTTGACCATAAAACAGTTGGAGTTAGAATTACCTTCTTTCCAGGATAAAAGTCAAATCAGCTCAAGCAACACCAGTGGAAGTCACAAATGTTTGGATTTTTATCCTTTAAAATCACAGTTTTTAATCGACTAACTTTTAAAAACATACAGCCCGACCTTTGAACAGGCGTAAAGCAGCACAAGTATAAAACCAAAAATAACCAAAAATAAAAATACTTGTTTGCCTATAGTTTGCCTTGTATTCATTGCCACTAACACTGTCAAGCCAGGGGTTTGACTCTTTCCACTAACATCTGTACATTTGCAAATGTTTTTGCTTCTTTGGATGTCATGGAGTTTCAGGTGTAGACATGCAAGGCAACCAGGCAACCCGTGACAGGTCGGCACACGGAGATACAGAGGTGAAAGTCTGAGGTCTATCCACTGCACCTTGCATCGGGTCCTGTAGCAAGGACCCGACAACAGAGATGACATTAGCAGCCCTTAATATTTGCTGTGTTTTATTTTGTTCATTGTTCAGTTTTGATGAGTGTGTGTGGGACATTTATGAAAATACTGAACAATTTACATCTCATACTGATTCAATATGGGACGCAACAATTCATTATCAAATAAAGATTGGTGGCAACCCTAAATGTAGTTGTCATTTTGTGCAGAGTGCCGACATCTTTAAAGTTACATGGGTGTTTGTTAGCAGAAATAGAGCATATTGTGTATAATTACCTGCAACAATGTATCAATGTCTTTTCAGAAGCTTAGAATGAGCCCTTATATCAACATCGTGTAATGGTTCAGTAAATGACCCCAACGTAGAGAACCACAGTGGAAGATAGGTATAAAACAGGTTTAATGTCCCACAGGGATAGATGTAGCTGGCAACAGGCTAGGTTGGCAACAGGCAGAGGTCAGGCAATACAAGTTGCCAGTCCAACAGGCAACAGTGTTTCTATGGGAGCAGGTTATACAAAATACAGAGGGTAGGTCAATACGTCAAGAATTCTCATACAAAGTCAGCAAAGTCAAGGTGGCAAGCAAAAACTCACCAAGTAAGAAAAGTAGCAAAGACCTGTAACACTGAGGCAAAAAGACTTGAAAAACATTAGGAATATAAGGGCCGGTCCACACAAAGACGAGTTTAGTCGTAGGGGAAGCCGGGGGCACAGTGGATCATAAATGTTATTTTGTGGCAGCTTCAACACATTATGCATAGGTTTAGGTCATTTTATTGTGGATTTAATTCAGCAAGTTATTGTTTATAAGGCTGTGTTATTTATGTCTCCCCAAGTGTAATTTACAGGTGTTTAGAATAATATAATGAAAAAACACATGATTATAAAGATTTCTTCAAAATTATTAAATATATGCTGATGCATATACAAACTACAATCCAGTAAACCAGCTATGTAATGTGTGAGTGTCTTATATAATGATATAAGTCCTTTAGAAACTATTATAAATACAACTGTCATAATTTCTGTTCAAATGTGAAAACAGTTGTTTATATACACAGATTATCATTGTTATTAATTTCTACACACACACACACACACACACACACACACACACACACACACACACACACACACACACACACACACACACACACACACACACACACACACACACACACACACACACACACACACACACATATATATCACAGGTGTTTTGTAAATAAATACAGGTATGCAAACTTCAAAAACAACAAAACAGTTGGGTTTAGGACATTCTGCAAACACTTTAATAAAGTCTGAACAAGTTTGGATAAGAGCTGAAGAGAAACACACTTAAAGCTCTTTAAGATTGGCAGATGCTAAGTCAGATAGAAAGAGTGTGAAGGGAAAAACTGAGTGACTGGATCAACATGACACAACATGGGTTTGAAAGATGAGGCACTACCAGCATCAAATATGTTGCTAATTCGATCGAAATCTGTCATCTTATGCTATCATATGGGTGATAGATATCAAGAAACCACTTTTTTTTTCCTGATAGTGCACAACCTGTACTGTTACAAATTGGCACTCAAGCAGGCTTTTGGACTGGCTGATTTTGGTCTCAAATACAAAACCGTCTGTCGTACTGTTGTGTTTTCAATTGATCATAATCTCATAAATGTTCCTCATTATTAGTAAATCCTGTATAGGGTTTACTGCTGGTGCGTATCCCCTCGTTTCATAGTGTGAAGAGAGTCTATGAAGAAGAGAGGATGTGGATGGGATGCTCGTTTACCTTTAGCAGACTAATGTTACCTAACTTTAGCTAACAAGGACAACCTGACTTAGGGTTGCCAACCGTCCCTTGAAAAACAGAATCGTCCCTTATTTGGAAATAAAAGTGTGCGTTCCGTATTGACCTGAAACGAGACGCAGTTTGTCCCGTATTTCTGTGAGAATCAAAAAGTCTGTAAAATGTCAATGGAATTGACTGGCGCTTTATATGGAAACTTATGGTAAATTTGATCCCAGCCTCTCTCCTGCTTTTCACCAATGAGCTGACAGACACGAGTTGACAATACAGAATCACTCTTATCTCATTGGTCGAGGGACATCTGCTCGCAAGAAGATACCGACGTCGGTCGCTGGACGACAATAACAAATCAGCATGGCTGATATCGATACAGACACCGACACTGGCACTGCAGATATGTCTACGGACAGCAATGTCTGTAACGTTGTTACTCCTCCTCCTAAAAAAAACAAACAAAAAAGAATGCAAGAATACAGGGGAGAATGAAAAAAGGAAAATGGCTGGGTGGAAAAGGTGCGCGACAACAGTATTGTTTACTTTTCAGACTATTTTTTGCACTTTTTATTACACTAAATGTGTAAATATGCACTGTTACATTGTTTTGCACTGTTACATTGTTTTGGATGATGCAAATTTTCTATTGTTTTTTTTTTTTTTTTTAATTTATACAATTTTAAGTTAAGCAATAGCACTACAGAGATTTATTTTTAAAGAAGACAGAATGCTCATATTGAAATTGTGAGTGAAAATTTATTTTGCACTAAAAATAAATTGCTAAATAATTTGTTTTCCACGTGTTCATATCAGAACAAATGCATGTGTGCATCTACCTAAATTCAGGGTCAAGTCAACAGACAAATGGTTAAAAATCGTTTCACACAGACGCTGGGAAGGGTGAAGGCAATGGTCAGTCGGCCAGTCGGCCCTGGCGGTGAGGTGTCCCTTATTTATTTTTCAGAGAGTTGGCAACCCTAACCTGACTGTCATTGCATAATTCACACTCTGTCTAAACGGCTGCCACCCAAAGAGGAAAACATTATCCTACGGTCAGATTAGCTGCGTTTATTTGCTCAGAGTGACGTTCCTGTATCCATAGTTAGCATGCTAACGTCTACGTAAGAAGTCTTTTAAATCACCTCAGAGATATTATCTGGTTACAAAAACAGGGTTTTAAGATTTAAAAGTGTTCATTTCTCACCAACATTAACAACACATAAGAGAAAAAAAAGCAAAGCAAAACAGATTTATGCAGAAATACAGCTGTTTGGGAATGTATTCCGCCATCTTGGATGCTTTGTTCGAGCAGCCAGAAAACATACGTCACATAGTCGTCACGGTGCCTTCACTTCAGTTGGCAGTTGCCGTGTCATGTTGCTCAGCATGTGCATGAAACAGACTTCTCGTTTATTTCGGCCCTTCTTAGCTGGCAGTGTAACGATTGGAGTGAACCCACATAAACACTGGGAGAACATGCAAACTCCACACAGAAAGGACAAGGTGGGAAGCGATCCCATGACCTTGTTGCTGTGAGGCAACAGTACTAACCACGACACCACCGTGTTGGCAATCAGCAGCAAACTTTTTTTTTTTTTTTGTCTATTTTAAATGCAACTTCAGAACGTCATGAGATTTTAGAATAACTTTGTACAGGAATGCAATAAACATTTCAAAACACGAGTTATGCATTGATTGATAGAACAGGAAATGTGCAGTTGTGGGAGTTGGAAAGGTTTTTATCAAGATGTATTTGAAAGGGTCAAATGCAAAACCCTATATCTCAGTTTTTTTAATGGAGAAAAATGCAGTGGGAATTTAGAGGAAGACACAGTTGAAAATATATGTATTTCCATAAATAAATAAAAAGTGATATGTTTTATATATATATATATATATATATATATATATATATATATATATATATATATATATATATATATATATATATATATTACACTGATAATTTGTAGTTTTGGAGAAACTGGCTTTTGAATCTAAACCCTTCACATAAACGTATGACCACATGTGAATCATTTTGCCCAATACTATCCCCATGTTAATCGTCAGATGATATTCTGAAAGCTTGTGTCCAACAGCATGAAGCTGAAGAGCCAAACAAAATAATACTGCTCATGTGTAGAATAATAACTTGTCGGTCACTCTAATTCAGAGACTGCGGTCAACTTTATGGTGGTCGTTTAGCTTACCGCAGTCCACCCGTACAGCTGCTATTAAGCTTACTGCTGGAACAGGCCTGCTATTCATACAGATAAGAGGCTGCTATAATTGTGTTGCCCGTCAGCCACGGCTCGGCTGTTGATGTTCTGCCAGCACACAATCAAGATGCCTGCTCCAGATTATCGTGCTGTAAACAAACGGGTCCGGGCCTCTCCCTCTGTAGACTTTCATGCGCTCAGATTATACCACTATCAAGCTGTTTCTTCCATTTTACTGCAGAGTGAACGTGTTCGACAGAAGAATGAGATTAAATAACTCCATGAGAGCACCAATACATTTGAATATTTGTAACCAGAATTTACATCTGTCAAAACCCAACATTCTGCCTGTTATTTTTGTAAAAGTTTGTCTGATTGTCAACACGATATCTCAAAAAGCTATAAACAGATTTAAATTAAATTTTGTGGAGGTTTGAGTCTGTCTTAAGGTGGATCCAGGATGGTTCTCAGTTTTTACATTGGCTCTAAATTTGATGTCAGTCATAAAGAATTTAAAGCTACAGTGTGTAGAATTTAGCGTCATCTAATGGTGAGGGTACAGACTGCATTGTGCTATTCATTATGTGGTCGTGATTTTGTTTCCGTTCATATTTTCACTTCTACTTCTCGTATAAACCCAAGTGACAAAGGGGCAGAATCCATTCTGGCTCCCTTGTGTGACCAGAAAATCGAGGAGGACACCACAGGATGGTGAATAAATGCACAGCGCATGTCGCACAAGGCACGCACAGTGGAAGGGCACACAGGACACCATGGTTGCCATGAAGTATGGAGCATGTTCCAAACAAACACAGAGTGGATGGCGAGGCTGAAGGACGCCCAAAGGATGCACAGATGATGCCATGGCTGCCCAACAGACGCTGAATGAATGCACAATGATCAGGCCATTTACCTTGAACTTTAATGAATTAAGTTCATTTTATAAAGTGCTTTTATAAAGAAAAAATATTGAGTTCTTTGTTAGCTCATGTCCGCTGAGTTTGTCACAAAGTTTTGTGCATATTCAAAACTTTCAGCAGAGATCAGGCAGAGAGCTTTGTCTTATAATTTTCCTGTGGCTGATGGTTCATTCTGGGCCTCTGGAAACTACGGTGTCAATTCAGCACAAGTGGACATGGAGTGCAGCTCTCTCTCTCTCTCTCTCTCTCTCTCTCTCTCTCTCTCTCTCTCTCTCTCTCTCTCTCTCTCTCTCTCTCTCTCTCTCTCAGCAAGGTGGCACAGTGCAGCAGAGTTGTATTATGTCCTTGTGCATGAACAGTGAGGAACTATGACATCGTGCTTTTAGACCACTCTGCTCAAGCATATATGTCGGAAAATTCTTCTGCTCAGGTCAGATCTCATGGAAATGTGATGTCATCTGCAGCGCCCCAGCTCCTCAAGAGATGGCAATGATGCTCAAGGGACACTGATTCAATTAAAGAGCAAGGTGTTTTTACATCCCTTCTGCATTCTGGCAAATTTATAGGATGCACTCCCAAATGACGCCATCATGGATAACAAGGCCCTTAGCAACAGGAATTAATGCTCCTGGTATGGTGACCCTGAAGTGCAAAACACAACAGCAAATCAAAAAAACACAACAGCAAATCGCACAACACAACAGCAAAAGAGAAACGACAACATTAACCAAAACGGAAAAGGTAGGTACCTTCGGGCAACACGAATCGCCGCTGATTGGACAGTGGCCCGTCCTGTCCTGTGAACTGGAAGACCGTATACTCAGGCGCCAGATGAACAGAAACAAATGAACATGCTGCGATGTATTGCCAAAACTGTGGCAAAGAGTTCGAGGAAAAACCAAACTTCTGCAGTGATTGTGGGAAAAGCCTAAAAGAAGACGGAGACAGCACTCACATGCGGCCTTCAAGTTTAAGAGCATATACGTTTTCACTAGCGGCGCTCATATTTTGAAAACATGTAAGCCTTCTGGTTTACAAGACAGGGCGGACCACCGTCCAATTAGCAACGATTCGTGTCGCCCAAAGCTACCTGCCTTTTCCGTTTTGGTTAATGTAGTCATTTCCCGTTTGCTGTTGTGCTGTGTGATTTGCTGTTGTGTTGTGCGATTTGCTGTTGTGCTGTGTGATTTGCTGTTGTGTTTTTTTGATTTGTTGTTGTGCTGTGCGATTTGCTGTTGTGTTTTTTGATTTGTTGTTGTGCTGTGCGATTTGCTGTTGTGCTGTGCGATTTGCTGTTGTGCTGTGTGATTTGCTGTTGTGCTGTGTGATTTGCTGTTGTGTTTTTTTGATTTGCTGTTGTGCTGTGTGATTTGCTGTTGTGCTGTGTGATTTGCTGTTGTGTTTTTTGATTTGTTGTTGTGCTGTGCGATTTGCTGTTGTGTTTTTTGATTTGTTGTTGTGCTGTGCGATTTGCTGTTGTGCTGTGATTTGCTGATGTGCTGTGTGATTTGCTGTTGTGTTTTTTTGATTTGTTGTGCTGTGCAATTTGCTGTTGTGTTTTTTGATTTGTTGTGTTTTTTTGATTTGTTGTGCTGTGCGATTTGCTGTTGTGTTTTTTGATTTGTTGTTGTGCTGTGCGATTTGCTGTTGTTTTTTTGATTTGTTGTTGTGCTGTGCGATTTGCTGTTGTGTTTTTTTGATTTGCTGTTGTGCTGTGCGATTTGCTGATGTGCTGTGTGATTTGCTGTTGTGCTGTGTGATTTGCCGTTGTGTTGTGTGATTTGCTATTGTGTTATACGATTTGCTGTTGTTTTTTTTATTTGCAGTTGTGCTGTGCGATTTGCTCTTGTGTTTTGCACTTCAGGGCCACCGTACATTTGCCGTCTCTTGTGACAAAACAATATGTATGATCCTCCATTTAATAGAATGAGGGCTCGCAAACTTGTTAGCCTGCACAAGCAACCAGTAGACAGTGAATATGGGAACAACCACTGATTCCTCTTATTTTTTTCTAGAATGCAAAGGAGGGAATCTCTGCTTTTTGGGCTGCTGTGACACCATGGCAGTGTAACATGGCAGCCTCCGTGAGGGTGCCGTGCCCATGTTGACATGAAGGGCTGATTCCAAACATATGGAAACACAACAGTTTGTTGTTGCAGGTAATTCTACACTATAAAGAACAGATGGATATGATATGTGTATGCTGGTTCCATTTCTGCTCATAAACGCCCCAAAATCCTACACAGTGTAGCTTTAATGGTTTGTCCAGAAGCACACTAATAAAATTTCTCATTATGGGTTCCACTAAGTGGTGATACAAGGAAAACAAACAGACTTTTTTTTTTTTTAATTAGGGCAACTGTTTTATTGGTGACCATAAAAGAGTCACACCCATTTCAGTACAGTGAAATGTTAAAGCAGAAACAAATAAGCACAGGGGCCATGGAAATCAAGGCGAAAATATTAATTTATTTTGTTGTGAAACAAATTCTCTCTTATTTCAAATTGTCCACAGCAACTGAGAACATGTGGAAAACAAATATCACCCCGTGGTGTGAATCTCTTCGTTATACATTTCTGTGGTTGAATTAAATGAGATCCTGTAAAAATTACAGCAACAACAAAAATGAAATGAACATGAAAATGTTAATTTAAACAAGAAACAATTAAGCATTACTCTATTTTGGTAACCGACCAAGAATGAAGCTTGCAACCACAAACTCCAAATTCCGCAGAATGTTTGTCTCTGTTATTGGCGTCATTGATCACAGGGGTTTGTCTGCTCTGAGGTTGTCAAAACTAAAAGTACATGTGTTCAATAAAGTCACTCACTTGACAATGAAATGTCATTAAAATGATCATTTTCTTCAGATGAACCCTTGAGGAAAAAGAAGAAGATTTGGCAAAAAAGATTTGGAATGAATCACTTTTTGGACTCTTGGGATGTGCATGAGTGCATGCATGTGCCCTGGAGTTGCTCAGTCATAATTCATCACGTGTGTGTGTGTGTGTGTGTGTGTGTGTGTGTGTGTGTGTGTGTGTGTGTGTGTGTGTGTGTGTGTGTGTGTGTGTGTGTGTGTGTTGGGGGGGCACTGAATTAAGGCCTAGTTCAAAAATAATGAAGCCAAAGTGTGACATAACCATCAAAATTTAAAAGTGGTCTTTTTTGTGAAATGTTATCATTTTAGGTATGGTTATATATATCAGAGTTTCAATATTTCTATTGGTCATGGTTCAGTCATTGCTAGAAATTATCAGTGCATATACCTATACTATAATGTGTTAGAGCGTAACGCTTGCGACAACAGTTGGAGGTATCTTCTTTAGCCAGAAGCCTGAAACAAAGAACTTCTGTCCATTAGTTCCTGGTATTATTGAACAAGTAATATAATTATTCTATTGAAGCAGGGTAGGAGATATAGCTAAGGTTTTGACACAAATAAATCAAGGACTTATTCTCAGTGTTACGCTTGCGACAGTTTTGCCTTGCTTTAGAAACATGATGTTTTTTCCAGGAAATGACATTTCTACTTTTACAAAAATGTACTACTGTGTGATAGTATGAAGCACAAACAAACAAACTGATAAAATGCAAGGTTATTTCTTTAACATTCAACTTTAAATGATAATGCTAAATATCAATGTCACACAAAATTGATGAAAAAAGTGCTATTTTTGGGGTAAATTTCATGCATATCTCCAGAACCGTGCAGATTTTTTTCCATGAAATTTTCAGTACCTGTCAAAGAGACTATAGGCAACTCACAGATAAATCTGGATGGTGCTAAAGAAAATAATGGCTTGTTTATGACAAATGCAATGCAAATCAGCAGTTAGGCTTCATTATTTTTGAACTCGGCCTTAAAGGACAGGGTTCTACACTAATGCGAACAATGTGTCACTGCAAATATAATTCTCTTATAGCAGAATTATACACCTTAATCCTCTGGGGTTCGAGGGCATTTTTTGGACAGTTCACTCGCCCTGCATAAATGTTTTATTATTGCTGTTAACAGCTGTCCCTGCATCCCACAATCAAGTTTTATGTCTCTTTTTTTTCAGGACAACCTGTGCTTTCAGAATATATATGTTTTTTGTGTGTGTGTTTTATAAGTGTAATAAAGGTTTACAATAATATATAAGGAAGGAAAAACTAAAGCGAAAAATAATTTTCCACACACTTTTATTCAAAACACACAGCAAACTATAATAAACAACTGGTTTGACACTTTATAAAGGTAATTCGAGGTCTTGTGTGAAAGACTGTACAACAAAAAGGTTCAAACAATAAACACAAATGCACATTTTGAACAATATATACAAAATGGTCTATGCGTTTTGTTGTCCATTGATATGGTAAACACTGCTTTACACAGAGAAAGCAACAGAGTTATCCAGTAACATTCACATGCAAATTAGTGGACCAATCCTGATAGTTAAACACTCTTTGTTTGAGTACGTGAGATTGTCATCAGAGGCTCTCTGTCTGCTCCTGCTTTCTCTGATCGCTGTGCGTAATGGCGCAGGGCGCACTGAGTATGTACTAATAGTATGTACTCATTGGAGCACCCAGGGGGCTATTCAAATGGGCCAACTAGTAACACATCACTCCTGAAAACAATCTTTGGCTTTTCACGTGAGGTAAATCTGCCCTACGATTGGATTTTGGAAAACCATGTGACGGTGAACCAATTCCGATTGGACACTCACATTGCGCATGTCATCACACAGCTTCTATGAGGAGTACAAAGATGGCTGATGGCTGGCTCGAAAGTCCACGGAGTTAATTTTTCAGCAAAAAAAAAGTAAGTTTCTATCTCATATCATTCAAAAGTTATTTATAATTTAGTAAAGCTTGGTCTTAGCCCGTCATATACGACGGCGTCGACCCCAGAGGTTTAAAGTAAGCTAGTACAGGTTAGCAAGTGTCTAAAAAAACAACAAAACAAAACAGATGTTAAACCTATTTCTGTGCCTGTCACTTTAAATGACAAGAAACTGCTCTAGGCCACGCCTCCCTGTCACTTCCTGCCTTCTTTTCCACAGACTGCCTGGGCATATTACACTGAATGCAGAGTGACTTTGTGGGCGTGTCTTCTTGAGGATGCATGAGTCCAAATATGGACTTCCTTGACATAAGTCACCGAAGTCTAAAACAAGTCGTTTGGCCAAACTTTTACTCCTATCATAGAACTGTTTTACTGTGAGGGTGTTTGACACAAAATGCCACTGTGAACACAAAACATCAGCAAACAACAAGAAAAAAAAGTCATCATGTGGTTTTGATTCATGATATAATTGTTGATGGAGAACAAATATGACATGTGATATTTGAGACATGAATCAGCTGTTTGCTTGAATTTCACAGAAAGTAAAATTAAAGCCTCCTTAACTTCCATGATGTGACAAATTCCACGTGAAGCCAAACTCAGCATGTGGGATTGACATGACCGGACTATGTGAAAGAGGGCGGGAATTACTGCAGTGAAAACGTGGATTCAACATTAAGCCTTGTTTATACTTCCACACGGTCGCAGACGTGCACAGCTGCTGTGGCTGTTAAAGTCGGTGTGGCAGTCGACTGCGGTTCAATACAAACGGAGCGGCAACATTCCCGCCTGCTGCACCGCTTTTCCCAGATTTAACATGCTTCCACTTTGAGCCACACCAAATCAAATCTCTTTACGTTAAGTTTTCTCCCAGAGCTGGAACATATTTCACCGTGTTTGTGCTCTTTCAGAGACAAATTGTACAAACACCGACAGTGAAGGATCTCATACCAGATGGTCCTGCTCATATGCCAGCAGTCAGCATGCTTGCAAACTTCTACATACAGTCATTTGGAATACAAAAAAGGATTTACATCCAACATCTGGGTTGCAATAAACAACACATAAAGGGTTCTCCTCATAAAATGGATTATTCCACCATTTTTAAAGAATCCACCACACAGGCAAACAAACTGAAATATCATTTTACCAGAAACCTCTTTGTCAAAGGTTATGCTTTGAAGGAATTGTCTGAGTGATGTAGTTTTTTTTTATGGAATACGTTGCACAGTGTGGGAAGTCTTTAGGATCCTATTTAGATTAGATAGAATTTCACGAATCCCTTGGGAAAACTCCCATAAGGAAATTGAGGTTCCACCAGCATTGTATAGCAGCATACAGGGTAAGAAGCACACAGAGTATCAAAAGTAAAAATAAAAAACAATTTGCAAAATGTAAATACAAATATAAATACCAGAAATACTGCCAGCTACTGGCTACTCCTGTTCCTCTCCTTCCTGTCCTCTGTCTTTCTGTTACTCCTCTTCCCCCCCACATGAGAAGTTGTATAGTCTGATGGCCTGAGGGACAAAGGAGTTTTTCAGTCTGTTGGTCCTGCACTTGGGAAGGAGCAGTCTGTGGCTGAAGATGCTCCTCTGGTTGCTGATGACGGTGTGCAGAGGTTGAGTTTGTCCAGTGTTCTCGTCTCTGCCACCATCACCAAAGAGTCCAGCTTCATGCCAACCACAGAGCCAGCCTGCCTGATCAGTTTGTCCAACCTGGATGCCTCCTTCTTAAATGTGCTGTCAAGGGAATAACTTGCTTGACATGCTTCATGGAAACAGTGGGCCTTATCTTAGTGCTCTATAGTGCGAGGTTTAAATCACATTTTCATTCATTTTCTGCTTCTTACACGGGTCTAGGTCACGGTAGCAGCAGACAAAGCAGCTCGGTCCACACTTCCCTATCCTTGGCCTTCGTGGGGTATCCTGAGGCGTTCCCAAGCCAGCTGGGAAATATCATCCCTCCACCGTGTCTTGGGTCTTCCCTGGGGACTGCTCCCAATTGGACATGCCTGGAAAACCACCCTCGGGAGACAACCAGGGGGTGTCCTCACCAAATGCTTGGACCATCTCAGCAGGGTCCTTTTGATGTGAAGAAACAGTGGCTTTACTCTCAGATAGTATCTTTACTCTCAGAGAGTCTCTCCCAGATAGCCAAGCTTCTCACCCTGTCCCTGAGTTCAAGCCCAGATACGCGACAGAGGAATGTCATTTCCGTTGCTTGTACCTGCAACATTGTTCTTTCGGTCATTACCCAAAGTTCATCACCAGAGGTGAGGATAGGAGTGTAAATCGACTGGTAAATCAGGAGCCAGTCTTGCCTTGTTCTGGCTCAGCTCTTTCTTCACTACAGTAGTCTGTTACACTTTCTGCAGGACCTCCGATGCAGCCACAAGACCCCAAGATACTTGAACACCTCTGCTTGAAGCAACCCGAACAAATATATTTGGAGCATGTCCAACTCCATATTGCTATTAATGTGGCATAAAATGTGAAGACAAAGTTGGGCGCAAGTCAAAAAATGGATTGGTGACCTTACTTAGTCATGGGTGTGTTTTAGTCATAATATGAAATAAAACAAACAAATTATAATCTGTCTGCCTTTAAAACACAAGTGGGTCAGCATCTGGTGCTTTGCTATTCAGAGTTCACACTCAGAAATGAGAGGTTTTCTGCCAAGGAAAGGTGCTACAGTCATGCTCAGGTTCAGGTCAGGTTGGCTGTCATGCATGACCAGAGGTTAGGACTGGAGTGTAAATCGACACGCAATGCCACATCCATACCACACCACGGAGCCACCTTAGGCCCTGCATGATAATCACCCAGGCAGACAACTGGTTCATCTACACCTTTCGAAAGTAACCATCAACTTGCTGCAGCCAGATGAAATGGGATCATCCTATTGACCTTCTTCAAATGCTGACGTTCATCCAGAAAGTATTCACAGAGCTTTACAATTTTCACATTTTGTTATGTTACAGTCTTATTCCAAAATGGAGTAAATTCATTCCCCCCCCTCAAAATTCTACACACAACACCCCATAATGACAAGATGAAAAAAAAAGTTTTTTCAGTAATTACAGCCTCAGTTCTTCTTGAATATGATGACACAAGCTTGGCGCACCTGTCCTTGGGCAGGTTTACACATTCCTCTTTGCAGCACCCCTCAAGCGCCATCAAGTTGAATGGAGAGCCTCAGTGCACAGCCATTTTTAGATTTCTACAGAGATGTTCAATGAGATTCAGGTCTGAGCTCTGGCTGGGCCACTCAAGGACATTCACAGAGTTGTCCTGAAGCCACTCCTTTGATATCTTGGCTGTGTGATTAGGGTCATTGTCCTGCTGAGAGATGAACTGTCACCCCAATCTGAGGTCAAGAGCAATCTGGAGCAGGTTTTCATCCAGGATGTCTCTGTACATTACTGCATTCATCTTTCCCTCAAACCTGACTCGTCTCTCTGTTCCTGCCTCTGAAAACATCTCCACAGCATGATGCTGCCGCCACTATGCTTCACTGTCGGGATGGTGCCTGGTTTCCTCCAAACATGACGCCTGACATTCATTCCAAAGAGTTCAATCTTTGTCTGATCAAACCAGTAAACTTTGTTTTTCATGGCCCGAGAGTCCTTCGGGTGCCTTTTGGCAAACTCCAGGCGGGCTGCCATGTGCCTTTTGCTAAGGAGTGGCTTCCCTCTGACCACTCTACTGTACAGGGCTAATTGGTGGATTGTTGGAGAGATGGTTGTCCTTGTGGAAGGTTCTCCTCTCTCCACAGAGGAGTGCTGGAGCTCTGACAGACTTGACAAAGGCCCTTCTTCACCAATCGCTCAGTTTAGACGGACAGCCATCTTTAGGAAGAATCCTGGTGGATCTGAACTTTTTCCATTTACAGATGATGGAGGTAACTGTACTCAAAGCAGCAGAAATGTTTCTGTACCCTTCCCCAGATTTGTGTCTCGAAACAATCCTGTCTCAGAAGTCTACAGACAATTCCTTTGAGTTCATGCTTGGTTTGTGCTCCGACATGCACTGTCAACTGTGGGACCTTATATGTAGACAGCTGTGTGTCTTTCCAAATCATGTCCAATCAATTGAATTTACCTCAGGTGGACACCAATTAAGTTGTAAGATGATCAGTGGAATCAGGATGCACCTGAGCTCAGTTTTGAGCTTCACGGCAAAGGCTGTGAATACTTCTGTAGATGTGATTTCTTAGTCATTTTTTAAAATAAATTTGCAAAAAAAAAAAAAAATCACATTGTCATTATGGGGTACTGTGTGTAGAATTTTGATGCAAATATTTAATTTCACCCATTTTTGAATAAGGCTGTAACATAACAAAATGTGGAAAAAGTGAAGCTCTGTAAATACTTTCTCTGTGTTTGTTGGTGTGCAACATTCCCACGATAAACAAACCCACACACAGGCTTCTCTAGAGTGACTCTGGATGTAGACTTTGTCCATAGCTACATCCCTTCATGGAATCAATCCAGAGACGATCTTCCTCGCCACTGAGGGATCGCCACGATGACTAGGAGCAGTGGGAAGCCACAGTCTGGTACCAACTCCAGATGTAGAGAAGCTGCCTTGGCAGAGAAATGAGCACACCCAAATGTGCATCTTCTGACCTCTTAAAGACCTGCTTCATCAGAATGTAGGACAGATGTCTCTCCATTCTGTGCCTGAGTGTCTGACATCATCCTAGTTTGTAAATGTCTTGCTATTAAAACTGTTTATGAGAGCATCATGATCTGTCAAACACAGATAATGACATAACAAGAATTACAGCATGAAGAAAACCCCACATTCTGTGGAATTGATCAAGATTTGTTTGCTCGACAGAAAAAAAAAAATTAACAAAGCTGAATTAAAGAGTAAATTATTTACAGACACACAAACACAGTGAATGTCATTTCTCAGAAATGGACGTTGTGTCCTATGAACTTTGTTGACTTCTCTCTTGGATTTCTCATCAACACGGATGGAACTGTCCTCGGTCAATGTGACTGGTGTTCTCCTACTCCGGCAGCCTTCTTATGAATGTGAGAGTCATGGAAACAGGATGTCTGTGATGATTTAACAGCCTCTCCCACACAGGCTTTGTCTGCATGTGC
Organism: Thalassophryne amazonica; assembly: GCF_902500255.1. NCBI lineage: Eukaryota > Metazoa > Chordata > Actinopteri > Batrachoidiformes > Batrachoididae > Thalassophryne > Thalassophryne amazonica. The sequence continues at coordinate 28,315,441 of NC_047106.1, forward strand.
GCTTTGGTTCACATGAAACAGGTTCGAGCTGCGCTGTTATCCAATCAGCACAGTAGAGTCGAATGTGACTCATTCTCCAGCCCAGCATAATAATCTGTCTAGTCAGCAGGGAGAGTCCACATGCACGACCAATGAAGAATCCTCTGATTTATACATTCATTCAAATACACTCACACCTGCAGGATAGACTGGAAACCCTTCATGAAGATGAAGAAAAGCATGTTCATGTGAAAGATCAGTTTTCACTGCTAATAGGTAGGTAATACACTGGTAATAGGATAGGGTTTGGACAGCAAAAATGTAGATGAGTGGGTGAGTGAGTGAGTGAGTGAGTGAGTGACTTCGTCCATCCCAGCCAGCCTGTGTCGTCAGTAACTCAAAAACAATAAATGCTGTCATTATGTAACTCACAAAACTAAAAGAGCACATAGTGAGGACAGCCCTATTGCATCTACTGAATGTTGATGCACCAGATAGTAGATGTAAAGTGCAATTTTATTTCATCTATGTAATATCCCCTGGATGTACTGCCACCTGCTGGATGGTTAGGGGACACGCCCGCCTTCATAAGTGTCAGCTAACAAGCTACGGATGGTGAATGGGCCCTGGGTAAAATATCAGAAATTCTAATCAGTTGTGGTTAAAACTCCTGAATGCTGGACATGTGCTGTGCTAGCTGCTCTACTCCACACAGCTAACAAGTTAGCTACTGCAGAGTGTAACATAATGCTCACGAATGTGGCCAAATTCTACACAAAGCATACAACAGAACAGGAAAATAAACCCAAAATAAACTGTTGATATGGCTGGGGATAGTGCCAAAACTTCTTGTAACCTCTGCAAATTAGTGATGTCAATTTATGGAGTATGCCGTGCAGTATTTCACAACCCTATTTGATCATTGTTCTGGAGTTCTTATCAAAAGGAAGTCCTCACAAGAGGCACTAAATGGGTAGTAATACTTCAGCAACTGAATAAAAACAAATGCTTTAAAAGTTCCAGTTAATTTGGTGTTGAAACATTAAAATATGGCACAATGCTAAAATACCCTCAGCCGTATGAGCATTGTCTTCTTTACAATTTGCAGTTTATCGATTGGTATCCCGGTGCAAAGTATATATATATATATATATATATATATATATATATATATATATATATATATATATATATATACATACATATATACATTTTCTTCCGCTTTATCCAAAGTCGGGTCGCGGGGGCAGCAGCTCAAGCAAAGCTGCCCAGACCTTCCGATCCACACACACCTCCCCCAGCTCCTCCGGGGGAACCCCAAGGCATTCCCAAGCCAGCCGAGAGATCCCTGCAGCGTGTCCTGGGTCTTCCCCGGGGCCTCCTCCCAATGGGACGTGCCCGGAACACCTCTCCAGCGAGGCGTCCAGGGGGCATCCGGAAAAGATGCCCAAGCCGGAAAAGATCCCTATTGCCCTATGTACAGTCTGTACATGTTCAGTCAAGCTTCTCTATTTTGCGACGTGATTATTTCACAGGGACCACAATGGAAATAAGTTTTTATGCTTTATTGTGTAATCACTGTATCATTGATACATTCACTTCTGTATGTTTATGTTGTTGTTGCAGGATAAACTCAATCAATCAATCACTCAATCATAAACAATATTTTAATTACATTTTAACAGCGTCTGCAGGAGGGTGTGCGTGTGTGCATACATGAGTTTTTGATGAGAGCGGAATTTATCTTTCACTGTGTGTGATGCGTGTGCATGCTAATGTCGGCAAGATGTCTTGTAAATCATTCCAGAGGTGTTACCGTATCAGGTTACAAAAACAGCATTTTCAGTTTTAGTAGTGTTTAATTGTCGGTAGCTTTTACATAATATATGAGAAAGAGGATATATTTACACACAAACAAAGAGCAGTTAGCAGCTAGCTAGACCAGCCAGTGACATCACCACGCTAATGTCCATGAGATGTCTTGTAAATCACTCCAGAGGTGTTATCAGGTTACAAAAACAGCATTTTCAGTTTTAGAAGTGCTTATTTGTCAGTACCTTTTACATAATATATTAGAAAAAGGCTAAATTTACACACAAACAAAGCGCAGTTAGCAGCTAGGTTGATCAGCCAGTAATGTCACCATGCTAATGTATGCGAAATGTCTTGTAAATCACTCCAGAGGTGTTATCGGGTTACAAAAACAGTGTTTTTAGTTTTAAAGTGTTTATTTCCTGTTAGTTTTTACATAATATGTGAGAAACATTTGTATTTACACATAAATGAAGCAGTTTTGGGGCACCAGAGAGAGACCAGCCAGTGATGTCATGTGCCATTCTACTCTGATTGGCTGTCATGTCCACCTCTCAAAAAACAAACAAACAAAAAAACTGGATTTGCATGATTCATAGCATAAAAATAGGAAACAGAATGTGACTTTTTAACCTCTTAAAATAGGTCAAGGTTAGCCATTTTTGAACATGTCCAAGGTCCGTGTCTCAAGAAGGTTCCCTATGAATTTGAAGAGTCTGGAAGTAATCGGATTGGACTTACGCTGAGCATAGACCGACAGATGGACAGGCAGACGGAGGCAAAGCCTTCACAATACCCGATGCCCATATTTTGATGGCATCGGGTAAAAATGTGAATAAACTTGGACTGCACTATTTTGAATGTCTTATTTACGGGCTACAGTCAGTGCAGGGTCCGAATGTGAAGAAGTGCTTATATTGTTTGTGTTCCATGTTTTATGTTTGACCCAATTTCCCATGAAAGTAGATGAATCCTGCTGAAAGACAAAGATTTTTTTTGCAGCACTTGTTTAGAAAGTGTTCTATATTCTTTTAAAGCCTCAAAGAATTGGGTGTTCTGAATATAGACTGGTGCCAAAACAGAACAATGTGATGACTTAAAAAGCCTCAGGCATTTTTTTGGGGGGGGGGGGGGGGGGGGGGCAAATTTGGCAACCAGTCTTATTTTGACAATTTGGGTGTGCTGAATGACCCCTGATAACCTCTGGAGGTCACTGAACTTTGTGACCCCATTGGAACCCAGTTTCTCGGTTTCATAAGCAATCAAATGCACTGAAGTGATGAACAAACTTAACAAATATGGCCATCTTTTGTCAATTCTAGGGTGCTGATTTCACATTTTCCATTTGAAGAAATCTATCTGACCTCCGGTGACCTCTAGAAGTCATTGACCTTTATGACCAAAACCGACAACCTGAACACAGTTTCTTGCCTTCATAAAGCAATTACATATGTGCTAAAATGATATTTATGTTGGCAAATAGTTTCATGGTGTGAATTTGGGTGAGTATTTAAAACTCTCAACTGCAAAAACCTGTATGACTTCTAGTGACCTCTGGAAGTAACTCACCTTCCAGTTTATATTTGTGTTTAGTTCCTGTTAGTATTTTTACTTATCTTCTTTTCAAAAGCTCTGTTTTGGTTTATCAGCCCCATTTCACTATATTTATTTGACAGTGGACATAGTTTTCCTACTTGTCTATTTGACTTGTTTATCTCTTACAGAAGTATTTTGTTCCTTTTCTTTTTATTGTTGTTTATGCACCAGTGATACCAGGTCAAATTCCTTGCATGTGAGAACTTGCTTGTCAATAAATTTGATTCTGATTCTGATTAAACCTGTTGTTTTTGAATGTATGCAGCACTCTGTAGTGTGGCCTAACTTGACCTAATTTTAGTTGACCTAGATGGGGAGGCCAGCCACTGCTAGTGTAGACTCTGCAGCAGAGAGACCACGTGCATGCTCCAAGATACATCTATCATACAAGCTGGGGAACCTTTCAAGTACATACAGGTTGTGTTTGATCTGTGACCTGTCAATAAAATCTGGCAACTAAAAGTGCCAAGATTTAGATTTTTCTCTCTCAACAGCTGATACTTCAGGCTCCACCAAACAAAACCGTTGTTGCTGCTGGTGGATTCACTGATGAAGAGCATGTGGAGGCTTCAACATCTGATGCTAATGTAGAAGAACCTGAGGGTAGACATGAAGAGGTAGACACCAGGATGGTGCTCTGTTTCACCAAGAGCCAAGCCTCTGCTATTGTTGTGGGCTTGAGAGACACATATGTTTTGATTCTCTGTTTTGCCCATTTTGCCAGCATCAGTTATGATAAAGTATGGATGAAGGCAGGCACCTCAAAGAAACAGAACTTCATTCCAAGTCACATAGTTGCAGAGAACCTTTGTGATATATATATATATATATATATATATATATATATATATATATATATATATATATATATATATATATATATATATATATATACTTTGCACCAGGATACCAATCGATAAACTGCAAATTGTAAAGAAGACAATGCTCATACGGCTGAGGGTATTTTAGCATTGTGTGCTCTGCTTAGTTCCCTCCATCACAAGATGCGATGCCACTTCTTTTTTGGCAGTACACTCAAAGAAATCTTGTTTCAAAGTCTTCATAGAGCACCATAATCTCCTGAAAGAACTTGGAAGAGGTGGCCTAAGCAGTACAGCCTGTGCTGATGTGGAGGCTTTTATTTGAATGGTTTTCAAAGCTGGTTCATGCACCTCATCAAACAGTGCCAGGGCCTCTCTATTTGCTCAGGCTGTTTCTCTGGAGACATCACCTCCAACCAGGATGCCTTGTCATTTCATATGAAGAGGGCACACTGGCAAACAGCTGTATGGCTCCAAGCAAATCAACCAAGACCTGTACTACCTCCACCGGAAACTATGGGCTGGCGAAGTGTGCCGCAGACTGTTATCAGTCTTTACATGTTACATGCAGTGCCGTTGTTCTGCACACGCTCATCACATACTGCGCGTAGGGCACCAAACTGCCTGCGGGGGCACCAAAAAAATCAAGCTCCTGGATTGGCACAGTCAGAGAAGTGGATAAAAACGCACCCCTGTCACCGTTCTCTCCTGTGAATGACACAGAGAAGCAGCAGAGGTTTGTTTGTTTGACAGTGTGATTTGGGGTAAACACATTTTCCAGTGCGCCTGTTTAACTTTTATTCTTCACAAAGTGGTGATCTCTGCGCCTCTTCTACCTCTGACTTCTTTCCCTCTCTCTCTCTGTCTCTCTCTCTCTCTCTTTGTTTTTGCACAAACCAAAGAGACTTTTGTGTTTTTCCCTGCGTTAAGGAAAACTGCTTATACTTTCAACGTTTAAAAAAAATAGAAGAAGAATAAAGATTGGATTGCACCAACCCCAAACATTTTGGAGGTGATGCCATTGCACTGTGTTTTGGCTGGTATTACGTCAGGAGGGCGCGCAGAGACCTGCAGCAGCCAGGCGGTAACCAGCAGCTGAGGGTTATGGGAAGACCGGAAAATCAGGTGCAAAGTGCCGCTGTCATTTCCTCGCAGGGTCACAGGTGGCTGAGTTCGCCAGCCAGTCACAGCTGTTCTCACCATCATCCTCCCTCCCTTCCATCCTCGCCTTTCTTACCGAGTGACGTGCGGGCAGTGGAGGCAGGGGAGACTATGCCGCACGTGGCATCATGGAAAGAAAAAAATGTAAACTGAAAAATAAATGAAATAGTTATATTTATCCAGTGGTTTGTACTAAAAAGTGATTTTCCTTTTAACCTTGCCAGTTTTAGGCTATTTTTTATTCAAAATCGCTGAATTTTCACATATGCTGTTCATATACTGAGAAGAGACGTGCGGTGAGGCAGCAGCCGGCTGTGCCTCACCAAGGATTGTGCGATCACTAGACTAACTGCTGGCATGCTGTGCATGTTTGCACCACACAGTGTCAAAGGACGAACTGCAAGTGCAAGAAACACAGGCTGCAGTGTGTGGCTGCATGTGGCTGCCACACTACTGGCAGTGTTTGCCGAAACAAAGCAGACTACATACGTATGTACACTAATGTCAAAGTATGATGGCGACTTAAAAAAAACATCCTAAATGCAGTGTTCATCATCTAGATTTAGCACAAGCACTTGAGAAATTCAGATTTTTAAGCTGATGCAGTAATGTAGAGGTCATTCACATCTCAGTTTAAGAGCACAATGCATGCTTTATTGGAGCATTACACATATGCAAAGTTCATTGACCTCTAAAGGACACCAGAGACCAGACAGACTTTGGCATATGGAAGATTTTAATTTAGCATCTCCAGAATGGAAAAATAAGACCAATTTTCAACTTCGTCCATCATATTAATGCATTTAATTGCTTTATGAAGGAAATAAACTCTTTTCAGTTTGCTGTTTTTAGTTGTGAAGGTCAATGAACCTTGAGAGGTCACCAGAGGTCAGACAGACTTCTTCAAATGAAAAATGTGAAATCAGCACCCTTGAATTAACAAAAGGTGGCCATTTGTTAAGTTTATTCATCACTTTAGTGCATGTGATTGCTTGTCAAGGTGAGAAACTGGGTTCTGATGGGGCGCTGAGGGTCACAAAGTTCACTGACCTCTAGAGGTCAGCAGAGGTCAGATAGAGTTTTTCATGTGGCAGATTTGAATTCAACACACCCAAATAAGACTGGTTGCCAGCTTTGTCCCAACAAATGTCAGAAGGTGTCACAGTTGTAGATTTTGGCGCCAGTCTAATATCAAAGAATGTTTTTAAACTCAAATTCTATGTGTTGGCTCATGAAATCAGCAGAGACTGAAGCCTGGTCGAGTGACTTCTTGTTGATCCTGAACTGCTGTTGTATTATCAGTGTGGATCGATTGCTCAATCAATCAATTTATAGCAATTGTAATTTCCAGATCAGACACAGCTGAGATAAATTAAGGTTTTCTTGCCACAGCAGATCAATCATTTCCATCTCATCCTGTCCTCTGGATCTTCCTCTGTCACACCAACCACCTGCATGTCCTCTCTCAGCACATCCATAAACCTCTTCTTTGGCATCCCTCTTCTCCTGCCTGGTGGCTCCATCCTCAGCATCCTTCTCCCTATATACCCTGTGTCCCTCCTCTGCACATATCCAGACCATCTCAGTCTCTCCTCTCTGACTTTGTCTCCAAACCGTCCCACCTGAGCTTTCTTCATCTCTCCAACTATCCCAATTCTTTATTGCCAACTTCTTTCTCCTTATGCTTTCCTGGACATCTTTGTATCACCACCAGATCTCCTTGTCTTCCTTCCGCTGTCCAGATGTCATAGCCAGAACCTTCCCAGTTGTCTCCCTCACCACCAGTACTTTTCCAGCTGACCAAATTCACTTCTACTCCATCCAGTGCCCCTCTGAGCTGTTCCCACAACACTGTTCCTCCTTCAGCTTCCACCATCTGATCCTTTGTTGAGGTCTCACTCTCTTCTTCTTAACCTCTAAAACCACCAACCTATGCTGTCTATCTACACTCTCTCCTGACACCACTCTCCAATTTCTTTAGCTTGCATCTCCTACAAACAATGTAGTCCATCTGTGTGCACCTTCCTCCACTCTTATATCACCCTGTGCCCCTCCTTTTTCTTAAATATAAAATGTCCCTACCCCCCACTAACTTGGACATTCATTCATTCATTCATCTTCTACCGCTTAGTCCAATTAAGGGTCGCGGGGGGCTGGAGACTATCCCAGCAGTCATAGAGCGCGAGGCGGGGTACACCCAGGACAGGACGCCAGTCTGTCGCAGGGCCACAAACAGACAAACAAGCACAGACACACCCACACACACACCTACGGACAATTTAAAGACTCCAGTCCACCTAACCCGCATGTCTTTGGATGTGGGAAGAAACCGGAGCACCCGGAGGAAACCCACGCAAACACGGGGAGAACATGCAAACTCCACACAGAAAGGCCATGGGAATTGGACCCACGACCTTCTCGCTGTGAGGCAACAGTGCTAACCACTAAGCCACCGTGCTGCCCTAACTTGGACAACACTTTATAATTTCTTTGATAATATTTTATCCATAGTTGTCACTCTTTTGGAAAATGTGAAGTTTTTTGTAAATACTATTTTTTATTTTTATTTCATTTTTGAAAATATGCTCCAGATGTCTGTGCACAACTTGTTGAGAAACCCTGTTTTATACCTTCATACTGTGCTGACAGTGTGGAATTGGATTACGCACCAAACGGAGATCAAATGTCAGAGGAAAAGTGCCACACCTTTCTTTGCATGCTACAGACTGATACAATGTTTGGCAGGTGGAAGAAAAATGAAAGGGTCCATTATTTAACCATCATCAAAGTGCTTTTGTGGGAGATAAAGTATTATCTTTCTCATTAACAAACAGCTCTATTGAAGTATTGTTACAGTTTAAAAAGATGTGACACCCACCTTCAGTCGAAAGAAAAGGACTGGAGGGTTTCAGTTACTTTTGGTTGCACAAATGACAACATCACAATGAAAAGGTGAGAGGGTGAGTGAATCATCAGTCTGTGCAGGTGCTTTGTTATAAGCGAGAGAAATGTGACAAGAGTATGAGCACCGAATTGATATTTGAAAGGAAGCTTTTTAGAAAAGTGCTTATAAACTGTATGGCTTCAAAAATAAAATTAAAAAATAGAGTGATTCTGTGTCAATCACATGTGTGCTACTATGTTTTGACAGCAAAGGGTGAAAAACAAATGTCTTCTTTATAGGGACTCCAGAACAATGTTTTGAACTACAATCCTTGCACATGTTTTCACATGTTCTGAAACTGAATTTTGAGTTCAGCGTCACTAATTTACAGTACAGATGAAAATGTTTTGTACTATCCCCAGCCAGATGTTCTATCCATTATTTCATTCCAGTTTTACTTCACTGATTTGTTGTATATGTTGTCCTGTATTTGTCCACTAACTGTGCATCATATTTCTTCCCACATTCGCTTGCTGAAATTGTTAGCTGCGTGGAGTGTAGCAACAAGCACGCACAGCCATAGCCAGTGTTCAGGAGGCAGACAAACTGCTGATGACTGACACTTTTTGTAAGGCAGAGCTCCTTAGTGGCAGTGGACTTGTGGAGCAGAGTGCTACCAAATGGAGGTTAAGGTAATGGCTAACTGTATAATTATTCTTCTTAAACAGTTTATTTGGATGTCATAATGTAAACATGAACGTTCACCTAGTTTGAGTGTTTTTGGCTTGCCCTGTAGAATAACATTATGTACCCAGTTAGCCCATGTGGTATTTGTGTTTGAAATCAATATGACACAGATTAATTTTGTTTTTGCCCCAAGTGAAAAGATAATACACTTAAAATCATAGAGCTTAGGTTGAAAAATGTCAGACTTCTCACAAATCAAAAATGACAATACAAGTAATGTCTTTAGTGAGACAATTCAATTCAATTTATTTCATTAATATAGCGCCAAATCACAACAAATCTGTCTCAAGGCGCTTCACATGAGTAATGTTTAACCTTACCAACCACCCTGAGCAAGCACACAGGTGACAGTGGTAAGGGAAAACTCCCTCTGATGATGTGGAGGAAGAAACCTCAAGCACACCAGACTCAGAGGGGTGACCCACTGCTTAGGCCATTCGAATAGTTACAAGGTTTTTCTTTTTACAAAGTTTTTACCAAGCTGAAGAAACAGGAAAAAAACAAAACAAAACAAAACAAAACAGAAAAGCATCAAAACAATGTGCATTATTGAGATGAGCACGCAGTCATTGGCAGGGGGTTGTCCAGTGCCCTGGGATGCAGGGCCAACGTCCATCATCACATCATCACGTAAGAGTACATTCCAGAACCAGACTGCATTGTGCTGTGCCAGCTTCAGCCAGGGCATCTCGTGGTCAATCCAGTGTCCTGTGGTGCGCAGCCATCACACTTGTGCGATATCATTGGTGCCTCAGAGTGGGAGAAAAAGAGCAGAATCAGTCAGCCAGAAATAACTACAGGGAAGCAGAGAGAATATTAAGGTGATTGCTGGCAGCTAGCCCTGAGTTTCAGGAATGCCTCGTTCACACGGCAGGATTTTTAAATTATCTGTAGGTTTCCAAAACCTGAGAGACCACACACGTGGAGATAAAAAAAAATCATAGATCTAACAGGTTTGGCTGTATGAACAGATTTTTACACACGAACATTCTCAGATCAGACAGGAAATCTCGCAAAATCTCTCAAGATTAAACGTGACTTCAGAGTAAACAGACGGAGATAGTTTGTGGACTATTTAAAACAGAGGGAAAAAAATTATACAAAAAGAAAAAGAAAAGACGGTCTTTAAAGGAGTTGAGACAGCACAACCACCGAACTTTCTGGTAAGTTAGAACAGCTGTTATGATTTTATTTTCCGCTCCGTGCATCCATCACTTCACTTTCTCATTGGCTACACGTCACATTCAGCAGGATGCATGCTTGTTTGTGGCCAGAGGACAATACACACGCTGCGATATCGGGCCAAGACAATCCAACATGTTGAATATCCCCGATTTGCGATCGCAGCGCCCCTGACGTCCTTCCGAGCAGATCAGAACGCTCTTAACACGCCACACATGTCAAGAATATCTGATAAGATTATCTTTAGTGTCATCACGATTGTCTGGGCGTCCTTAAGATTGTCGGAAGGGGAAGCTCGGGTCTGATCTTCTTCTTTGTCTTTTGGCTGTTCCCGTTACGGATCGCCATCTCACCCTGTCCTCTGTATCTTCCTCTGTCACACCAACCACCTACATATCCTCCTTCAGCACATCCATAAACATCCTCTCTGGCCTCCCTCTTCTCCTCCTGCCTGGTGGCTCCATCCTCAGCATCCTTCTCCCTATATACCCTGGGTCCCTCCTCTGCACATGTCCAAACCATCTCAATCTGCTCCCAATCTGCTCCCAGACCACCAATAACCAGTAAAAATCTATTTAAGCATAAAAATTCAAAAAGAAAAAATAATATAGCACCTTCAACTGCACCACAGACTAAAACAGTTAAATGTGGTCTATTAAACATTAGGTCTCTCTCTTCTAAGTCCCTGTTAGTAAATGATATAATAATTGATCAACATATTGATTTATTCTGCCTTACAGAAACCTGGTTACAGCAGGATGAATATGTTAGTTTAAATGAGTCAACACCCCCGAGTCACACTAACTGCCAGAATGCTCGTAGCACGGGCCGAGGTGGAGGATTAGCAGCAATCTTTCATTCCAGCTTATTAATTCATCAAAAACCCAGACAGAGCTTTAATTAATTTGAAAGCTTGACTCTTAGTCTTGTCCATCCAAATTGGAAGTCCCAAAAAACAGTTTTATTTGTTATTATCTATCGTCCACCTGGTCGTTACTGTGAGTTTCTCTGTGAATTTTCGGACCTTTTGTCTGACTTAGTGCTTTGCTCAGATAAGATAATTATAGTGGGCGATTTCAACATCCACACAGATGCTGAGAATGACAGCCTCAACACTGCATTTAATCTATTATTAGACTCAGTTGGCTTTGCTCAAAATGTAAATGAGTCCACCCACCACTTTAATCATATCTTAGATCTTGTTCTGACTTATGGTATGGAAATTGAAGACTTAACAGTATTCCCTGAAAACTCCCTTCTATCTGATCATTTCTTAATAACATTTACATTTACTCTGATGGACTACCCAGCAGTGGGGAATAAGTTTCATTACACTAGAAGTCTTTCAGAAAGCGCTGTAACTAGGTTTAAGGATATGATTCCTTCTTTATGTTCTCTAATGCCATATACCAACACAGTGCAGAGTAGCTACCTAAACTCTGTAAGTGAGATAGAGTATCTTTTACATCCTCATTGAAGACAACTTTGGATGCTCTAGCTCCTCTGAAAAAGAGAGCTTTAAATCAGAAGTGCCTGACTCCGTGGTATAACTCACAAACTCGCAGCTTAAAGCAGATAACCCGTAAGTTGGAGAGGAAATGGCGTCTCACTAATTTAGAAGATCTTCACTTAGCCTGGAAAAAGAGTCTGTTGCTCTATAAAAAAGCCCTCAGTAAAGCTAGGACATCTTACTACTCATCACTAATTGAAGAAAATAAGAACAACCCCAGGTTTCTTTTCAGCACTGTAGCCAGGCTGACAAAGAGTCAGAGCTCTATTGAGCCGAGTATTCCTTTAACTTTAACTAGTAATGACTTCATGACTTTCTTTGCTAATAAAATTTTAACTATTAGAGAAAAAATTACTCATAACCATGCCAAAGACGTATCGTTATCTTTGGCTGCTTTCAGTGATGCCGGTATTTGGTTAGACTCTTTCTCTCCGATTGTTCTGTCTGAGTTATTTTCATTGGTTACTTCCTCCAAACCATCAACATGTCTATTAGACCCCATTCCTACCAGGCTGCTCAAGGAAGCCCTACCATTAATTAATGCTTCGATCTTAAACATGATCAATCTATCTTTATTAGTTGGCTATGTACCACAGGCTTTTAAGGTGGCAGTAATTAAACCTTTACTTAAAAAGCCATCACTTGACCCAGCTATCTTAGCTAATTATAGGCCAATCTCCAACCTTCCTTTTCTCTCAAAAATTCTTGAAAGGGTAGTTGTAAAACAGCTAACTGATCATCTGCAGAGAAATGGTCTATTTGAAGAGTTTCAGTCAGGTTTTAGAATTCATCTTAGTACAGAAACAGCATTAGTGAAGGTTACAAATGATCTTCTTATGGCCTCAGACAGTGGACTCATCTCTGTGCTTGTTCTGTTAGACCTCAGTGCTGCTTTTGATACTGTTGACCATAAAATTTTATTACAGAGATTAGAGCATGCCATAGGTATTAAAGGCACTGCGCTGTGGTGGTTTGAATCATATTTATCTAATAGATTACAATTTGTTCATGTAAATGGGGAATCTTCCTCACAGACTAAGGTTAATTATGGAGTTCCACAAGGTTCTGTGCTAGGACCAATTTTATTCACTTTATACATGTTTCCCTTAGGCAGTATCATTAGACGGCATTGCTTAAATTTTCATTGTTACGCAGATGATACCCAGCTTTATCTATCCATGAAGCCAGAGGACACACACCAATTAGCTAAACTCCAGGATTGTCTTACAGACATAAAGACATGGATGACCTCTAATTTCCTGCTTTTAAACTCAGATAAAACTGAAGTTATTGTACTTGGCCCCACAAATCTTAGAAACATGGTGTCTAACCAGATCCTTACTCTGGATGGCATTACCCTGACCTCTAATAATACTGTGAGAAATCTTGGAGTCATTTTTGATCAGGATATGTCATTCAATGCACATATTAAACAAATATGTAGGACTGCTTTTTTGCATTTGCGCAATATCTCTAAAATTAGAAAGGTCTTGTCTCAGAGTGATGCTGAAAAACTAATTCATGCATTTATTTCCTCTAGGCTGGACTATTGTAATTCATTATTATCAGGTTGTCCTAAAAGTTCCCTGAAAAGCCTTCAGTTAATTCAAAATGCTGCAGCTAGAGTGCTAACAGGGACTAGAAGGAGAGAGCATATCTCACCCATATTGGCCTTTCTTCATTGGCTTCCTGTTAATTCTAGAATAGAATTTAAAATTCTTCTTCTTACTTATAAGGTTTTGAATAATCAGGTCCCATCTTATCTTAGGGACCTCATAGTACCATATCACCCCAATAGAGCGCTTCGCTCTCACACTGCAGACGTACTTGTAGTTCCTAGGGTTTGTAAGAGTAGAATGGGAGGCAGAGCCTTCAGCTTTCAGGCTCCTCTCCTGTGGAACCAGCTCCCAATTCAGATCAGGGAGACAGACACCCTCTCTACTTTTAAGATTAGGCTTAAAACTTTCCTTTTTGCTAAAGCTTATAGTTAGGGCTGGATCAGGTGACCCTGAACCATCCCTTAGTTATGCTACTATAGACTTAGACTGCTGGGGGGTTCCCATGATGCACTGAGTGTTTCTTTCTCTTTTTGCTCTGTATGCACCACTCTGCATTTAATCATTAGTGATTGATCTCTGCTCCCCTCCACAGCATGTCTTTTTCCTGGTTCTCTCCCTCAGCCCCAACCAGTCCCAGCAGAAGACTGCCCCTCCCTGAGCCTGGTTCTGCTGGAGGTTTCTTCCTGTTAAAAGGGAGTTTTTCCTTCCCACTGTCGCCAAGTGCTTGCTCAAAGGGGGTCGTTTTGACCGTTGGGGTTTTTCCGTAATTATTGTATGGCCTTGCCTTACAATATAAGGCGCCTTGGGGCAACTGTTTGTTGTGATTTGGCGCTATATAAATAAAATTGATTTGATTTGATTTGAATTGAATCTCACTTCTCTGACTTTGTCTCCAAACCATCCCACCTGAGCTGTCCCTCTGATATGTTCATTCCTAATCTTGTCCATTCTTGTCACTCCCAAAGACAATCTCAACATCTGCAGCTCTGCCACCTCCAGCTCTGCCTCCTGTCTTTTTGTTAGTGCCACCATCTCTAAGCCGTACAACATAGCTGGTCTCACTACTGTCATGTAAACTTTCCCCTTCACTCTTGCTGATATTCTTCAGTCACAAATCACTCCTGCCACCTTTCTCCACCCACTCCACCCTGCCTGCACTCTCTTCTTCACCTCTCTACCACACTCTCCATTACTTTGAACAGTTGACCCCAAATATTTAAACTCACCTACTTTCACCACTTCTACTCCTTGTAACTGCACTATTCCACTGGGCTCCCTCACAATCACACACATGTACTCAGTCTTGCTTCTACTGGCTTTCATTCCCTTTCTCTCCAAAGCATATCTCTACCTCTCTAGACTAGACTGAACTTGCTCTCTACTCCCACTACAGATCATAATGTCATCTGCAAACATCATAGTCCATGGGGACTCCTGTCTGATCGCATCTGTCAACCTGTCCATCACCACTGCAAACAAGAAAGGACTCAGAGCTGATCCTTGGTGTAATTCCATCCTCCACCTTGAATAAGTCTGTCATTCTGACTGCGCATCTCACCGCTGTCACACTATTCTTGTACATGTCCTGCACTACCCTAACATACTTCTCTGCCACTCCAGACTTCCTCATACAATACCACAGCTCTTCTCTTGGCACCTTATCATAAGCTTTTTCTAAGTCCACAAACACAATGTAACTCTTTCTGGCCTTCTCTGTACTTCTCCAACAGTATTCTCAGAGCAAACATTACATCTGTAGTGCTCTTTCTCGGCATGAAACCATATTGCTGCTCACAGATCTTCACCTGTTTTCTAAGCCTAGCTTCTACGACCAACTGCCTTTCCACTCATCATCCTCTTCATAGCAGCCCTCACTTCTTAATTACTAATCTGTGGTACTTCCTGATTTACTCTCACTACCATCCAGCCTTTTCTCTCGCTCATTTTCTTTATTCATCAGCTCTTCAAAATATTCCCTCCACCTTCTCAGCACACACTCCCCACTTGTCAGCACATTACCATGTGCATCTTTTACTACCCTAACCTGTTGCACATCCTTTTCAGCTCTGTCCCTTTGTCTGGCTAATCGGTACAAGTCCTTTTCTCCTTCCTTACTATTCAACTTCTTGTACAGCTCGCAATGTGCCTTTTCCTTCGCTTTTGCCACTTCTCTTTTCGCCTTACACCGCATCTCCTTGTACTCCTGTCTACTTTTTTCATCTCTCCAACTATCCCAAAACTTGTTCGCCAACCTCTTTCTCCTTATGCTTTCCTGGACCTCTTCATTCCACCACCAAGTCTCCTTGTCTTCCTTCCACTGTCCAGATGTCATACCCAGTACTGTCCTAGCTGTCTCCCTCACCACATCTGCAGTACTTTTCCAGTTGTCCAAAATTGCTTCCCTTCCAGCCAGTGCTTCTCTCACCTGCTCGCTAAATTTTCCACAACAGTCTTCCTCCTTCAGCTTCCACCATCTGATCCTTTGTTGAGCTTTCACTCTCTTCTTATTCTTTACCTCTAAAGTCATCCTACAAACCACCATCCTAGGCTGTCTATTGACACTCTCTCCTGCCACCACCTTACAGTCTCTGATTTCCTTTAGCTTGCATCTCCTATAAAGAATGTAGTCCACCTGTGTGCACCTTCCTCCACTCATATATGTTACCCTGTGCTCCTCCCTTTTCTTAAAGTAGTTATTCACCACACCCATTTCCATCCTTTTTGCAAAATCAACTACCATCTGTCCTTCCCCATTCCTATCCTTGATACCATATCTACCCATTACTTCTTCATCACCTCTGTTCCCTTCACCAACATGCCCATTGAAGTCCGCTCCTATCACCACTCTTTCATGCTTGGGCACACTCTCCACCACCTCATCTAACACACTCCAGAAATCTTCTTTCTCCTTCATCTCACAACCTACCTGTGGGGCATATGCACTGATGACATTCATCGTCACCCCTTCAATTTCCAACTTCACACTCATCACCCTGTCAGACACTCACTTAACCTCCAACACACTTTTAACATACTCTTCCTTTAAAATGACCCCAACACCATTTTTCTTCCTGTCCTCACCATGGTACAACAACTTGTACCCACCGCCGATGCTCCTGCTCTTGCTTCCCTTCCACTTGGTCTCTTGCACACACAATATGTCTACTTTTCTCCTCTCCATCATATCAGCCAGCTCTGTCCCTATACCAGTCATACTACCAACATTCAAAGTCCCCACTCTCATTTCCACCCTTCTAGTTGCTTTCTTCTTCTCCCGCTGTTTGTGGAAACGTTCTCCTCCTCTTCTTCTTTGTCTTTGCCCAGCAGTAGCCCAATTTCCACCGGCACCCTGTTGGGCAACAGCACCGGTGGCGGATGTTGTTAACCCGGGCCGCGATTCTTAGTCTGCAGTTGGGTTGGCTTGTTTTACACCAGATGCCCTTCCTGACGCAACCCTCCTCATTTATCTGGGCTTGGGACCGGCACTCAGAATGTACTGGCTGCACACCCCATGTGGCTGAGTTGGAAGCTCGGTTCCGATATCGGCCTAATTATCTTACCGTGTGAACCAGGCTTTACAGACCCAGAATTTAGATGATAAATAGATAGATAGATAAACTTTATTGATCTCACAGAGGAAAAATTCACGTTACGTCAGCTCTTAAGACAACACACAAGGTGGGTGCAGTAGAGGAAAATGTTCATCGAACAGCATGTGCAAGGATAAGCAATAATAATACTTGTAACAGTATAAGACATAAGAAATAGGTAGAAATAGAATAGAATATGTATATATATATACACACACACACTCACATACGTGCGTATGTGTATATATATATATATATATATATATATATATATATATATATATATATATATATATATATACGAGGTCTGTTAGAAAAGTATCCGACCTTTTTATTTTTTTCAAAAACCTGATGGATTTGAATCACGTGTGCTTGCATGAACCAACCTTGAACCTTCATGCGCATGCGTGATTTTTTTCACGCCTGTCGGTTGCGTCATTTGCTTGTAAGCAGCCTTTGTGTGAGGATGGGTGGAGTCTCTCGTCGTTTTATCTTTGCAAGGAAATGACGGAATGACTGGAGCATTGCGACTGCATCAAATTTTGCCACAAACTGGGTGACAGCCAGGTGGAAACCATTCGGATTATTCAGACGGCTTTTGGTGACGATCCTCTGGGCATCACACAGATTAAGGAGCGGTACAACCGGTTTAAAGACATCCGCATAACGGTGGAGAGCGCACCGTGCTCCAGGCAGCCATCAACACACTGAAACGACTGGATCATTTCCAAAGTGAATGCTGTGGAGATGTGGGACCGTCGTGTGATTATCCGAGAAACTGCGGAAGAGGTGGACATCAGCACTTTTTCGGCACATTCCACTGAGAAAGAAGATTTTGCCATGAAAAGAGTGGTGGCGAAATTCATGGGCACGAAGCTGATGGCGCAGCAAAAGCGCCTCCTTGATGAAGCCTCACAGGACATGTTGTGGCATGCCCAGCTCTTCCACCATTCGGAAGATTCAGACGGCTTTCGGTGGCTTTTCAGTCGTGTGACTATCCGAGAAATTGTGGACGAACTGATCGGAGCGCGGCGCGCTCTCCACCGTTGTGCAGACGTCTTTAAACTGGTTGTACCGCTCCTTAATCTGTGTGATGTCCAGAGGATCGTCACCGAAAGCCATCTGAATAATCCGAATGGTTTCCACCTGGCTATTGCCCAGTTTGTGGCAAAATTTGATGCAGTCATGCTGCTCCAGTTGTTCTGCCATTCCCTTGCAAAGAAAAAACAACGAGAGACTTCACCCATCCTCACACAAAGGCTGCTTACAAGCAAATGACGCAACCGACAGGCGTGAAAAAAATTACGCATGCGCACGAAGGTTCAAGGTTGGCTCATGCAAGCACACGTGATTCAAATCGATCAGGTTTTTGAAAAAAATAAAAAGGTTGGATACTTTTCTAACAGACCTCGTATATATACGAGGGCTGTCAATAAAGTAATGGTCCTTTTTATTTTTTTCAAAAACTATATGGATTTCATTCATATGTTTTTACGTCACACATGCTTGAACCCTCGTGCGCATGCGTGAGTTTTTCCACGCCTGTCGATGACGTCATTCGCCTGTGAGCACTCCTTGTGGGAGGAGTCATCCAGCCCCTCGTCGGAATTCCTTTGTCTGAGAAGTTGCTGAGAGACTGGCGTGTTGTTTGATCAAAATTTTTTCTAAACCTGTGAGACACATCAAAGTGGACACGGTTCGAAAAATTAAGCTGGTTTTCAGTGAAAATTTTAACGTCTGATGAGAGATTTTGAGGTGAGACTGTCGCTTTAAGGACTTTTCACGGTGCGAGACGTCGCGCAGCGCTCTCAGGCGGCGTCATCAGCCTGTTCAAGCTGAAAACCTCCACATTTCAGGCTCTATTGATCCAGGACGTCGTGAGAGAACAGAGAAGTTTCAGAAGAAGTCGGTTTCAGCATTTTATCCGGATATTCCACTGTTAAAGGAGATTTTTTTAATGAAAGACGTGCGGACGGGTCCGCGCGTCGGGACGCAGCCGCCGCGACGCTCCGCCACAGGAAAAACACCTCTGTTGAAAGCCTTAAGGACAAGTTGGAACATGTCCTGCCTGTTAAGCAATTTCTCATATACTCACTCCACTGAAAGCCATCAAAAGCCGCCAGGATTTTACAAATGGTTATCAACACGGAGGTGTTTTTCCTGTGCCGCCACACCGCGTCGGCTGCGTCCCGACGCGTGGAAAAACTCACACATGCGCACGAGGGTTCAAGCATGTCTGACGTAAAAACATATGAATGAAATCCATATAGTTTTTGAAAAAAATAAAAAGGACCGTTACTTTATTGACAGACCTCGTATATATATTTACACATACATACATACCTATATATATATATATATATATATATATATATATATATACATACACATACAATATGTGAAATGGAGTTTAGATGTGATAAGGTGACATTAGTGCTGGGATTTGTAAACGAGTTGTTATTGCACATGATATATGGACATATTAATAATATTGCGCGTGATTTGTGGACATATTATTGCATGTGGTTATTTCACAGTGTTATTATACAGTCTGACAGCAGCAGGGAGGAACGACCTGCGGTATTGTTCCTTCTTGCACAGAGGGTGCCTCAGTCTGTCACTGAACGAGCTGGTCAGCTCCACTACAGTCCAGTGCAGAGGGTGAGAGGAGTTGTTCATGATGGATTTGAGCTTGGTTAACACCCTCCTCTCTGCCACCTACTCCAGAGACTCCAGAGGACAGCCCAGGACAGAGCTGGACTTCCTGACCAGCTTGTTCAGTCTCTTTCTCTCCCGCTTTGTGCTGCCTGGGGCCCAACAGACGACAGTGCAGAGGAGAGCTGAGGCTACAACAGAGTTGTAGAAGGTCTTAAGCAGAGGCCTGCTCACTCCAAAGGATCTCAGTCTCCTCAGGAGGTGGAGGCGACTCTGACCTTTTTTGTACAGGGCGTCTGTGTTGTGAGTTCAGTCCAGTTTGCTATTGAGGTGAACACCCAGGTATTTGAGACTGTCCACAGTCTTTATGTCCTCCCCCTGGATGTTCACCGGTGGATGAGGTGGTGGTTTCCTCCTGAAGTCGATCACCATCTCCTTCATCTTACTGATGTTGAGACACAAGTGGTTGCACTCACACCAGTCCACGAAGTCTGTGATGACCTACCAGTACTCCAGCTCGTTCCCCTCAGACACACGACCCACAATGACAGAGTCATCAGAGAACTTCTGGAGGTGGCAGCTGTCTGTGTTGTAGGTGAAGTCTGAGGTGTAGAGGGTGAAGAGGAAAGACGAGAGGACGGTGCCTTGGGGGGCCCCGGTGCTGCACCTTACCACCTCAGACTGACAGTCGCGCAGCCGCACGTACTGAGGGCGGTCAGTGAGGTACTCAATGGTCCAGGTAACGAGGTGTCCATCCACACCTGCGTCCTCCAGTTTCCCCCTCAGCAATGCGGGTCTGATAGTGTTAAAAGCACTGGAGAAATCAAAGAACATGACTCTCACAGACCTCCCACCGGTCTCCAGGTGGGTGAGCACTCGTTGCAGTAGGTAGATGACAGCGTCATCTACCCCGATGTTGGGCCTGTAGGTGAACTGCAGTGGGTCCCAGGTGTTGCTCACCATGGTGCAGAGGTGAGACAGGACGAGCCAAACCATGGTCTTCATGAGGTGCGAGGTCAGGGCAACTGGTCTGTAGTGGTCTGGTTCCTTGGCGTGTGGTGTTTTGGGAACCGGGACCACACAGGAGGTCTTCCAAAGACAGAAGCAGAAGCCTGTTCTGCTGCTAATAAAGATGAGTTCAAGGGATAGGAAGCATAGATCCATCTAATGTCAGAATGTTAGCCATACGAGATGGAAAATAAATGCATCAAGAGTCTGGACTTGAATGTCTCTACAGAATTTGACTGTAGAGACACAATAAAAGAGAGCTCTGTGGCATAATCCCCCAGTAAGCTGAAGGCCGTCAGGCATCAGCAAGCCATGATGACCCCAGAAAGAGGGTCAGTTATGAATAAAACTAAAGTCTTGCTGTCTACAAAACTGTGCCAGCCACCTATTCAATGACTTCAGCCTGCTATAGGCCTCATCATTATCCCGAGAGGTAAGGGGACCAGAGACTATTAATTGATGATGACCAGTGGTGGGGACAGCTAACCAAAAAATTAGCTTCGATAACCGTTAATCTACTAACTAAAAAGTTGTCTTTTATAAAGCTAAACCGATTAATCCCTAAAACATTTAGCTGAAGTTACAGCTAAACTGATAACTTTTAGTATTGACTGCAGTACACTGGCAGCTACTGATACTTCTGAGTAAATTCAAAGGCAATCACAAACAACTACGAGCCAGCGCTTCTGTCTACGATCAGCCTTCTCTCAGCAAAACTGACCTGGTGACCAGAGAGAAAGGAAGGGGTGAGAAAAAAACTCATTTATTTTCACAGTCATACAGTCTTGCAGACATCTCACAGGATACATGCACAGCAAGGCAGTTTTGACTTATGGTTAAGATTTTACACAAACTAATTCTGGACAGGTTATCACAATTAACATCACCTCTGTCATTTTTACAGGGTGAAAATATCAGCTATTTGTTTTAGTTTTAAAGTAATGCACTAAATTTGAAGGTTTGAGCAGTTACAGACACACATGTCAAAAGGCATTATGGGAAAATGAGCTTCCTGTCATCAGTGGGTGGTCAGTTTATTTATATGTAAAAACCACCACTGTAATGTGTGTGTTGGTTTTTACAAATAAATCTGTATTTGTAAATATGTCATTTTGGTAAAAAAAGGCAATTTGAAAACTGCAAACTCTGTTTGTTAAGTGTAATTCAGCACGTATAGCAAATGTGTGGCAATTGGTATTCACCAAGGGAACCTAAACGTCTAGCGAAAGCTAACAAACACTCATGAAAAGCTAACCACTCCCAGGATTCACACAGGAGTAAAATAATGAGCTAAAATTTGGAGCTGTTGCACTTAAAAACTAACAGAAGTGATAGATAGGTAACAAAATTAAAGGAACAATTACAACCTTGCATCAATTAGAAGAGCGCTGTGCAGTCCGGTCGCTGAGGAGGCAGTCTGTCCTGGAAAATGCTGCCAGCATCCATTTGCCAGATCAACAAACAGAAAGCAGACAGGTCACATTGCACATTCCTGTTATTTATGCATTTTCATCATATCTATGTAGGTGGTATCAAACAGGTGGCCAACAAATGAGGTAATAATCACTCTACAAGATCAGAGACATGCTGCCAATAAAACAGTAACTGCACAGTAAATCCTCTGAACCTGCAGGAAAAACCACCCAGATCTGATTTGGCTTGGAGGGAACGCGCTGAGGGCTGAGCCGAGATAAGTGGCACCTGTGAGCGATGCACAACTGGATAACTCGTCATATGTCAATGTAGTCTAACTGTTTGGGAGCCTTCAAGTCTAAATATGTAGGTCATAAAATGTTTCTCAATCAGGACAAGTCTGTGTACAAAGCTGCACATTTTCACTTCTTTTCACTAAAGTCACAGATGGTGAAGGAGAAGAATGAACAATTAAACGGGTTCATATTTGTGCATGTGATGCATGGTGACAGTGAACAATCCTGTATTCATAGGATACCAAGGTATATGGGGAAATTGCACTGCATGAAGAAGGACATTTTTTTAAACAATCTATGAAGTATACAGTATGTTAAAGCAGGAGGTCAGTGGTATTGGAGCTAGTCTTCTAATCTCTCGACCTGGATTCTATGCCTGGTCATTCTACCTGTCCGTGCTGTCAGGCAGTAGCCATAGTTGTAGTTCCTGTCCAAGGGAAGTTATAGACTGTCATCTGTGTCACACTATGGAATCCAGACATAAGAGCAGCCCCCCAGCATGGCAAGGATTCTCCCCATAATGTTCAGATTGTCGAAAAGTACTGAAAGCCCTCATTCCATGTTAAAAAAAGGAGGGGGTGTCTACCCAATGAATCTCATAGCTGTTTGACTCTGTCACTTTGACACAATCCTGGCTGTGTTATGTGTGTATGGTGTTAATTTACTTTCTTTAGATCAATTTAGGACTGAAATTGGAATTTCTGAGACAACAACAACAGTGAAAGATCGGTCAATTGCGAGAAACTTACTAAATAAACCCAATTCCCATTGCAATTGGCAATATCTATGTAGATTTTTTCCAGTCAAGGTTCATGGCTCCCTATCAATGTAAACACAGCCCTACTAACATATTATGAGAGCAATACTTCAACAGATGTGCACTGTAAAAAAAAATAAATAGTTGAGAATACTTCAAATTTGCAGGCAACAGTCTGCACTAATTGTTTTATGTTGTGCCGATGATGAAATATATGTTATAGTATATAGTTCATAAAAACTAGTTCAATAAAAACTATGCAAATGCTGAGTGATGTGACGACTACAAATCAGAGTAAAAAGGCAGCGTGACATCAGCTTAACAAAATAATCCAATATGGTGAAATATGCTCTGAAATAGCTGTATTTCTGTATAAATCTTTTTGGCATTTTTTCTCATCTGTTTTATAAACAGCGAGAAATAAAACCCTTCTAAATCTAAAAATGCTGTTTTTGTAATCAGCTAATACCTCTGAAGTGATTTACAAGGCATTTTACAGAGATGCTAACTAGCAATGCCGGAACGTCACTGTGAAATATGTTGGACTGAAACAAGTCAAGTGAATGTTGGTTCTGTTAAATCAAATCAAATCAAATCAATTTTATTTATATAGCGCCAAATCACAACAAACAGTTGCCCCCAAGGCGCCTTATATTGTAAGGCAAAGCCATACAATAATTACGGAAAAACCCCAACGGTCAAAACGACCACCTGTGAGCAAGCACTTGGCTACAGTGGGAAGGAAAAACTCCCTTTTAACAGGAAGAAACCTCCAGCAGAACCACGCTCAGGGAGGGGCAGTCTTCTGCTGGGACTGGTTGGGGCTGAGGGAGAGAACCAGGAAAAAGACATGCTGTGGAGGGGAGCAGAGATCAATCACTAATGATTAAATGCAGAGTGGTGCATACAGAGCAAACAGAGAAAGAAACACTCAGTGCATCATGGGAACCCCCCAGCAGTCTAAGTCTATAGCAGCATAACTAAGGGATGGTTCAGGGTCACCTGATCCAGCCCTAACTATAAGCTTTAGCAAAAAGGAAGGTTTTAAGCCTAATCTTAAAAGTAGAGAGGGTGTCTGTCTCCCTGATCCGAATTGGGAGCTGGTTCCACAGGAGAGGAGCCTGAAAGCTGAAGGCTCTGCCTCCCATTCTACTCTTAAAAACCCTAGGAACTACAAGTAAGCCTGCAGTCTGAGAGCGAAGCGCTCTATTGGGGTGATATGGTACTATGAGGTCCCTAAGATAAGATGGGACCTGATTATTCAAAACCTTATAAGTAAGAAGAAGAATTTAAAATTCTATTCTAGAATTAACAGGAAGCCAATGAAGAGAGGCCAATATGGGTGAAATATGCTCTCTCCTTCTAGTCCCCGTCAGTACTCTAGCTGCAGCATTTTGAATTAACTGAAGGCTTTTCAGGGAACTTTTCGGACAACCTGATAATAATGAATTACAATAGTCCAGCCTAGAGGAAATAAATGCATGAATTAGTTTTTCAGCATCACTCTGAGACAAGACCTTTCTAATTTTAGAGATATTGCGCAAATGCAAAAAAGCAGTCCTACATATTTGCTTAATATGCGCATTGAAGGACATATCCTGATCAAAAATGACTCCAAGATTCCTCACAGTATTACTAGAAGTCAGGGTAATGCCATCCCGAGTAAGGATCTGGTTAGACACCATGTTTCTAAGATTTGTGGGGCCAAGTACAATAACTTCAGTTTTATCTGAGTTTAAAAGCAGGAAAGAGGTCATCCATGTCTTTATGTCTGTAAGACAATCCTGCAGTTTAGCTAATTGGTGTGTGTCCTCTGGCTTCATGGATAGATAAAGCTGGGTATCATCTGCGTAACAATGAAAATTTAAGCAATGCTGTCTAATAATACTGCCTAAGGGAAGCATGTATAAAGTGAATAAAATTGGTCCTAGCACAGAACCTTGTGGAACTCCATAATTAACCTTAGTCTGTGAAGAAGATTCCCCATTTACATGAACAAATTGTAATCTATTAGATAAATATGATTCAAACGACCGCTGCGCAATGCCTTTAATATCTATGGCATGCTCTAATCTCTGTAATAAAATTTTATGGTCAACAGTATCAAAAGCAGCACTGAGGTCTAACAGAACAAGCACAGAGATGAGTCCACTGTCTGAGGCCAAAAGAAGATCATTTGTAACCTTCACTAATGCTGTTTCTGTACTATGATGAATTCTAAAACCTGACTGAAACTCTTCAAATAGACCATTCCTCTGCAGATGATCAGTTAGCTGTTTTACAACTACCCTTTCAAGACTTTTTGAGAGAAAAGGAAGGTTGGAGATTGGCCTATAATTAGCTAAGATAGCTGGGTCAAGTGATGGCTTTTTAAGTAATGGTTTAATTACTGCCACCTTAAAAGCCTGTGGTACATAGCCAACTAATAAAGATAGATTGATGATATTTAAGATCGAAGCATTAATTAATGGTAGGGCTTCCTTGAGCAGCCTGGTAGGAATGGGGTCTAATAGACATGTTGATGGTTTGGAGGAAGTAACTAATGAAAACAACTCAGACAGAACAATCGAAGAGAAAGAGTCTAACCAAATACCGGCATCACTGAAAGCAACCCAAGATAACAATACGTCTTTGGGATGGTTATGAGTAATTTTTTCTCTAATAGTTAAAATTTTATTAGCAAAGAAAGTCATGAAGTCATTACTAGTTAAAGTTAAAGGAATACTTGGCTCAATAGAGCTCTGACTCTTTGTCAGCCTGGCTACAGTGCTGAAAAGAAACCTGGGGTTGTTCTTATTTTCTTCAATAAGTGATGAGTAGTAAGATGTCCTAGCTTTACGGAGGGCTTTTTTATAGAGCAACAGACTCTTTTTCCAGGCTGTGAACATCTTCTAAATTAGTGAGACGCCATTTCCTCTCCAACTTACGGGTTATCTGCTTTAAGCTGCGAGTTTGTGAGTTATACCACGGAGTCAGGCACTTCTGATTTAAAGCTCTCTTTTTCAGAGGAGCTACAGCATCCAAAGTTGTCCTCAATGAGGATGTAAAACTACTGATGAGATAATCTATCTCACTCACAGAGTTTAGGTAGCTACTCTGCCCTGTGTTGGTATATGGCATTAGGGAACATAAAGAAGGAATCATATCCTTGATTAAAGTGGTGGGTGGACTCATTTACATTTTGAGCAAAGCCAACCGAGTCTAACAATAGATTAAATGCAGTGTTGAGGCTGTCATTCTCAGCATCTGTGTGGATGTTAAAATCGCCCACTATAATTATCTTATCTGAGCTAAGCACTAAGTCAGACAAAAGGTCCGAAAATTCACAGAGAAACTCACAATAACGACCAGGTGGACGATAGATAGCAACAAATAAAACTGGTTTTTGGGACTTCCAATTTGGATGGACAAGACTAAGAGTCAAGCTTTCAAATGAATTAAAGCTCTGTCTGGGTTTTTGATTAATTAATAAGCTGGAATGTAAGATTGCTGCTAATCCTCCGCCTTGGCCCTGCTACGAGCGTTCTGGCAGTTAGTGTGACTCGGGGGTGTTGACTCATTTAAACTAACATATTCATCCTGCTGTAACCAGGTTTCTGTAAGGCAGAATAAATCAATATGTTGATCAATTATTATATCATTTACTAACAGGGACTTAGAAGAGAGAGACCTAATGTTTAATAGACCACATTTAACTGTTTTAGTCTGTGGTGCAGTTGAAGGTGATATATTATTTTTTCTTTTTTTAATTTTTATGCTTAAATAGATTTTTGCTGGTTATTGGTGGTCTGGGAGCAGGCACCGTCTCTACGGGGATGGGGTAATGAGGGGATGGCAGGGGGTGAGAAACTGCAGAGAGGTGTGTAAGACTACAACTCTGCTTCCTGGTCCCAACCCTGGGTAGTCACGGTTTGGAGGATTTAATAAAATTGGCCAGATTTCTAGAAATGAGAGCTGCTCCATCCAAAGTGGGATGGATGCCGTCTCTACTAACAAGACCAGGTTTTCCCCAGAAGCTTTGCCAATTATCTATGAAGCCCACCTCATTTTTTGGACACCACTCAGACAGCCAGCAATTCAAGGAAAACATGCGGCTAAACATGTCACTCCCGGTCCAATTGGGGAGGGGCCCAGAGAAAACTACAGAGTTCGACACTGTTTTTGCAAAGTTATACACCGATTCAATGTTAATTTTAGTGACCTCCGATTGGCGTAACCGGGTGTCATTACTGCCGACGTGAATTACAATCTTACCAAATTTATGCTTAGCCTTAGCCAGCAGTTTCAAATTTCCTTCGATGTCGCCTGCTCTGGCCCCCGGAAGACAATTGACTATGGTTGCTGGTGTTGCTAACTTCACATTTCTCAAAACAGAGTTGCCAATAACCATGATGATGATTTTCCAAGGTGCAGAGTCGAGTTTCCAGTTCGCCCAGCCTGGCCTCCAAAGCTACGAATAAGCTACACTTATTACAAGTACCATTACTGCTAAAGGAGGCCGAGGAATAACTAAACATTTCACACCTAGAGCAGAAAAGTGCGGGAGAGACAGGAGAAGCCGCCATGCTAAACCGGCTAAGTGCTAGTAGCTGCGCTAAGCTAGCGGATTCCTAAAAACACACAAAGTGAATAATGTGTAAATAATTTAGAGGTGATTCAGTAGATGGAGTGCTTTAGTTAAGGCACGATCAATCTAACTGCGCAGATTAAACAGCTAACAGATACAGCAAAACACTGCTGTGCTACGGAACAGGAAGTGATACAATACCGCAGTGAGAGCCAACCACCAGTAGAGGCAGTCACACCAAACAACAGTTTAACAGTCAAGCATGGAGGAAAGACTCAGAGTGACAGCACTGGGTTTCCCCATCCTTTATAATCTATCATTCAACACTTTTGTGTGTGTGTGTGTGTGTGGGGGGGGGGTATGTACTTGGCATGGTTCTTGGTGCTTCAGTGTGCATTTTTAACCATTTTTGATTGTTTAGCGCCGTTTTTGCACTGCATGACGCCACTCTTCACTCCCTCGGCTAGCACCATGTTAAGCTACTCTGCAACTGAGCCTGAACAGCATTAATGTCCCTCGGGACATTCTTGCTATCAGAAAGCTTGGTTTGCTCCACCGACCTCGCTGCGCCACAGAAGCTCCCGGAGAAAGTTTGTATTCCGTCAGACTGGGTCATCTGCGCCGGTTATTTGGTCAGCTGAGTGCATCGGCGCTGCAGCTTCTGGGACTTGTAGTCCTGATGTGACGAGAGCAGTTTCTGACACTCTCCGGGCACGAGATGGAAAACATGGAGTAGATTTTAAGCTACTCAGGCCTGTTCAAAGATGTCAGCCTGTCAACCCCATGGAAGTCTTCAGTTTGGGTCTCATTAACATCAGATCACTGTCCTCGAAATCCCTGTTGATTAATGATCTCATTATGGATCATCACTTGGACATGATTGGGTTATGTGAGACCTGGCTCAAGCCCACAGCTGTTCTTCCTTTGAATGAGGCCTGCCCACCGCCGTACACATTTAGTCATGTGTCTCGTGGTGCGAAGCAAGGCGGGGGTGTTTCTTTTATTTAAAATCTAGGTTTACCTTATTGGCTGTTGGGGGTCATAAATATAATTCATTTGAGAATCTGATTCTCCTCTCTGTCCATGATGCAACATATTGTCAGGGTCAGAAGTATGGAAATCAGTCATGTTATTTTGTCACTGTTTATAGGCCTCCCAGCCTCCCAGCCCAATTTGGTGCATTAATTTCTAGCCTGTCAGCTAGTACGGACAACATTTTGATTATTGGTGGCTTTAACATTCATATAAATAAGCCCTCTGATCCCCTTTGCAAATCATTTATGGAACTTGTGGATGCGTTAGGATTCCAGAAATGCAGTCAGGATTTGACACACATTAGTGGGAATACCCTGGATTTGGTTTTCGCACGTGGCCTTGCGAGAACCAAACATCGACATTTTGCCTCTTTCCTCAGTGGTCTCTGACCACTCATTTATTAGGTTTACATTTACATTGCCGCGTTTAGTGGAGCGAAAGCCTTGTCTACTACTGCGGTGACTCATTAAACCCTCAACTATGACTGAACTCAAAGCTAGACTGCCTGAAATTTTGGCTTCAGGTTTGGAGAATGTTCAATCAGTGGATAGTCTTGTGGATGGCTTGAATTCAGCGCTCAAGGCTACACTGGATAAGGTTGCATCTCCTCTTTTAAGGCCATGCCTTCCCAAGGCACAGTTGCCTTGGTTCAATGGTTGCTTGCATGACCTTAGGCAGAAGGCCAGAGGTTTGGAACGGAAATGGCATAGTTCCATATTAGAAGTGTTCAACCTTGCATGGCTTGATGCTATCTTAGATTATAAACATGCACTACTGGCTACAAAGCGTGCCTATTATTCTGATTTGATCAATAAAAACAAGCTTAACTCAAAGTTTTTGTTTGAAATGGTAGCATTTCTCATTCATGGACGGCCACCTGTTATTCACTCTCCCTTTTCAGCACTGGACTTCTTGGACTATTTCGAGAAGACAATTGAGGATAATAGGTTGAGCATATCTCAGCAGGCTTTGGTCCAGCCACAGCATCCTGCTATGGAGGTGGATGCTATCCCTGAGGATTTACAGATTTTGATGGTATCTCGCTAGGTGCACTGATGAAGCTCGTGGCATCTACAAAAAGCACAACCTGCATATCTGATCCTATACCAACAAAACTGTTTAAGGATCTATGGCCCATTTTTGGGCTGACTGTGCTGGAAATGATAAATCTCTCACTAACTTCCAGATCTGTTCCTAAATGTTTCAAGTCTGCAGTGATTAAACCATTACTTAAAAAATCCAATCTCAACCCCAGTGTATTGAAAAATTATAGGCCGATATCAAATTCATCATTTTATTCTAAAATCCTGGAAAAAGTGGTTTTGCGACAGCTCGTGGACTATCTTACTGAGAATAATCTCTTTGAGCCATTGCAGTCTGCTTTTAGACAATATCACTACACAGAGACAACACTTACTAAAGTTGTAAATGACCTTATGCGAGCAATGGACTGGGATACCACTACAGTCTTGGTGCTGTTGGATCTTAGTGCTGCATTTGATACCATGGATCATCATATTTTACTCGATAGGCTGGAGAATCATTTTGGGATTACTGGAACTGCCCTTACATGGTTAGCGTCATACCTGACCAGTTGTTCTTACTGTGTGTTGTGCAATGGCACTTCCTCTGATCTTAGGGACATGAAGTTTGGGGTTCCGCAGGGATCTGTTTTAGACCTCCTGCTTTTTTTCCTTTTATGTAGCATCTCTTGGGAATATACTGCAGCGTTTTGGGATTGCCTTTCATTGCTAGGCTGATGACACCCAATTGTACATGCTGATAACTGCTGGTAATCTCATTCACATAAAATCTTTGTAAGATTGCCTTGCATCAGTGAGAATTTGGATGTCTTGTAACTTCCTACTTCTAAATTCTGATAAGACTGAAATTGTGGTTCTTGGTCCAGCGAGGTATCTGCATGAATTTGATTAGCTTGCACTTAGCTTAGGTTCATGTGTTATACATCATACGGATAAAGTGAGAAATCTTGGGGTAATTTTTGATCCTACGTTGTCTTTTGACCTCCACATTAGAGATATTACAAGGAGTGCTTTCTTCCATTTGCGAAATATAGCGAAGATTCGTCCCATCCTGTCTATGGCTGATGCTGAGACCCTGATCCATGCATTTGTCTCTTCTAGATTGGACTATTGTAATGCTTTATTTTCTGGTTTACTGCAGTCCAGCATTAGGGGTCTTCAATTGGTTCAAAATGCTGCTGCCAGACTTTTGACACAAAGCAGAACGTTTGACCACATTACATCCATTTTGGCATCCCTGCACTGGCTTCCAGTCACTGCAAGATCGGATTTTAAGGTACTTTTAATAGTTTATAAAATTGTTCATGGACTTGCACCTCCATATCTGTCTGACCTGGTAAGGCACTATGTACCAGCTTAGGTCCTGCATTGGCAGGGTGCAGGACTTTTATGTGTTCCCAGGGTGAATAAAAAGTCTGCCGGTCACAGAGCTTTCTCCTACCGTGCCCAAGCTCTGTGGAACGATCTCCCGGCACACATACGACAGTCGGATACTGTGGAGATATAAATCACGTTTAAAGACTTATTTGTTTTCCTTGTTTTATCATTAGTTTTATTGTGTTAGGATGTGTTTTTATTCTTGTCTTCTTTTATGGTTTTGTCTTTTTATTGTGTTTTTAAGTTTTTAATTCAGTTTTCTCTGCTTTTATTATGTTGTGTGAAGTGCCTTGAGGTGATCTCATTGTGAATTGGTACTGTATAAATTAATACATTTGAATTTAAATTTTGAACACTGGGCGCATTAACTAACATAGCCACTAGTTAGCCAACGCCCCGGAAACATCCATCAAGCAATAAACGCCAACTGCTTGATGCCCTCATTTGTAGATAATATGACTGCAGGGTTCCAATAATGAGGTGGTCAATCAGATTCCGGGAATGGCTTGTGTCACTCAAGACCACCCCATAGATCCGCTCATGTCTTCATTGCAGGACCGCAACAATAGTACACAGCGGTTGGAAAAAAGAATTTTGCTCAATTCTCAGAGGTAACAAAGATGCATGAATGTACATGTGACCCACCGGGCTTGAACGGGCCTGACTTTTGTTACACAAGTCAAAATCTGTCCTAATGTTTGCTGCATGAGACACGCCCACAGGGCTGGTTTGTATTGACTGGCCCACGTGGTGTCTGACTAACTGGCCAAACGTTGACTCATAACAAAACTGTACTACTGGCTGGAAACGTGTCATTGACATACTGCACCCTTACCAGACGTTGCTTCTGAAGATTCTTGGGTGCTTTTAAGGCTCTAGAAGAAGCTAAAGCTAAAGTTTGATAAAGAGGTCTGAGAGGAAGGTGAAAGAGTGGCCGTGCACGCTACAAGGGGATTTATTTAAGAGGAACTGAAGCTGGAACATTTATACTGAACTATTGTGACATAAAGTTGTCACAACAGTGTTGATTAATACTATTTTTTTTTTTACAGGATTTTACCATTATTTACTGACTCAGACTCACACATGGGGATCACTAGATGTGACATCTGAAGATAAACACACTGTTCTAAAATATACATTTTCTTAGACGCTGTACAGCTGCAATAACTGGTGAGAACTCAGGGAATACAGCACTGCAAAAAAAAAAAAAAAGTCTGAAGAACCCGTTGTTTTTGTGATAGAAAAAACAAGTTGGGGTGGGTTGAGGGTTCATTAGTGTATCAGAAATATATATATATATATATATATATACACACACACACACACACACACACACACACAGTGGGGAAAAAAGTATTTGACCCCCTGTCAGTTTTGCAGGTTTTCCCACCTACAAAGAATGGAGAGGTCTGTAATTTTTATCGTAGGTACACTTCAACTGTGAAAGACAGAATCTAAAAAAAAAAAAAAAAAATCCAGTAAATCACATTGTATGATTTTTAAATAATTTGCATTTTATTGCATAAAATAAGTATTTGACCCCCTAGAAAAACAGAGCTTAACAATTGGTACAGAAACATTTGTCTGCCATTACAGAGGTCAAACATTTCCTGTAGTTCATGACCAAGTTTTCACACACTGCAACAGGGATTTTGGTCCAATCCTCCATACAGATCTTCTCCAAATCTTTCAGGTTTGGAGTTTCAGCTCCCTCCAAAGATTTTCTATTGAGTTCAGGTCTGGAGACTGGTGAGGCCACTCCAGGACCTTGAAATGCTTCTTACGGAGCCCCTCCTTAGTTGCCCTGGCTGTGTGTTTGGGGTCATTGTCATGCTGGAAGACCCAGCCATGACCCATCTTCAATGCTCTTACTGAGGGAAGGAGGTTGTTTGCCAAAATCTCGCAATACATGACCCCATCCATCCTCCCTTCAGTATGGTGCAGTCGTCCTGTCCCCTTTGCAGAAGAGCACCCCCAGAGTATGATGTTTCCACCCCAATGCTTCACGGTTGGGATGGTTTTCTTGGGGTTGTTCTCATCCTCTAAACATGGTAAGTGGAGTTGATTCCAAAAAGCTCTATTCTGGTCTCATCTGACCACATGACCTTCTCCCATGCCTCCTCTGGATCATCCAGATGGTCACTGGTGAACTTCAAATGGGCCTGGACATGTGCTGGCTTGAGCAGGGGGACCTTGCTGCCCTGCAGGATTTTAAACCATGACAGCATCATGTGTTACTAATGTAATCTTTGTGATTGTCCTCCTTGTGACCAGGTCCTCCTGTGTAGTTCTGAGCTTTCTCAGAATCATCCTTACCCCACAAAGTGAGATCTTGCATGGAATCCCACACTGTGGGAAATTGAGAGTCATCTTGTGTTTCTTCCATTTTCTTATAATTACACCAACAGTTGTTGTCTTCTCACCAAGCTGCTTGCCTGTTGTGCTGTAGTCCATCCCAGCCTTGTGCAGGTCTACAGTTTTGTCCCTGGTGTCCTTAGACAGCTCTTTGGTCTTGGATGGTGGACAGGTTGGACTGTGATTGACTGAGTGTGTGAACAGGTGTCTTTTATACAGGTAACAAGTTCAAACACGTGCAATTAATACAGGTAAAGAGTGCAGAATAAGAAATTTAAGAGGTTAACAGGTCTATGAGAGCCAGAATTCTTGCTGGTTGGTAGGGGTCAAATACTTATTTTATGCAATAAAATGCGAATTAATTATTTTTTAAAAATCATACAATGTGATTTTCTGGATTTTATTTTAGATTCTGTCTCTCACAGTTGAAGTGTACCTACAATAAAAATTACAGACCTCTCAATTCTTTGTAGGTGGGAAAACCTGAAAAACTGACAGGGGGTCAAATACTTATTTTCCCCACTGTATGTGTATATATATATTAAGGAATTTTGTCTTCTGTTAAAAAGTGGTATATTAAAGAAGGTAATATTAATTCATATTAATAAATAGTTTACAGTCCAGTGTATGAGTCTACAAAAACAATAAACACAACAATAATTATTAAATATTGAACATGATGTTCTGCACAATGTCATATATTTATTCTTTCATGCTTAGCACTTGTTATTATTCATTTATTTAGAATTTTTCGCACAGCTTAGATTTTTGCACAGTGCCATAGGAGTACAGGGTGTCCCAAAAAAGTTCCACATAATCATTTGACTTTAATTCTGCAATGGCTAATCTGAATTCTGTTTTTTTGTTGTTGTAGTTGTTGTTGTTTTCTTTTCTTTTTTCAGACATCAAGATATATGTGAAGAATTTCTTCTGATATAGTTTCAGACTGATCCAATGAGGATGTCACTTACAGTTGAGCAAAAAGGGAAACTGGTGGAATTCTACTGTACTTTGAAACCAAATCGATTGTTCAAACCCAACGACAACATCAATGTCATTCTGCAGTTAGAAAAGCTCCAGACAGAAAAGCAATATATACGATTGTAAAGAAGTTCCAAACTGATATTGAAAGCTTTGAAGTCAGGTTGAATGAATGTCTGAACCGCTGTGGTGCACATATTGAGCACATCTTGTAAATGCCAAAACTCTTAGAAACTGAGCTGAAATTAGAAATGAACACCAGAGATAAAATTCCCTGAGACATGCTTCAAGATGACATATGACAGATATATGTCAAGATGACATATGACAGATATCAGTATCCAAAAGTGTGTAGATTTTCTATGGCTTTATTTTTGGGACACCCTGTATATAGGGGAAGCCAGGCAACAGTGGATCAGAAACATTGTTTTGTGGCAGCATAAACACATTATGCATAGGTTTAGGTCATTCTAATGTGGATTTAATACAGCAAGCTATTGTTTATAAGGCTGTGTTATTTATGTCTCCACAAGTGTAATTTACAGGTGTTTAAAATCGATTTTAAATTTTTTGATTCACTGTGCCCCGTGAATTAGTGTCCGGGGCACAGTGAATCAACTTAGAATATAATGAAAAAACACATGATTAGAAAGATTTCTTCAAAATTATTAAATATATGCTGATGCATATACAAAACTATAATCCAGCAAACCAGCTATGTAATGTGTGAGTGTCTTATATAGTGATATAAGTCCTTTAGAAACTACTGTATTATAAATACAACTCTCATAATATCTGTTCAAACGTGAAAGCAGTTGTTTATATACACAAATTATAGAAATAATTCATGGAAAAATGAATGTATAAGCTTCAACAAGTAATATTTGTCATCCACTTGATACTGGGGCTTAGAAAATCACTTTCGAGACTGATTCACTGTCCCCCGGGTACATGTCACACACGAGTCATGTTATCAAATAGCAGATAGTCTGGAGAAGACATAACACATGCTCATTAGTTGGATGGGGTAGTCTTCTAACTAATAATTTTTTTTGACCACCTTTCCTCTGTTGTGAGAAATAAATACAAAGACAATAACATCCACAAAATTTCCTTTTGATAGGAAAAAACTGAATTCACTTGCCACTTAGTTTTATCCTTAATGTATCCAAAAACAAAACAGTAATTTATAAGGGGGATGTCTTTATGCATAAAAATATGGCATAACTGTTGCAAATATATATGTAGTTTTGCAGATATAGCTACAGATTCACTGTGCCCCTTGGTTCACCGTGCCCCAGTTTCCCCTATGTATACACACTGTTTAGCTGTGATATGATTTATATGCAGTACCGTGAATTGTGATGGATTAATTAAAAAATGACATGAAGCAGCATTATTTCCTCAAAACACGAGTGCACGACATCAGCCAAAGTGTTCAATGCTAATGTGAGGTGCAAACGTTCTCCCACTTTTATTTTTCTACTGGAAAACATTACTGTTGGAAATTACATTTCATATTCTCAAAATACACAATCATCCATATTAAAATAACTAAAATCTCCAAATTTCTGTTTTTGGAGAAGCGTGTTTTTTTTCCCCACAGTCATATTTGTGCTCTGGGAAAATTCATTTAAACAAAAATACTAGGGAGAGATAAATGCCAATAATACACAGAGTGGTCACGAGGTCACTCTCTTTTACACCCAGTCAAAAGTCTAAGCCAAAGCCGAAGATGAACTTTGGTTGATTCTGTCGCCGAGCGGTCCGTTCTGCTCCACCTCCACAGCGTGGTGCAGGATGACTTCACCTCATTGGTGCTTTGTTAAGTCTTTCCTGAACTTGATCACCAGAGGAGACCCCTGCAACAACACAAGTGTCTCAGTTTGGCCAAAAGCTGAAAGCATCGATTTTTATTTAATCCACTAGATGGTGGATGCAGTCTGTGAGCTGTTACCAGGCAGCCGCCATCTTGCTTAGCATTATGTGTCTTTAGGTATTAGATTAAATAGAAATAGATGATTCACTGACTTATCCTTAGGATAAAATGATCTAAAAATGCCATTTTGTGCAACGTTCTGGTGCAGCAACAAGCTTTGTGGAGTGGGCTTTCATAAGTGTGTATTATATGTAATATTAGTGATGTGGGGAAATGACTAAAATTGCTGAATAAAAGTTAGAAAATGAGTTATATTTGTGTTGATCTGTATTCTGTAAAGTAGTGACTTTAGTTTTACTGCCTGAATGCTTTGTTGTGAGTAATATCACCCTATTCAATTAGAAGTCTCACATTCATAAATCCCCCGTCACACATAGTAAGAATGTGCAGGAACCAGCCCGACATAGCAAATATTGCCATAATCCGATGCAGTCGAGAAGAAAAGAGGTGT
This sequence comes from Thalassophryne amazonica, assembly GCF_902500255.1. Classification (NCBI taxonomy): domain Eukaryota; kingdom Metazoa; phylum Chordata; class Actinopteri; order Batrachoidiformes; family Batrachoididae; genus Thalassophryne; species Thalassophryne amazonica. Next base: position 28,352,162 of record NC_047106.1, read on the forward strand.
GGTCAGCAGTGTCAGAACGCATCCAGATTACCTCGTTCACACCTACACGATGGCATCCAAAGTGCATGTAGACAACAGGTAGATGACACAGACTGCTGCCAGATGGCCATGAACAGCCCAGTGTCACATTTTTTTTACGTGCTCCCGTGACGAAATGAGTCAAATTCTCGTGACAGGGTTTTTTTTTTACTCACTATTACTAACCCTACTCCTACCCCCAACCCTAACCTTAACCATAACCTAATCCTACTCTTTCCCCCCACCCTAACCATAACCACCCAACCCTCCCGCTTCACTTTTAATTTCGTGCAGCCATCACGGAATGAATTAGAAAGAATTCGTGCTGCCGTGACAAAAATGAGGTGCTTTTCATCACAATATCATGAACCAATAGATGAATGTATATTTTGTGCTGCTGAATCACGACTTGTCATGAGACTGGGTTGCCATAAAAGGCATTGAAGACTGCCCAATGTCCAAACATCTGGAGGCAAATACGAGCCTAGAGTGGGAGGCAGCGCTGTGTTCCTCACAGGCATGTGCATACAAGTGAGTGGCACATGTGTGGAGCTGCAATTATCACTCAGCCATGTGTCTGTGTGTGTATGTGTGCGTGTATGCATAACACTGCATGAGCCAGTAAGCCTGCCGTTGGGGTGCACGTGCATGCACGTGGCACTGGACAGCTTCGCTGAAAGTTTGCTGGCAGTGGGCCATGCTATCCCATGCTTCCGATGGAGCCTTTCCATGGAACTTTAATTTCTTTTTTCTTTTTTGCTCACTTCAGCAGCACAACACAACTCTGGACACCACGATGGTTGGATTATCACATGGGATTTATTTATTTTTTATTTTATTTTTAGCCTGTGGATTTTAACCACAGGCTGTCCGGCTCCACGTCCACATCCATGCTGTGAAACACTCCTGGACCTCTGCTGGAGGTGAGATTCATGTTTATTAATGCTGTCAGGGCCTGGCACAACAGTTCCATGTCATATCTCCTACAGAGTTAGAAGTTGATCATATATTACAGCGATGAGATCTGTTCAGCTCCGAGCCTGAAGCGTGCACTGACACGTTACTGCGCACCACGGAGATGCCCAGCTGATGTGTTATATACAGTTATGATGGAGACAATAGTCGCTTTATTTACATCGCCCATGGAACCTAATGGACAAATATCTGTACTGTAAGGTCAATTGTGGATATAACAGCCTGTTCAGATATGCGGTATGCACCACTGTGTGCGTGGTGCTTTTGGTTTGATAGCTGCTGTTCACCTTCACTGTACATGATAATAATTCATAATTCTCATCATGATGAAGCGTGTCACATACATATAAACAGCTCCTTTGCACTCCGGTGGGGGGTGGACATTATTACACGTGGGACATGTATAGATCATATCGGCAGGCTTTGCTGTGCCAGATCCATCTTGAGGTTCCCTCGTATACACTCAAATCATTTCGGATCCCGTTTTTCCGCCATCGGAATATGTAAATTGCGGACAGATGGTCCTCAGATTGCACATGGACCGCCGTCGGATAGGTGTCCCATGTCGACTGCACCCGGAGGATTTTGAACATGTGCATCACACTCAGGGCCCTTGGCTGATTTTGACTAACTGTGTGGACTTCCGCAGATGGCTGTCAGAACATTTTGGAACGGAAATCTGACACTTTTCGGATGTGCGCTGATTTGTCATTCTGACGCCATTCTGCGTGATTCTGCCTATGTGTGACGGGGTATACGAGGTCTGTTAGAAAAGTATCCGACAGGTGTGAGTTTTTTCACGCCTGTCGGTTGCGTCATTCGCCTGTGAGCAGGCTTTGCTTTGCTTTGCTCCATGTGGCTCCACCACGCCACGCGGAACTCCTCCGCACGTCTGTCTTAATGTGCTGAAAAAGTGCTGATGTCCACATCTTTTCACAATTCCTGTGCTATTCAGATGACATACCGGATCAAGACAGCGTCCAGTTTAGAAATTAATGGCACATTCCACTATTACAGGAGTTTTTGTCATGGAAAGAGTAGCGGAATTCCGTGCGTCGCGGTGGAGCCGCATGACGCAAAGCAACGCCGTGATGAAGCCTTCCGGGACATGTTGGGGCATGTCCAGCTCATGCACAATCACAATCGGATAATCACACGACTGAAAAGCAACCGGAATCCATCTGAAATCCACCTGAAAGCCGTCCTGTGGGACCAACACGGAGGTGGTTTTGTGCCGTGTAATGAACGGCTCCGTGGCGTGTCCCTCCGCTTTTCTTTCCATGAAAAAATCTCCTGTAACAGTGGAATCTGCCGAAAAAGTGCTGATGTCCACGACTTCTGCCTTTTTGTGAAAGTCAGACGAGGTCCCGGATCAACAAAGCCTTCACGTTGGAAATGATCTGGTTGTTTCAGCGGGGTCTGAGCATGTCGATCGGCGCTGGGAGCGCGCCGCGCTCTCAGCAGTTGTGGGCCGTCCTTAAAGCGGCAGTAACACTCCTTAATCTGTATAATCCCCATAAAATCGTCCCTGAAAGCCATATTAATTTTCCGAACGGTGTCCACCTGGAGGTCTCTCACAGTTTCTGGAAAAAAATTGATGCAGAAAAGCTCCAAATCATTCAGAGATTTATTCGCAATAAAAAAACAACGAGAGGGTGGACCAGTGCTCACACAAAGCCTGCTCACAGGCAAATGACGCAACCGACAGGCGTGAAAAAACTCACGCATGCGCACGAAGGTTCAAGCTTGTCTGATGCAATCACACGTGATTCAAATCCATATGGTTTTTGAAAAAAATAAAAAGGTTGGATACTTTTCTAACAGACCTTAGTTTTATCCCTTTTTAATTAGCCTGTGGTTTTTTCTTCACATCAGGTTTTCCATCCTGAGATATTCTGTAAGAGCAAATTCATAGAATGGAAATGCTTTTTCCCTCAATTTGGTGGGTCACATGACAGTCGCTTTGACATTGTAAATTCTACTAATATAAGAATATACACAAATGACATTAATTTCTTTATGATATACTTCATATTCTAGTGTAGTGTTTTCAGATTTCTTTCAACTTCAACTTCAACAGATTTCTGATGCGAGCATGCAAAGCTCTTACTTTCACCCCTGATTCTTTCCCATCTTTAACTTAACCTCATAATGAAATTAATTAAAGATCAGACGAGTATCTCATGTCATGGCAGACATCGTGTGTTTGACTAACTGATGGTATTATTTTCTATCTTGCTTCACAACATCTGGACTAGGACTAACAGATTCATTCAAGTCTATTATAGAAATAGTCTGATTCTCTTCTGTATTTGTTTTGACAAATAGTGGCTGTACAAATATGGGACTGAGTTTGAATAAATGTCACAGCACAGTAATAGCATGGAAAATGCAGATTTATGGTGAAACTCTCTAGAAAACATTGATCATGCCCATTGATTTCTATTTATGTCTGGTTGTTAGACGCTAACCAAGATGGCGGCGCTCTGGCAACAGCCAGCGAATGAGCGGATCGCCCCCGTCCTCCATCTAGTGAGTAAAAAGAAATCGATGGCTGAAAGTAAGGCGGGTTCAACACCAGAAAGCAGCTGTGAGGCCAGAAGCTATGCGCTGTCTAAATCAGGACAAACCACACCTGAACACTCTGGTCATTATTCCACCAAAGTGTTCAGAAAACTGACAAAACCTACACTATTGTTAAAAAAAACAAAAGTGAAATAAAGCAAAGGATCTGATTTTAATCCATCTGTTGCAACTGCAAAGTTAATTTAATCACAAAAATGATTATTTTAGATAAATCAGCAGCAGTTTCACCACTTTGTCATCAGCAGCTCAGTCACGAGCAACAGATTGAATGTTTCGATATCTTACTGGAGCATAGATCCAAACAGGAGTAACAGTATCAACGGGAATCATGGATTAGTGCGCAAAATTCAGTGGCACTGGCTCGTTTCATTTTTCAAATTTTTCACCAAATAATGTGAAATTCAGTTGACAAGTAAAACATCGTGACTCAACATTTTTTGGCCCTATCTTAGATCTGGTGCAAAGCAGTTTTAGTCCAACATTCCAACTGAAAAAAATGTACTTGTGCTCATATGTGCACTCTTTGTTCTAAAAATACGGTATGGTCAGGTGCAGTGCTGGCAAATTATACAACAGACCAGCAAATACTCAACTGAAAGTAAAGCGCAGTGCGTTTCTGCTATTTACACAGTGCAGTATTCAGATATGTTTTACATAAGGGGTCATGATGCACATACACGGCTTATAAACACGACCAAGCTGAATTTAAAACAATTAAATGATATAGAAATAAACCTCTAATTATTATTATTATGGTTGCCCCCATTAGGGGTCACCACAGAAAATGCATTTCCATATCACTCTGTCTTCTACAGCTTCCTCTTCCTCTTGCAACCACCCGCATGTCCTCCATCAGGACATCCATGAACCTCCTCTTTGGCCTCCCTCGTCTCCTCCTAACTGTTGGCTCCATCCTCAGCATCCTTCTCTGTATATACCCTCTGTCCCTCCTCTGCACATGTCCAAACCATCGCAGTCTCGCCTCTCTGACTTTGGCTCCAAACACCTCTTACCTGAGCTGTCTCTCTGACATATTAATTCCTAATTCTGTCCATTCTCATCACTCCCAAAGAAAATTACATCTTCAACTCTGCCACTTGTCTTTTTGTTAGTGCCGCCGTCTCTAAGCCGAACAACATAGCTGGTCTCACTACTGTCTTGTAAACTTTCCCCTTCACTCTTGCTGATATTCTTCAGTCACAAATCACTCCTGTCACCTTTCTCCACCCACTCCATCCTGCCTGCACTCTCTTCATCACCTTTCTACCACACTCTCCATTACTTTGGATAGTTGAGCCTAAGTTTTTAATCTCATTTACGTTCACCACCTCTACGCCTTTAACCACACTTTTCCACTGGGCTCCCTCTCATTCACACACATGTACACAGTCTTGCTGACTTTCATTCCCCTTCTCTCCAGAGCATATCACCACCTCACCAGGCTCATTTTAACCTGCTCTCTCATCTCACTACAGATCACGTCATCTGCAAACAAAACAAACATATTTTTTTAATAACATTTACATTTACCCTGATGGACTACCCTGCAGTGGGGAATAAGTTTCATTACACTAGAAGTCTTTCAGAAAGTGCTGTAACTAGGTTTAAGGATATGATTCCTTCTTTATGTTCTCTAATGTCATATACCAACACAGAGCAGAGTAGCTACCTAAACTCTGTAAGGGAGTTAGAGTATCTCGTCAATAGTTTTACATCCTCTTTGAAGACAACTTTGGATGCTGTAGCTCCTCTAAAAAAGAGAGCTTTAAATCAGAAGTGCCTGACTCCGTGGTATAACTCACAAACTCGTAGCTTAAAGCAGATAACCCGTAAGTTGGAGAGGAAATGGCGTCTCACTAATTTAGAAGATCTTCACTTAGCCTGGAAAAAGAGTTTGTTGCTCTATAAAAAAGCCCTCCGTAAAGCTAGGACATCTTTCTACTCATCACTAATTGAAGAAAATAAGAATAACCCCAGGTTTCTTTTCAGCACTGTAGCCAGGCTGACAAAGAGTCAGAGCTCTATTGAGCTGAGTATTCCATTAACTTTAACTAGTAATGACTTCATGACTTTCTTTGCTAACAAAATTTTGACTATTAGAGAAAAAATTACTCATAACCATCCCAAAGATGTATCGTTATCTTTGGCTGCTTTCAGTGATGCCGGTATTTGGTTAGACTCTTTCTCTCCGATTGTTCTGTCTGAGTTATTTTCATTAGTTACTTCATCCAAACCATCAACATGTTTATTAGACCCCATTCCTGCCAGACTGCTCAAGGAAGCCCTACCATTATTTAATGCTTCGATCTTAAATATGATCAATCTATCTTTGTTAGTTGGTTATGTACCACAGGCTTTTAAGGTGGCTGTAATTAAACCATTCCTTAAAAGCCATCACTTGACCCAGCTATCTTAGCTAATTATAGGCCAATCTCCAACCTTCCTTTTCTCTCAAAGATTCTTGAGAGGGTAGTTGTAAAACAGCTAACTGATCACCTGCAGAGGAATGGTCTATTTGAAGAGTTTCAGTCAGGTTTTAGAATTTATCATAGTACAGAAACAGCATTAGTGAAGGTTACAAATGATCTTCTTATGGCTTCGGACAGTGGACTTATCTCTGTGCTTGTTCTGTTGGACCTCAGTGCTGCTTTTGATACTGTTGACCATAAAATTTTATTACAGAGATTAGAGCATGTCATAGGTATTAAAGGCACTGCGCTGCGGTGGTTTGAATCATATTTGTCTAATAGATTACAGTTTGTTCATGTAAATGGGGAATCTTCTTCACAGACTAAAGTTAATTATGGAGTTCCACAAGGTTCTGTGCTAGGACCAATTTTATTCACTTTATACATGCTTCCCTTGGGCAGTATTATTAGACGGTATTGCTTAAATTTTCATTGTTACGCAGATGATACCCAGCTTTATCTATCCATGAAGCCAGAGGATACGCACCAATTAGCTAAACTGCAGGATTGTCTTACAGACATAAAGACATGGATGACCTCTAATTTCCTGCTTTTAAACTCAGATAAAACTGAAGTTATTGTACTTGGCCCCACAAATCTTAGAAGCATGGTGTCTAACCAGATCGTTACTCTGGATGGCATTTCCCTGATCTCTAGTAATACTGTGAGAAATCTTGGAGTCATTTTTGATCAGGATATGTCATTCAAAGCGCATATTAAACAAATATGTAGGACTGCCTTTTTGCATTTACGCAATATCTCTAAAATCAGAAAGGTCTTGTCTCAGAGTGATGCTGAAAAACTAATTCATGCATTTATTTCCTCTAGGCTGGACTATTGTAATTCATTATTATCAGGTTGTCCTAAAAGTTCCCTAAAAAGCCTTCAGTTGGTTCAGAATGCTGCAGCTAGAGTACTGACGGGGACTAGCAGGAGAGAACATATCTCACCCGTATTGGCCTCTCTTCATTGGCTTCCTGTTAATTCTAGAATAGAATTTAAAATTCTTCTTCTTACTTATAAGGTTTTGAATAATCAGGTCCCATCTTATCTTAGGGACCTCGTAGTACCATATTACCCCATTAGAGCGCTTCGCTCTCAGACTGCGGGCTTTCTTGTAGTTCCTAGGGTTTGTAAGAGTAGAATGGGAGGCAGAGCCTTCAGCTTTCAGGCTCCTCTCCTGTGGAACCAGCTCCCAATTCAGATCAGGGAGACAGATACCCTCTCTACTTTTAAGATTAGGCTTAAAACTTTCCTTTTCGCTAAGGCTTATAGTTAGGGCTGGATCGGGTGACCCTGGACCATCCCTTGGTTATGCTGCTTTAGACGTAGATTGTGGGGGGGGTTCCCATGATGCACTGTTTCTTTCTCTTTTTGCTCCGTATGCATCACTCTGCATTTAATCATTAGTGATCGATCTCTGCCCCCCTTCACGGCATGTCTTTTTCCTGGTTTTTTCCCTCAGCCCCAACCAGTCTCAGCAGAAGACTGCCCCTCCCTGAGCCTGGTTCTGCTGGAGGTTTCTTCCTGTTAAAAGGGAGTTTTTCCTTCCCACTGTGGCCAAGTGCTTGCTCATAGGGGGTCGTTTTGACCGTTGGGGTTTTTCATAATTATTGTATGGCCTTGCCTTACAATATGGAGCGCCTTGGGGCAACTGTTTGTTGTGATTTGGCGCTATATAAGAAAAAAGTTGATTGATTGATAAGCAGAAAATATGTAACAGGTTGATATTTTACTGTTTTAAATGAGTAATATATGGGGTTTTTTTTTTTGGCTCTACTGCTTTACACACATTCCACTTCAAAATGTGACATACTTGTTCCTGTCCAATGCAATTTTTATTACATCCTTGGCAATGTAACAAACTCATTGATGTTTACTGATTTAATTATTTTTCTGTCTGTTAACAGGATTACATCAAAACTACTGCATAGATTTTGACGAAATTTCCACCACAGATAGATATTAGGTCATGGAAGACTCCACTGAATTTTGGAGGTGATCCAGATCCAGATTGGCGGATGTTAGAAATCTCGGATTGCTCTTGTTTTTTTATTTTTTAAAAACCAGTTTCACAAAAATCCACACATTAATAAATCAGTTTTATGGTGAAATTGAACCACTTTTATGTGAACACTCTAATGAGCCGGCCGCTTCTTATTTTCCGCTAATAAACTCATGTGATCTCCGTTGTGGCTGATAAAACTGCGAATCCAGAGTGATGAAAGTGCTGCACATTCCCACAACGTGCTGTTTTTGTCAAAGGAGAGATGCCGTGGACGAGTCACAAAGATGCACTAAACACTAAACACTGAAGCACAACCAAGAAGTCACTTACTTTTACTTACACAGACACCACTGCACGCACGCACTGGCGAGCTTACTTCTTCTTCCCTCCTAATGACATATTTTCAGTTTTTTTCTTCTGTGCCTCATTGAACAAAAGACACAGCTTCATATTAGCGTGTGGTTTTCATGTGCGCGCGTATGCATGTGTGTTCATGAACGTGCATGTGAGTAACACCCCGCCCATATTCTGGCTTCACAGTTCTAAAGTTATCCACAGACTATGGCAGGGAAATACATGCAGAAAGAAAAGTTTCTACCTCCGTCATGGCGTCATCGATCTGTTTCAGCTCCTCGTAGTGGTCGCGAGAGTCTCTCAGCGGTTGGACCATGATCTCCTCAATCTGAGGGAAAAGCTGATTGACACAACAGTGTGGCATTTGTTAATTAAAATACCAATCACACATTATTATGAGACATCGTCAATAGATAGAGGTAGCGTGTTGACAGGATTAGTCTTAGGGATCAGATTTTCTAAATTTCTCGTTAAAGAGCATAGTTTGCAGTTTTTGAAATTTCTTTTTGTGATATTTTCAGACTTTTCTTTTAAACTTCGTGTTATCATACAAATTGGTTTCTGTTGCCAAAAAAGAACTTTGTGAGATCAGCAAAGACTCAGTTGTCGTAGATAAACTGTGAGCATAATTTGGGGTATTTGCTGAGTCAAGTTTACTAATCAACAGTACCAGTTCACATGAGAAAGGACAAATAAGCAAATTTATTATGTGGACCAGAATCAGAATCAGAATCATCTTTATTGTCACTGTAATTTACATTGCAATGAGATTTGAGTGCAACTCCAAAAGGTGCTTTTCCGAGGTGCGAGTAATTACACTATGTAACAAATTTTTATTTTTGTTTTGTTCCTGGGTACACAGTGTGTTTTCCTAACCTGTTATGCCTTAAATAAATAGAAAATAGCTGTTATTCCACAGAAACTTTGCTTCTGTGATCAGGACAATGATATTTTGAAATTTGTCTGTTTTCAAGAATATTCTCGATTCGCCTTCACTACTACTGAGTAGTCTTCTAGAATATTCTTTAACTGCTAGAACTGTCCAGAATTTTCTAGAAGTTTCCAGAATTATCTAGAAATTTCAAGAAACTTTTAGAACTTTCTAGAACGTAAAAAAAATAAAATAAATAAAATCAAAGTTTGTGCTGAATGTAGTCATTTTTCCATAGACTTTAGACATAAGCAGTTGAAATATAACACTTAGAAGCCAGGAACAAAAATTGTGTTACATAGTGTTATTAATCAAATAAAAAGATAATGAAAATGAACAAAATAATTTATTTAAAATAAAATTTAAAAATAAATTATTTAAATATATGCACAATATATGTACAACTAAAATTAAAATGTGGACAAAGTATAAAATGTAAGAATTATGTACAACTGTGGAATGATATTGCACAGGAAAATATTGCACACTGTAAAAAAAAAAGACTGTTGTTTTTACAGGAAAACGCTGGCAGCTGTGGTTACCAGGGACTTCCTGTAAAAAAATACATGGATTTACAGTGAATGAACCACGGCTGACTCACATTAAAAAACTGTTAAATCTACAAAAAAAAGTCTTTTTTTTTTGTAGATTTAACAGTTTTCTAATTAGTTTTTTTTTTCATGAGATACAGTTTTTACAGGAATTCCCTGGTAACCACAGCTGCCAGCGTTTTCCTGTAAAAACAACAGTCTTTTTTTTACAGTGCACATGGGTGCAGATATTGCACAAGAAACTTTGAAAAGTGCAGAGTAATGCAGATTATAATATAACATATTCGGGCGTTACTGTAAGTTTCCATGTTGATATATACATATAACAGCCATATAATAAATTAATTATTATCCTCACTTGCTCAGTCTGTACTAACACCTGAGTCTGACATTTCCCCATACAGACCTCTCACTCGATTAATAATCCTTTAATATTTCAAGTTAATATGTTTCCACCCCAGAGTCTTCAGGCTTCAGGTTATGAGCACATTAAAGGGGAATTCTGGTATTTGGGCTCTAAATTGAGGAGTATCACCTGCATTGTGAGCAAGCATCAGCTTTGACATTTTGGCCATTTGGTGCGTTATTATGTGCATGGTCCAGGTCGCAGGTACAGGAGTGTTGAGGACCCCAGTTGCCGGAGAAGGGGGTGCACATGTTTCACCTGGCTGCAGAAAATGGATTTTTATTTCAGAGATGTGGGGATGGACTGGTTGTCTGCCTGGATGGTCCATCCAGGACCAAGACAGTTCTGTCTGTGGTGTCATGGATGTAGCAAAGTGCAGCACCACCACATGCTCCCAGATGTGACTTGACTTGATTGACAGTTTTTAAACGTTTTTGGGACAAACCACCCCCCCAACACGATATTCGATCCAGTACTGAATTAGAACACTATCACTGCTGAGGGTTAAACAGCTATTCAATGTAAATCTCAATCTCACTCAGTTGGTGAAAATGTCATTATGTGACCAGATGACATATCTTTGGGGCAAGGCCCCGGTCAGGTTTGAACACCAGATTGGTTGTACTTGAGACCAAGGTTCTACCAGGTCACCCAAGGGGGAATTCCCCGCCAGCCAAACCAGCAACATCTTTTCAATCTGGACTTCACCTTGATACATATTTCTCCACCATTTTTGACCTCATCACAAGGTTACAGGTGCATTTAAGCACATTCTGTGATTACCCGGACAACTGTCACATCCTGCCAACAATGCCAGTTTCTGACCAGATGACATCTTTGTGATAGGCCCATGGTGGGGTTCAAATACCAGATTGCTTGTACTTGAGAACAAGACTCTACCAGGTCAGCCAAAGAGGAATCCCCTTCGCCAAAGAAAATATAAAGGGAAACATTATCTTGACTAACACAACACACCTACAACCTCACCAACAGATGACACCAATTCCTACACACTGTAGCTTGAAATTTGCATTTGTGTTGGATATAAATATCAACATTTTGTAGGATTAATGTTGAAAAATTTTGCAATTTTGCAGTTTGTATTGATTGCAGTGACATGAACCCAAAACTTATTGAATGTTGTGAAACCCCACACTGTTAAAGCGAACACTCCATTTTAATACGATAATTAACAATGTAACTCAAACTTTGAAAAAAGTTATAGTCACTCATTTCCATTAATTAAACTAACTCAAAAATGAATTGTTGTCATAACAACTCAGTTTCTTAAAGTGCATTTAAAGTTTTGGGGCATTTAAGTGTTGGTGATGTATTTCCAGTGCATTCCATTCACTCATTTTAATTGAGTTTATGTAACGGAGACCAGTAGGTGTCGCTGTTGTTAGTAAACCTCACTCCAACAGCTGGCTTTTAGCCTTCTGGTTAGAGAGTCCGACTTCCATGCCGGAGATCGTGAGTTTACGTCCCGAGGAGAGCAAATGGGCGGAGTCATAACAACACACCACAGAGTCAACAAGTAAACCAAAGAATCCATCAAAAAATCTAATCCAAAATGTAATGCAAATTTTTTAGGTACAAATTTGTCACTTTTTTTATTGAAAAACATAAACTAGATTTACATAAATTTAATTAACTATACATTGTTAAGTTACTAAAACTTTAACAATTAAATTTGTGAAAATTATTTTATTAAGTTGGTAAACTCAAATTATTTAAGGCAGATGGTTTCCTCAAATAGTTTGAGTTCCGCTACCTCAATGAGTTTTAGTTTTAGAATTTTTAAAGACGTAGTTGGTACACTTTGGTAGACACTCTGTCCTACCTTCATGACAGTCTCAAACATTGGGATGAGAACAAACTTGATGAAGCCAATCTGAGCAGTAGGTTTGGTGACTTTGTCTCTGTCCATGAAGGGGGCCACAGGCAGACCCTCAGACTTCTCTCTGTCACTCTGCCAACCACAAACAGTAAAATTCACTTATGGAAGTTATCAGCTGCTTCCATATGACTATAGGAGTAAATAGGAATGCTTTGGTAGAGGTCACCTGCATGAAGTACTCCTCCAACAGGCAGTCCACCCACGGCTCAGCCACCTCAGTCGGCCTCACCTCGTTGGAAATATCACAGCACTTAATCAAAACCATCTTCAGCTGAAAGCGAACACACACACACACACACACACACACACACACACACACACACACACACACACACACACACACACACACACACACACACACACACACACACACACACACACACACATTCGGCATTAACACACTTGTACCTTTTACTGATTCCACCACACTCAGCAGATAAAAGCCCGCTCGTGCTGAAGTCTTGTGCCGGGATGATGCATACATACACACATCACGTGCTCTTCATTGGTGAAGTCAAAGTTGTCCACTTTGTGTTTGAAGGAGTCGAGTATCTCCCCGTGTCTTGCCATGTCGGTGGCTAAGATCAACGTAATCGTGGCCTGGAGACATTTCAACACAAACAACCCGCATGAAAATTTTTAATTTCAACTTGTTTCAACAAGTTGTATGAAAACAGAAAGCAAAACTATGATGTTCTTTGCCCAATGTCCAGCTGAAACGAGACTTTGGAATTTGTGTCAGAGTTTGGGGTTTTATAGCATTTTATATATATATATAAACGGTTCATTTAAGTCCACAGTTGAGTGTGTGACACAAGTCAAAGGCTAGCTACTGCAGTGGATTAATGTAAGTACATGTGTAGCTTGTTTAATACACTTTCTTACCTTCAAAGGTTCTCAATTAGACTGTGTCAAATGCCTATGGCTGAATGCTAACATTAGCTAGTTTGTGTCTTTTGCCTTATGTTCCAATTTAATTAAAGTTAGCTCGCTAACGCTAACACTGGCCTAACAGAACATTGGCAAAACGCATATTAAATAGGGAGACCCCCCTCCCCCCAAATAAAGGTTAAATAGAAACAGAACGACAGACACAGACTCTGCCAACAGATACTGGCCACCAGAGCACGCGGTAACCTTGGAGTGTCCAAAATGAAGCATACCTAAAAGAAGCCCATGTTAAAAGATTCAACTTTAGAGCAGAAAAACAAAGTTGACAGCCTGATACAAAAACCCTTTTGGTTTCTATAGCTAATTTCCATATATGACCACTTTAAGCATTTATTACAAATAACTTTAATAATATGTTGTGCAGCTAGTTGTTCTAACAGATCATGTCTGTGCTCCAGCATTTCAGTCAAGTGAATTTTTGTGTTAATGAATTTTGTGTGCTAACAATGTTGGCACTTTTAGCAGCTATCTATAACTTGACAACATTAAATCCAGTTAATCAGTGATTACTGAGGAAATATGTGGGTCATAATTTTTAATCCCCACACCAAAGCCAGGCATGGTGAATACAACAGCTCAGTCCTCAAAAATATGATGAAATAAACACTGGAACCAAGGTTAGCCTGCCAGTTTAGTCTGTGCAATAACTGTAAAACAGAGTGGTATTCTGGCTTCATTTGTCCCGTCCAGGTCATGCAGGGTTTTGTCCACACTCCATGTCTTTATCCATTTATAGGTTTGTTAACATGGTGACACCCAGAGCTGCACTTTTTGAGCTTCAAAATGGCTCCTGTGGGTCTCTATAGAAGACGTATGATTGACGCCACTCAGAGTGTGTCCATCATACAGTGTGTGCACCAGAGATCCCACTGTGAAGAACTTGGGATAAATTTCAGCCATACGGTATTTCACCAAAAGGTTTTGTTGGATACATGCTGGACAGGTAAGACTAACATCTGTTGTGAATACTAACATCTGTTACATCTGTTAAGATGTATTTATCCTCATTTTAAGTCAGAAATTGTGAGTTCCCAGTTTTTATTGAATGCAGCATGAATTTTGAACCTTGCACACATTCGCTTCTTTCATGTCACCTGCAAGATGTCAAGAAGCGAAGGAATTCACTCAAAACAAATGCTTTACCACTCATAGATTTAGCTGCAATTTTGTGATATACTGCAGATATAAAATATTTTGTAATAATAACTGGATTAAAAAATACATATATATTTGTGAGAAATTCAACTGGGCTGCACCTTTAATGTTTTATGATGATAAATTGACAGTGTGGACACTTTCAGGGCACAAATTGGCAATAACATTAAATCAAATTTGAAGGAATTTTATCAAATGGTTCATAAGATCATCGCCAAAGAGCTGAAAAAACAAAACAAAACAATTAAAGTTTTACGTTTTCCAGTAAATTGAGTCAGGGCAGCATTCACATCACATCAAGGGTGAAGGAGGTTCTCAGATACATGGATGGATTAATGAACGTGCACACACAGCTCTAATATCCTACGTATGCTGCTCACCTGTTGATAGGTACAGTGTATGTGTTTTTAAAGATATATATGACATACTGTATAGCAATATAATACAGTTAATATCAACCATAGACATTCATTTTTTCCATTCAGTGTGACAAAAAGGTCACAATCGACAGAAATTACCAGGCTTCTGGTGCAGAACTGAATTGCTGAAAATGCTTTTATGATCACCGCATGTCGATCTCACCTGTCTGATCTGTTTGAATGCTTCAGGATCCACGTTTGCAAAGATGTTGCACTCAGGGAGAGAAAGGATTTGGAAGGCCACAGCACAGTGATGGTTCTCCAGTGGAGAGATGTCGTTGTAGCGCACCGCCAGCTCAGTGCGAGCGTTAATTTGGTACCTGGTAGATGGATGATGCATAATGTAACTTCAAAGGGTTTCTGTAGTGATTAATGCCTCCCTGAAACTGTAAGTGGATCTCATATATCTAGAGAAGTTGCACCCTTAAAAAACCCTTTTCTACAATATCATATGACAAGAGCTATTAGGTAGAACATGCATTGATGGTGAATGTCCACTAGGTGGATGTATTGCTCCATTTCAAGAACCTTGAGCTGAGGCTGATGTGGGACAGTGCCAAAGGTGACCAACCTGCTGCTTATATTAGTAGATAATAAGAGAAATGTTTGTCTGTCGGTTTGTGTGTTCCACTACTCCTCTGTGGTGCTAAGTCCAGGTCCCGTCAAACTTCCTGTGTGCATGGAAGTTGACCCTAGAATTGCCCTTAAGGTTTATATTTCCTTCAGTCAAGGTCGTTGTGGTCAAATTTAGTTGAATCTGTCTGTTTGTTCCCTTACTCCTCCCAGGTCCTTTCATTGATTTCCATCAAACATGATATTGAATGAGAGTCAACCACAGAATTGGCCTGAATGGATTTGTTTTGTGCCAGATGAAGGTCATTAGGGTCAAAAGTCAAAATCATACGTTTTTCACTTCAGTGTCTACCAAACACATGTAGGTGGGTTCTGGATTGCCCATGTGAGATCAAATTTAACAAAGGCCCATATTGGGGTCAAGGTCATGAGGGTCAAAGGTCAAATTCAAAGTTCTTCACTCCAATTTTCACCAAACGTGGCACAGAACAAGAGGTAAGTCCTGGAATTGCCCAGGTGAGACGTAATGTGCTAAATTCATCAAGGTCAAAGCTTCAAAAGAGTTTTTCTCTCTGATTTTCCCCAAACTTAGCACACATATGTAATACCCCCGTCACACATAGCCGGAATCACACAGAGTGGCATTGGACTTATGAATTGGTGCACATCCGAAACGTGTCAGATTTCAGTTCCAAAACGTTGTGACAGCTATCTGCGAGAGTCCACACAGCTGGTCAAAATCGGCCGGCGGCCCCGAGTGTGATGCATATGTTCAAAACTCTCCAGGTGCCATCAAGATGGGACACCTATCCGACAGCGGTCCATGTATAATCTGACGACTATCTGACCCCATTTTACATATTCTGATGGCATCAAAACAGCATCTGAAACAATCTGATCATGGTTGATTGAGCTCTGAGATTGAATGGTCACAGCAAAGCCTGCCGACATGTTGTGCCACATTTGTCCACCTCCACTGGACCCCCGGCCAGGGAGGGTGAAGGAAATGTTGTTATGTAATAACATGTATGTGGCACTGTGCATGCATCAGAGGCTCGGTGCAGCACTCCGCAACACAGCTGAATGGGAGGTCACCACTGTAACGCCACGTATTATTACACGTAAACCTCCTAATTTTGTAGCAGGTATGATGTGGAAATGCCCAGCACATGATGACATAAATAAACATGTAACTCACCTCCGGTACCTCGCGTTCCACAGTGCAGCCCAGACAGCTGGTCAAGTCCCTTTCACCCTGGCTGCGCTGTGTGCTGGCAACGTCGATCGGATAACAAACATATAATCCACCTCTGGTATGAATAAATCCCATGTGAAGCGCCATCCCACAACGATAATCCAACTGCAGTTGTGTTAAGATGCATATCAAGTAAAATGACAACAAAAACAAGTTTAAAAAAGAGAAAAGAGAAAGTCCACTGACTTCATCTGAAAGCTGCGCACATGTGGGAAGTAGTTGCACTGCCAGCACAGTTCAACAGCAGTCACGGAGTCGAGCTGGATGAATAAAATGTAGCAATGCAAGTATATACTGATCAAACACCTAAAGGGATTTTTCACTGGACTGTACAACAACAGGTGATCACTGACAGTTGTCAACCTGTTTGTGCGCTCTGTGGATGGACAGCTCCTGTGCTCGCGTGTGCCACACGTGTGGCCACACACTCGCACACTGGTTTGATAAGCTGTTCTACACACGCAGGCACACACGGCTCATTCAGCCGCTGTGAACACACGCGCACAGCTGAGTAGGCACACACTCATCACTCGGATCACCTGTTCTATGCACGTACACGCGCGCACTCCATCATGTGAGAAACATACTGATGAGGTCAGTTTGCCGCTGGTGATGTGAGGATGAGTGGAGATTTGATTACGCGGGTGAGTGAGTGACAGCTCCAATGTCAGTGCCTTCTGACAGCAGTCTGTGTCATCTAACTGTTGTCTGAAATGTGTTTTACTAGGGGAGCTACGACCACTACCTTTGCACCCCCTGCCCAGGACTAAACCAAACCAACTTCTTTAGGTTCCTTAGATGACCCGAAAACACAATCAGGATGTTCCCAAAAATAAAAACTGGCCTCAAGCCACTTATCCAAGATGGCCACCAAAATGGGGATTTTCAGTAAAACACTTTTAAACAACATATAAACAACTTAAATATCACAGAGTTTCAATGGGAAGACCATTGCAGGTCACAGCAAACTCATTTGTGCCTAAACTAAATTCATTCATGGGTTTAAGATTCAAAATGGCGTCCAAAATGGCTGCCAATAGACCCTTATCATTAAAATACATAATAGGAAGTTGTTTATATGTTGTTTAAAGGTGTTTTAGTGAAAAAAAAAAATCCAATTTTGGTGGCCATCTTGGACAACATCTTGGATGCCTGGCTTGAGGCCAGTTTTTATTTTTGGGAACATCCTGATTGTGTTTTGGGGTCATCTAAGGAACCTAAAAAAATTGGTTTGGTTTAGTCCTGGGTGGGGGGTGCAAAGGTAGTGGTCATAGCTCCCCTAGTATTTGGGCTGCATCCTGCAGGTGTGCACGAGGCAGTCCAGATATTTGCTGTGTCGGAATTGTTCCTCCACATTCTTGCTATGTGTGATGGGGGCTTAAGTGTTCTGGAATTGCCCAGGCAAGATGAAATTTGCCAAATGTCAATCACTGGAGATGAAGTTATTGAGTTAAAGAACAAAATTTAGGTTTTTCCACTGAATTGTGCACCAAATGTGGCACACATATGGTGGTTGGTTCTAGAATTCCCCAACAAAGTCAAATTTTCCAAAGGTCAATCACTGTGGTCAAGGTCATTTTTGCTTGTCTGTTTGCCAGCCCAGTGTTTCCCAGTGCTGGTCCACTGGATCAAACGTACTACACATTTTCCATTTGCTCCTGAACTAATCAGGGTAGATCAGCTCAGCCAGGTGTGTTCACCTAATCGGCAGCTGACTGAGCACTGGAACACACCTGACTGAGCTGATTCCAGAATAGCTTTGCAAGGTCAGCTATAGGTCAATTATTTGGCTGAAGGCCATGCTCTTTGGGGTAGAATGTCAGATTGCCTTTATTATGTTCATGCCCAGGGATACTATTACCTAGCAGAGCAAAAAGTGTGAGACTCTTACGTGTTGTTGTAACCAGGGTGGTCCAGGTCGTGACAAACAGCTGCTGTCATTAGAATGCCCATATCTGTGAGAGTCAGCTTCTCCTGGACAACAACATGTATGAAGAGTGTTGAAAACAACCTAAAGTTCACTGGTAGGTATTTCCTAAAAGACCAATGTGTCCAGAAAAAATTAATTTTAAGCAATAAATAAATAAATAAATAAATCAGTCAATAAATGTTATACTGATATATGTTTCAGATGCATTAATGCACACACAGATGTGCACCTTACCTGTAGGTTGCAAAGGTGAATCATACCATACATCATCTGACTAACGCAGAAGCAGTGGCGGAAGTTATGGAAAGGGTTGTTACGGTAGTTTTCTTGAATCGCCAGCTAAAAGAAGAATAATTTTTTGGCTTTACAAATTGTAAAGCCGAAAGTAGGTCCAAGTTTAACCCCATGGTCACATTAGCTACAAGAGACAGAGGCAAAGTGACCAGCTGCCATTCATTTTCAGTAAAGCCCAGGTTAAACAGACGGTTTTGTCGGCGGGTAGTACGTAGACCGAAGTTTGCGGTAGTTCCGGCTGTTTTCGCGGTGGAAAGGGGCGGAGCATTTCGCTGGCGTTTTGAGTGCCGTACTAGCCGCAAATATGCGGATAAAACACAGCTAAATCCGCCGAATAAAGCGGAGTTTTGACGCCGTAGCATCCGGCACACGTCAGGCAATGGGGGTTAATACTCAGTTCTATCCTTTACAATCACAGGTTAAGACGCGCGTGAGAACGGCGGTGTTCTGCTGCCGCCGATAATGCCCTGTGTACCGCTGGATTTATCCAGGCAAATCCTGCGTTACTCCAGGAACTTTTGCTTATAGGCACCGCCCCCAGAGTATAATAGGCTGAAGCAGCTGTCAGTGCAGGGGGAGGGAGTGACAGGGAGCTCATCTCTCAGCCTTTTCTTTTCTCTCCTTTTCCCCTCCTCAACATGTTGCTCGTTTCCACCACAGGGCTACCCTCTGCTTCTGAACCAGACCTCTTGGTAAGTCCTTGCTGCTACCAATTTTATTTTAGGAGGCATACTGGAGCTTTTCTGCAAAAATATCTGGAGCTGGCCGCGAGTGAGAGACCTGCATGCAGCGCGCTAGCGTTTTTATACTGACCGCCGCCTATCAGCCGTTTGGAACACCGTCAACTGGGAGGTGGCATTTAGAACAGTTTACTGTCCGCTAGTGCCGCCGTTTTGTCTGCCTCTGTCGCCAGTTAAAACGCCTTTGAGGACGCCGATGTGGGCTCTATCGCCGTTTTACACGCCGTTGGTTAGGGGTACAACGCCGGCCGCCAATTACGGCGGTGTAAACTGCGGCACTACAGAAAGGGGCGGGATGACACGGCGATTAAAAAGTATCAAACGCAGTTGTTCGCGTTGTCTCCATCGTCAGGCTACTTCTCCGGGAGCGCTCCCGGAATTATTTGACATGTTGAATAATTTTTTCGACGATTCCCAGTGAAGCCGGAACCAAACCACGCCCCCGTGCGCCGGCATTAACTACGGCGTTTGATCCCTAAAACGGCCCGGAGGGGGCAAAATCTCTGCCGGGACGCTTCCGGGAGAGTTTACCATCTATGTGTAACGGGACATAAGAGTGAGAATTTTACCAGCTAGGTAAAATGTTTCATGCAAATTCTCAGCAGTGTGACACGGCGACTGCAAATTTGAGTGAAGGCAGCATAATGGCAGCATGATGCAAGTTGGTTGGTTGCTCAAAAATAGAGGTTTTTCTGTATAAATCTAATACGTTTGGCTTTTTTTTTTCTCTTACATTTTGTAAAGGTTAGTGAGAAATAAACACTTTTAAATTTAAAAGCCCTGTTTTTAAAGCAGATAGTACCTCTGATGTTATTTACAAGACATCATACTACTAAGCAGACATTAGCAAGCTAACTGGCGATACAGTAGTGTCACCTTGATACGTTTTACTGAAGCAAATCAATCTAACTTTGACGGAAGAAAAGCTCACTGTGACTGTGCTGTGTTGCCCTGCCCTATATAATTGATCATATTCCTGTAATCACGTGACGTCACCATGTGTTTGGCACACCTGGAAACGCCATCAAGCGACAAACGGCAAATACTTGGTGCCTTCATTTGTAGCTAATCTGACCGTAGGGTGAATCTTGTGATTATTTCTTCATTTGGGCTTGAACTATATGCTCCAAAAGACACCTCTGTCCTGTAAATCTAGTTCAAGTACTCTGCATTAATAACTAATTAATGTTCAAATGTTTATAACTAATCAATGTGATCATTCATCGTTTTACCAGCCAACGTTTGAGGGTGATTGGATTCATATTGAATTCCTTCACCAGTCCCAAGTCATGGTACATATACTCCAGACAGCTCAACATCTACAGCCACAGAGAATGAGAAAATAAATTGAAGATTCAAAAATACATTAATTAGAATTATTAAATGTTCAAAGTGGAATTTCTTGGACATGGAGCGAGCGAACAGCAGTTATATGTCAGAAAATAATCTGGAGTGAAAACAATGATGTCGACAAACCTCATTGTGTTCCCAGTGCCAGACATCGAATGTTGGCTTTTTCAGTGCATCCACCGTCTCCTGAGAGAGTGTGTACTGTACACACATAAAAAACAAACAAACAAAACCATGAGAACTTTAAAACCAGTCAGACTGCAGAATTGATACTTTTCTAACATCGATGAAAGCATGAATCCCAGCAGATGTACCTTTGGGTAATTGGGGACGTTCGTCTTGGTGTGACCATCCATCCATCATCTGAGAAGCTGTATTTGCACTGGCAGCTTACTCTGATGTCAGATAAGACAAAGGCAGAATGAATTTTGACACTTGAATTTGGTTTTGGGTGGCACGGTGGTGGTTCACAACAAGAAGGTCATGGGATCGCTTCCCACCTGCTGTGAGGAATTTGCATGTTCTTCCTGTGTCTGCGTGGGTTCCCTCTGGGTGCTCCGGCTTCTTCCCACTTCCAAAGACATGCAGGTACGGTGAACTGGTCACTCTAAATTGAAGGTTGGTGTGAGTTTGTCTGTTTAGGGTGTACCCCAGGTCACGCCCTATGACTGCTGGGATAGGCTCCAGCCACCCCCACCCCCCACCCCGTCCCTCTTGACTGGAGTAAGTGGGTATAGGAAGTGAATGAATGCGTTTTTGGTTTCCTTGTGGTGTGTTGAAGTGGTGCTTGATTTGATCTTCGTTTACCTCCCACCAGCTCTTGACGTCATCTCATCTCTGAGTTTCTTCAGGTCATTTTTACACTTCTCAATCTCCACCACCTTCAGCCTTCCACTGAAACAATACAACAAAAGCCTCCAGTGGAGTGCAGACACACAGCTACGTATCAAATGTCACAGTTTGGCTTCACTTTAGCAACATGAAAAATCATTCATCTGCATTTTATGGTTGAAGTTTCATGCATCCTATTTGTGCATCTAGAATCTTTCCTCCTATAAGTAAACCTCAAGACTAAGACGGCTTGTTTTAGACTTCAGTGAGCTATACCCCCCCCCCTCTAAAAGTAGTGTGGGAGTGGACAGGAGCAGCTCCTTAACATTTAAAACAACAAACACAATCATTTTTAATTTTTTTTTTAAGAGAACTGAATATATATTTGCATGTTTGACATTTCCTTGTTATACTTATTTTATTTTGTTATTGGGAGTACAGCCAAAGCAGATGGTCACCCCACTGAGTCTGAGAAGCTTCAGGTTTCTACCTGTCATCAGAAAATGCCTGAAGAAGTTTTCCTTTCCCGAATTTGCCAATGTGCTTGCACAGAGGGTGGATAAGGTTAGACCTAAAGCCTTGGTCACACTGAATAATGAGCCACGTAGCGTGTCGTTTTTGGTACGAATGGAGTTATTCAAGAAATATGGGAGAATAGTGGCTCTTAGAGGCAGATTATTCAGCTAATGAGGCTTATCTCTGAGTGTGGCACTAATTTTGTGAAGTTCAAAATTGAGCACAAACAAAGCGGAGTGATTTGTGTACTATGAGGACAAATGAGGATGTTAGAGACATGTTACATGTCACCACTAACATGTTAGGATGTTAGTAGTGAGGACGAGGCTGTTAGAGACCCATTATCCGAGTATGTGGTGGCTACGAGGACAGGACAGGTTACCTGCAACAGAGCAGGTTCCACTCTGAGAAAGCCCTTGTAGCCTTTTTTTAACATCTGTTTCAATTTTTTTCAATTTCAACTTATTTTCATTTATGTACCGACAAATCACAACAAAGTTGCCTCAGTGCACTTCACACAATTAAGGTCTAACCTTACCAACCCCCAGAGCAAGCACACAGGCCACAGTGGTAAGGAAAAATTCCCTCTGAGGAAGAAACCTCAAGCAGACCAGACTCAAAGAGGTGACCCTCTGCTTGAGCCATGCTACTGACACAAATTACAAAATAATTTACAAAATGAATATACAGGACAAGAGGGGTTTAGAAACAGACACCACACCCATCTCTGGATGCAGCTGCACCTCAAACAGAGAGAAAAACAGAATCAGGCATCAGAAAGACAAATACAGTATATTTGTCAGCATTAAGCAACAAGAAAAACAGAGCCCTAAGCTTCACTAAAATACCCAGACATTAGATAAAGTTGAGCCCCAGCCCTCTATATTTACTAATAAAATGAAATTAAAAGAGGAAAAAGTGTAGAACTATACTATGCCAGTATGCTAGCCATACGAAAGGGCAAATAAATGCGTCTTAAGTCTGGACTTGAAAGTCTCTGCAGAATCTGTTTTATTTATGTAGGGAGATCATTCCACAGAACAGGGGCACGATAAGAGAAAGCTCTGTGACACACAGACGTCTTATTCACCCTAGGGACACAAAGTAGTCCTGCACCCTGAGAACGTAAAGCCCGGGCCGGTACGTAGGTTTAATTAGGTCAGCTAGGCAGTTTCTTGCAATTCCTCAGAAGAACATCATATATGTGGCTCATTATTCAAATAATCACTGAAATTTCTGACAATCCATATGTGGCTCATTATTCATTATTATTCAGTCTGACCAAGGCTTTATGCTTGTGAAGTGCCTTGGGGCAATTTATACATTAATTTGATGCTGAACAAATTATCTGTATTGAATAAATATAATTATTTTTTTTTGAATGTAGTACTTCAGTGTCTATAATGTATTTTTTTAATTTAAAACAAAATATGTTTTGAATATAGCTAAAAGGTGTATAAAGACTATTATAAGCATCTTTTTGTTTTCTGTCCCCAAGATAATACATTTTAAAATTTAGAAAAATACCATATTTAAATTTTTTTCTTTCTCTATTTTTTATAACAAAATTGGAATGAAGATCATGGAGTTTGGGTCTGTAGCACAGAAAAAGCAGGTTGCATGGTTTTTGATGTGTCCACTTACGCTCCACTCTCTTCTCCAGCATGGCCAGTCTGTTGGTGACCTCAGTCTTTAGCTCATGAATCCGAAAGGCTCTGTGAGAGGAAAACAGATGAGTGAGACACACAGTGTTCAGCTCTGACTGTCTGTGGCAGGTCATTGCTGCAATATGGGCTTGTGGGAAGGCTGCTGGACTACTTTCGAGGTTTCCCAGATGTAAACAAGAAGACATCCAACATGGCACAAAGCCAAACGCATGCATCAGTGAGCAGTGGCGACCAGTACAGGATGGAGTGAGACACTGATGGCCCATCTTGACAGTATCAATCAATCAATTCAATCAATTTTATTTATATAGCGCCAAATCACAACAAACAGTTGCCCCAAGGCGCTTTATATTGTAAGGCAAGGCCATACAATAATTACGTAAAAACCCCAACAGTCAAAATGACCCCCTGTGAGCAAGCACTTGGCGACAGTGGGAAGGAAAAACTCCCTTTTAACAGGAAGAATCCTCCAGCAGAACCAGGCTCAGGGAGGGGCAGTCTTCTGCTGGGACTGGTTGGGGCTGAGGGAGAGAACCAGGAAAAAGACATGCTGTGGAGGGGAGCAGAGATCAATCACTAATGATTAAATGCAGAGTGGTGCATACAGAGCAAAAAGAGAAAGAAACACTCAGTGCATCATGGGAACCCCCCAGCAGTCTAAGTCTATAGCAGCATAACTAAGGGATGGTTCAGGGTCACCTGATCCAGCCCTAACTATAAGCTTTAGCAAAAAGGAAAGTTTTAAGCCCTAACCTTAAAAGTAGAGAGGGTGTCTGTCTCCCTGATCCGAATTGGAGCTGGTTTCCACAGGAGAGGAGTCTGAAAGCTGAAGGCTCTGCCTCCCCATTCTACTCTTACAAACCCTAGGAACTACAAGTAAGCCGTGCAGTCTGAGAGCGAAGCGCTCTATTGGGGTGATATGTACTATGAGGTCCCTAAGATAAGATGGGACTGATTATTCAAAACCTTATAAGTAAGAAGAAGAATTTTAAATTCTATTCTAGAATTAACAGGAAGCCAATGAAGAGAGGCCAATAGGGGTGAGATATGCAGTAGGTGCAGAACAAATGGTGCAAAGCGACGCAAATGCTTTTGGGTTACTGTCCAAGCTCTATTCTGCAAAGCTGTGCGTGTGCCTACCACAAATAATTCACCTCAATCAGAATAATTCCCTTTAAACTAAAGTATTCCAGGTTCCCAGCCCTGTGGTTATCAATGGATAAAATTATCAGATTAGCGCCAACATGTCACAGCACAGCACCAGACAGTGGCTACCAAAGCTCCCTGAGGTGAAGCAATGCAGCAGCAAAATAAAGACGTGTTTTTCCATTTTCCATAAGGGGTGTTCCATTATGGAGCAATATCACTTCAATTTGCAACCTCACACCATAAATGCTGCATGTTAGATGTAACAGCTTTAAACACGGCTATATACAGTTATGCTCTAAAGTTTACATACCCTGGCAAAAAGTTTGTTTTTTGGTCATTTTTCAGAGAATATGCATGATAATACAAATTTTTTTATTTTTTATTTAGAGTGCCACACTGTTTGTATTTCTTTGTAATTGATGTAAATAAAGTCCAAGACATATTCAGTGGCAGCTTTACCACCAGAGAGCCTCATCCACAACAACCACAAAAGACTCCAAGCTGTCATTGATGTTAAAGAGGGCAACACACAGTATTAAGAACAGGGGTATGTAAACTTCTGATCAGGGTCATGGCATGTCTGAGTGTTGCACTCTTTAACTAAAGAAATACACCTCGGTTAGTGTGTTTATTTCAATAGCAAAGGGACAAGCTGTAAGGGCTTCCTTATTTCATTCCTGGATTAATGTAAGACAAATGACATGACAAATAAATTACAAGAATAAGAAAAATGCTGAACTTGGGAACTAGTTACACAAACAACACATCAGTTACACAAACAACACATCACTTCTGGCTGTTTGTTCCCCACTTTCTACGTGCTGGAGTATAAACATGGAAGCTTTTTAGATGAAACATGTATCCGCTCTGAAAGGTGAAGGTAACAACCACCAAACAGCGCAAACATATAGATATGATTACCTGGTGAACTGATCAGCACCCTGCGATAACACATTCTGAACACGTCCTCCTTCTCTGCAGGCATAAAGCCATCAGATTCATCAATCACACAGTGAAGTTTAGAACGAGACAAAATGGGCAAACAGGTTATGAAAAACAATTAAAAAGCTGAAAATTGGTGTGTGCAGTCCTCTTTGAAGGTTTTGCCTCATGACATCATGAAATTGCCTTATATATATATGTTGATTTGATTATTTGTGAAGAAACAGCCATACAGTGTTTTCAAACATTGCCTAGAAAGTCAATTAAAACAACAGCATCCTGACTCTACATGTCTGAATCCTGACATCCACTAAAAAAATGTCATGTGCCCCCACTGGTGTTTAAGTTGGTGTATGGTTTTATACTCGTCGTGGCAATGCCTCAGTGGTGAGGAACATTGTTTCTTGGTCAATGTCTAGGTGGGATGATGGAATTCTACATACAGAGTTTGATCCAGAGATGCCTGTGCGTGGGTTTGTTTAACGTGGGACTGTCGTTGCACGCTGACAAACACACAGCCATCAACAGATTCTTAGCCTGGTCTGATGGCTGGGAAATTCCAAATGATCGAGGTCTGAGGGCCTGCTGCAGCCTTCATCCACCTTCGCAGCTGGAGGGTTACAAGCCATCGCCTCCTCTGTCCAATCCACCGTGAGGACATCTTGTTTTACAGAGCTCCACTAGCCATCTCTTGTTCAGGGTTCCTACTGGGCATTAACGGTTACCGTAGTAGCCACAGGGCACACAAGGTTCCCCAGTATATTTCACCCCAACAGGCAACCCTGACTTGATCCATTACCCAGATGTCACAATGCAGATAAGGGTTGGATGTTTTGCTCTCTGGTCTACTTGCAAGTGGATCATTAGGGGTTGGCCAATTGGTTTAAATGCTCCCTGCCAGAATTTTGACAAGAAGCAAGCAAAAAATGTAAACCACATTACAATGATTTTGGCCTCCCTTCTTGGCTTCTCCCTCCCTCTTGTCGTCCTTTGTTGACTGATTCTGCTCTTTTTCTCTTTGTCGAGGCACTGACAACACCAATGATGGCTCCTGGACCTACACCTCAGGGCGTTGGACTGATTGGATGACACGCTTGTTGCACCACTGCCCGGAGGTCATGCCTCTATAGTCAACAAGGCTGGAAATGGACACCTACGTTTAGAGACCCAAGACAATCTCTGCTTTAGTTTCAATAAGGACGCAGTTTTTGTTGCTCTATTTTTTTCTGTTTCTAAAGAAATGCTTTGTTTCAATTTGTAAAAACCTCAAACTGTTAGAATGGCCTAAGCGTGGGCACCCTCTGTGTCTGGTCTGCTTGAGGTTTCTTCTTCATTATCATCAGAGGAGTTTTTCCTTGTCACTGTGCACTGTGTGCTTTGCTTGGGGGGTCGGTAAGGGTAGACCTTACTCGTGTATAGCGCCTTTGAGGCAGCACTGTTGTGATTTGGTGCTATACAAAATATAATAATGAATTGAATTCTTTTGGTATGCGGTGTATTGGCCCAAATTTTCAAAAGGATACTTCCTCTAGACGTATCCCCTACATCACAAGAAATGGTGTCAATCAGATGAGGCGTTCTTTATTTTAAGTTGCACTCTTTACATCATGATGTCACAACAGCAAAAGTTCAAGGAGTGTCCAGTCAGGTCCAGATGTATCTGGACAGCAACACAGTTTTGTAATTTTTTTCTCTGTACACCACCACAATGAAGCTGAAATTAAACAACCCAACACGAGCTTGGATGTGCAACAATTTGTCAGAAGGCACCAGGGAAACTCAACCAAGATTTGATCCTTCTTGTTCCACTGATGTTCTCCCTCAATAAAAGTTGCACTGTGCAAGGTTTTTTTACAGTCACAGCCACAGAAGCCTATGACTCCTTCGCATTGTCGTGAGTGTCTTGGTGGTTCTCCCTCATCTGTCTGTTTTTTCCACTGTCACTCAATTTTCTGAGAACTTCCTAATCCAGACAGATTTTTCACAACAGCACCATACTGTTTGTATTTTTCTTAATGATTGTCGGAAATTAATTTAATTTATTAATTTATATAGCGCCAAATCACGACAAAGTCGCACCAAGGCGCTTCACATAATTCACAACACAAATTAATCTAAATTCAAAATTAAAAGCAAGAAAAGCACAGTAAAAGATAAAAACACAGTAGAATAAAAAGAAATTACAAAGCAAACACAAACAGATTAAAAAATTAATGATAAGACAGTCTAAAAAAGTGGGTCTTCAGTCTTGATTTAAAAATCTCCACCGTGTCAGACTGCCGAATAACAGCAGGTAGATCATTCCAAGAGCCGGACCACGGTAGGAGAAGGCTCTATACCCCACAGACGTTTTGTTCATCCTCGGGAACACACAGAAGCCCTGCGCCCTGCAAACGCAAAGGCCCTCGCAGGTACGTAGGGCTTAACCAAGTCCGCCAAGTAGGAAGGCGCCAGTCCATGAACAATTTTATAAACCAACAATAAAACTTTAAAATCCAATCTGGCAGAAACCGGTAGCCAATGAAGGGATGCCAGAATGGGAGTAATTGTGGGAAAGTGTAGTGACACGGACCCACAACAGGGGGCGTAAATGAACGGACAATAGAGGAAGTTAATGTGAACACTTTACTGTTGTGAATGTCACAACCACACACAGCAGATTATAGAATAAATACAAGTCAATGAATGAAGGTGTCGTGTGGGCAGGATCCGACGATAGGAGACGTCCATCTGGAGATGAACCGGAACCACACGATTTCCACCGCCACCGAACCCGAAGGATACGGGAGCCGCCAAGTCCCGAAGTCCCCAGGTGGCCACCGTCTCAACGTGTCGGATCTGGTACTGCTGGCGGAGAACAAAGACAGTCAAGTGTGGGTGTGTATACACCCCGTAACAATAACGGTGGGAATTCCACCTCCACCTCTAACACACACTCGTGCAGCGTCTGAGTACCACTTATCTGGTGGGAAGTAGGACGAAACAGTCGCAAACCCACGCCGGTCCTCTGGGTAGACAGCTGCAACACAATAGCTCTTGGAATCAATCAATATAGTACGCAGGCAGAGAAAGTTACCTCTCAAAGAAGTACGATATCTCGGCAACGTGGTGGAGGTGTTATCCTGCTTTTATCCGGGGAGAAGTGCAGATGTCATAGTTGATGAGTGACAGCTGTCACCTCGGCTGTTCCTGTAAGGCGGCAGCGCCCCCTTGTACCTGAAGCCCGCACTTCAGGCAGGGCGCCCTCTAGTGGTGGGCCAGCAGTACCTCCTCTTCTGGCAGCCCACACAACAGTAATGTGGTCAAACCTTCTACTTTG
Organism: Thalassophryne amazonica; assembly: GCF_902500255.1. NCBI lineage: Eukaryota > Metazoa > Chordata > Actinopteri > Batrachoidiformes > Batrachoididae > Thalassophryne > Thalassophryne amazonica. Next base: position 28,381,450 of record NC_047106.1, read on the forward strand.
TGTCAAAATTCTGGCAGCAGCATTCTGCACCAACTGAAGTCCTTGAATGCTAGACTGCGGCAGACCAGAAAATAAAGCATTACAATAATCCAATCTAGAAGAGACAAATGCATGAATCAGAGTCTCAGCATCAGCCATAGACAGGATGGGGTGAATCTTTGCTATATTTCTCAGATGAAAGAAAGCAGTCCTCGTAATATCCCTAATGTGGAGGTCAAAGGACAACGTAGGATCAAAGATTACCCCAAGGTTCCTCACTTTGTCAGTATGATGTATAACACATGAACCTAGACTAAGCGCCAGCTGATCAAATTGGTGCCGATGTCTTGCTGGGCCAAGAACCATCATTTCAGTCTTATCAGAGTTCAAAAGTAGAAAGTTGCTAGACATCCAACTTCTCACTGCTGCAAGACAGTCCTGTAAAGATTTTATGTGGACAGGATTTCCAGCAGCTATCGGCATATACAACTGAGTATCATCAGCATAACAATGAAAAGCAACCCAGAAACGCCGCAGAATGTTCCCAAGGGGTGCCATATACAGGGAAAAAAGCAAGGGACCCAGAACGGATCCCTGCAGAACTCCAAACTTCATGCCCTTAAAGTCAGAGGTAGTGTCATTGCACAAAACACAATGGGAACGACCAGACAGATAAGACGTCAGCCACACAAGAGCAGTTCCAGTAATCCCGAAACAGTTTTCTAGCCTATCAAGTAGAATATGATGATCAACTGTGTCAAACGCAGCACTGAGATCCAACAACACCAATGCTGTAGTAGTATCCGAGTCCATTGCTCACAGAAGATCATTAACTACTTTAATAAGTGCTGTTTCTGTGGAGTGATGTCTTCTAAGAGCAGACTGCAGTGGCTCAAAAAGGTCATTCTCAGTAAGATAGTCCACAAGCTGCCGTGAAACCACCTTTTTCCAGAATTTTAGAGCAGACTGATAGATTTGATATCGGCCCTATAATTTTTCAATTCACCAGGATCAAGATTAGATTTCTTGAGTAGTGGTTTAACCACTGCAGATTTAAAACAATTTGGAACAGATCCAGAGTTTAAAGAAAGGTTAACAATTTCCAGCACAGTCGGCCCAAGAATGGGCCAAAGATCCTTAAACAATTTTGTTGGTATAGGATCAAATAAACAAGTTGTGCTTCCAGTAGACATCACGAGTTTCGTCAGCACACCTTGTGAGATACTGTTAAATTCCGTGAATATAGGTAGCACCTCAGTAGTAGTCCCCAGCTCAGTAGCTAGATACAATGATTCAACCAAAGTATGCTGAGATGTGCTCAACCTAATATCTTCTATTTTCTTTTCGAAATAGTCCAGAAAGTCCTGCGCTGAAAAGGAGAACGACCAACAGGTGGCTGTCCATGAATAAGAAATGCCACCGTATCAAACAAGAACTTTGAGTTATGCTTGTTTTGTTGATCAATTCAGAATAATATGCCTGCTTCGTAGCCAATAAAGCATGCTTATATCTAAAATAGCTTCAACGGCCACGCAAGGTGAAACACCTCTAGTTTGGAACTACGCCATTTCCGTTCCAACCCTCTAGCCTTCTTCCTAAGGTCACGCAAATAACTATTGAACCAGGGTGTCTGTGCTTTGGGAAGGCGTGGTTTAATAGAGGAGGCGCAATCTTATCAAATGTGGTTTTTAGCACTAAATTCAGGCTATCTGCAAGACTGTCTACTGACTGAAATTTCATCAAGCTTGAAGTTAGGATTTCAGGTAGTCTTGCTTCGAGTTCAGTCAAAGTTGAAGGTTTAATTTGTCACCGCAATGATAGGCAAGGTTGTTGCTCCACTAAACGCGGCAGCGTAATTGTAAACCTAATAAGCGAGTGGTCAGAGACCGCTGATGCAAGAGGCAGGATGTCGATATTTGTGACAGCAAGGCCACGTGCAAAAACCAATCCAGAGTATTACCACTGATACGAAATCAAGTCTAAGACATACTCACCGATTTGAAATGTTTGTGTATCAATCACTTGACTTGGTGAAAGAAGGCTGGCCGTAGAAATGATGATTTGTATTAAAAAATAATCCTTATTTACTTCATCCAATTACTTAGGGCTCCTTCACACATAACACGATTGAGGCAGAATGGCACACGAAGGAGGAATCAAATGCCACTCCTGAAAAATCGACGCCCCCCTCAAATGGCCTCGTACAGCTGTCACTACAACCATTTGCACACACCAGCGGCCAGAAGACACCAAGTGCTCTGCGCATGCTCATTCATCCCCCTCTCAGCAGGTCTCAGCAAATTCCAAGTGTCGCACACGAACATCCAACACTTCTCGCTGGACACTTAGAAAAGGGCGGGGCTATTCACGCTCCTGGTATGATAGTAGACAGCAGGCGACCACATTCGAGCTGTGTGTCAAATTTGTCTAAGTGCAACACGAGTGTGGCGTCACCTAGAAACACACATGGGCACGACTGTGCCGAAGGCCCCCCCATACACACCATGAATCCAACATTGTCAGCTGTGGCTGAGGGTCCCAGAGTCCAATCGCTGTCCAGTGCAGTGCACTGCTGAAACAGCTGACCGCTGTATACTACAGCTCAGCTGGTGAACATGCAATGCATGTGTGGACGGGCGCTCACGCCCTCAGCACATGTTGATAATTAGGTACCGATACGATTGCATGAGGACCGGCCAGCAGGAGATTAAATAAAACTACAGACAGGCGTGCATGATACCTCAGTGACGGTATTGTGCATGCCTGTCTATGACTGATGCTGAGACCTTGATACATGCGTTTATTTCTTCCAGACTAGATTATTGTAATGCTTTATTTTCTGGCCTGCCACAGTCTAGCATTCAGGGACTTCAATTGGTACAGAATGCTGCTGCCAGACTTTTGTCACAAAGTAGAAGGTTTGACCACATTACACCCATTCTAGCATCCCTTCATTGGCTACCAGTTTCTGCCAGATCGGATTTTAAAGTCTTATTGTTAGTTTATAAAATTGTTCACAGACTGGCACCTTCCTACCTGGTGGACTTGGTTAAGCCCTACGTACCTGTGCGGTCCTTGCGTTCGCAAGGTGCAGGGCTTCTGTGTGTTCCGAGGGTGAACAAGAAGTCTGTGGGGTATAGAGCCTTCTCCTACCGTGGTCCGACTCTTTGGAATGATCTACCTGCAGTTATTAAGCAGTCTGACACGGTGGAGACTTTTAAATCAAGACTGAAGACCCACTTTTTTAGACTGTCTTATCATTAATCTAATTTGTTTTTATGTTTACTTTGTAATTTCTTTTTAATTCTACTGTGCTTTATCTTTTATTGTGCTTTTCTTGATTTTAATTTTGATTTTAAATTACTTTGTGTTGTTATGAATTGTGTGAAGAGTCTTGGGGCGACTTTGTCATGAGTTGGCACTATATAAATTAATAAATTGAAATTAAACTGAATTAAATTGACAGTGTGTCCCTTCCGACAGCAGGTGGAATGCTTCACAGTTCCCCATTTAATTTTTGGTTCGCGGATTTTCTTCTGGTTTCTGCGTCTTTCGTGTTCTGTGTGAACTGGCCCTTATGGAGAGACTGTCTCTAATTCTGAAATAGTTTGTAATATTTTTGTTGCACCCCTTGAATTAAAGCTGAAATTCTACCCATGAACACATCTTCATTCTGATGGTGTTCAGAGGTAAAATCACAAAAAAGAATTGCAGCGAGCAGTTTTCAGCTTTTAACATTTTTCTCCCATTAGCAAAAAATAATAATATATAACTAACATTTTTACAGTATTATTATTGATGTTGGTTCATATCAGTGGACCATGTACTAGACAGTTAAACAATTCAAGGAAGTAATTCAACTTTACCTCCAAGCTGGTTGCTGGACAAAGGGACGACTTTATACAAGAAGCTGTAAGAAGACAGCGAGACAAACATTATTCCTGATTCCAAACTTTGCTTGAACACTGAGGCCACAGTGACGGACCCGTCATCGTAGCCGCAACTTATGTTCCTTGTGTTTTGTTCCTATGTAGGGTTTTGTCATTTTTGTAGTTATTATTATTATTATTATTATGCATACATTTAGTTTTGTTTTTATATTGCCCCTGGGGGTTTGTTAATATGTTGTTTCTGATTATTTCCTTTGTCTCCAATTTTAATATTTATCTGTTTTTTTTTTTGTTTTTTGGTGTCCTCTTGATCTAACATAGTTTTTATTCCTTCATGTTACTTTCTAGGTTACATTGTTCTGGTCTTTCTGCTACACATTTTGGTTGAATAATCCCATTGACGCTTAGCATTACAATAATTTTGTTCATTTCCCATGCCTCTGTTTTGTTTAATAATTCTGTTCTTCCTCATGTTGTCTTTTTTGTTGGTTTGTTTATTCTGTTATTGCTGGTGTGTGTGTACACTTTGGTAATTATTTTTTTTTTCTTGTATTTTTTAACAACTCTGGGCATATATTTGCATCTGGGTTTTTTGGTATATTTATTCCATTTTCACATCATATTTTGGTTTGACAATTTCTTCATGTCAGGTTTAAAAAACAACTTTGTTTCTCTTTTTGTTGTTTGCCTTTCTGGTTTGTTGTCGTCAGTTTTCTTTGTGTTCATTATTCCTCTGCATTTATAGTTTCTCTTGGGTTTATTATTCCTCCATGTTTATGGGTGGTTACAGTACTACAATGTATATAATTTTTAGTGTTTTGTTCTTCTTTGATTTTTTCCCCCCTCAGTATTAACACTTGCCTTATGTTGACATCACCTTCCTTTCTGTTTTTGTGCTTTACATCCAGTTCTTGCACACCTGTTTTTAATCCCACCAAATTCACCCTTCTGTTTTCAACCCTCTTCTCTATCTGTCAGGGTTACTACCATATGTCCATTTAAACTGTGTCCATTTTTTATTATCTGCTCGTGTTTCATTGTTACTGCCTTTGTATTTCCGGTGTTTAGCTTCTCCCTTGAGCTTGCCATTTTTCCTAGCGTTTGACTGTATTTGATATACTATCTCTGATCTCTGTTGTCTCCTGGAATTCCCTTGTGAATGCCCTCACGTATACCTCAGCTCTTCGTTTGATCTTCTGTGCATGACCCCAGACCGTCCCTTTTATTTGATAATACAACTTAGAATTCTCCAGCTTGTCTGTTCTCTACACTGGGGTCAGCTCAGTCCTCTGAATGATGAAACTACTTTGTCCTTCCAGATTTAAAAACACAGGCTCTTCTTTGAAAAAGCACCAATTTCAAAATAATGATGTTTAAATGAGACAAAATGTGCCAGTGCAGATGTTGATAACCAACAACAAAAAAATATCTGAATGTATTGTGATAATGTATAAATGCAGCGTGGTGATGTTACTTTGGAGAGTTTGTGGGCATGGTGGGATCGATGGAGACTAAGGCTCCTTCTGGGTCCACCATCATAATGGCAGTGTTCCTGTATCAGGTGGAGGAGAGGAAAAATGTAAATTGTTAAGGAGACACTCTCACATTTCTACTTAGATTTGTGTCAGTATTAATTTAAGATAGCTTCAAACTAGATTTTGTGTTGAATTTAAGAAATGATCATTTTCCGTTGTGCACACCTGCTTGTAATTCTAAAAAACTTCTTCAGTCTCTTTGCTCACAAAAAAGATGGCAAAGCTGCTTAAAAGATAAATATGACTTGTGAAATTTTTAATCTGCTGTTTTTGTAAAAAATGTAACATCCTAATCCCAGAAAAAAATACTTTTTTTTTCAGATAATCTCGTACTCTTAGTTCAAGAAATCTGAACAAGTAATTTCACTAAAACAAAACAACAACAACAACAACAAAAACATAAAAAGCAATAATTAAAAAAAATCTGCCAGTGGAACAAGTGAAAACTTGCTGAAAATGTCTTTGAACAAAATTAATTTTCATCTTAATTTTACAAACACTGTAAGTGCTGCATCTTACAAATAGCATCTTAAAAATCTAATAGTGAGTCAAAAAGCTTGTTTCATCTCAGATATTTTCAAGATTATTTCACCCTAAGATATGTAAGATGTATTATCTATGAACAAGTCTTGCTGAATTTTTGTTTAAGTGATTGTGCTTTATATTAAGCATAATTACATATTAATGAGAAATTAGACAAACCTGGCAACATTTTAAGTTTTTGCAGTGTTACTGTTAGTAGAATATTATCATGTCATCTGATGCATTTGATAATATTTACTTTAACCAAAGATTACACTGAATGTAAAAACACTTTAGAATGCACCATTTAACACAGAATTTTAAGGTTTCCCTTCCAGACTCCCCTCTTTGATTGCATCGTAACTTCGGCGACACCAGACCACTTCACTCACTTGGCCAAATTTGCTCCCGTTGCCAGTGTTGAAGGCTTTTTCCTCTCATGACTTAACAGAGGTGGGAGTAAGTCACCATTAAGTCACTCTCAAGTCATGAATCAGCAAGTCCCAAGTCAAATCTCAAGTCATAATGACCATCAATTGTTTGCAAGCTGACTTGCGACTTGACTTGGGACTTGCAGATTCATGACTTGAGAGTGACTTGACAGGACTGCATTTAATATACAACCCCTGGCAAAAATTATGGAATCACCGGCCTCGGAGGATGTTCATTCAGTTGTTTAATTTTGTAGAAAAAAAGCAGATCACAGACATGACACAAAACTAAAGTCATTTCAAATGGCAACTTTCTGGCTTTAAGAAACACTATAAGAAATCAGGAAAAAAAAATTGTGGCAGTCAGTAACGGTTACTTTTTTAGACCAAGCAGAAGGAAAAAAAATATGGAATCATTCAATTCTGAGGAAAAAATTATGGAATCATGAAAAACAAAAGAACGCTCCAACACATCACTAGTATTTTGTTGCATCACCTCTGGCTTTTATAACAGCTTGCAGTCTCTGAGGCATGGACTTAATGAGTGACAAACAGTACTCTTCATCAATCTGGCTCCAACTTTCTCTGATTGCTGTTGCCAGATCAGCTTTGCAGGTTGGAGCCTTGTCATGGACCATTTTCTTCAACTTCCACCAAAGATTTTCAATTGGATTAAGATCCGGACTATTTGCAGGCCATGACATTGACCCTATGTGTCTTTTTGCAAGGAATGTTTTCACAGTTTTTGCTTTATGGCAAGATGCATTATCATCTTGAAAAATGATTTCATCATCCCCAAACAGCCTTACAATTGATGGGATAAGAAAAGCGTCCAAAATATCAACATAAACTTGTGCATTTATTGATGATGTAATGACAGCCATCTCCCCATTGCCTTTACATGACATGCAGCCCCATATCATCAATGACTGTGGAAATTTACATGTTCTCTTCAGGCAGTCATCTTTATAAATCTCATTGGAAAGGCACCAAACAAAAGTTCCAGCATCATCACCTTGCCCAATGCAGATTCGAGATTGATCATTGAATATGACTTTCATCCAGTCATCCACAGTCCACGATTGCTTTTCCTTAGCCCATTGTAACCTTGTTTTTTTCTGTTTAGGTGTTAATGATGCCTTTCGTTTAGCTTTTCTGTATGTAAGTCCCATTTCCTTTAGGCGGTTTCTTACAGTTCGGTCACAGACGTTGACTCCAGTTTCCTCCCATTCGTTCCTCATTTGTTTTGTTGTACATTTTCGATTTTTGAGACATATTGCTTTAAGTTTCCTGTCTTGACGCTTTGATGTCTTCCTTGGTCTACCAGTATGTTTGCCTTTAACAACCTTCCCATGTTGTTTGTATTTGGTCCAGAGTTTAGACACAGCTGACTGTGAACAACCAACATCTTTTGCAACATTGCGTGATGATTTACCCTCTTTTAAGAGTTTGATAATCCTCTCCTTTGTTTCAATTGACATCTCTCGTGTTGGAGCCATGATTCATGTCAGTCCACTTGGTGCAACAGCTCTCCAAGGTGTGATCACTCCTTTTTAGATGCAGACTAACGAGCAGATCTGATTTGATGCAGGTGTTAGTTTTGGGGATGAAAATGTACAGGGTGATTCCATAATTTATTCCTCAGAATTGAGTGAGTCCATATTTTTTCCCTCTGCTTGGTCTAAAAAAGTAACCGTTACTGACCTGCCACAATTTCTTTTCCTGATTTCTTATAGTGTTTCTTAAAGCCAGAAAGTTGCCATTTGAAATGACTTTAGTTTTGTGTCATGTCTGTGATCTGCTTTTTTTCTACAAAATTAAACAACTGAATGAACATCCTCCGAGGCCGGTGATTCCATAATTTTTGCAAGGGGTTGTAGTGCTTTTCCATCTGCATCAGATGCTCAAAGCACTTTACAATAATGCCTCACATTCACCTCAATGTCAGTGACTTACTCCCACCTCTGTGACTTAATAACTTCTTGTATCATGGACAGCAATGGACAATAACTTCCACAATACAGAATTATAAACATTTTTAACATAATTTTAAGAAAGAATTTGAGATCATCTCATGTTTGGTTGCAGACCAAAGCATGGCAGAAACACACACGGTGGCTAATGATGTTTTCATGCATAAGTGAGAGGAATAAATGGAGATAATGTCATTACTGGATCTGCTTTGATGTGGAAAACATGGTTCACTCATTACTGGGCCATAGAATTTCGATGTGCAGTGACTTACTGGTTTTTAAGTTTTGTTGTTTTTTTTTTAAATCATTTTATAAAACAGTGGTTTGTTTAAATGTCAGTTTTCATTGACTAAGAGGACAAAAAACAATAAGACTGATTAGACTATGATCTAGAAGGTGGGTGACAAACCTGGGAATGTTGGTGGAGGAATAAAGCAGCTCCTTGATGTCAGAGGGACTGCAGTGCCGGCTAAACACCACCTGCGGGCGCCACAGCTCATTAGTTCATCAATTCTGATACATTTTTGTTTTTTGTTTTTTATTTAATAATGACAAAAATATAGTGAAATGTTGCGGCTTTTTTGTTGAGAACAGAGTCAGCTGAGATGCCAGATTATAGTTTGTAGCAGTTGCCTAGCTGTCATTAAAAAGCTCCAGCAGGACAGTGAGCCATGTAATCAAACATGGAATACTGTAAAAAAAATAACAGGGTTAGTATTCAGCTTTCCATCACTGAATGAAGTGGACTGTTCATCTTCTTCCACCCATTTATTATTACCTCTGCCACCGAAGTTGGAGGAGGTTATTTTTTTCACCTGTTTGTGAACAGTCTGGAGCCCATAATTTTTCATATATCGTCATGAGATTTTACTTACGATTCATATCCTAATACACAAGAACTGATTCCATTTTATTATGTAGGATGGTATGCTTGATCAATTGACAAAGTTTGATCTGGCTCTCATCTGGATTACAAATTTTGTAGCCACTGAAATGTAACATTGAAACCCTATTTAATGTATATTTTTCCATTATATTTTAATCAAATGTGCCTCAATCGCTCTCATACTTGAAAGTGAGGTGCAGACTGCCACTCACTATCACCTGACAAAGTTTGATCTGGATGTGATCCAGATTGTGTATTTTGTGGACATTTGAATTTAATATTGAAAAGCCCATTTGGTGTACATTTTGTGTTATATCTCAATCAAAAGTGCCTCAGTCACTGTCCTTTTTTTCTGTTATGGATTTATCTTCACCACCAAATGCGAATGGAGGTTATGCCTGTTTGTCTGTCCGCAAGTAATCAGTCAGAAACCAAGTGCCAAAAAGCAATGACAAATTGTGCATAGCAAAGATAACCAATGTTCTGTGAAAATTATCTGACAAAGAATTCACAAACTGAAAAAAGTTGAAAAAAACAAACAAACAAACAAACCTGAGAACACCACAAAAACTTTGATTCAAGTGCATGAACTAAATACAGACTTCTGATATTTGATAACATCTAATTTAGCTTATGAAAAGCCACTTCTAACAGGACTTTGACCTTGAAATTTTTTTCCAAGGTAAAAAGTTTGGGGAATTAGAAACTAGTGTTGGTGGACGCTTGTGCTCTCAGAGTGCTGTGATCTAGTTTTCACATGTGAAGATGGAGATGGCTAGTAAGTAGTCATTCATTAAGCTATCCTTAGCATGCAGCTATGTTGCTCAGTTGGGCTGCTAACTGCTAGCTAGTTGTGATTTATGTTGGCCAACATAACATAAAGTTGGAATGAAGCTCATTCACATTGAATGGTGGCCAGCAGACACTTTGCAGTCCTAAAACTGTTCTGGCGAGAGATACTAGAGATTCTGTGTTTTTGCATGTAGCAGGACAGACACAATGCAGGTTACACAGAGACAACCCCATGGCCAGCCTTGAAATGGTAGTGCAGCAGCTAAGAGCATATTTAGAGCAAAATCGTGCAAATAATGATACAAGCACCAAAGTTGGCACAAATACTCCTTAGACATTACTCTTTTGAACAAACCGATTGGCCACTTGAATTTTCAATAGGCGTCCATGTAGGGGTCAATTGAAGAATTACACAGGGGTCAAAATTAAAAATGATCAAATCATATTGAAATCTACACCACATTATTTGTCTGATCATAAAGATTCCAAAAAGGTATAGTTTGGACTATCTATGACTGAATGATCAGGAGTTATGGGGTAAAAACATCAAAAATGGTGACAAAGGTCAGTGTCAGTTTATACAGGGGTCAAAAGTTAAAGTTGCTCCAATTTTGGTAAAACATGATGAAAATTATTAATTGAGTTAACAGGGTTTAAAAAGGAATAGTTTGGACCATGTATCATGCTTAGTTATCATGTTACGGGGTAACATATGTCACGTCATAGAATCCAATGGACGTTGACCCTGTTTGACCTTTACTTTGGAGACCAAACATTCAACACAATCAAAACTATTCCATTTATTAATCCTATCAGCTCAACCAATAATTTGCATCACTTTTTACCAAAATTGGAGCAACTTTAACTTTTGACCCCTGTACAAACTGAAACTGACCTTTGTCACCATTTTTGCTGTTTTTAGCTCATAACTCCTGATCATTCAGTCATAGATGGTCCAAACTATACCTTTTTGGAATCTTTACAATCAGACAAATAATGTGGTGTAGCTTTCAAAAATGATTTGAGCATTTTTAATTTTGACCCCTGTGTAATTCTTCAATTGACCCCCTACCTGGCCGCCTATTGAAAATTCAAGTGGCCAGTTGGTAATGAGTAATGTCTCATGTATTTTTCATGAGTATTTGTGCCATCTTTGGTGCTTGTATCACCATTTGCATGATTGTTTCAGTTATCTGCTGCACTATGGGTAAAGACGTGGAGAGTGGGTGACACCTTGAGTACCCTGGGCAGGGCGAATGAAGCCCAACACACAACTCCCCCCCCCCCCCCCCCCATCTCACAAACTGAACAAGCTAAGCTAACAGGCTAACCTTGGTTTGTGCACTTATTAAATCATATTTTTGGATTGGGCAGTGGTTTCATCATAGGTGTCTTTGGTGTGGGCATTAAAATTTATGACCTGCTTATTTCCTCAGTAACTGTGGATTAACTGGACGTAACATCTTCAACGTTGAAAGGACGCCCAAAAAACCATGCGTCTCAGCAAACTGCACAGCAACACATAGTCCAAGGGAGGCCGAAAGGGTTGGGATCCAAGAAAGATTCTAGTAATGAAGACCATTCTCCTAAGAAAAGCGGGAGACCCAAGGGTTCCTTGAAAAAAGTACACTTGAGAAGGCTGCTGCCAGTCAAGATGATTTGGGAGAAAATGTACTAAATGATTCCAGTTTGCCCAAAAACCCAAGGGGCTGTCCGAAAGGATCCTCCATGAAACACAAGGCAGAAAGTGTTGAAAATGACAGCGGCTCTGCAATACCTCAGAAAAGGGGAAGACCAAAGGGCTGTCCCAATAAGAAACCGATGCTGCAGAGATCAATGAGCAGTGAGGAGGATTCAGGTGCTTATCTGATGGAAACCTGAAGTCACAGAAAAGAGGCCGAGGTCGGCCCAGGAAGGGGGACAACACAGTGGGATCAGTGCCAGATGTGTCTCAAGGAATCTCAAAGAGAGGGAGGAGACGACCCAGAAAGAGTGGAAAGGGGGGCAGAGATCAACAAATGGTGACAGATGGTTCACAAGTTATTAAGTAGATAAACTTTTAAAAGTTTGTTCAGTCTCTTATTGAGTAAATGGCACAAGACATTTTACATATTATACTAAACTGGTATGTAGAATTTATTGCAGAATTTTTCTGTAGTTGTAATTTAGTTTTCAGTTGTAGTTTTTGTCCATTTTAGTGTAACACAAAGTGGGTCCCTAAATTTTCAGGGAATGACTCTGAGGAAATAATATAATAAACACCCCTGGCATCGGGGTGAATGTGAGGCATTATTGTAAAGCGCTTTGAGCGTCTGATGCAGATGGAAATGCAGGCCATTTACCATTTAACATACCAATAGCTGCTACAATGCTAACGCCATTGGCATACAAACTTAACATAAAAAATTCAGTCAACGGAAATACTAAAGCATAGACATTTATGCACAGTCAGGACAGACAGGACAGCAGCCTCTGTGCCATCAGAGCTTTGAGCTTGACTCACACAAGCTGTCACTCAAAGTGACGACACCCTGAATTATGCACAACTTTGTGGCTTAAAATGTCATAAACTAATGAATCATAAAGACACCCCCCCTCCCCTCATCAACGTACAATTGTCACGGAGACCAAAAGTGTTTTTTTTTTGTACCAGGCTGTAAAGATGTTTTTTGCTCGACAGAGGACATTTTAACATAGGTGTCTATGGTAATCTGTTAGCTTTTGGAGCCAGCCTCAAGTGGCTAGTCAAGGAACTGCAATTTTTTCTTCTTCCAGATGTGTGTTATGTTTGACAGCTGGAGGTTGGACTTGGTTTTACATATGAAAATGAGGGCAGTCACGTCTAAGTAGCGTTTCTTTAAGCTAGTGTTAGCAAGCTCTTCGTAAGCCGTGTTTATGCTTGAAAAATGACTGATTTTGAATGTTTAATTGTTTGCCTCGCCTCCTTACAGTTAACAACAGATGACTCCATTCTTTGTTTTCAAATGTAGACTTTCGCTTTCTCCGTCTGTCAACTGATTTCAATGACAAACTGCACAGTTTTCAGTCTGCTTTTTTCCTGCTTGGCTTGGTGAAGCTTTTGTGTTCCTCGTACAGCACAGCCTGTGACTGTCAAACGTCCACCTGCACACAAACAGCTGGCCTTGATATAAGGCCTCAGTGTTTGAAAAGGGCAGCAGGAAGGTTATCGGATTTCATGCATTTGAGCTTTACGGAGTCACCGGGGAACGTACTGTAATGTAAGGGTTTGGTTCATGTCTGAAAAGACTCAGGTCCACAGAGAGCATTGAGAGGATAATGAGGAACTAAATGACAGCTGGAGCGTGGGATTCAAAGAGTAGTTGAATTCAGAACGTTATCCAGTTCTGTGCGGGTGGCGCTAGGGGGCGGTGCTACAGGGCCACAGACCCTTTGCAAGTCTTGACTGATTGTGAGCGTGATTCTTCAAAGTAAGTAAATAGATTCATAAATATGACCATTTCTGACAAAATATCAACTCAAACGGGGTCAATCAACAAATACACATTCCACGCAGTTTGCAAATCTGAAATATTGGACCTGGACCATATTGGAATTCTGCTACTGCAGAAGACTCTGGGAAGGCTGTGTGGTCCAGAAATGGAAGTACTCTACAAATTTCCAAAGGTTTGATGAATTAAAAATTTTTTTAACCCTAATCCTAACTCTTGTTGTAATCATAAGGTTGCTTTGTCTAGACCCTCATTCTGACAATGGAAACACACAGTGCCCTTCTGCTATGGATCAGCTCGTGAACTGTGCAGACACACACACAAACACAATGCGCCACACCATTTTGTCAAGGCAGAACCACATCCATTCTGGTTCAAGAACCCAATTTTGAACCATTGTCTACATTTACAACTAAATAAAAATGATGCAGAATTAAAAAACTAAAAGTGACTTAATAAATGCATGTAAGGAAGTGAGACTCTTATTAAATCTAATTCATCATACAGATTATTTACAGTATATGTGTATGTATTTACTGGCATTCAATAAAGAAAGGTAACTTGAATGATAAGATTTCTTTGAGAACTTTTTGTTCATACAAAACTCCACTAGTTTTAGAAATGTTGACAATTTTACTCTTATTTGAAAATGTGGGAAAAATATTTCCTGGTACTTCCTACGTGTACTGTACGAAACAAAATGTGATATTAACTTAATCTAGTTAAGTCAATCTGACTGACAAAATGTGGCTGTTTAAATGGGAAAAACAAATAATTAAAAAATTGCTCCAATTAATTGTATATTATGTTTCCTGTAACAAATCAATGACTCCAATCTAGCAAAACAAAACAAAAAAAATTATTGTAAACCCCCCACTGTTTGTGTACTCTGGCAAAATATTTTCTTTTGGGATGAATAAAGTTGATCTATGGCTTTATACATACATACATACGGACATATATATATATATATATATATATATATATATATATATATATATAATACAGATAGATAGATACACACACATGCTTATATATGTCATTTATGCTGGGTTATTATTATTAATAGTAGTGTACCCACATTTATGGTGCTCCGTCTTGAAGTCAGCAGGTGCATCAGACAAATATTCATCCTGAGGCCAAGGGCTAGGCACTCTTCAGCAGACATGTGTCACTGCCAGCTCGCTACTTGAAGCACTCACCAGTTCAGCAAGTGTTTCATTTATCTGCTTCACTGAACCCTAAATGTACAACTCCAATTCCAATGAAGTTGGGACATTGTGTAAAATGTAAATAAAAACAGAGTTTGACGCCGTAGCATCCGGCACACGTCAGGCAATGGGGGTTAATACTCAGTTCTATCCTTTACAATCACAGGTTAAGACGCGCGTGAGAACGGCGGTGTTCTGCTGCCGCCGATAATGCCCTGTGTACCGCTGGATTTATCCAGGCAAATCCTGCGTTACTCCAGGAACTTTTGATATAGGCAGCCCCCAGAGTATAATAGGCTGAAGCAGCTGTCAGTGCAGGGGGAGGGAGTGACAGGGAGCTCATCTCTCAGCCTTTTCTTTTCTCTCCTTTTCCCCTCCTCAACATGTTGCTCGTTTCCACCACAGGGCTACCCTCTGCTTCTGAACCAGACCTCTTGGTAAGTCCTTGCTGCTACCAATTTTATTTTAGGAGGCATACTGGAGCTTTTCTGCAAAAATATCTGGAGCTGGCCGCGAGTGAGAGACCTGCATGCAGCGCGCTAGCGTTTTTATACTGACCGCCGCCTATCAGCCGTTTGGAACACCGTCAACTGGGAGGTGGCATTTAGAACAGTTTACTGTCCGCTAGTGCCGCCGTTTTGTCTGCCTCTGTCGCCAGTTAAAACGCCTTTGAGGACGCCGATGTGGGCTCTATCGCCGTTTTACACGCCGTTGGTTAGGGGTACAACGCCGGCCGCCAATTACGGCGGTGTAAACTGCGGCACTACAGAAAGGGGCGGGATGACACGGCGATTAAAAAGTATCAAACGCAGTTGTTCGCGTTGTCTCCATCGTCAGGCTACTTCTCCGGGAGCGCTCCCGGAATTATTTGACATGTTGAATAATTTTTTCGACGATTCCCAGTGAAGCCGGAACCAAACCACGCCCCCGTGCGCCGGCATTAACTACGGCGTTTGATCCCTAAAACGGCCCGGAGGGGGCAAAATCTCTGCCGGGACGCTTCCGGGAGAGTTTACCATCTATGTGTAAACGGGACATAAGAGTGAGAATTTTACCAGCTAGGTAAAATGTTTCATGCAAATTCTCAGCAGTGTGACACGGCGACTGCAAATTTGAGTGAAGGCAGCATAATGGCAGCATGATGCAAGTTGGTTGGTTGCTCAAAAAATAGAGGTTTTTCTGTATAAATCTAATACGTTTGGCTTTTTTTTTCTCTTACATTTTGTAAAGGTTAGTGAGAAATAAACACTTTTAAATTTAAAAGCCCTGTTTTTAAAAGCAGATAGTACCTCTGATGTTATTTACAAGACATCATACTACTAAGCAGACATTAGCAAGCTAACTGGCGATACAGTAGTGTCACCTTGATACGTTTTACTGAAGCAAATCAATCTAACTTTGACGGAAGAAAAGCTCACTGTGACTGTGCTGTGTTGCCCTGCCCTATATAATTGATCATATTCCTGTAATCACGTGACGTCACCATGTGTTTGGCACACCTGGAAACGCCATCAAGCGACAAACGGCAAATACTTGGTGCCTTCATTTGTAGCTAATCTGACCGTAGGGTGAATCTTGTGATTATTTCTTCATTTGGGCTTGAACTATATGCTCCAAAAGACACCTCTGTCCTGTAAATCTAGTTCAAGTACTCTGCATTAATAACTAATTAATGTTCAAATGTTTATAACTAATCAATGTGATCATTCATCGTTTTACCAGCCAACGTTTGAGGGTGATTGGATTCATATTGAATTCCTTCACCAGTCCCAAGTCATGGTACATATACTCCAGACAGCTCAACATCTACAGCCACAGAGAATGAGAAAATAAATTGAAGATTCAAAAATACATTAATTAGAATTATTAAATGTTCAAAGTGGAATTTCTTGGACATGGAGCGAGCGAACAGCAGTTATATGTCAGAAAATAATCTGGAGTGAAAACAATGATGTCGACAAACCTCATTGTGTTCCCAGTGCCAGACATCGAATGTTGGCTTTTTCAGTGCATCCACCGTCTCCTGAGAGAGTGTGTACTGTACACACATAAAAAACAAACAAACAAAACCATGAGAACTTTAAAACCAGTCAGACTGCAGAATTGATACTTTTCTAACATCGATGAAAGCATGAATCCCAGCAGATGTACCTTTGGGTAATTGGGGACGTCTCGTCTTGGTGTGACCATCCATCCATCATCTGAGAAGCTGTATTTGCACTGGCAGCTTACTCTGATGTCAGATAAGACAAAGGCAGAATGAATTTTGACACTTGAATTTGGTTTTGGGTGGCACGGTGGGGTTCACAACAAGAAGGTCATGGGATCGCTTCCCACCTGCTGTGAGGAATTTGCATGTTCTTCCTGTGTCTGCGTGGGTTCCCTCTGGGTGCTCCGGCTTCTTCCCACTTCCAAAGACATGCAGGTACGGTGAACTGGTCACTCTAAATTGAAGGTTGGTGTGAGTTTGTCTGTTTAGGGTGTACCCCAGGTCACGCCCTATGACTGCTGGGATAGGCTCCAGCCACCCCACCCCCCACCCCGTCCCTCTTGACTGGAGTAAGTGGGTATAGGAAGTGAATGAATGCGTTTTTGGTTTCCTTGTGGTGTGTTGAAGTGGTGCTTGATTTGATCTTCGTTTACCTCCCACCAGCTCTTGACGTCATCTCATCTCTGAGTTTCTTCAGGTCATTTTTACACTTCTCAATCTCCACCACCTTCAAGCCTTCCACTGAAACAATACAACAAAAGCCTCCAGTGGAGTGCAGACACACAGCTACGTATCAAATGTCACAGTTTGGCTTCACTTTAGCAACATGAAAAATCATTCATCTGCATTTTATGGTTGAAGTTTCATGCATCCTATTTGTGCATCTAGAATCTTTCCTCCTATAAGTAAACCTCAAGACTAAGACGGCTTGTTTTAGACTTCAGTGAGCTATACCCCCCCCCCCCTCTAAAAGTAGTGTGGGAGTGGACAGGAGCAGCTCCTTAACATTTAAAACAACAAACACAATCATTTTTAATTTTTTTTTAAGAGAACTGAATATATATTTGCATGTTTGACATTTCCTTGTTATACTTATTTATTTTGTTATTGGGAGTACAGCCAAAGCAGATGGTCACACCACTGAGTCTGAGAAGCTTCAGGTTCTACCTGTCATCAGAAAATGCCTGAAGAAGTTTTCCTTTCCCGAATTTGCCAATGTGCTTGCACAGAGGGTGGATAAGGTAGACCTAAAGCCTTGGTCACACTGAATAATGAGCCACGTAGCGTGTCGTTTTTGGTACGAATGGAGTTATTCAAGAAATATGGGAGAATAGTGGCTCTTAGAGGCAGATTATTCAGCTAATGAGGCTTATCTCTGAGTGTGGCACTAATTTTGTGAAGTTCAAATTGAGCACAAACAAAGCGGAGTGATTTGTTACTATGAGGACAAATGAGGATGTTAGAGACATTGTTACATGTCACCACTAACATGTAGGATGTTAGTAGTGAGGACGAGGCTGTTAGAGACCCATTATCCGAGTATGTGGTGGCTACGAGGACAGGACAGGTTACCTGCAACAGAGACGGTTCCACTCTGAGAAAGCCCCTTGTAGCCTTTTTTTAACATCTGTTTCAATTTTTTTCAATTTCAACTTATTTTCATTTATGTACCGACAAATCACAACAAAGTTGCCTCAGTGCACTTCACACAATTAAGGTCTAACCTTACCAACCCCCAGAGCAAGCACACAGGCCACAGTGGTAAGGAAAAATTCCCTCTGAGGAAGAAACCTCAAGCAGACCAGACTCAAAGAGGTGACCCTCTGCTGAGCCATGCTACTGACACAAATTACAAATAATTTACAAAATGAATATACAGGACAAGAGGGGTTTAGAAACAGACACCACACCCATCTCTGGATGCAGCTGCACCTCAAACAGAGAGAAAAACAGAATCAGGCATCAGAAAGACAAATACAGTATAATTTGTCAGCATTAAGCAACAAGAAAAAACACGAGCCCTAAGCTTCACTAAAATACCCGACATTAGATAAAGTTGAGGCCCCAGCCCTCTATATTTACTAATAAAAATGAAATAAAGAGGAAAAAGTGTAGAACTATACTATGCCAGTATGCTAGCCATACGAAAGGGCAAATAAATGCGTTCTTAAGTCTGGACTTGAAAGTCTCTGCAGAATCTGTTTTATTTATGTAGGGAGATCATTCCACAGAACAGGGGCACGATAAGAGAAAGCTCTGTGAACACAGACGTCTATTCACCCTAGGGACACAAAGTAGTCCTGCACCTGAGAACGTAAAGCCCGGGCCGGTACGTAAGGTTTAATTAGGTCAGCTAGGCAGTTTCTTGCAATTCCTTCAGAAGAACATCATATATGTGGCTCATTATTCAAATAATCACTGAAATTTCTGACAAATCCATATGTGGCTCATTATTCATTATTATTCAGTCTGACCAAGGCTTTATGCTTGTGAAGTGCCTTGGGGCAATTTATACATTAATTTGATGCTGAACAAATTATCTGTATTGAATAAATATAATTATTTTTTTTTGAATGTAGTACTTCAGTGTCTATAATGTATTTTTTTAATTTAAAACAAAATATGTTTTGAATATAGCTAAAAGGTGTATAAAGACTATTATAAGCATCTTTTTTGTTTTCTGTCCCCCAAGATAATACATTTTAAAATTTAGAAAAATACCATATTTAAATTTTTTTCTTTCTCTATTTTTTTATAACAAAATTGGAATGAAGATCATGTGAGTTTGGGTCTGTAGCACAGAAAAAGCAAGGTTGCATGGTTTTTTATGTGTCCACTTACGCTCCACTCTCTTCTCCAGCATGGCCAGTCTGTTGGTGACCTCAGTCTTTAGCTCATGAATCCGAAAGGCTCTGTGAGAGGAAAACAGATGAGTGAGACACACGTGTTCAGCTCGACTGTCTGTGGCAGGTCATTGCTGCAATATGGGCTTGTGGGAAGGCTGCTGGACCTACTTTCGAGGTTCCCAGATGTAAACAAGAAGACATCCAACATGGCACAAAGCCAAACGCATGCATCAGTGAGCAGTGGCGACCAGTACAGGATGGAGTGAGACACTGATGGCCCATCTTGACAGTATCAATCAATCAATTCAATCAATTTTATTTATATAGCGCCAAATCACAACAAACAGTTGCCCAAGGCGCTTTATCTTGTAAGGCAAGGCCATTACAATAATTACGTAAAAACCCCAACAGTCAAAATGACCCCCGTGAGCAAGCACTTGGCGACAGTGGGAAGGAAAAAACTCCCTTTTAACAGGAAGAATCCTCCAGCAGAACCAGGCTCAGGGAGGGGCAGTCTTCTGCTGGGACTGGTTGGGCTGAGGGAGGAGAACCAGGAAAAGACATGCTGTGGAGGGGAGCAGAGATCAATCACTAATGATTAAATGCAGAGTGGTGCATACAGAGCAAAAAGAGAAAGAAACACTCAGTGCATCATGGGAACCCCCCAGCAGTCTAAGTCTATAGCAGCATAACTAAGGGATGGTTCAGGGTCACCTGATCCAGCCCTAACTATAAGCTTTAGCAAAAAGGAAAGTTTTAAGCCTAACCTTAAAAGTAGAGAGGGGTGTCTGTCTCCCTGATCCGAATTGGGAGCTGGTTCCACAGGAGAGGAGTCTGAAAGCTGAAGGCTCTGCCTCCCATTCTACTCTACAAACCCTAGGAACTACAAGTAAGCCTGCAGTCTGAGAGCGAAGCGCTCTATTGGGGTGATATGGTACTATGAGGTCCCTAAGATAAGATGGGACCTGATTATTCAAAACCTTATAAGTAAGAAGAAGAATTTTAAATTCTATTCTAGAATTAACAGGAAGCCAATGAAGAGAGGCCAATATGGGTGAGATATGCAGTAGGTGCAGAACAAATGGTGCAAAGCGACGCAAATGCTTTTGGGTACTGTCCAAGCTCTATTTGCAAAGCTGTGCTGTGTGCCTACCACAAATAATTCACTCAATCAGAATAATTCCCTTTAAACTAAAGTATTCCAGGTTCCCAGCCCTGTGGTTTATCAATGGATAAAATTATCAGATTAGCGCCAACATGTCACAGCACAGCACCAGACAGTGGCTACCAAAGCTCCCTGAGGTGAAGCAATGCAGCAGCAAAATAAAGACGTGTTTTTCCATTTTCCATAAGGGGTGTTCCATTATGGAGCAATATCACTTCAATTTGCAACCTCACACCATAAATGCTGCATGTTAGATGTAACAGCTTTAAACACGGCTATATACAGTTATGCTCTAAAGTTTACATACCCTGGCAAAAAGTTTGTTTTTTTGGTCATTTTTCAGAGAATATGCATGATAATACAATTTTTTATTTTTTATTTAGAGTGCCACACTGTTGTATTTCTTGTAATTGATGTAAATAAAGTCCAAGACATATTCAGTGGCAGCTTTACCACCAGAGAGCCTCATCCACAACAACCACAAAAGACTCCAAGCTGTCATTGATGTTAAAGAGGGCAACACACAGTATTAAGAACAGGGGTATGTAAACTTCTGATCAGGGTCATGGCATGTCTGAGTGTTGCACTCTTTAACTAAGAAATACACCTCGGTTAGTGTGTTATTTCAATAGCAAAGGGACAAGCTGTAAGGGCTTCCTTATTTCATTCCTGGATTAATGTAAGACAAATGACATGACAAATAAATTACAAGAATAAGAAAAATGCTGAACTTGGGAACTAGTTACACAAACAACACATCAGTTACACAAACAACACATCACTTTCTGGCTGTTTGTTCCCACTTCTACGTGCTGGAGTATAAACATGGAAGCTTTTTAGATGAAACATGTATCGCTCTGAAAGGTGAAGGTTAACAACCACCAAACAGCGCAAACATATAAGATATGATTACCTGGTGAACTGATCAGCCACCTGCGATAACACATTCTGAAACACGTCCTCCTTCTCTGCAGGCATAAAGCCATCAGATTCATCAATCACACAGTGAAGTTTAGAACGAGACAAAATGGGCAACAGGTTATGAAAAACAATTAAAAAGCTGAAAATTGGTGTGTGCAGTCCTCTTTGAAGGTTTTGCCTTCATGACATCATGAAATTGCCTTATATATATATGTGATTTGATTATTTGTGAAGAAACAGCCATACAGTGTTTTCAAACATTGCCTAGAAAGTCAATTTAAAACAACAGCATCCTGACTCTACATGTCTGAATCCTGACATCCACTAAAAAAATGTCATGTGCCCCCACTGGTGTTTAAGTTGGTGTATGGTTTTATACTCGTCGTGGCAATGCCTCAGTGGTGAGGAACATTGTTTCTTGGTCAATGTCTAGGTGGGATGATGGAATTCTACATACAGAGTTGATCCAGAGATGCCTGTGCGTGGGTTTGTTTAACGTGGGACTGTCGTTGCACGCTGACAAACACACAGCCATCAACAGATTCTTAGCCTGGTCTGATGGCTGGGAAATTCCAAATGATCGAGGTCTGAGGGCCTGCTGCAGCCTTCTCCACCTTCGCAGCTGGAGGGTTACAAGCCATCGCCTCCTCTGTCCAATCCACCGTTGAGGACATCTTGTTTTACCAGAGCTCCACTAGCCATCTCTTGTTCAGGGTTCCTACTGGGCCTTAACGGTTACCGTAGTAGCCACAGGGCACACAAGGTCCCCAGTATATTTCACCCCAACAGGCAACCCTGACTTGATCCATTACCCAGATGTCACAATGCAGATAAGGGGTTGGATGTTTGCTCTCTGGTCTACTGCAGTGGATCATTAGGGGTTGCCAATTGGTTTAAAATGCTCCTGCCAGAATTTTGACAAGAAGCAAGCAAAAAATGTAACCACATTACAATGATTTTGGCCTCCCTTCTTGGCTTCTCCCTCCCTTCTTGTCGTCCTTTGTTGACTGATTCTGCTCTTTTTCTCTTTGTCCGAGGCACTGACAACACCAATGATGGCTCCTGGACCTACACCTCAGGGCGTTGGACTGATTGGATGACACGCTTGTTGCACCACTGACCGGAGGTCATGCTCTATAGTCAACAAGTGCTGGAAATGGACACCTACGTATTAGAGACCCAAGACAATCTCTGCTTTAGTTTCAATAAGGACGCAGTTTTTGTTGCTCTATTTTTTCTGTTTCTAAAGAAATGCTTGTTCAATTTGTAAAAACCTCATAACTGTTAGAATGGCCTAAGCAGTGGGTCACCCCTCTGTGTCTGGTCTGCTTGAGGTTTCTTCTTCATTATCATCAGAGGGAGTTTTTCCTTGTCACTGTCGCCTGTGTGCTTGCTTGGGGGGTCGGTAAGGGTAGACCTTACTCGTGTATAGCGCCTTGAGGCAGCACTGTTGTGATTTGGTGCTATACAAATATAATAAATTGAATTGAATTCTTTTGGTATGAGGTGTATTGGCCCAAATTTTCAAAAGGATACTTCCTCTAGACGTATCCCATACATCACCAAGAAATGGTGTCAATCAGATGAGGCGTTCTTTATTTAAAGTTGCACTCTTTACATCATGATGTCACAACAGCAAAAGTTCAAGGAGTGTCCAGTCAGGTCCAGATGTATCTGGACAGCAACACAGTTTTTGTAATTTTTTCTCTGTACACCACCACAATGAAGCTGAAATTAAACAACCAACACGAGCTTGGAGTGCAACAATTTGTCAGAAGGCACAAGGGAAACTCAAACCAAGATTTGATCCTTCTCTGTTCCACTTGACTGTTCTCCCTCAATAAAAGTTGCACTGTGCAAGGTTTTTACAGTCACAGCCACAGAAGCCTATGACTCCTTCTGCATTGTCGTGAGTGTCTTGGTGGTTTCCCTCATCTGTCTTGTTTTTCCACTGTCACTCAATTTTCTGAGAACTTCCTAATCCAGACAGATTTTCCACACAGCACCATACTGTTTGTATTTTTCTTAATGATTGTTGGAAATTTAATTTAATTTATTAATTTATATAGCGCCAAATCACGACAAAGTCGCACCAAGGCGCTTCACATAATTCACAACACAAATTAATCTAAATTCAAAATTAAAAGCAAGAAAAGCACAGTTAAAAGATAAAACACAGTAGAATAAAAAGAAATTACAAAGCAAACACAAACAGATTAAAAAATTAATGATAAGACAGTCTAAAAAAGTGGGTCTTCAGTCTTGATTTAAAAATCTCCACCGTGTCAGACTGCCGAATAACAGCAGGTAGATCATTCCAAAGAGCCGGACCACGGTAGGAGAAGGCTCTATACCCCACAGACGTTTTGTTCATCCTCGGAACACACAGAAGCCCTGCGCCCTGCAAACGCAAAGGCCTCGCAGGTACGTAGGGCTTAACCAAGTCCGCCAAGTAGGAAGGCGCCAGTCCATGAACAATTTTATAAACCAACAATAAAACTTTAAAATCCAATCTGGCAGAAACCGGTAGCCAATGAAGGGATGCCAGAATGGGAGTAATTGTTGGGAAAGTGTAGTGACACGGACCCACAACAGGGGGCGTAAATGAACGGACAATAGAGGAAGTTAAATGTGAACACTTTACTGTTGTGAATGTCACAACCACACACAGCAGATTATAGAATAAATACAAGTCAATGAATGAAGGTGTCGTGTGGGCAGGCTCGACGATAGGAGACGTCCATCTGGAGATGAACCGGAACCACACGATTTCCACCGCCACCGAACCCGAAGGATACGGGAGCCGCCAAGTCCCGAAGTCCCCAGGTGGCCACCGTCTCAACGTGTCGGATCTGGTACTGCTGGCGGAGAACAAAGACAGTCAAGTGTGGGTGTGTATACACCCCGTAACAATAACGGTGGGAATTCCACCTCCACCTCTAACACACACTCGTGCAGCGTCTGAGTACCACTTATCTGGTGGGAAGTAGGACGAAACAGTCGCAACCCACGCCGGTCCTCTGGGTAGACAGCTGCAACACAATAGCTCTTGGAATCAATCAATATAGTACGCAGGCAGAGAAAGTTACCTCTCAAAGAAGTACGATATCTCGGCAACGTGGTGGAGGTGTTATCCTGCTTTTATCCGGGGAGAAGTGCAGATGTCATAGTTGATGAGTGACAGCTGTCACCTCGGCTGTTCCTGTAAGGCGGCAGCGCCCCCTTGTGCCTGAAGCCCGCACTTCAGGCAGGGCGCCCTCTGGTGGTGGGCCACCAGTACCTCCTCTTCTGGCAGCCCACACAACAGTAATGTGGTCAAACCTTCTACTTTGTGTCAAAATTCTGGCAGCAGCATTCTGCACCAACTGAAGTCCTTGAATGCTAGACTGCGGCAGACCAGAAAATAAAGCATTACAATAATCCAATCTAGAAGAGACAAATGCATGAATCAGAGTCTCAGCATCAGCCATAGACAGGATGGGGTGAATCTTTGCTATATTTCTCAGATGAAAGAAAGCAGTCCTCGTAATATCCCTAATGTGGAGGTCAAAGGACAACGTAGGATCAAAGATTACCCCAAGGTTCCTCACTTTGTCAGTATGATGTATAACACATGAACCTAGACTAAGCGCCAGCTGATCAAATTGGTGCCGATGTCTTGCTGGGCCAAGAACCATCATTTCAGTCTTATCAGAGTTCAAAAGTAGAAAGTTGCTAGACATCCAACTTCTCACTGCTGCAAGACAGTCCTGTAAAGATTTTATGTGGACAGGATTTCCAGCAGCTATCGGCATATACAACTGAGTATCATCAGCATAACAATGAAAAGCAACCCAGAAACGCCGCAGAATGTTCCCAAGGGGTGCCATATACAGGGAAAAAAGCAAGGGACCCAGAACGGATCCCTGCAGAACTCCAAACTTCATGCCCTTAAAGTCAGAGGTAGTGTCATTGCACAAAACACAATGGGAACGACCAGACAGATAAGACGTCAGCCACACAAGAGCAGTTCCAGTAATCCCGAAACAGTTTTCTAGCCTATCAAGTAGAATATGATGATCAACTGTGTCAAACGCAGCACTGAGATCCAACAACACCAATGCTGTAGTAGTATCCGAGTCCATTGCTCACAGAAGATCATTAACTACTTTAATAAGTGCTGTTTCTGTGGAGTGATGTCTTCTAAGAGCAGACTGCAGTGGCTCAAAAAGGTCATTCTCAGTAAGATAGTCCACAAGCTGCCGTGAAACCACCTTTTCCAGAATTTTAGAGCAGACTGATAGATTTGATATCGGCCTATAATTTTTCAATTCACCAGGATCAAGATTAGATTTCTTGAGTAGTGGTTTAACCACTGCAGATTTAAAACAATTTGGAACAGATCCAGAGTTTAAAGAAAGGTTAACAATTTCCAGCACAGTCGGCCCAAGAATGGGCCAAAGATCCTTAAACAATTTTGTTGGTATAGGATCAAATAAACAAGTTGTGCTTCCAGTAGACATCACGAGTTTCGTCAGCACACCTTGTGAGATACTGTTAAATTCCGTGAATATAGGTAGCACCTCAGTAGTAGTCCCCAGCTCAGTAGCTAGATACAATGATTCAACCAAAGTATGCTGAGATGTGCTCAACCTAATATCTTCTATTTTCTTTTCGAAATAGTCCAGAAAGTCCTGCGCTGAAAAAGGAGAACGACCAACAGGTGGCTGTCCATGAATAAGAAATGCCACCGTATCAAACAAGAACTTTGAGTTATGCTTGTTTTTGTTGATCAATTCAGAATAATATGCCTGCTTCGTAGCCAATAAAGCATGCTTATAATCTAAAATAGCTTCACGCCACGCAAGGTGAAACACCTCTAGTTTGGAACTACGCCATTTCCGTTCCAACCCTCTAGCCTTCTTCCTAAGGTCACGCAAATAACTATTGAACCAGGGTGTCTGTGCTTTGGGAAGGCGTGGTTTTAATAGAGGAGGCGCAATCTTATCAAATGTGGTTTTTAGCACTAAATTCAGGCTATCTGCAAGACTGTCTACTGACTGAAATTTCATCAAGCTTGAAGTTAGGATTTCAGGTAGTCTTGCTTCGAGTTCAGTCAAAGTTGAAGGTTTAATTTGTCACCGCAATGATAGGCAAGGTTGTTGCTCCACTAAACGCGGCAGCGTAATTGTAAACCTAATAAGCGAGTGGTCAGAGACCGCTGATGCAAGAGGCAGGATGTCGATATTTGTGACAGCAAGGCCACGTGCAAAAACCAAATCCAGAGTATTACCACTGATACGAAATCAAGTCTAAGACATACTCACCGATTTTGAAATGTTTGTGTATCAATCACTTGACTTGGTGAAAGAAGGCTGGCCGTAGAAATGATGATTTGTATTCAAAAATAATCCTTATTTACTTCATCCAATTACTTAGGGCTCCTTCACACATAACACGATTGAGGCAGAATGGCACACGAAGGAGGAATCAAATGCCACTCCTGAAAAATCGACGCCCCCTCAAATGCCTCGTACAGCTGTCACTACAACCATTTGCACACACCAGCGGCCAGAAGACACCAAGTGCTCTGCGCATGCTCATTCAATCCCCCTCTCAGCAGGTCTCAGCCAAATTCCAAGTGTCGCACACGAACATCCAACACTTCTCGCTGGACACTTAGAAAAGGCGGGGCTATTCACGCTCCTGGTATGATAGTAGACAGCAGGCGACCACATTCGAGCTGTGTGTCAAATTTGTCTAAGTGCAACACGAGTGTGGCGTCACCTAGAAACACACATGGGCACGACTGTGCCGAAGGCCCCCCCCATACACACCATGAATCCAACATTGTCAGCTGTGGCTGAGGGTCCCAGAGTCCAATCGCTGTCCAGTGCAGTGCACTGCTGAAACAGCTGACCGCTGTATACTACAGCTCAGCTGGTGAACATGCAATGCATGTGTGGACGGGCGCTCACGCCCTCAGCACATGTTGATAATTAGGTACCGATACGATTGCATGAGGACCGGCCAGCAGGAGATTAAATAAAACTACAGACAGGCGTGCATGATACCTCAGTGACGGTATTGTGCATGCCTGTCTATGACTGATGCTGAGACCTTGATACATGCGTTTATTTCTTCCAGACTAGATTATTGTAATGCTTTATTTTCTGGCCTGCCACAGTCTAGCATTCAGGGACTTCAATTGGTACAGAATGCTGCTGCCAGACTTTTGTCACAAAGTAGAAGGTTTGACCACATTACACCCATTCTAGCATCCCTTCATTGGCTACCAGTTTCTGCCAGATCGGATTTTAAAGTCTTATTGTTAGTTTATAAAATTGTTCACAGACTGGCACCTTCCTACCTGGTGGTCTTGGTTAAGCCCTACGTACCTGTGCGGTCCTTGCGTTCGCAAGGTGCAGGGCTTCTGTGTGTTCCGAGGGTGAACAAGAAGTCTGTGGGGTATAGAGCCTTCTCCTACCGTGGTCCGACTCTTTGGAATGATCTACCTGCAGTTATTAAGCAGTCTGACACGGTGGAGACTTTTAAATCAAGACTGAAGACCCACTTTTTTAGACTGTCTTATCATTAATCTAATTTGTTTTTATGTTTACTTTGTAATTTCTTTTTAATTCTACTGTGCTTTATCTTTTTATTGTGCTTTTCTTGATTTTAATTTTGATTTTAAATTACTTTGTGTTGTTATGAATTGTGTGAAGAGTCTTGGGGCGACTTTGTCATGAGTTGGCACTATATAAATTAATAAATTGAAATTAAACTGAATTAAATTGACAGTGTGTCCCTTCCGACAGCAGGTGGAATGCTTCACAGTTCCCCATTTAATTTTTGGTTCGCGGATTTTCTTCTGGTTTCTGCGTCTTTCGTGTTCTGTGTGAACTGGCCCTTATGGAGAGACTGTCTCTAATTCTGAAATAGTTTGTAATATTTTTGTTGCACCCCTTGAATTAAAGCTGAAATTCTACCCATGAACACATCTTCATTCTGATGGTGTTCAGAGGTAAAATCACAAAAAAGAATTGCAGCGAGCAGTTTTCAGCTTTTAACATTTTTCTCCCATTAGCAAAAAAATAATAATATATAACTAACATTTTTACAGTATTATTATTGATGTTGGTTCATATCAGTGGACCATGTACTAGACAGTTAAACAATTCAAGGAAGTAATTCAACTTTACCTCCAAGCTGGTTGCTGGACAAAGGGACGACTTTATACAAGAAGCTGTAAGAAGACAGCGAGACAAACATTATTCCTGATTCCAAACTTTGCTTGAACACTGAGGCCACAGTGACGGACCCGTCATCGTAGCCGCAACTTATGTTCCTTGTGTTTTGTTCCTATGTAGGGTTTTGTCATTTTTGTAGTTATTATTATTATTATTATTATTGCATACATTTAGTTTTGTTTTTATATTGCCCCTGGGGGTTTGTTAATATGTTGTTTCTGATTATTTCCTTTGTCTCCAATTTTTAATATTTATCTGTTTTTTTTTTTTGTTTTTTTGGTGTCCTCTTGATCTAACATAGTTTTTATTCCTTCATGTTACTTTCTAGGTTACATTGTTCTGGTCTTTCTGCTACACATTTTGGTTGAATAATCCCATTGACGCTTAGCATTACTAATAATTTTGTTCATTTCCCATGCCTCTGTTTTGTTTAATAATTCTGTTCTTCCTCATGTTGTCTTTTTTGTTGGTTTGTTTATTCTGTTATTGCTGGTGTGTGTGTACACTTTGGTAATTATGTTTTTTTTTTTCTTGTATTTTTTAACAACTCTGGGCATATATTTGCATCTGGGTTTTTTGGTATATTTATTCCATTTTCACATCATATTTTTGGTTTGACAATTTCTTCATGTCAGGTTTAAAAAACAACTTTGTTTCTCTTTTTGTTGTTTGCCTTTCTGGTTTGTTGTCGTCAGTTTTCTTTGTGTTCATTATTCCTCTGCATTTATAGTTTCTCTTGGGTTTATTATTCCTCCATGTTTATGGGTGGTTACAGTACTACAATGTATATAATTTCTTAGTGTTTTGTTCTTCTTTGATTTTTTCCCCCCTCAGTATTAACACTTGCCTTATGTTGACATCACCTTCCCTTGTCTGTTTTTGTGTGCTTTACATCCAGTTCTTGCACACCTGTTTTTAATCCCACCAAATTCACCCTTCTGTTTTCAACCCTCTTCTCTATCTGTCAGGGTTACTACCATATGTCCATTTAAACTGTGTCCATTTTTATTATCTGCTCGTGTTTCATTGTTACTGCCTTTGTATTTCCGGTGTTTAGCTTCTCCCTTGAGCTTGCCATTTTTCCTAGCGTTTGACTGTATTTGATATACTATCTCTGATCTCTGTTGTCTCCTGGAATTCCCTTGTGAATGCCCTCACGTATACCTCAGCTCTTCTGTTTGATCTTCTGTGCATGACCCCAGACCGTCCCTTTTATTTGATAATACAACTTAGAATTCTCCAGCTTGTCTGTTCTCTACACTGGGGTCAGCTCAGTCCTCTGAATGATGAAACTACTTTGTCCTTCCAGATTTAAAAACACAGGCTCTTCTTTGAAAAAGCACCAATTTCAAAATAATGATGTTTAAATGAGACAAAATGTGCCAGTGCAGATGTTGATAACAACAACAACAAAAAAATATCTGAATGTATTGTGATAATGTATAAATGCAGCGTGGTGATGTTACTTTGGAGAGTTTGTGGGCATGGTGGGATCGATGGAGACTAAGGCTCCTTCTGGGTCCACCATCATAATGGCAGTGTTCCTGTATCAGGTGGAGGAGAGGAAAAATGTAAATTGTTAAGGAGACACTCTCACATTTCTACTTAGATTTGTGTCAGTATTAATTTAAGATAGCTTCAAACTAGATTTTGTGTTGAATTTAAGAAATGATCATTTTCCGTTGTGCACACCTGCTTGTAATTCTAAAAAACCTCTTCAGTCTCTTTGCTCACAAAAAAGATGGCAAAGCTGCTTAAAAGATAAATATGACGTGAAATTTTTAATCTGCTGTTTTTGTAAAAAATGTAACATCCTAATCCCAGAAAAAAATACTTTTTTTTTTTCAGATAATCTCGTACTCTTAGTTCAAGAAATCTGAACAAGTAATTTCACTAAAACAAACAACAACAACAACAACAACAAAAACATAAAAAGCAATAATTAAAAAAAAATCTGCCAGTGGAACAAGTGAAAACTTGCTGAAAATGTCTTTGAACAAAATTAATTTTCATCTTAATTTTACAAACACTGTAAGTGCTGCATCTTACAAATAGCATCTTAAAAATCTAATAGTGAGTCAAAAAGCTTGTTTCATCTCAGATATTTTTCAAGATTATTTCACCCTAAGATATGTAAGATGTATTATCTATGAACAAGTCTTGCTGAATTTTTGTTTAAGTGATTGTGCTTTATATTAAGCATAATTACATATTAATGAGAAATTAGACAAACCTGGCAACATTTTAAGTTTTTGCAGTGTTACTGTTAGTAGAATATTATCATGTCATCTGATGCATTTGATAATATTTACTTTAACCAAAGATTACACTGAATGTAAAAACACTTTAGAATGCACCATTTAACACAGAATTTTAAGGTTTCCCTTCCAGACTCCCCTCTTTGATTGCATCGTAACTTCGGCGACACCAGACCACTTCACTCACTTGGCCAAATTTGCTCCCGTTGCCAGTGTTGAAGGCTTTTTCCTCTCATGACTTAACAGAGGTGGGAGTAAGTCACCATTAAGTCACTCTCAAGTCATGAATCAGCAAGTCCCAAGTCAAATCTCAAGTCATAATGACCATCAATTGTTTGCAAGCTGACTTGCGACTTGACTTGGGACTTGCAGATTCATGACTTGAGAGTGACTTGACAGGACTGCATTTAATATACAACCCCTGGCAAAAATTATGGAATCACCGGCCTCGGAGGATGTTCATTCAGTTGTTTAATTTTGTAGAAAAAAAGCAGATCACAGACATGACACAAAACTAAAGTCATTTCAAATGGCAACTTTCTGGCTTTAAGAAACACTATAAGAAATCAGGAAAAAAAAAATTGTGGCAGTCAGTAACGGTTACTTTTTTAGACCAAGCAGAAGGAAAAAAAATATGGAATCATTCAATTCTGAGGAAAAAATTATGGAATCATGAAAAACAAAAGAACGCTCCAACACATCACTAGTATTTTGTTGCATCACCTCTGGCTTTTATAACAGCTTGCAGTCTCTGAGGCATGGACTTAATGAGTGACAAACAGTACTCTTCATCAATCTGGCTCCAACTTTCTCTGATTGCTGTTGCCAGATCAGCTTTGCAGGTTGGAGCCTTGTCATGGACCATTTTCTTCAACTTCCACCAAAGATTTTCAATTGGATTAAGATCCGGACTATTTGCAGGCCATGACATTGACCCTATGTGTCTTTTTGCAAGGAATGTTTTCACAGTTTTTGCTTTATGGCAAGATGCATTATCATCTTGAAAAATGATTTCATCATCCCCAAACAGCCTTACAATTGATGGGATAAGAAAAGCGTCCAAAATATCAACATAAACTTGTGCATTTATTGATGATGTAATGACAGCCATCTCCCCATTGCCTTTACATGACATGCAGCCCCATATCATCAATGACTGTGGAAATTTACATGTTCTCTTCAGGCAGTCATCTTTATAAATCTCATTGGAATGGCACCAAACAAAAGTTCCAGCATCATCACCTTGCCCAATGCAGATTCGAGATTCATCATTGAATATGACTTTCATCCAGTCATCCACAGTCCACGATTGCTTTTCCTTAGCCCATTGTAACCTTGTTTTTTTCTGTTTAGGTGTTAATGATGCCTTTCGTTTAGCTTTTCTGTATGTAAGTCCCATTTCCTTTAGGCGGTTTCTTACAGTTCGGTCACAGACGTTGACTCCAGTTTCCTCCCATTCGTTCCTCATTTGTTTTGTTGTACATTTTCGATTTTTGAGACATATTGCTTTAAGTTTCCTGTCTTGACGCTTTGATGTCTTCCTTGGTCTACCAGTATGTTTGCCTTTAACAACCTTCCCATGTTGTTTGTATTTGGTCCAGAGTTTAGACACAGCTGACTGTGAACAACCAACATCTTTTGCAACATTGCGTGATGATTTACCCTCTTTTAAGAGTTTGATAATCCTCTCCTTTGTTTCAATTGACATCTCTCGTGTTGGAGCCATGATTCATGTCAGTCCACTTGGTGCAACAGCTCTCCAAGGTGTGATCACTCCTTTTTAGATGCAGACTAACGAGCAGATCTGATTTGATGCAGGTGTTAGTTTTGGGGATGAAAATGTACAGGGTGATTCCATAATTTATTCCTCAGAATTGAGTGAGTCCATATTTTTTCCCTCTGCTTGGTCTAAAAAAGTAACCGTTACTGACCTGCCACAATTTCTTTTCCTGATTTCTTATAGTGTTTCTTAAAGCCAGAAAGTTGCCATTTGAAATGACTTTAGTTTTGTGTCATGTCTGTGATCTGCTTTTTTTCTACAAAATTAAACAACTGAATGAACATCCTCCGAGGCCGGTGATTCCATAATTTTTGCAAGGGGTTGTAGTGCTTTTCCATCTGCATCAGATGCTCAAAGCACTTTACAATAATGCCTCACATTCACCTCAATGTCAGTGACTTACTCCCACCTCTGTGACTTAATAACTTCTTGTATCATGGACAGCAATGGACAATAACTTCCACAATACAGAATTATAAACATTTTTAACATAATTTTAAGAAAGAATTTGAGATCATCTCATGTTTGGTGTGCAGACCAAAGCATGGCAGAAACACACACGGTGGCTAATGATGTTTTCATGCATAAGTGAGAGGAATAAATGGAGATAATGTCATTACTGGATCTGCTTTGATGTGGAAAACATGGTTCACTCATTACTGGGCCATAGAATTTCGATGTGCAGTGACTTACTGGTTTTTAAGTTTTGTTGTTTTTTTTTTTTAAATCATTTTTATAAAACAGTGGTTTGTTTAAATGTCAGTTTTCATTGACTAAGAGGACAAAAAACAATAAGACTGATTAGACTATGATCTAGAAGGTGGGTGACAAACCTGGGAATGTTGGTGGAGGAATAAAGCAGCTCCTTGATGTCAGAGGGACTGCAGTGCCGGCTAAACACCACCTGCGGGCGCCACAGCTCATTAGTTCATCAATTCTGATACATTTTTGTGTTTTTGTTTTTTTATTTAATAATGACAAAAATATAGTGAAATGTTGCGGCTTTTTTTGTTGAGAACAGAGTCAGCTGAGATGCCAGATTATAGTTTGTAGCAGTTGCCTAGCTGTCATTAAAAAGCTCCAGCAGGACAGTGAGCCATGTAATCAAACATGGAATACTGTAAAAAAAATAACAGGGTTAGTATTCAGCTTTCCATCACTGAATGAAGTGGACTGTTCATCTTCTTCCACCCATTCATTATTACCTCTGCCACCGAAGTTGGAGGAGGTTATTTTTTTTCACCTGTTTGTGAACAGTCTGGAGCCCATAATTTTTCATATATCGTCATGAGATTTTTACTTACGATTCATATCCTAATACACAAGAACTGATTCCATTTTATTATGTAGGATGGTATGCTTGATCAATTGACAAAGTTTGATCTGGCTCTCATCTGGATTACAAATTTTGTAGCCACTGAAATGTAACATTGAAACCCTATTTAATGTATATTTTTCCATTATATTTTAATCAAATGTGCCTCAATCGCTCTCATACTTGAAAGTGAGGTGCAGACTGCCACTCACTATCACCTGACAAAGTTTGATCTGGATGTGATCCAGATTGTGTATTTTGTGGACATTTGAATTTAATATTGAAAAGCCCATTTGGTGTACATTTTGTGTTATATCTCAATCAAAAGTGCCTCAGTCACTGTCCTTTTTTTCTGTTATGGATTTATCTTCACCACCAAATGCGAATGGAGGTTATGCCTGTTTGTCTGTCCGCAAGTAATCAGTCAGAAACCAAGTGCCAAAAAGCAATGACAAATTGTGCATAGCAAAGATAACCAATGTTCTGTGAAAATTATCTGACAAAGAATTCACAAACTGAAAAAAGTTGAAAAAAACAAACAAACAAACAAACCTGAGAACACCACAAAAAACTTTGATTCAAGTGCATGAACTAAATACAGACTTCTGATATTTGATAACATCTAATTTAGCTTATGAAAAGCCACTTCTAACAGGACTTTGACCTTGAAATTTTTTTCCAAGGTAAAAAGTTTGGGGAATTAGAAACTAGTGTTGGTGGACGCTTGTGCTCTCAGAGTGCTGTGATCTAGTTTTCACATGTGAAGATGGAGATGGCTAGTAAGTAGTCATTCATTAAGCTATCCTTAGCATGCAGCTATGTTGCTCAGTTGGGCTGCTAACTGCTAGCTAGTTGTGATTTATGTTGGCCAACATAACATAAAGTTGGAATGAAGCTCATTCACATTGAATGGTGGCCAGCAGACACTTTGCAGTCCTAAAACTGTTCTGGCGAGAGATACTAGAGATTCTGTGTTTTTGCATGTAGCAGGACAGACACAATGCAGGTTACACAGAGACAACCCCATGGCCAGCCTTGAAATGGTAGTGCAGCAGCTAAGAGCATATTTAGAGCAAAATCGTGCAAATAATGATACAAGCACCAAAGTTGGCACAAATACTCCTTAGACATTACTCTTTTGAACAAACCGATTGGCCACTTGAATTTTCAATAGGCGTCCATGTAGGGGTCAATTGAAGAATTACACAGGGGTCAAAATTAAAAATGATCAAATCATATTGAAATCTACACCACATTATTTGTCTGATCATAAAGATTCCAAAAAGGTATAGTTTGGACTATCTATGACTGAATGATCAGGAGTTATGGGGTAAAAACATCAAAAATGGTGACAAAGGTCAGTGTCAGTTTATACAGGGGTCAAAAGTTAAAGTTGCTCCAATTTTGGTAAAACATGATGAAAATTATTAATTGAGTTAACAGGGTTTAAAAAGGAATAGTTTGGACCATGTATCATGCTTAGTTATCATGTTACGGGGTAACATATGTCACGTCATAGAATCCAATGGACGTTGACCCTGTTTGACCTTTACTTTGGAGACCAAACATTCAACACAATCAAAACTATTCCATTTATTAATCCTATCAGCTCAACCAATAATTTGCATCACTTTTTACCAAAATTGGAGCAACTTTAACTTTTGACCCCTGTACAAACTGAAACTGACCTTTGTCACCATTTTTGCTGTTTTTAGCTCATAACTCCTGATCATTCAGTCATAGATGGTCCAAACTATACCTTTTTGGAATCTTTACAATCAGACAAATAATGTGGTGTAGCTTTCAAAAATGATTTGAGCATTTTTAATTTTGACCCCTGTGTAATTCTTCAATTGACCCCCTACCTGGCCGCCTATTGAAAATTCAAGTGGCCAGTTGGTAATGAGTAATGTCTCATGTATTTTTCATGAGTATTTGTGCCATCTTTGGTGCTTGTATCACCATTTGCATGATTGTTTCAGTTATCTGCTGCACTATGGGTAAAGACGTGGAGAGTGGGTGACACCTTGAGTACCCTGGGCAGGGCGAATGAAGCCCAACACACAACTCCCCCCCCCCCCCCCCCCCATCTCACAAACTGAACAAGCTAAGCTAACAGGCTAACCTTGGTTTGTGCACTTATTAAATCATATTTTTGTGGATTGGGCAGTGGTTTCATCATAGGTGTCTTTGGTGTGGGCATTAAAATTTATGACCTGCTTATTTCCTCAGTAACTGTGGATTAACTGGACGTAACATCTTCAACGTTGAAAGGACGCCCAAAAAACCATGCGTCTCAGCAAACTGCACAGCAACACATAGTCCAAGGGAGGCCGAAAGGGTTGGGATCCAAGAAAGATTCTAGTAATGAAGACCATTCTCCTAAGAAAAGCGGGAGACCCAAGGGTTCCTTGAAAAAAGTACACTTGAGAAGGCTGCTGCCAGTCAAGATGATTTGGGAGAAAATGTACTAAATGATTCCAGTTTGCCCAAAAACCCAAGGGGCTGTCCGAAAGGATCCTCCATGAAACACAAGGCAGAAAGTGTTGAAAATGACAGCGGCTCTGCAATACCTCAGAAAAGGGGAAGACCAAAGGGCTGTCCCAATAAGAAACCGATGCTGCAGAGATCAATGAGCAGTGAGGAGGATTCAGGTGCTTATTCATCTGATGGAAACCTGAAGTCACAGAAAAGAGGCCGAGGTCGGCCCAGGAAGGGGGACAACACAGTGGGATCAGTGCCAGATGTGTCTCAAGGAATCTCAAAGAGAGGGAGGAGACGACCCAGAAAGAGTGGAAAGGGGGGCAGAGATCAACAAATGGTGACAGATGGTTCACAAGTTATTAAGTAGATAAACTTTTAAAAGTTTGTTCAGTCTCTTATTTGAGTAAATGGCACAAGACATTTTACATATTATACTAAACTGGTATGTAGAATTTATTGCAGAATTTTTCTGTAGTTGTAATTTAGTTTTCAGTTGTAGTTTTTGTCCATTTTAGTGTAACACAAAGTGGGTCCCTAAATTTTCAGGGAATGACTCTGAGGAAATAATAATAAT
Organism: Thalassophryne amazonica; assembly: GCF_902500255.1. Classification (NCBI taxonomy): domain Eukaryota; kingdom Metazoa; phylum Chordata; class Actinopteri; order Batrachoidiformes; family Batrachoididae; genus Thalassophryne; species Thalassophryne amazonica. The sequence continues at coordinate 28,418,701 of NC_047106.1, forward strand.
AAACACCCCTGGCATCGGGGTGAATGTGAGGCATTATTGTAAAGCGCTTTGAGCGTCTGATGCAGATGGAAATGCAGGCCATTTACCATTTAACATACCAATAGCTGCTACAATGCTAACGCCATTGGCATACAAACTTAACATAAAAAATTCAGTCAACGGAAATACTAAAGCATAGACATTTATGCACAGTCAGGACAGACAGGACAGCAGCCTCTGTGCCATCAGAGCTTTGAGCTTGACTCACACAAGCTGTCACTCAAAGTGACGACACCCTGAATTATGCACAACTTTGTGGCTTAAAATGTCATAAACTAATGAATCATAAAGACACCCCCCCTCCCCTCATCAACGTACAATTGTCACGGAGACCAAAAGTGTTTTTTTTTTGTACCAGGCTGTAAAGATGTTTATTTCTGCTCGACAGAGGACATTTTAACATAGGTGTCTATGGTAATCTGTTAGCTTTTGGAGCCAGCCTCAAGTGGCTAGTCAAGGAACTGCAATTTTTTCTTCTTCCAGATGTGTGTTATGTTTGACAGCTGGAGGTTGGACTTGGTTTTACATATGAAAATGAGGGCAGTCACGTCTAAGTAGCGTTTCTTTAAGCTAGTGTTAGCAAGCTCTTCGTAAGCCGTGTTTATGCTTGAAAAATGACTGATTTTTGAATGTTTAATTGTTTGCCTCGCCTCCTTACAGTTAACAACAGATGACTCCATTCTTTGTTTTCAAATGTAGACTTTCGCTTTCTCCGTCTGTCAACTGATTTCAATGACAAACTGCACAGTTTTCAGTCTGCTTTTTTCCTGCTTGGCTTGGTGAAGCTTTTGTGTTCCTCGTACAGCACAGCCTGTGACTGTCAAACGTCCACCTGCACACAAACAGCTGGCCTTGATATAAGGCCTCAGTGTTTGAAAAGGGCAGCAGGAAGGTTATCGGATTTCATGCATTTGAGCTTTACGGAGTCACCGGGGAACGTACTGTAATGTAAGGGTTTGGTTCATGTCTGAAAAGACTCAGGTCCACAGAGAGCATTGAGAGGATAATGAGGAACTAAATGACAGCTGGAGCGTGGGATTCAAAGAGTAGTTGAATTCAGAAACGTTATCCAGTTCTGTGCGGGTGGCGCTAGGGGGCGGTGCTACAGGGCCACAGACCCTTTGCAAGTCTTGACTGATTGTGAGCGTGATTCTTCAAAGTAAGTAAATAGATTCATAAATATGACCATTTCTGACAAAATATCAACTCAAACGGGGTCAATCAACAAATATACACATTCCACGCAGTTTGCAAATCTGAAATATTGGACCTGGACCATATTGGAATTCTGCTACTGCAGAAGACTCTGGGAAGGCTGTGTGGTCCAGAAATGGAAGTACTCTACAAATTTCCAAAGGTTTGATGAATTAAAAATTTTTTTAACCCTAATCCTAACTCTTGTTGTAATCATAAGGTTGCTTTGTCTAGACCCTCATTCTGACAATGGAAACACACAGTGCCCTTCTGCTATGGATCAGCTCGTGAACTGTGCAGAATACACACACACACAAACACAATGCGCCACACCATTTTTGTCAAGGCAGAACCACATCCATTCTGGTTCAAGAACCCAATTTTGAACCATTGTCTACATTTACAACTAAATAAAAATGATGCAGAATTAAAAAACTAAAAGTGACTTAATAAATGCATGTAAGGAAGTGAGACTCTTATTAAATCTAATTCATCATACAGATTATTTACAGTATATGTGTATGTATTTACTGGCATTCAATAAAGAAAGGTAACTTGAATGATAAGATTTCTTTGAGAACTTTTTGTTCATACAAAACTCCACTAGTTTTAGAAATGTTGACAATTTTACTCTTATTTGAAAATGTGGGAAAAATATTTCCTGGTACTTCCTACGTGTACTGTACGAAACAAAATGTGATATTAACTTAATCTAGTTAAGTCAATCTGACTGACAAAATGTGGCTGTTTAAATGGGAAAAACAAATAATTAAAAAATTGCTCCAATTAATTGTATATTATGTTTCCTGTAACAAATCAATGACTCCAATCTAGCAAAACAAAACAAAAAAAATTATTGTAAACCCCCCACTGTTTGTGTACTCTGGCAAAATATTTTCTTTTGGGATGAATAAAGTTGATCTATGGCTTTATACATACATACATACGGACATATATATATATATATATATATATATATATATATATATATATATATATACATACAGATAGATAGATACACACACACATGCTTATATATGTCATTTATGCTGGGTTATTATTATTAATAGTAGTGTACCCACATTTATGGTGCTCTGTCTTGAAGTCAGCAGGTGCATCAGACAAATATTCATCCTGAGGCCAAGGGCTAGGCACTCTTCAGCAGACATGTGTCACTGCCAGCTCGCTACTTGAAGCACTCACCAGTTCAGCAAGTGTTTCATTTATCTGCTTCACTGAACCCTAAATGTACAACTCCAATTCCAATGAAGTTGGGACATTGTGTAAAATGTAAATAAAAACAGAATACAATGATTTGCAAATCCTCTTCAACCTAGATTCAACTGAATACACCACAAAGACAAGAGTACTGTTCAAACTGATAGACTTTTTTGTTTTTGTGCAAATATTTGTTCATTTTGAAATGGATGCCTGCAACACATTTCAAAAAAGTTAGGGACGGGGCAACAAAAGACTGGGAAAGTTGATGAATGCTCAAAGAACACCTAATTGGAAACACGCAAGTGTCATGATTGGGTATAAAAGGAGCATCCCCAAAAGGATCAACCATTCACAAGCAAAGATGTGGCGAGGATCGCCACTTTGTGAACAACTACAACTGCATGAAAAAATAGTCCAACAGTTTAAGAACAATGTTTCTCAACATTCAATTGCAAGGAATTTAGGGATTCCATCATCTACAGTCCATAATATAATCAGAAGATTCAGAGAATCTGGAGAACTTTCTACACGTAAGCGGCAAGTCTGAAAACCAACATTGAATGCCCGTGACCTTCGATCCCTCAGGTGGCACTGCATTAAAAACCAACATCATTTTGTAAAGGATCTTATCGCATGGGCTCAGGAACACTTCAGAAAACCATTGTCAGTTAACACAGTTCATCGCTACATCTACAAGTTCAAGTTAAAACTCTACCATGCAAAGCGAAAGCCATACAACAACAACACCCAGAAACGGTGCCGCCTTCTCTGGGCCTGAGCTCATTTGAAATGGACAGAAGTGGAAAAGTGTGCTGTGGTCTGATGAGTCCACATTTCAAATTGTTTTTGGAAATCATGGATGTCGTGTCCTCCGGACAAAAGAGGAAAAAGACCATCCAGACTGTTACCAGTGCAAAGTTCAAAAGCCAGCATCTGTGATGGTATGAGGGTGTGTTAGTGCCCATGGCATGGGCAACTTATACATCTGTGATGGCACCATCAATGCTGAAAGGTACATCCAGGTTTTGGAGCAACACATGCTGCCATCCAATCAACGTCTTTTTCAGGGACGTCCCTGCTTATTTCAGCAACACAATGCCAAGACACATTCTGCACGTGTTACAACAGTGTGGCTTCGTAGTAAAAGAGTGCGGGTACTAGACTGGCCTGCCTGCAGTCCAGACCTGTCGCCCATTGAAAATGTGTCACGCATTATGAAGCACAAAATATGACAACGGAGACCCCGGACTGTTGAACAACTGAAGTTATACATCAAGCAAGAATGGGAAAGAATTCTGCCTACAAAGCTTCAACAATTAGTGTCCTCAGTTCCCAAATGCTTATTGAGTGTAATTAGAAGGAAAGGGGATGTAACACAGTGGTAAACATACCACTGTCCCAGCTTTTTTGAAACGTGTTACAGGCATCCATTTCAAAATGAGCAAATATTTGCACAAAAACAATAAAGTTTATCAGTTTGAACATTATAAATCTTTTCTTTGTGGTGTATTCAATTGAATATAGGTTGAAGAGGATTTGCAAATCATTGTATTCTGTTTTTATTTCCATTGGGGTTGTACCTGCCACAGATTTTCAAATCATCTCAAATTGGTTGAAGCGTTAATGAAAAGACTGAAAACAATCATTTGATGTTCGCTTTCATTTCACATCGTCTGTGTAATTAATGTTTGATGTCATCATTACTTCTTGTCCTTTGATGATACGTGAAATGTTCCATCCTTCAGAGCGGTTTGCAGAAATTATGTCAGTGCCACATGTTGAACTACATCACAGTCCTCAGATCCACAAAGGAAAATTGCAGCTTAACTGTTAATTAGGTTGTTTAATTGCAGCTATTCGGGTTATTTAAAGATGTTTATCACAATTATTGCCTTATCACATTCTGATTAGCAGGTTAAAATTCCTAAAATAAATGAAACTTCAGTGGAGGAGGCACCTGTGATAATTGTGGCATCTTATGAATGTCCTTGAATAAATGACAGCCTTAATTTAGATGTGATTACATACAGGTTTTTAATGAATTGAAGACAGCACTGACATCATAGGAAATAATTTTAATTTTCAAATGTTGACACAGTGTGTCTTTATTTATTCATTTATTTATTTGCACTACATATAAATGTAGTTTTATGGAGTTAATGTGTGTACAAGATTGCCATTGTGATATTGTTTTAATTTTAAGGTTTTTTTTAACCATAGTTAACCAAGTTGCACCTGTTAAAAAAAATGTCCCTTGAAGAGGTAAAACTCATATATATGTTGCGCCGGAGTATAAGTCACACTGACGTATAAATCACACCTTTTTTCTGCTTTATCAGCTCTTTAATGTGGGATTTTTATACATTGTGGAAGTGTACTTTTATTATTGACATTTATTCTTTTCTTATGTTTATTTTGTTTACTTTGATTCTTGTGAAAGTCCTATATAAATAGTCATTATAGATATTTTTTGTTAAAAACAAACGCGTGATATTTCTGTATACAAGTCACACCGGAGTATGTCGCAGGGCATCGCAAACTAGTAACAAACAACCAAAAATAGCGCACTTGTACTCCGGAAAATATGATACATGCACCAGTGGTCTTGTTGGCCAACAGCCAACAGACCGAGGCTTTGAAAATGAAAGAAACTGACGAGCTCATTTCATCCTACTTGCAACTTTAAATCAGAAACATGTCGAGAGAGATGGAGAGAGAATGAAGAAGTGCCTGCTTGATCAAATCCTTTCTAAAGGGTTGTGTGGACTTGGTTTCAGATTGTGTTCCATCCACTACTCTGGAGTTGATGCGAGTCAGATTCATGTGGTTATGTAGGCTTCACGTTTACGTGTGCTCCCGTGTACCTGTGCAGTGGAGCCAGCGAGATTTGTGAATCTGACATGGGCTGGAACATTACTGCTCCATCCCACTTAGTTGGATTGTTTATTAGATTAGAATTAGTGGCGTCTACTTCACTAACCATGTCCAGTTTTAGATATGTCGGAGCCTCTGTGAAACCTAAACATGATAACAAAATGGGCTAGCTTGCAAACCCTCACATTTCATAGTCTGAGTAAAGTTTTTAATTTGCATAACAGTTACCTTATTTATATTTATGATGCCGGTCAGTGCTCGATTCTGTAGTGTGTCGTGTTCCCTTTCAGCTTCACTGTGAGCACATGAGTGCATGCTAAGAAATTTTGACTGCAGTTTGAAACCTCAACACCAGATGTCACTGAAAATTTCGTTATGCTGTTTTAAAGTTTAGAATGTACCCACTGTTAAACAGTCAGAAAGTAACCATTTATTTCTGGGATTTGTTACATTTCTGTGTGGAAAAAAGTCCTTCTCATGGATTTGATTCACCAATGAGCATATGTGACCATTTTCCTTGCCATGTTCTTTTGTGACTACATTCTCATAAAATCCTTTGTGTGCAGGTATGACTGTGTGATTTGAGTTTTAGATCATAATTGTGAAACAATCAGAAAATAACATTTGCTTCTTTGATTTTGTGTATTCCTGTGTGGTCTTCTCTGTCTTTCTTACTGACAGCCACACCTGCTCCTAATCCATCATCAATCCAGCAGCCACCAACTTATCCAGCAGGTGGCAGACACATCAATGTTTTATTACTTATGCAAACCAGTGGTGCCTTTTTCAAATGAGCTGGTGCATTAAAGCTCATCACTTTTGATAGAGTTTGACATCATAAAGTGTCCTTTTAAATTGGCGAGTTCCAAGATGATTTATCTGTCTGTCTGTTCACTCACTGTATTTTCGAGAGTCTGTTAATAAATTGATCACTTGGACTTGGTTAATATTTTAATCACAGTGCTATATGGTATGAAGTGGAGTTAACATTCATATGGTTTTAACATAAAATTGAAGGGTCAATAAAACAATACTTTCAAAAACAAAATAAAAACCCAGAATGAATGAATGAATGAATAAATGAACAAATAAACAAACAAATAAATAACAGTAAAAAAAAATTGGATGGCAACAAACTGCATGAATTTAACTAAGTTCACTTTAACTTCTTAGCTATACTTCATTTATTTTGTCTGCTCTGATTATGGGGGGGGGGGGGGGGGGGGGGGTTAGTGGTTAGCATGGTTGCCTGACAGCAAGAAGGTCCTGGGATCGATTCCCACCTGGTCCTTTCAGTGCGGAGTTTGCATGTTCTTTGTTATATTTATAGTTTGCATGTTCTCCCCGTGTTCATGTGGGTTCCCTCCAGGTGCTCCGGCTTCCATCCATGTCCAAAGACATGAGTGCCAGTTTGCACCTCACTATCACAAATGAGAGTGATTGAGGCACTTTTGATTGAGATATAATGCAAAATGTACATCAGATGGGCTTTTCAATATTAAATTCAGTGTCTACAAAATCCACAATCTGGATCAGATCTCAATCAAACTTTGTCAGGTGATACTGAGTGCCAGTCCACACCTCACTTTCAAATATGAGCATGATTGGGGCACGTTTGATAAAGATATAATGTAAAATATACATGAAATGGGGTTTTCAATGTTAAATTTAAATGGCCACAAAATCTGTAATCTGGATCAGATCCAGATCAAACTTTGTCAATCGATAAAGGATACCATCCTACATAATGCTCTCAAATATGAAAGACATTTGATCTTTTTTGACAGAGTTTTGAATTGTTGAAAATCTGTTCCATGTTAAAGATAGGGATTTTTACGATTTTCAAAGATTTTTCCTGACTTTGCTCTTTGACCTATGACCTTAGAAAACTGAATGACTTGCCCATTAGGATATGAATCTTCAGTAAAATTTCATGATGATATTTATGAAAAACATTGTGGGCTCCAGGCTGTTCAAAAACAAACAGACAAACATAACCTCCAATGGAGGTAAAAAAGTGATAATGGGCTGGAAATATAATGTCAAAGGGCTGAAAACTCAGATTCGGGGGCGATGTTTTATGTTTGAAAGATTATGAATGATCCTCCATATAGCTTTAGCTGTAATTCTAAATGTCCCCCTGTAAACGCACTCACCTTTTGCACTTTCCCATCCACATCCAAGTAAATGCTTTTGGGAGTGTAGGAAGAGGAGCTGGAGCCCATGATGACCTCCGTCTCCTGTCTTACACACTGTGAGTAGCAACTCAGCCGGCGCCTTCTTCCCACGATCCACTGTGCAAACAAACGAGTGTCAAACGCAGATTTTCAGTGCCATCACGAATGTATGTTGCAAATAAAAGACATTTTAAAAATGAGATAGAGTATCTGCAACAAGGGAGTATATTCACCTAAAACTGAAAAGTTCAAGACATAAATTAACTGAATGTCTTTCTCGGGGGATAAATAAATGAAAGAATTAAAACAAAAAATTCAGAGGGAGGAAAACATTAATAATATTGGCTACAATATGAGCGTGCATACACGTTTTTTTGTTGGTATTAATAAGAAACAGCAAAAGACAGTGTTTAGGTTGCAAGTAAAACAGCAAAATAATTCTTGCAAAGTACACGGGAATCAAACTCACAGTGTCAGCGATGCAGCCTTCTCAGTGACCGCTGAAGATAAAGTCCCAGATGCTGAAGATGCAACGACAGACAGAGAGAGAGAGAGAGAAAATGAGGGAGTGAGAGGGGTAAGGAGAACCAGCACTCGTACTTGTTGCCAGGGGACGGTTACTGTGGTGAAGAGAAAAGCAGCCAAATGTCTTAAGTGGTTTTAACAAGCAGTCGTCACAGACACGTTTGTCTGGAGAGACGTGAGGTTTATCAAATCCTGAACGTCTCAATCTGATTTTGTCATAACTTTGTTCTGTTGTAAAGACCACTAAGTATTGATCTAAAAGGCTTTCCGTACACAAACCTATTACAGGAAAATGAAATTATTTTATCGTGTCCAACTGTGAGGGTCCTAATTTTAGTCACATACAAAACTGAGAGACTTCTGCAGTCTGACAGACTTAAATTTCACACTATAATTTGAGAAACATTTGTTTGTTTGCTGATTTGTTTGACTACGCCTATGATTTTCTTGGGTCACTTTCCACCAAACTTGCGACATGCATGAAGCTTGATTGCAGAAATGCCCTTAAAGGGTTACTTTGACAAAAGTCAAGGATCATATATGAATAGAATCTAAAGGTCAAAATTTTGGTTCATATGCATTTTTGTTCTCTCTTTCTCTCAGGCCCAATATGTGGATGAAGGTCAACCCCGTAATTTCCCTTAAAGGGCTTGTTTTGGCAAATTTTAAGGCCTTTGAATTAGTGGCCAAGTTTTTCATGTTGATTTGCACCAAACATGGTGCACGTAGGAGGTGGATTCTGGAAACACTTAGGTGACATCATATTTATTAAAGGCTAATCATTGGGGTGAAGGTAATTGGGGTCAAAGGTCAAAAGTGAAGTTGTTTTTTCCCACAATGATTTGCTCCAAACTTGGCACACACATGGAGATCTGTTCTTTAATTGCCCAAGCAGGTTCAGATTTGCCAAAGGTCAATCGCTGGGCCCAAGGTCATGGCTGCCTGTCTGTTTGTTGGTCTCTTCCTCCTCCTGGTCATTTTGCTGATTTCTACCAAACTTAATATGTCAGTATAAGGTTAACCTCAAAATTGCCCAAAATAATTCATGTTGGCAAAGATCAAGCTCAAGGAATTTGATTTTTATCCCAGTTTGGACTGAATGTGGTACACAGTTTGGTGGATTCCACAATTGCCCAGGCAAAGTCAACCAGAGAGGTCAATCATTTCGGTGAAGGTCAGTGTAACTATAGGTTCAAATATCAGATGGCCCTAGACTTTACTGTCTTCATTAGAGCCTTAACATATTGGTATCTGCATTTTTTTTCCTGACATGAAAACTTTTTTATCAATAAACAATGCATAAAAACGCTTCAGCTGTTGGAAATGGTGTCATTACATAGATTTTCCAGCAGAGGGTGCTCACACATTGTTTACAATGGCTAGGCCCATCACATTAGCCTCAAGAGACAGAGGCAAAGTGACCAGCTGTCATTCATTTTCAATCACAGTGGGTGTTTTACAGGGACAAGAGACAAGTGGTTGCTATGCCACCAGGTAGGAGGGCCAAAATAGACAAGAAATCTATTTTATGCAAATGCTGAGCAATGTAATACTGCAACTGCCAGTCTGAGTGAAGGCAGCGTGATGTATGTTGGTTATATTTATAGTTTTTTTTAAATACTATAACCCAATAACCCAAGTTTTTTGTAATAAAGTTCATGCTTGAACTGTAAAACATCAAGCCTCAAATATATTTCTTTGTCATAAGGGTTTGATAACAAATGTTTGTAATAATTTACATTATTTATGTATATATGGGCAGATATATTAGTATCGGAAATTTTTTACTTCCTAATATCGGTATTGCATCAGCCCCCCCAAAAAAATCCATGTTGGTCAGGCTCTAGTATTCATGGGGACATATATATATATATATATATATATATATATATATATATATATATATATATATATATATATATATATATATATATATATATATATATACACTCAACAAAAATATAAATGCAACACTTTTGGTTTTGCTCCCATTTTGTATGAGATGAACTCAAAGATCTAAAACTTTTTCCACATACACAATATCACCATTTCCCTCAAATATTGTTCACAAACCAGTCGAAATCTGTGATAGTGAGCACTTCTCCTTTGCTGAGATAATCCATCCCACCTCACAGGTGTGCCATACCAAGATACTGATTAGACACCATGATTAGTGCACAGGTGTGCCTTAGACTGCCCACAATAAAAGGCCACTCTGAAAGGTGCAGTTGTATCACACAGCACAATGCCACAGATGTCAGGGGATTTGAGGGAGCGTGCAATTGGCATGTTGACAGCAGGAATGTCAACCAGAGCTGTTGCTCGTGTATTGAATGTTCATGTCTCTACCATAAGCCGTCTCCAAAGTTGTTTCAGAGAATTTGGCAGTACATCCAACCAGCCTCACAACCGCAGACCATGTGTAACCACACCAGCCCAGGACCTCCACATCCAGCATGTTCACCTCCAAGATCGTCTGAGACCAGCCACTCGGACAGCTGCTGAAACAATCGGTTTACATAACCAAAGAATTTCTGCACAAACTGTCAGAAACGTCTCAGGGAAGCTCATCTGCATGCTCGTCGTCCTCATCGGGGTCTTGACCTGACTCCAGTTCGTCGTCGTAACCGACTTGAGTGGGCAAATGCTCACATTCGCTGGCGTTTGGCACGTTGGAGAGGTGTTCTCTTCACAGATGATGCGAAGGAGATGTGTTGCACTGCATGAGGCAAATGGTGGTCACACCAGATACTGACTGGTATCCCCCCCCAATAAAACAAAACTGCACCTTTCAGAGTGGCCTTTTATTGTGGACAGTCTAAGGCACACCTGTGCACTAATCATGGTGTCTAATCAGTATCTTGGTATGGCACACCTGTGAGGTGGGATGGATTATCTCAGCAAAGGAGAAGTGCTCACTATCACAGATTTCGACTGGTTTGTGAACAATATTTGAGGGAAATGGTGATATTGTGTATGTGGAAAAAGTTTTAGATCTTTGAGTTCATCTCATACAAAATGGGAGCAAAACCAAAAGTGTTGCGTTTATATTTTTGTTGAGTATATATATGTGTGTGTGTGTGTGTGTGTGTGTGTGTGTGTGTGTGTGTGTGTGTGTGTGTGTGTGTGTGTGTGTGTGTGTGTGTGTGTGTGTGTGTGCAAATCCCTTGCCCAAGTGGCAAAGAGTTAAAACCCTGACTAATTGCGAACTTCAGAACGACCTGAACAATCTGGATCTGGTGGTCAGAAATACTGTTCATATTTCCATATACAACCCATTATTGCATTTCAGCTGGAATTAGGCACAAGCATCGCTGAGGATGTCGAAAAATAATCAGCAATGATGAGCATCTTTAATAGCCAACCACTCTGTTGGATATTCCATGAATGTGTGTTACATGTTGGGCTTGCAGCTGAGTTTGTTATCTGTATGTGTGTGCCCACTTATTCACTCTCTTTCTGAGAGCCGGTCTAACAGATGGTGGTGTGGTCAGATGAGTTGAGTAGAGCACTTGAAGAGAACTGGGGGGGATTTTATTTTTGGAAAGAATTTATATCTAGAGGGGCATTTGTTAGGATGCACACCTCTGCCAAGTTGCAAAAGGACCTTTAATCAGATTAATTTTAACACACAGTCCAACCCTTTGGATATATGTGTATTTTTTTCACCCTTGCACTATTCGTGAGAAACTGAGAACAATACAGAATTGGACATATTTCAATTGACAAACAAAAAATCAAATTGCTGGACCCATGCAGACCAAAGTTTGATACGTTCTTCATTTATACCCTACCCCTCCACTACGTTTTAGAAAAATGGGATGAGACATTTTTGTGTAATATGTGTAATAATCAAATGAAAAGACATTAAAAAAATTGTTTTGGGTGGCCAAGGTGCACGAGGTGCATGAGTCGTAAATTTTATATAGCGCGAAGTGGACGATTGTCTACAACTCCCCCTAGACTGGATGCAAGTCCATCACAGGTTAATTACCCAAGCATCCCTGCAGCTACAGCTCAAAAACTTGAGATAATGCAGGCACAGTTTTTTTTAAAGGTTACAGACAGGTAGTATGAGCAGGAATTGAACACAGGTCGACCTATCGGTAGTCCAACTCCTGCTCAGGTCAAGATATGCCTCCCATCAAAGTGTCTTGACTCAAGCAGGATGAGCTATGGGTGCAAGTAAGGGATGCTGTGGTTTGTAGAGAGATAAAGAAGAGAGCATGTGAATGAGTGGATGTGGACTACTGGAGAAACTCTACAACCTCCAAATTAAATTTCCCACCTGGGAATAGCAATTAAATTACATTTTATAATCAAATTCGCGGTAGCTGGCCCCAGACTGTGGAATGGGCTACCTCTTGAGTTACGTACTATTCCTGACCTAGCACTTTTTAAATCTAAGTTAAAGACTTATTTATTTAAACTGGCTTTTAACACTTAGTGGGGAGGTGACGTTCTGTTATTTTTATGTTCTTTTATGTGTTGTTTTAAAATTTTATTTTATATGTGTTTTATTTTTGTAAATTTGTGTTTTTAATGTTAAGCACTTTGGACACCAGTCGGTGCTGTAAAGCGCTTTATAAATAAATGTTGATTGATTGATTGTTGATTGAAATTAAGGGATTAAGTGATGTCATGGCTGTGGTGCATGTCTAAAGTTGAAGGAATGCACTGAAATGAGAGGAGTTTTTAGCCCACATAAAATGAACAAATGGTTTTGTGGCACACTGTAGCTTGTTTACCTCGGTGATCATATACAAAGTTACCTAAGCCCTGTTCTGGTCCAGATACACACAACCCTGCAAAACCACTTGAATATACTGTGAGGCAACTAAGTATTTAATCCACTGTCGATTTTCCTACCGACAAAGAATGGAGAGGTCTGTAATTTTATTGTAGATACACTTCGTAGATCGTAGATACTTCTGTGAGACAGAATCTAAAAAAAAAAAAAAATCTGAAAATCACATTGTAAAATTTTTAAATAATTAATTTGCATTTTATTGCATGAAATAAGTATTTGATACAATAGAAAAGCATATCTTAATATTTGGTACGTAAACCTTTGTTTGCAGTTACAAAGGTCAGACATTTCCTGCACACTGCAGCAGGGATTTTGGTCCACTCCTCCATACAGATCTTCTCTGAGGTTTGGAGTTTCAGCTCCCTCCAAAGATTTTCTATTGAATTTAGGTCTGGAGACTGGCAAGGCCACTCCAGGACCTTGAAAAGCTTCTTACGGAGCCCCTCCTTAGTTGCCCTGGCTATGTGTTTGGGGTCATTGTCATGCTGGAAGACCCAGCCATGACCCATCTTCAATGCTCTTACTGAGGGAAGGAGGTTCTTTGTCAAAATCTCATGATACATGACCCCATCCATCCTCCTTTCAATACGGTGCAGTCGTCCTGTCCCCTTTGTAGAAAAGCACCCCCAAAAATGATGTTTCCACCCCAATGCTTCACAGTTGGGACAGTTTTCTTGGGGTTGTTCTCATCCTCCAAACACGGCGAGTGGAGTTGATACCAAAAAGCTCTATTTTGGTCTCATCTGACCACATGACCTTCTCCCATGCCTCCTCTGGATCATCCAGATGGTCACTGGTGAACTTCAAACGGCCCTGGACATGTGCTGGCTTGAGTAGGGGGACCTTGTGTGCCCTACAGGATTTTAACCCCCTACCACCCACCTCATTTTGGCTTGTCAGTATCTCACAAATAAAAAGTGAAATTTCCCATCAATGGGATATACAGGCTTAGAAGGGGTTAAACCATGATGTCGTAGTGTGTTACTAATATAATCTTTGTGACTGTGGTCCCAGCTCTCTTCAGGTCATTGACCAGGAATCCGGTGCAGTTCTGGGCTTTCTCAGACTCATCCTTACCCCACAAGGTGAGACCTTGCATGGAGCCCCAGATGGGGGAAGACTGACAGTCATCTTGTGTTTCTTCCATTTTCTTATAATTACACCAACAGCTGTTGTCTTCTCACCAAGCTGCTTGCCTGTTGTCCTGTAGTCCATCCCAGCCTTCTGCAGGTCTACAGTGTTGTCCCTGGTGTCCTTAGACAGCTCTTTGGTCTTGGCTATGGTGGACAGGTTGGAGTGTGATTGTTTGAGTGTGTGAACAGGTGTCTTTTATACAGGTAACAAGTTCAAACAGGTGTAGTTAATACAGGTAAAGAGTGCAGAATAAGAGGGCTTCTTAAAGAGAAATTAATAGGTCTGTGAGAGCCAGAATTCTTGCTGGTTGGTAGGGGGGTCAAATACTTATTTCATGCAATAAAATGCAAATTAATTGTTTAAAAATCATACAATATGATTTTCGGATTTTTTTTTTTTTAGATTTTATCTGTCACAGTTGAAGTGTACCTATGATAAAACATACAGACCTCTCCATTCCTTCTTGGCAGGGGAACTTGCAAAATCGCCAGTGGATTAAATACTTATTTGCCTCACTGTATATTGATTACATTGTGCTTTATCCAGTGTGAGCACAAGTGGAATTATGCAAAGTGGGTTGAATTGGGTATTATAAGGATAAAAGCAGGTATTTATGGGTGGCGTGTGTGTTGGATCAAGCCATCAACCAGCTGGTGCGAATACAGGTGTTAATAAGGTTTACATAGGCAGGAGGTAATTAATTGGCAATATGCATCACCTCTATTCCACACATCAGACAGCAACTCCACAGGTCTGTGTGTGTATGTGTGTGTGTTTATATATATATATATACGCACACACATATTGTAAATGTGATCCTGTTCCCAGGAGACTAATTACGGTTGGGCTTTTGAGCTCCAACACCACACACAATGAGAAGCAGAACAAGACTGGACAGACTCTTTCGCTAATACAAAAACCTGAGCCCAAAATAGATCAGACAATTTCTAAAACGCGGTGTATTAGTTTCTGCTGTTCGGACTGATTATGCACACTTGTGTGCTTGCATGTCTGTGCATTCATGAGTGTCTATGCCAGAGAATAAATGTGGTTTGAAATAGAACAAAGACTGCAAAGGCCAGATCAAAACCGACGGATCTCATTGCTTAACACAGGACATATTGCATCCGGAGTGAGGGAAGATCGTTTTCAGGATAAAAACAACACATAAAATAAAATCATGCTGATTTCAATGAGAAAAGATGACCAGATGAGCATTTGAAAGGGTCACATTATTCTGATGATAGACCTGACTAATGTGTGTGTGTGTGTGTGTGTGTGTGTGTGTGTGTGCTTTTTCATAGCTGAATAGCTCAACCCGAGCCCTTTGTTGCATTTCTACACAGGATATGGAAGATCTAAACGATAGAAGCGCAACAAAAAGATTAAAAGGGATCTCCATCCTTTATCAATCAGGGCTTTGTTTTTAGATGTTTTTGAGTTAATTTTTTCACTTGGGACAAAAACAATTTCAGTGATTCAGAATGCAAAAACCATCAAAGGCTAAACAGCAACGTAATATCACACACAGTAAACCACTTTTTGTCATCAATGAAGAGGAAAAAAATATCATTAAATGTCTGGTAGCATGGAGAGCATGGATGCATTTATTTCCTCTAGGCTGGACTATTGTAATTCATTATTATCAGGTTGTCCTAAAAGTTCCCTGAAAAGCCTTCAGTTAATTCAAAATGTTGCAGCTAGAGTACTGACAGGGACTAGAAGGAGAGAGCATATTTCACCCATATTGGCCTCTCTTCATTGGCTTCCTGTTAATTCTAGAATAGAATTTAAAATTCTTCTTCTTACTTATAAGGTTTTGAATAATCAGGTCCCATCTTATCTTAGGGACCTCATAGTACCATATCACCCCAATAGAGCGCTTCGCTCTCAGACTGCAGGCTTACTTGTAGTTCCTAGGGTTTTTAAGAGTAGAATGGGAGGCAGAGTCTTCAGCTTTCAGGCTCCTCTCCTCTGGAACCAGCTCCCAATTCGGATCAGGGAGACAGACACCCTCTCTACTTTAAGATTAGGCTTAAAACTTTCCTTTTTGCTAAAGCTTATAGTTAGGGCTGGATCAGGTGACCCTGAACCATCCCTTAGTTATGCTGCTATAGACTTAGACTGCTGGGGGGTTCCCATGATGCACTGAGTGTTTCTTTCTCTTTTTGCTCTGTATGCACCACTCTGCATTTAATCATTAGTGATTGATCTCTGCTCCCCTCCACAGCATGTCTTTTTCCTGGTTCTCTCCCTCAGCCCCAACCAATCCCAGCAGAAGACTGCCCCTCCCTGAGCCTGGTTCTGCTGGAGGTTTCTTCCTGTTAAAAGGGAGTTTTTCCTTCCCACTGTCGCCAAGTGCTTGCTCACAGGGGGTTGTTTTGACCGTTGGGGTTTTTCCATAATTATTGTATGGCTTTGCCTTGCAATATAAAGCGCCTTGGGGCAACTGTTTGTTGTGATTTGGCGCTATATAAATAAAATTGATTTGATTTGATTTGATGGAGAGGGTCCCTGTGGAGGTAAATGTGAACATTATAAATGTAAATGAACCCTTGAAAATGACCAGTTCTGCTGGTATTGGCAGTGCAAATCTACCACTGTCAACCCGAATGCTCAAATTAATTAAAAAGATTAAGTAGTATAAACTCAAAGTTTTAAGACAGCATTCTATTTACTTAAATATTTCATGTTTGTGTAACATGGTCTTGCTTTTTGAGTAAATTAAACTTAGAATTTTTGATTGACTTGAACTAATTGTGTATTAAGTAAGCAAAACTTCAAAGAATTAAGTAATTATTATTTATGAAACTATTTGAGGCCACATGGCCAAATTGTTGTAGCTGACGCTTCCTCAAAATGCAAGTGATACTCCTCATCTTAGTCTCTCTAAGTAACTGCTTGTTTGATTCAGATTCATTCCAGCGGTACTCAAGGATCCTTCGAAGACACAGCACCGATGACATCCAACCGTCGCCCAAGGTCACTGGTTAGCATCCACGTCTCACAACCGTACAGCAAGATGGGCAGCACCAGGACCCTAAAGACTTGGACCTTCGTTTGCCTGCAAAGACATCGGCATCACCAAACACCTTTGTCGGGTGACTTCATGACTTAAAAGCAGTAAAGCCAGAGTGAAATTGGATTACCCCACAATGTCATCTAATAAATACCTGTATCCATTTTGGAAATTGTTTTGGTCTCTTCAAATACCAGCAGTACCAAGTTGTTAGCATTACTTTGCATGTCAACATTTAGAACAGAGTCTAAATAGCTCAGTTTTTGTATCATCTTTAGTAAATCCACTTCTTAATGTGACATTTTATGGAATTTTTCTTTAAAAAAAAAAGCTGTCCAGGACCTTAAATTTGAGACTGAGGGAGGCTACCTGCTCTTAGTGATTATACTGATTTATAAATTGAATGTTAGCATTGACCAGCAGCACCAGAGAGCGGGCAGAGAGCTGTAATCAGCTATTTTTAACGTTTTACCCTTGACACAAGTATGTTTCTAAAGAAAAGCTGAAGCAGTGAAGAGGTTTGCTAATTGCTATTATTTACTTCGCTTGTTTTACTTATTTTGACAAAGAGCTTGATTTGAAGTTGAAGGCTAAGTAGCGCATTGCCCTTAGCTAACCAGAGCGCTTGTGGGCTTTATCTCAGGAAAGAAAATCAATCAATCAATCAATCAATTTTATTTATATAGCGCCAAATCACAACAAACAGTTGCCCCAAGGCGCTTTATATTGTAAGGCAAGGCCATACAATAATTATGTAAAACCCCAACGGTCAAAATGACCCCCTGTGAGCAAGCACTTGGCTACAGTGGGAAGGAAAAACTCCCTTTTAACAGGAAGAAACCTCCAGCAGAACCAGGCTCAGGGAGGGGCAGTCTTCTGCTGGGACTGGTTGGGGCTGAGGGAGAGAACCAGGAAAAAGACATGCTGTGGAGGGGAGCAGAGATCGATCACTAATGATTAAATGCAGAGTGGTGCATACAGAGCAAAAAGAGAAAGAAACAGTGCATCATGGGAACCCCCCAGCAGTCTACGTCTATAGCAGCATAACTAAGGGATGGTTCAGGGTCACCTGATCCAGCCCTAACTATAAGCTTTAGCAAAAAGGAAAGTTTTAAGCCTAATCTTAAAAGTAGAGAGGGTGTCTGTCTCCCTGATCTGAATTGGGAGCTGGTTCCACAGGAGAGGAGCCTGAAAGCTGAAGGCTCTGCCTCCCATTCTACTCTTACAAACCCTAGGAACTACAAGTAAGCCTGCAGTCTGAGAGCGAAGCGCTCTATTGGGGTGATATGGTACTACGAGGTCCCTAAGATAAGATGGGACCTGATTATTCAAAACCTTATAAGTAAGAAGAAGAATTTTAAATTCTATTCTAGAATTAACAGGAAGCCAATGAAGAGAGGCCAATATGGGTGAGATATGCTCTCTCCTTCTAGTCCCCGTCAGTACTCTAGCTGCAGCATTTTGAATTAACTGAAGGCTTTTTAGGGAACTTTTAGGACAACCTGATAATAATGAATTACAATAGTCCAGCCTAGAGGAAATAAATGCATGAATTAGTTTTTCAGCATCACTCTGAGACAAGACCTTTCTGATTTTAGAGATATTGCGTAAATGCAAAAAAGCAGTCCTACATATTTGTTTAATATGCGCTTTGAATGACATATCCTGATCAAAAATGACTCCAAGATTTCTCACAGTATTACTAGAGGTCAGGGTAATGCCATCCAGAGTAAGGATCTGGTTAGACACCATGTTTCTAAGATTTGTGGGGCCAAGTACAATAACTTCAGTTTTATCTGAGTTTAAAAGCAGGAAATTAGAGGTCATCCATGTCTTTATGTCTGTAAGACAATCCTGCAGTTTAGCTAATTGGTGTGTGTCCTCTGGCTTCATGGATAGATAAAGCTGGGTATCATCTGCGTAACAATGAAAATTTAAACAATACCGTCTAATAATACTGCCTAAGGGAAGCATGTATAAAGTGAATAAAATTGGTCCTAGCACAGAACCTTGTGGAACTCCATAATTAACTTTAGTCTGTGAAGAAGATTCCCCATTTACATGAACAAATTGTAATCTATTAGACAAATATGATTCAAACCACCGCAGCGCAGTGCCTTTAATACCTATGGCATGCTCTAATCTCTGTAATAAAATTTTATGGTCAACAGTATCAAAAGCAGCACTGAGGTCTAACAGAACAAGCACAGAGATGAGTCCACTGTCCGAGGCCATAAGAAGATCATTTGTAACCTTCACTAATGCTGTTTCTGTACTATGATGAATTCTAAAACCTGACTGAAACTCTTCAAATAGACCATTCCTCTGCAGATGATCAGTTAGCTGTTTTACAACTACCCTTTCAAGAATTTTTGAGAGAAAAGGAAGGTTGGAGATTGGCCTATAATTAGCTAAGATAGCTGGGTCAAGTGATGGCTTTTTAAGTAATGGTTTAATTACTGCCACCTTAAAAACCTGTGGTACATAGCCAACTAACAAAGATAGATTGAGCATATTTAAGATCGAAGCATTAAATAATGGTAGGGCTTCCTTGAGCCGCCTAGTAGGAATGGGGTCTAATAAACATGTTGATGGTTTGGATGAAGTAACTAATGAAAATAACTCAGACAGAACAATCGGAGAGAAAGATTCTAACCAAATACCAGCATCACTGAAAGCAGCCAAAGATAACGATACGTCTTTGGGATGGTTATGAGTAATTTTTTCTCTAATAGTTAAAGTTTTGTTAGCAAAGAAAGTCATGAAGTCATTACTAGTTAAAGTTAATGGAATACTCAGCTCAATAGAGCTCTGACTCTTTGTCAGCCTGGCTACAGTGCTGAAAAGAAACCTGGGGTTGTTCTTATTTTCTTCAATTAGTGATGAGTAGAAAGATGTCCTAGCTTTACGGAGGGCTTTTTTATAGAGCAACAGACTCTTTTTCCAGGCTAAGTGAAGATCTTCTAAATTAGTGAGACGCCATTTCCTCTCCAACTTACGGGTTATCTGCTTTAAGCTACGAGTTTGTGAGTTATACCACGGAGTCAGGCACTTCTGATTTAAAGCTCTCTTTTTTAGAGGAGCTACAGCATCCAAAGTTGTCTTCAATGAGGATGTAAAACTATTGACGAGATGCTCTATCTCACTTACAGAGTTTAGGTAGCTACTCTGCACTGTGTTGGTATATGGCATTAGAGAACATAAAGAAGGAATCATATCCTTAAACCTAGTTACAGCGCTTTCTGAAAGACTTCTAGTGTAATGAAACTTATTCCCCACTGCTGGGTATTCCATCAGAGTAAATGTAAATGTTATTAAGAAATGATCAGACAGAAGGGAGTTTTCAGGGAATACTGTTAAGTCTTCTATTTCCATACCATAAGTCAGAACAAGATCTAAGATATGATTAAAGTGGTGGGTGGACTCATTTACTTTTTGAGCAAAGCCAATAGAGTCTAATAATAGATTAAATGCAGTGTTGAGGCTGTCATTCTCAGCATCTGTGTGGATGTTAAAATCGCCCACTATAATTATCTTATCTGAGCTAAGCACTAAGTCAGACAAAAGGTCTGAAAATTCACAGAGAAACTCACAGTAACGACCAGGTGGACGATAGATAATAACAAATAAAACTGGTTTTTGGGACTTCCAATTTGGATGGACAAGACTAAGAGTCAAGCTTTCAAATGAATTAAAGCTCTGTCTGGGTTTTTGATTAATTAATAAGCTGGAATGGAAGATTGCTGCTAATCCTCCGCCTCGGCCCGTGCTACGAGCGTTCTGACAGTTAGTGTGACTGGGGGGTGTTGACTCATTTAAACTAACATATTCATCCTGCTGTAACCAGGTTTCTGTAAGGCAGAATAAATCAATATGTTGATCAATTATTATATAATTTACCAACAGGGACTTAGAAGAGAGAGACCTAATGTTTAATAGACCACATTTAACTGTTTTAGTCTGTGGTGCAGTTGAAGGTGCTATATTATTTTTTCTTTTTGAATTTTTATGCTTAAATAGATTTTTGCTGGTTATTGGTGGTCTGGGAGCAGGCACCGTCTCTACGGGGATGGAGTAATGAGGGGATGGCAGGGGGAGAGAAGCTGCAGAGAGGTGTGTAAGACTACAACTCTGCTTCCTGGTCCCAACCCTGGATAGTCACGGTTTGGAGGATTTAAGAAAATTGGCCAGATTTCTAGAAATGAGAGCTGCTCCATCCAAAGAGTAATACACACATGCATCTTTGTACACCACATTCAAAATGTTATTTTTGAACAACACTTTACATTACAGATGAATAAAATATTATGAAAATATTACATTAAAAGCTTTCACACACACAAGAAAAAAAAGGTTGGATCAAGTGTGCAATAAGCTGTTAAAGGAAATGTGTGGGTGACATCTAGTGGTAATATATGGAATTACTGTCATACTGATATCCACAACAAAACACTATACTTTTAGGATATGATGTGTGATGAAGGACACCAGAATAAGATTCTAAATGAGATCAACCAGTTATTTAACAATACAATAAATTCGGCACAGAATGACACAAAAATTGACAACAGGTTTTTAGTTTTTTGTTTTTTTAATTTTCTGAAATTATGACAATGCGGAATACACTCAGGTTAAAAACAGAGAGAGAGACAGAGGAAAACAATAAAGACACAATAATCATCACAACTTAAAACTATTAAATTATATGCAGTATGTACAAATGCTTATCAAAAGTTTCCAGTAAAATTCTAAAATTGCCAGGATTCAAAATGCATAATGAAGCTAGAAAATGTTTGCTTTTCACTTTCTCAGCATTACATATGTGTGATATGCTACATGATGAAGTTCACCTCTCTCACACACACACACACACACACACACACACACACACACACACACACACACACACACACACACACACACACACACACACACACACACACACACACACACACACTGTGCATCATCTTAGCATGACAGAATATGGACACAGTAGAAGAATCTGAGGAGTGCTGAGATGAGAACAGTGAGTAATTGTCAATGCTGAGATGCACCGTGGGTCGGCTCGCTGGTCTCTGGACCTTCTGCTGTTTCAACAGGAAGGTGGCTGGCTGGGATTCCCACAGGCGGACGGGCCTTTCGTATTGGGGAGAAACTGTGTGGAGATGAGCCAGGGGAGTGAGCAGGGGAACGGACAGGGTGAAGAGGAGGAGCCACCGAGGCCTGTGGGATGGGCTGTGCGAGAGGAGAGGGGCTGCGGGGGTAGCGACGGGGGGCAGACCAGACGGGCCTCTCAGTTCTGCTGGAGGAAAGGGGGTGGATTGGGGCATAGGTCGCAGGGATACTCATTTCTGATTGGCTGACAGCACTGCTGGAACATTCTTCTAAACGTTCAAGAGTCTCCTACAACAACAAAATACGAAACCTGTTAAAATGGTCATTCAAGTCACGTTTCTTTATATTTATATCATATCTCTTTTGACCATAAATGAAAAGTACTTTTCCAAGTGTTACACCATGAAAAGAGTCAACATCATCCATCCCAGTGCAAAACCAGCTCCCAATCCCCAAACCAATAAATAAATAAATAAATAGTGACTTTCCATTTCAAAAGTTGAAATTTCCAAAAATAAAAGCACCTGCACCATTGGTGCCACCAGACTGAGGTTTTAGAAATGAAAGAAACTGACAAACATGCTCACTTCAAGCTACATGTAACATCAACCACACCTACTCCTAATTTCCATCATTCATATGACAAGTTTATTCATATGCAACAATCCCATACATGTCCAATAAGTTTTCAACAGGTATACGATGAAATCGAGTGCCAGTACACAGAGAGTGGCAACAATGGCTTTCCAGTGTTTTGGGTGATAGGCGCCATATCATGCGAAAGTGATTGCAATGTTGTCAGATGCGTGGTTTTAGTCCCCAGAAAGTTGCAAAATGATGAGAACTTTGGCATATGGATGCAAGAATTGATGTGAAAACAGACATATATTTTTTTTATTTTTTGTTTAACCAGGTTAGTCCCGTTGAGATTGAGATCTCTTTTGCAAGGGAGACCTGAACAATTATAAAGTTTCCAATTCACCTAACCTGCATGTCTTTAAATGTGAAAGGAAAACCACGCAAACACGGGGAGAACATGCAAACGCCAAACAGAAAGGCCACAGGTGGGAATCAAACCCATGACCTTGTATAGATTTTTTTTTGCAGGTACAGAAAGGAAAAAAATTACAGAAAAATAACAACATTCAGCTCATGTCTATGTTAGACAAGTTAAGATTCAAGCTTGTACATAAGGTACAGTAATGGCTCATACTGTATTTTAATGAGGGTAACAAAAAACCCCCAGCTATGCTCATTTTTAATTATTATTATTATAGTGCAGTATTGTTCCTGCACTAAATGCAAAATGTGAAAAGAGCCACTTACATCTTCATTGAGAACATAAAGAGGCATCGGACTCCTTCGACTAAGTGTGGTGGGTTTGGGTACAACATCAACTGCAAACAAAAATGTTGATTTAATAATTAGTCTGCAAGATACACAATGACTTCTGAATATTTTATCAGACCTTCATGGTAAACTGATGAAGGAAACATTGCTGCTCACCATCATGGCCATTTTCACTTTGCTCCACATACATTGGAGGTCTTTGGGGGACAGGCTGACGCTTCTTCCTACAGCACACACATCCAAACACACACACACACACACACACACACACACACACACACACACACACACACACACACACACACACACACACACACACACACACACACACACACAAAACCTCAAAGGGATCATGCACCTTTCCAGAAAACTAATATATGCAACAGATATAGATACAGAGAAGGACCTTAAACACACATTTTCAGGTCTATCAGGCTGCATGTAAACTGCAGGTCTTTATGCTCAATTCAGATTAATCACCAACATCTGACTTTTTAAAATTTTTGAACAGCATTTGCTTTTTTTTTAAATGCCCATATTAGACTCCTTTGTTTACATGGGTTTGACCTGAAACTCCACCAAAGTAAAGGCTTGGGTGTTGTGTGGGCCGCTGAAGAGGAGGTACTGCTGGCCCACCACCACAAGATGGCGCCCTGCTTGAAGTGCGGGCTTCAAGCACGAGAGGGCGTTGGAGCAACCAGGAGTGACAGCTGTCACTCATCATCCATACCAGCTGTCACTCATTCACTTCTCATCACCACCACCATAAAGGCCGGACTGCAACTCCACCTCCCCGCCGAGAAATCAACTACCATTCAGGTAATTTCTCTGCTGACTGACACTGTGTGTGTGTGTGTTTAACCTGAACTTCTATTGCAGCCGTTTTCCTGGAGTGTTTCCTTATCTGGAGGATTGGCGTTTGGTGTGACAGTGACGGCTTCGCCTCACACCCCAACTCAGATAAGTGGTTGACCAGGAGCTGCACGAGTGTGTGTGATTGGAGGTGGAGGTTCTCCCTCCTTTACTTAAGACAGACTGTGGGATTACTGAGTGTGCGAACGCACACTCATCTGGACTGTCTCTGTTTTCTGCCAGCAGTACCAGGTCTGACTGCTGAAGACAGCGGCCACCTGGGGCGCAGGGCTTGGCGGCTCCGGTGTTCTTCAGCTCCGTTGGTGGTGGAAGCTGTGTGGGGATCCAGCTCTTCTCTCTCCAGGCGTCTTCTATCGTCGAGCCTGCCCACACGTCACCTGGTGTATGATTGACAGTCCACCATATTGTTATTGTCTGTACGTTGTTGTGCGATTCACAACATTAAATTGTTACTTTTGGCTTATCCATTGTCCGTTCATTAACGCCCCCTGTTGTGGGTCCGTGTCACGTCACTTTCACAACATTGGGCTTTTCATCCACAAATGTTTGAGGTAAATAGAAAAAAAAAACTGACCATGGGTTAAAAAAAATTGCTCCCTTTCACCCATGGAGCTTTTTGAAAGATAATCCAGCAATGGCAGAGATGTGGCATTTTTCACACATGTTACAGAACTATGACCCTATCTTGATGATCTATAGTACATGATCAAAAGCACATTGTGCAAGTGTGTTTGGGGGTGTGTCCAACTTCACTTTACAATGTACACAGTACATAAATCTGGGCCTAAAGTAAGGCACAGGGCGCAAAGGGGTTGTATTTTGTTACTTAATCAGGTGTATGTTTTGGGTGGAACATTAATTAAACCAATCAGATTGTCAAAAGACTGGAACTGGACGCATTACTGTTCAGATATTGGACATTTTCTGGCAAATTAAGGGATCTGCAGTCAAAGTGTCAAAGTGTGCGAGCAGACAGCAGCCACCAAAGGTCCCTGAGGTGAAGCAGTGAAACAATAAAGTGAAATTACATTTTTTCCATTAGTGTTTTCATTTATTTAGTTTTATTGTTTTCAAATCACTTTTGTAATGTACACATACACACATGATGCATATGTGTACCGCAAACCTGTCTATCTTAATGTTAACTTAATATCTTAATGTGCCATATACGAGGGCTGACTGAGAGGTTTTGAGCATGACCCAGAAAAAGTAGCCCGTAGTTCTTCTTCTTTTGCATTCTGAGAAACCAACATTTCTCGAGAATGTGTGAAATTTTGATTCACTGGATGCAATGTTGAGAAATGTTGATTTCTCAGAATGCAAAAGATGGAGAATCACGCCCTACTTCTTCTGGATCAGGCTCAAAACTTGTCAATCGCCCCACAGAAGGTTTTAACATTCCTCCAGCAATGAGTCATACCAAAACTCATTTTAATTATACACACATTACAGTTCCTATAAAATAATTTTATTTGTTGCTTCTGAATTTTAGTGTGGACAACATTATTTTTGCAGGTATGAAAATTCTTTTAACTGAATGCAGAAAACACTTGCTGTTGAAAATGGTGCCATTATGTAGTTTGTCCAGCAGACGGCAATCTGACAGCATTAATTACAATGCTGTCAAGCATGGCTGGGACTTTCATCATCAATTGGTCAAAATGGCTATAAGAAACTGTGCCAAAGCGACCAGCTGCCATTTATTTTCAACCAGAGTGGACATTTTAGAACCACAAGAGACAAACTGGCCGCAGTGCCACCACCTGGGTGGGGCCAAAACAGGTGAGAAGTCTATTTTTGCAAAAGTTGAGTAATGTGATGTGGTGACTGCCAATCCAAGTGAAGGTTGTGTGTTAGTAGTGTGCGTGACATACAGTGAGGAAAATAAGTATTTGAACACCCTGCGATTTTACAAGTTCTCCCACTTAGAAATCATGGAGGGGTCTGAAATTTCCACTGCATGTCCACTGTGAGAGACATAATCTAAAAAAAAAAAAAAAAAAAAAAATCCGGAAATCACAATGTATGATTTTTTTAATAATTTATTTGCATGTTACTGCTGCAAATAAGTATTTGAACACCTATGAAAATCAATGTTAATATTTGGTCCAGTAGCCTTTGTTTGCAGTTACAGAGATCAAATGTTTCCTGTAGTTTTTCACCAGGTTTGCACACACTGCAGCAGGGATTTTAGTCCACTCCTCCATACAGATCTTCTCTAGATCTTTCAGGTTTGGAGTTTCAGCTCCCTCCAAAGATTTTCCATTGAGTTTAGGTCTGGAGACTGGCCAGGCCACTCCAGGACCTTGAAATGCTTCTTACGGAGCCCCTCCTTAGTTGCCCTGGCTGTGTGTTTGGGGTCATTGTCATGCTGGAAGACCCAGCCATGACCCATCTTCAATGCTCTTACTGAGGGAAGGAGGGTGTCTGCCAAAATCTCGCAATACATGACCCCATCCATCCTCCCTTCAATACGGTGCAGTCGTCCTGTCCCCTTTGCAGAAGAGCACCCCCAGAGTATGATGTTTGACCCCCATGCTTCACAGATGGGATGGTTTTCTTGGTTGTTCTCATCCTGTAAACATGGTAAGTGCAGTTGATTCCAGAAAGCTCTATTCTGGCTTATCTGACCACATGACCTTCTCCCATGCCTCCTCTGGATCATCCAGATGGTCACTGGTGAACTTCAAATGGGCCTGGACATGTGCTGGCTTGAGCAGGGGGACCTTGCTGCCCTGCAGGATTTTAAACCATGACAGCATCATGTGTTACTAATGTAATCTTTGTGACTGTTGTCCCAGCTCTCTTCAGGCCATTGACCAGGTCCTCCTGTGTAGTTCTGAGCTTTCTCACAAAGTGAGATCTTGCATGCAATCCCAGACCGAGGGGGATTGACAGTCATCTTGTGTTTCTTCCACTTTTTAATAAATCATCATAACAGTTGTTGTCTTCTACCAAGCTGCTTGCCTGTTGTCCTGTAGTACATCCCAGCCTTGTGCAGGTCTACAGTTTTGTACCTGGTGTCCTTTGACAGCTCTTTGGTCTTGGCTATGGTGGACAGGTTGGAGTGTGGTTGATTGAGTGTGTGAACAGGTGTCTTTTATACAGGTAACAAGTTCAAACAGGTGCAATTAATACAGGTAAAGAGTGCAGAATAAGAGGGCTTCTTAAAGAAAAATTAACAGGTCTGTGTGAGCCAGAATTCTTGCTGGTTGGTAGGTGTTCAAATACTTATTTCATGCAATAAAATGCAAATTAATTATTTAAAAACCATACATTGTGATTTCCAGATTTTTTTTTATTATGTCTCTCACAGTGGACATGCACCTAAGATGAAAATTGTAGACCCCTCCATGATTTCTAAGTGGGAGAACTTGCAAAACCGCAGGGTGTTGAAATACTTATTTTCCTCACTGTATATTGGTTGGTTGTTGGTAATATTTGTAGTGATTTTTTATAATAAAGTTAAGGATTAAAATGTAAAACATCACCCTCAGTTGCACTTCTTTGTCATAAGGACGTGATAATAAAATGTTAGGAATCATTGCCATTTGTGTGTGTGTGTGTATTAACAGATATATCAGAATTGTAATTTTTTATTCCCTTGTACTGGTATCAGCCACCCAAAATCCATATCCGTCAGGGTCTGATTGTCACTGTATTTTTGTGTGGTTTAGCAGAGGAGTGACCTGGTTAAGATTCTAGCCACAATCTTAAAAGGCACCATGGAGCCAATTTAAGGAAGGAAAGAGAAGAAGAAGAAAGTTCGTACTTGGATGGTTTCCAACAGGCGCACACAGTAACCAGGGTGATGAGGAGGAAAATGCCTCCAGTGGACAGGATGATGTACAGCGAGCTCCGTCCTAAGCCAGAAGGATATAGACGAGAAATAAAGAAAGAACGAAAGAGTCAACAACAGGGAGCGATATAAAACTATTTTTCAGGTGCACAGAATATTGCTTCATATTATGCAGACGGCTTGACTTGCTTCACAAATATACGTAGTGCACATACTAGAAAAATAACTTTTGTTTTTTTTTTGGCAGGAGGAAAACAGATTTAGTTTGCATAATTTTTTTTCACTTTTTCAATAATGAAACAACATGCTCAGCATGCAAAATTAACGACATGTTGTTTCACAGTTCTTCTGACTGTGCAGGCGTGAACACTGTGCAGCGAGGATGCACATTCATGCAGTCACGGTGAGATGTTGTGCAGTGCTGCTCTGCGTGCAGAGAGAAACGAGAAGTTCCGTGCAGCAATAATGAACTCAGCATTACTCAAGTCCACTGAGGCAAAGCTTTCTCCCCACCTGCTGTCTGTTCCTGTGTCCTCCTCATAAATAACTGTCCATTCATTGGAAGAGTTGCCTTTGTCCTCTGTCTCTGATGGTAACGGCAGTAACGGCCCCTCCTGACAAATTCTCTGCTGCACTTCAGCCCTGATTTGCACTCATTGTAAACATCATTGTGAGAAAGAAACCCATGCTTGACCAGCGCCTCATAATGAAACAAAACAACAACAAAACAACAACAAAACCCAAAAGACCCTAGGTCGAGTAAGACTGTGGAAGCCAAAAGGTCACCAAAGGGGTGTATTGTACATATGTTGTTTGTTTGGAATTGCCCCCCTTCAAAAAAATCATCAGTGTCATCCATCCATCCATCCATCCATTTTCTTCCGCTTTATCCGGAGTCGGGTCGTGGGGGCAGCAGCTCTAGCAATGCCGCCCAGATCTCCCGATCCACACACACCTCCCCCAGCTCCTCCGGGGGAACCCCAAGGCGTTCCCAAGCCAGCCGAGAGATGTAATCCTTCCAGCGTGTCCTGGGTCTTCCCCGGGGCCTCCTCCCAATGGGACATGCCCGGAACACCTCTCCAGCGAGGCGTCCAGGGGGCATCCGGAAAAGATGCCCAAGCCACCTCAACTGACTCCTTTCGACGTGGAGGAGCAGCGGCTCGCTCGGAGTCGAGCCGCTGCTCCTCCACGTGTCATACATAAATATATTTAACTGTTGCGCTTCACAGGTTACAAAACCTCCTATTCGTTTACCATAATGTTGATATTCAATGATCGAGAGTGCACCAACAACCAAAAACTCCTGTAATATGCCTTCTGTAGTGTTTGAGAATGACATTCTTTATTCAAAGGCCAAAATCAAGCTCACCTTTGAAGACAACATGTGCACCATCATACCTGAAAACAAGATTACATTTATTGACCCAGAATCAAAAGCATGTAGCAGACTGAGGTCCTGAAATGGAAATTAAGATTTGACTTTTGACTAGACGTTGTCTACAACCTTTAAAAATTCATTTGGGGCAAATAATCTGGAATTAATTGATCTATGATGAGTGAGTGAGTAATTGTCTATGGTGCAGCCGTCAAACCACTGGCAATTCACTAATTCGATCCTAAATTACTCACTCACTCATCTTCAACCACTTTTCCGGGATCGGGTCGCGGAGGCAAGAGCTCTAGTAGGGGACCCTAGACTTCCCTTGTGGAGATATAATCTCTCCACCTAGACACCAGTCACCCTCCTGAGGAAACGCATTTCAGCCACTTGTACCCACAATCTAGTTCTTTCGGTCATGACCCAACCCTCATGACCATAGGTGAGCGTAGGAATGAAGACTGACCAGTAGATCAAGAACTTCGCCTTTTGGCTCAGCTCCCTTTTCATCACAACAGTACTGTTGTGTGGGCCGCCCGAAGAGGAGGTACTGCTGGCCCAACACCAGAGGGCGCCCTGCCTGTTGTCGGGCTTCCAGCACCAGAGGGCACAGTCGCCGCAGGAGTCCACCAGGAGCCCGGAGCTGACAGCTGTCACAAATCATCTCATCACCCATCACATCCCATAAAAGCCTGGAAGAGACACCACAACTCTGCCGAGTTATCAGCTTACCCGTCAGGTAAACTTGCAGCTTGTAGCCGAGTTTGTGGAAGTTGGAAGGAGTTGGCGTTCCCACTCCTCACTCCAGACTTGTTAAGTGATACATAAGGCACTGCACGTTTTCTGTGTTCCTGTGTTTGGAGGTGGAGGTTTTTCCCTCAGGAAGGAACTGTATTTTTGCTGACTGTTTGCTGGGTGTACACACACCCACCTCTAACCTGTCTGTTCTTCCTGCCAGCAGTACCAGATCTGACAGCTGGAAGCGGTGGCCACCTGGGGACTCAGGACTTGGCGGCTTCGGGGTATTGCAGGTCTCCATTGGCGGTGAAACCTTGTGGGTCCCAGCTCTTCTCTGGATAGGCGTCTCCTACCCTCGGGCCTGCCCACGCATCACCTTTTTGTGGAACTTAATTGACAGACGAAAAGCAGTATTTTGACCTGCTGTGCACATTTGCAGTATTAAATTGTATTTATTGGCATCTCTATTGGCCGTTCATTTACACCCCCTGGTGTGGGTCCGTGCATTACACTTTCCCCAACAGGATAACTCGGCCAGCGTCATGGATCCCGAGGGGCACATACCACCCGTTGAACAATCAATGGAGATGCAAGGTGCACAGGCTCCAGCAGGAGACATGATGGGTGAGTTGCAGCAAATATTGACCACCCTCACTGCTTGGCTGGATTTGGTGACCGAGCAGAACATACTGCTCAATCGTAGGATGGAGGCTCTCACCGCTCAGGTGGAAGCGCACGGACAGGGCGCGGCTGCAGCTCCTCCTCCTGCAGACCTGTTGCTGAACAGAGACCCTCCAGTGGTCGTTCAACGAACCCCCCCCCGAAGCATACATTAGCCCCCCGGAACCGTACGGAGGTTGTGTTGAGACGTGTGCGGACTTCTTGATGCAGTGCTCGCTCGTCTTTGCATAACGTCCTGTGATGTACGCGTCAGACTCCAGCCGGGTGGCTTATGTCGTAAATTTGCTTCGAGGTGAGACACGCGTCTGGGCTACAGCGCTTTGGGAACAGAATTTGCGGCTCCTAACGACATACACTGGGATTGTGAGGGAGTTCAGACAGGTGTCTGACACACCAGACACAGCCCTTAACACTGGTTGTGTCTGGAAACCACAGGGAGGAGATTGTGTTTTTTGTAACACCTTCTACCTCCAGAATTATTTTGGGTTATCCATGGATGAGTAAGCACAATCCCCGGATCGACTGGCCGACTGGGGTTGTGGCTCAATGGAGCGAAACCTGCCACCGGGAGTGTTTAAGATCCTCTGTCCCACCCGGTGCAACTGCTAAAGAGGAGGTCCGAGTTCCCCCCAATCTTACAGCGGTGCCGGCTGAGTACCACGATCTTGCTGACGTTTTCAGCAAAGATCTGGCACTCATGCTTCCCCCGCACCGACCGTATGATTGTGCCATTGATTTGATCCCGGGCTCTGAGTATCCGTCCAGTAGGCTGTACAATCTCTCACGCCCTGAGCGCAAATCAATGGAGAAGGCGGACTCCGTCCATGCATTGATAATAGAGGGCTGAACAAGATTACGGTTCACAACCGATACCCGTTGCCTCTATTGGATTCAGTGTTCACGCCCCTGCATGGAGCCAAAATATTCACTAAACTGGATCTTAGGAATGCTTATCACCTGGTTCGGATCCAGAAGGGAGACGAATGGAAGACAGCATTTAACACCCCGTTGGGTCACTTTGAGTCCCTGGTCATGCCGTTCGGCCTCACTAACGCCCCCACGACATTCCAAGCGTTGGTAAATGACATCTTGCGGGACTTCCTGCATCGGTTCGTCTTCGTATACCTTGACGATATCCTCATCTTCTCC
The DNA here is from genome assembly GCF_902500255.1 of Thalassophryne amazonica. NCBI lineage: Eukaryota > Metazoa > Chordata > Actinopteri > Batrachoidiformes > Batrachoididae > Thalassophryne > Thalassophryne amazonica. The sequence goes on from NC_047106.1 coordinate 28,450,777, forward strand.
CCGGATCCTGAGACCCATGTTAAGCATGTACGTCAGGTCCTGCAGCGGTTGTTGGAGAACCGGCTGTTTGTGAAGGGCGAGAAGTGCGAGTTCCACCGTACTTCTTTGTCCTTCCTGGGGATCATCATCTCCTCCAACTCCGTCGCATCCGATCTGGCCATAGTAGCGGTAGTGAGAGATTGGCCCCAACCGGTAAGCCGTAGGAAGCTGCAACAGTTCCTCGGCTTCACAAATTTCTATAGGAGGTTCATTAAGGTCTATAGTCAAGTTGTTGGTCCCCTTACAGCCCTGACCTCCCCAAAAGTCCCCTTCACCTGGTCGGATCGGTGCGAAGCCGCGTTTAGGGAGTTGAAACCCTGGTTTTCGACTGCGCCAGTTCTGGTGCAGCCCAATCCTAACCGCCAGTTTGTTGTTGAAGTGGATGCCTCTGACTCAGGGATAGGAGCCATGCTGTCCCAGAGCAGGGAGTCCGACAAGGTTCTCCACCCTTGTGCCTATTTCTCCCGCAGGTTGACCCCAGCAGAGCGGAACTATGACGTCGGCAGTCGGGAGCTCCTGGCAGTGAAAGAGTTGAAAGAGGCCCTGGAGGAGTGGAGACATCTGTTGGAGGGAGCTGCGGTTCCATTCACGGTCTTCACTGACCATCGGAACCTGGAGTACATCCGGACCACTAGGCGTCTGAACCCCAGGCAAGCCCATTGGTCACTGTTTTTCAGACAATTTGACTTCCAGATCACCTACCGCCCCGGGACTAAAAACCAGAGGTCTGGCGTGCTGTCCCGGGTGCATGAAGAGGAGGTCAAAACAGAGCTGTCGGATCCACCAGACACCATCTTACCGGAGTCCGCTATTGTCGCCACCTTCACGTGGGGCATGGAGAACATCGTCAGGGAGGCCCTGACGCATCACCCAGACCCCGGCGGTGGACCAGCTAACCGATTGTACATCCCACCAGAAGCAAGAGCTGCAGTCTTGGACTTCTGTCACGGTTCCAAGCTCTCCTGCCATCCAGGGGTGTGAAGAACCGTGGCAGTGGTCCGGCAGCGATTCTGGTGGGCATCGATGGAGACCGATGTCCGGGAGTATGTCCGGGCCTGTACCACCTGCGCCAGGGGCAAGGCTGTGCACCAAGCCGAAAAAGGACTCCTCCAGCCGTTGCCAGTGCCTCGACACCCCTGGTCACACATAGGCCGGAATTCGTCACGGTGGATCCGTGCATTACACTTTCCCCAACAAGTACGGTAGAATGAATGCAACACCATCCCTGCTGCATTGGTTCTCTGGCCGATCTCATGTGCCATTGTCCCCTCACTCGTGAACAAGACCCTGAGGTACTTGAACTCCTCCACTTGGGGCAAGACCACATTCCCTACGCGGAGTAGGCAATCCATCGGTTTCCTGCTGAGAGCCATGGCCTCAGATTTAGAGGTGCTGATCCTCATCCCATCCGCTTGAACCGACCCAGTGAGTGTTGGAGGTGACAGGGTGATGAAGCCAACAGGACCACATCATCTGCAAAAAGCAGTGATGAGACCCTCAGCCTACCAAACTCCAACTACACCTCAATATCATGTCCATGTACATGTACATGTTCATGTCCATGAACATCACAAACAGGACTGGTGTCAAGGCGCAGCACTGGCGGAGGCCAACCGCCACCAGAAACGAGTCCAACTTACTGCTCAGTACAGAGACTGGATGACCCTGAGAAGAGACCCCCTCACACCATACTCCGTACCTCTTGCAGCATCTTCCAGGGTACCCGATTATATGCCTTCTTCAAGTCCACAAAACACATGTAGACTGGATGGGCATAGTCCCAAGCCCAGAATTCTTATAAGAGTGAAGAGCTGGTCAGTTGTTCTACGTCCAGAACGGAACCCACGTTGTTCCTTTCAATCTGAGGTTCGGCTATTGGCTGAGTCCTCCTTTCCAGCACCCTGGAGTAGACTTTCGCAGGGAGGATGAGTAGTGATGCCCCTGTAATTGGCACACATTCTCTGGTCCCCCTATTTAAATATTGGGACCACCACCCCAGTTTGCCACTTGTTTGGCACTGTTCCAGACCTCCAGCAATGTTGAAGAGACCATTTCTGGATGGATCTCATCAACCCCGGGGCTTTGCCACTGTGGAGTTGTTTGACTGCTTTCAAACAACTGACTGTTGTTTGACAGTGACTTTCACCAAGGAAATTGATGATGATCCCCCATCAGCTTCCAGCTCTGCTCCTACAACAGAGGGAGCTCCAGTCTGATTCAGGAGTTCCTCAAATTGCTCCCTCCATCAACCCATTACCTCTTCAATAGAGGTCAACAGAGTCCCATCCTTACTGTATACAGCTTGGATGGTTCCCCATTTTCCTCTCCTGAGGTGCCTCATGGTCCTGCAGAAGCACCTTGGTGCTGACTGAAAGTCCTTCTCCATGGTTGCTGTGAACTTCTCCCACACCCGCTGTTTTCCTCCCCACAACAGATGCTGCCATCCTTCAGGCCTGTTGGTACCTTGCAACTGCCTCAGGAGTCACCTGAAATAACGTATCCTGGAAAGACTCCTTTTTCAGTCGGACATCTTCCCTGACCACCAGTGTCCGCCACGGCGTTCAAAGGTTACCACCTCGTGAGACAGTCAACAGCTCCCTGCTGCAGTTTGCCTATTCTGGTTCAATACCCCCAACCTGCACAGGGATGCCAGAAAAACTCCGCCAGAGGTGTGAGTTGAAGCTCTCTCAGACTGCTCCAGATGTGGGCTCCTCCAGATGTTCCTAGATCACCCACACTATCCATTTGGGCTTATCAGGTCTGTCCAAAGTCTTCCCCCACCCTCTGATCCAACTCACCACCAGATGGTGATCAGTTGACAACTCTGCCCCTCTCTTCACCCATGTGTCCAGAACATGCAGCATCAGATCAGATGATACAATCACAAAATCAATCATCAACCTTTGGCCAAGGGTGCTCTGGTACCATGTACACTTATGAGCATCCTTGTGTTTAAACATGGTGTTTGTTATGGACACCCCATGACTAGCACAGAAGTCCAATAACAAACAATCGCTCGGGTTTAGATAAGGAAGGTCGTTCCTCCCAACCACACCTCTCCAGATGTCTCTGTCATTGCCCACATATGCAATGAAGTTCCCCAGCAGAACAATGGAGTCCCCCACTGGAGCCCCATGCAAGACTCCAGCCAGGGACTCCAAGAAGGCTGAATACTCCAAAGTGCTGTTCAATGCATATGAACACACAACAGTCAGTTTTCCACCCACAACCCAAAGGTGCAAGAAGGTGACTCTCTCATCGACTGGGGTAAACTCCAACGCAGCGGCGCTCAGCTGGGGGCTCGTGAGTATTCCCACACCTGCCCAGCGCCTCACACACTGGGCAACTCCAGAGAAGAATAAGGTCCAACCTCTATCAAGGAGCGTGGTTCCAGTGCCGAGGCCCACTGGATCTAACTGGTAAAGCTCCACCTCCTGCACAAGCTCTGGCTCCTTCCAGCTCCGGATCCTAAATTGCTGGTTTTTAAATCGCAACTGGAGTGGAGTGAATTTCATAACTCAGTCTTCAAAAATTACAAACGTGCAATTTTTTAGACCCATAATTCTAGACTGGATCAGTGCAGCTTTCAAACCACTGACAATCCAGTTATTTGATTCTTAATTATTGTTTTACCAGTTAGAACTGATTTCACCATTGGAGGGGAGCGAATTTCAGACATCAGCCTTCAAAAATGTAAATAAATAAATAAATTGCTCATTTAAGGGCCATAAATTAGCTGAACGGATCTGTCTGGCAACTCAGGAATCCATTGCTAATCTGGCAGTTTGATGGTAAATATCTGGATTACCAATTACAACGACTTTCTGTCCAGAAGGAGAGCATAGTGAATACCATAATTCAGCCTTCAAAACAGACAGAAATTTGCATTTTTTAAGGCCCATAATTACTGGATTACCAATTAGAACTGGTTTTACACCAGAATGGGGAGCAGAGTTAAGTCTAGAGTTCAAATAGGATTCCTTTCCTTTCATCATCTGTCCGTTCACCAACACTCACAACAAGCACCTCCGTTTCTAATTGAGTTAGGACATACAGTACTTTGAATTTGAAATTGCAAAAACCCTTTAATTTGTACATTTATGTCAACCTTCATAATTCTATCACAATACCACATTACTGTCCTTAGCTGTCCTCTTATTTGATTTTTGTCAAAACCTCAAATCTGTTTCATTTTTAGCTTCTTCATAAAATCGAACAATATGTCTGAGGTGTCTGCTTTTACTGTAACTTTGGCTACACCAACACGCCACCTACTGTAGACAGTGAGCCTGACAGGTGTGCTCTTCATGCTGCTGATGGGGTTTTCCACCGTGCACATGTAAATGTCATCATCTGCCATCAGCACCCGTAAGATGGTCAACACCTTTTGGTCATGTGACAGTAGGAGACGTGAGTCGTTGGCTAGAATTTTATCTCCCTTCAGCCAAGCGTAGACAGGCTTTGTGCCGTTATCATGAGAACAGTGCAGGTTGAAGTTCTCACTGTACTCCAGGACAGACGAGGCCACCATCTGGATGTAAGGTTTGGACACGGGAACTGTAAATCACAGGACACAAAAGCAAGAAGGAAACACTGGTTCTACTGCATTAAACTTCAGAAGATCAATATATTCTGAGTAACGTTTGTCACATATAACATTATCACAGAGACAAGCAAATTCTTAAATTTTGTGCAAACACAGTGAAGTATATGTAGAGCAGGTAGCTCAGTGGGATAAGGAGTCTGGCTACCAATATGTAGCCTTGGGTTTGATTCCTAGTTGTCCTACCTGTCTGTGTCTTTGGACAAGGAACTTCATCTGCATTGTCCCAGTCCATCCAGCGATCAAGATTGCTGAATGTTGCTTGGGAAGGAACCTGCATTGGACTGGAGTCCCGCCCATGAATCTGGGGATGACCAATGCGCCTTTCGGCCAACAGAGGACTAACAGTGGAATGCCAAAAAAGGACATTTTCTCTGGAGAAGGGCTGTTTCTAAGGCTTCACATCTTTATTCATCATTTAGTTTTTTCAGCAAGCTAAAGCATGCTAGTGGTAGCTCAAAAACAGACATTCAAATTTGCTAAAAACACCCCATTACCTGCCAACTTTTGAATTTATCTATATGGAACACCCACACGTGGGCACATAGTGTATCTAGGGGGGTCTGGCTGCATGCCCGGACCAACACAAATGTGGGATTAATGGGCATCCTGCACACACTCGTGCAGGACATGGAACACGGGGTAAATACAGGGAGTGTCCCGCCCAATGAGGGACGGTTGGAAGTGCTACACCCCACTGACACTGAGGTGCCACATTCTTGACAATAAGTTTTCAGTTAGTAATTACCTCATGACAGATTGTGTGGGTGTATAGCACAGGGTGTAGACAAGTTCAATGGGCGTGTCTGATAGAGCAAGCAGGAATACATAATATTCCTAAAGTAAAAACACTGAAGTACTGAAACGTGCCAACATGTACAGCATACTCTCCATGCTAAAAAAGAGGCGCCTTCATTGGTTCGACCATGTCAATCAAATGGACACAGGCCGGATCCCGAAAGATCTACTATATGGTGAGCAAGCGAAAGGTGCATGATCGAGGGGACAGCCACGTCTGTGATCCTGAGATGTCTGTAAAAAGGACATGAAGGTGGCAAACATCAGCGCCGGTGACTGGGAAACCTGTGGCAAAATGTTGTTTAGCCTGGTGCCATTGGCATGTCGCCCCAGGTCTCCCAGGCATTGAGGAAGCAGATATACCAGCACCTCCAACTCCTGAGGCTACACCATCATCTCTCGCAGACGGACAGATGCCAACAATATACACACATGATTAAGGAGGTGTAAGTTGACAAACCAACTCTCTCTAATTGTGCACAACATTGGCATGTTACAGATGGTGGATTTATGGCTCGTGGGCTACAATGATTTTGCAGGCCACCAGTTGGAGTCTTTGCTTGATGTCATAAATCCTTTTCGGTCTTTGAGCATTTTCAAAAAACAAGAGTAAGTGGCTTTTTTATTAAGGAGAGTCATTCTGCATACCATCCACAGTGAGCTCAATGTCGTGCTCGCCAGTGAAGGTGTCGTCCGTGATGGAGATTCCACTTCATATGCGCCTTCATCAGACAGCCTCAGGTTGTGAAGCAGCAGCGAGCCATTTTCAAACACCAGGACACGGTTGCGGTACTCTGGCCTCAGGTTTCCTATAATGTCGATTCCGATGGACTGCACGACAGTGACGGGTTTCTCTTTACCCCTCTTCAGCTGCCACTTAATGACTGGCTTGTCTGAGCTGCTGCTGGCGTAGCTGACAGAAAATAAGGCCTCTTTCCCCACTGTGCCTCTCACCATCTGGGTCTGGCTGGTCACATTCACCCCTAATGCCTCACCTGCAAAAATGACACAATATGGGCCGTAAAAACTGCATTTTAAACATAGGTGACTCTAAGAAGGGCTTGAAGGGGCTGTAACCCCGCTTGAATTACTAGTGGATGCGACCGGAGAAGTTGTGCATAGTGCAAGTTTTGAATCTTGCATTACCAGTTATACAGCTTCACGTGAAGTGGTATAGAGAAGGATTTTTTTTTAAGAAAACTTGAAAGTTCAGCTACAATTTGCCAGAAGGCATACTGGAGATTCTAGCTAGATTCCCTGCTCCACATCACTATGAAGCTAGGAGTGATGATGCAAAATGCAAAACTTGCACGATATGCACAATTTCTTCAATCACAGCTACAGAAGTCAGTTCTTCAGAGTTGTCTGGGTGTCTTGGTGGCTTTCCTCACTAGATGATGGTCCCTTAATTTCAATTTCACTTTATTTTCATTTATATAGCGCCAAATCACAACAGAATTGCCTCAAGGCGCTTCACACAAGTAAGGTCGAACCTTACTAACCACCAGAGCAGCAGTGGTAAGGAAAAGCTCTCTCTGAAGAAGAAACCTCAAGCAGACCAGACTCAAAGGGGTGACCCTCTGCTTGGGCCATGCTACAAACATAAATTACAGAACAATTCACAGAAACAATTCACAAAAGGAATATACAAGAAATGCTGTTGGTGCACAGGACAGGATGGTCTCCAGCACAAATACAACTCCCATCAATGGATGGAGCGGCACCTTAAACAGAGAGAAAAAACAGAATCAGGCATCAGAAAGACAAGAAATACAGTATAATTTGCCAGCATTAAACAACAAAAAAACAGGAAATGCTAAGGTGATCGCCAGCCACTAACCCTAAGCTTCACTAAAAGACCCAGAATTTAGGTAAAGTTGAGGCCGCAGCCTGCTCCGTTTCTGATTAAAATGAAATAAAGAGTAAAACGCGCAGAACTATACTATGCCAGTATACTTGCCACACGAAAGGGAAAATAAGTACCTCTTAAGACTGGACTTTGTTAATTCTTCCCCCAGTTCTTTCTGTAATACCGCCGCTTACAAAGCACAAACTCGAACTATTCCACACTTTTAAATTTAATTAAAGTCACAACAAAAATAATCAGGCCTGGGCCCTGCAAGAACTTCTCTTACAGACAAGATACGCTTTTACAGAACCCCGGACAATGGATACAAGCAGTTTTTATACAGTCAATCAATCAATCAATTTTTTTTTTATATAGCGCCAAATCACAACAAACAGTTGCCCCAAGGCGCTTTATATTGTAAGGCAAGGCCATACAATAATGATGTAAAACCCCAACGGTCAAAACGACCCCCTGTGAGCAAGCACTTGGCTACAGTGGGAAGGAAAAACTCCCTTTTAACAGGAAGAAACCTCCAGCAGAACCAGGCTCAGGGAGGGCAGTCTTCTGCTGGGACTGGTTGGGGCTGAGGGAGAGAACCAGGAAAAAGACATGCTGTGGAGGGGGAAGCAGAGATCGATCACTAATGATTAAATGCAGAGTGGTGCATACAGAGCAAAAAGAGAAAGAAACAGTGCATCATGGGAACCCCCCAGCAGTCTACGTCTATAGCAGCATAACTAAGGGATGGTTCAGGGTCACCTGATCCAGCCCTAACTATAAGCTTTAGCAAAAAGGAAAGTTTTAAGCCTAATCTTAAAAGTAGAGAGGGTGTCTGTCTCCCTGATCTGAATTGGGAGCTGGTTCCACAGGAGAGGAGCCTGAAAGCTGAAGGCTCTGCCTCCCATTCTACTCTTACAAACCCTAGGAACTACAAGTAAGCCTGCAGTCTGAGAGCGAAGCGCTCTATTGGGGTGATATGGTACTACGAGGTCCCTAAGATAAGATGGGACCTGATTATTCAAACCTTATAAGTAAGAAGAAGAATTTTAAATTCTATTCTAGAATTAACAGGAAGCCAATGAAGAGAGGCCAATATGGGTGAGATATGCTCTCTCCTTCTAGTCCCCGTCAGCACTCTAGCTGCAGCATTTTGAATTAACTGAAGGCTTTTTAGGGAACTTTTAGGACAACCTGATAATAATGAATTACAATAGTCCAGCCTAGAGGAAATAAATGCATGAATTAGTTTTTCAGCATCACTCTGAGACAAGACCTTTCTAATTTTAGAGATATTGCGTAAATGCAAAAAAGCAGTCCTACATATTGTTTAATATGCGCTTTGAATGACATATCCTGATCAAAAATGACTCCAAGATTTCTCACAGTATTACTAGAGGTCAGGGTAATGCCATCCAGAGTAAGGATCTGGTTAGACACCATGTTTCTAAGATTTTTACAGGATTACGTCTGTGTAACAGAGGTGGACCTTATTTTGCAAAATCCTTCTCTTATTGGCCCCGTGGGCATTCAAGGGAGGTCCATCCCCCTGCCCCAGGCCCGCACAATAACGGAAGACATATAATTTATAATTGTAACCTAACTCTCTTTATCCTAAGTGGTACAAACCGGTTAAATCCAGTTCTACATGCACATACCAAGAAAGAACAAAGGAAAGTGAGAATAAGAATGAAACTAAAACTATAACCCTAAATATAATAACTACCTTAATACCAAAAGAAATACAGAAAACAATAAAGAAAACCATAATTAAACACAGAACTATATGTAACAACTTGAAAGTCTCCACAGAATCTGACTGTTTTATTGTCGTGGGGAGATCATTCCACAGAACAGGGGCATGATAAGAGAAAGCTCTATGACCTGCAGACTTCTTATTCACCCTAGGGACACAAAGTAGTCCTGCACACTGAGAACACAAAGCCCAGGCCGGTACGTAAGGTATAATTAGGTCAGCTCGGAAGGGAGGTGCCAGTCCGTGAACAATTTTATAGACGTTAAAATCTGATCTCACTGGGACAGGAAGCCAGTGAAGGGATGCCAAAATTGGTGTAATGTGGTCGAACTTTCTGCTTCGTGCCAAAAGTCTGGCTGCAGCATTTTGAACCAACTGGAGTGCCCTAATGCTGGACTGCGGTAAACCAGAAAATAGAACATTGCAATAATCCAATCTAGAAGAGATAAACATCTCAGCATCAGCCATAGACAGTATGGGACGAATCTTCGCAATATTTCAGAGGTGGAAGAAAGCAGTCCTCATAATATTTCTAATGTGGAGGTCAAACGACAATGTAGGATCAAAATTACCTCAAGGTTCCTCACTTTGTCAGTGTGATGTATGACACACGAGCCTAGGCTGAGCATCAACTGGTCAAATTAATGCTGATGTCTCACTGGACCAAGAACCATCATTTCAGTCTTATCAGAGTTTAAAAGTAGGAAGTTTCTAGACATCCAACTTCTCACTGACTTCTAAGGATTTTATGTGAATGAGATTACCAGCAGTTATCAGCATGTACAGTGGGGTAAAAAAGTACTTAAAAAGTCAGTCCCTTATTGTGCAAGTTCTCCTACGTAGACAGATGAGAGAGGTCTGTAATTTTTAACATAGGTACACTTCAACTGTGAGAGACAAAATGAGAAAAAAAAATCCAGGAAATCACATTGTGGGATTTTTAAAGAATTTATTTGCAAATTATGGTGGAAAATACTGTAAGTATATGGTCAATAACAAAAGTTCAACTCAATACTTTGTAACATAATCTATGTTGGCAATGACAGAGGTCAAACGTTTCCTGTAAGTCTTCACCAGGTTTGCACACACTGTAGCTGGTATTTTGGCCCATTCCTCCATGCAGATCTCCTCCAGAGCAGTGATGTTTTGGGGCTGTTGCTGGGCAACACGGACTTTCAACTCCCTCAACAAATTTTCTATTGGGTTGAGGTCTGGAGACTGGCTCGGCCACTCCAGGACCTTGAAATGCTTTTTACGGAGCCACTCCTTCGTTGCCCGAGCGGTGTTTGGGATCATTGTCATGATGGAAGACCCAGCCACGTTGCATCTTCAATGCTTTCACTGTTGGAAGGAAGGTTTGGCTTAAAACCTCATGACACATGCCCCGTTCATTCTTCCCTTAATATGGATCAGTTGTCCTGTCCCCTTTGGAGAAAAAACAGCCCCAAAGCATGATGTTTCCACACCCATGCTTCACAGTAGGTATGGTGTTCATGGGATGCAACTCAGCATTCGTGTTGGGAAAGTGTAGTGACACGGACCCACAACAGGGGGCGCAAATGATCGGACAATGGAAGAGTCGAATATGAACATTTTACTGTTGTGAAAGAGCACAACAAAAACACAGAGGATTACAGAATTTGAGCAAACAGTCAATCCACAAAGGTGACGTGTGGGCAGGCTCGAGGATAGAAGACGTCTGTCCTGAGAAGAACCGGAACCACACGATTTCCTCCGCCACCGAACCTGGAGAATACTGGAGCCGCCAAGTTCCGAGTCCCCAGGTGCCACCGTCTCCGAGTGTCGGATCTGTACTGCTGGCGAGGAGCAAAAACAGTCATATGTGGTGCGTGCACACCCAGTAACAACAATGGTGGGGAATTCCACCTCCACCTCTAACACACACTCGTGCAGCTCCTGTCTAACCACTTATCTGGTTGGGGTGTGAAGCGAAGCCGTCGCTGATCACACCAAACGCCAATCTCTCAGATAGGGAACACCACAGGAAAGCGGCTGCAAAAGAGTTCAGACTAAGACACAGTTAAGGCTGAGAATATTACCTTCACAGGTAGATGATATCTCGGCAACGAGGTGGAGATGACGTCCGGTTTTTATGGAGTGGAATGATGAAGTGTAGATGGATGACAGCTGTCATGAGATAATGAGTGACAGCTGTCACCCCCGGCTGTGTCCGTGATGGAAGCGCCCTCTCGTGCATGAAGCCCGCACTTCGAGGCAGGGCGCCCTCTTGGTGGTGGGCCACAGTACCTCCTCTTGTGGCGTCCCACACAACAGGACCCCCCCCAGGCTTGTCCGGGTGACATGGCGGTAGAAATCGGCCAGGAGGGCGGGTCCAGGATGAAGCTCCTCTTTACCCAGGAGCGTTCTTCGGGTCCACACCCCTCCCAGTCCACCAAATACTGGAACCCCCAGCCCATTCGACGGACGTCCAGGAGCCGGCGCACTGTCCAAGCCGGCTCCCCGTCGATGATCCGGGCAGGAGGCTGGTGCCGGACCGGGAGCACAGAGGGGTGAGGTGAGGTGTGGTTTAATCCGGGAGACATGAAAAACAGGGTGGATCCACAGTGAACCGGGAGTTGGATCTTCACTGCAGCAGGACTGAGGATTTTGATGATCTTGAAGGGTCCAATGAATCTGTCCATAAGTTTGGGTGAGTCCCCTGCAGAGGAATGTCCTTAGTAGATAACCACACCTCCTGCCCGGCTGGTAGCAGGGGCTGGGGACCGCTGGCGGTCTGCATGGGTCTTAGCCCTCATCCGGGCCTTTAATAAGCAGAACGGGCGGTGCGCCACACACGATGGCACCTCCGCAGGTGGGCCTGGACGAGGGCACACCGACCCTCCTCCCTCCACCACGGGAAAACAAATGGGGGCTGGTACCCCAGACACACCTCAAACGGGGAGAGGCCAGTGGCAGAAGACACCTGACTGTTGTGTGCATACTCGATCCAGGCCAGATGTTACTCCAGGCCAGCGGGTGCGCTGATGTCACACTGCAGAGGGTCTGTTCAACTCTGGTTGGCCCGTTCTGCCTGTCCGTTCCTCTGTGGGTGGTACCCGGACGAGAGGCTCATGGTGGCCCCCAGTTCCCTGCAGAAACTCCTCCAGACTAGAGACGAAAACTGGGGACCACGATCTGAGACTATGTCAGCTGGTATCCCATGCAGACGAACGACGTGGTGGACCAGGAGGTCAGCAGTCTCCTGGGCCGTTGGGAGCATTGGGAGGGGCCACGAAGTGGGCCGCCTTGGAGAACCGGTCCACTATTGTCAGGTGGTAGTCATGCCCTGGGACGGTGGGAGGCCCCGTGACGAAATCCAGGCAGATATGGGACCAGGGGCAATGAGGCACCGGGAGCGGCTGGAGAAGTCCTTGGGTCCTCTTATGGTCTGCTTTGCCCCTGGCACAGGTGGTGCAGGCCTGGATATACTCCCGGCACGTCGGCTTCCATAGACGCCCCACCAGAAGCGCTGCCGGGACAACTGCCACGTCCTTCGCACCCCTGGATGACAGGAGAGCTTGGATCCATGACAGAAATCCAGACTGCAGCTCTGGCCTCTGGTGGGACGTACAGACGATTTTTTTGGTCCAGTTCCGGGGTCCGGGTCCGTGCCAGGGCCTCCCGGACGGTCTTCCCCACGTCCCAGGTGAGGGTGGCCACTATAGTGGACTCCGGAATGATGGGCTCCGGTGGATCCGACAGCTCAGTTTTGACTTCGTCTCGTGTACCCCGGGACAAGGCATCTGATCTTGGTTCTTGGTCCCGGGGCGATAGGTGATCCGGAAGTCAAAACACCCGAAGAACAGTGACCAGCGGGCTTGCCTGGGGGTTCAGCCGCTTGGCGGTCCTGATATACTCCAGGTTCCGTTGGTCAGTGAAAACTGTGAATGGCACAGACGCTCCCTCCAAAGGTGTCTCCACTCCTCAAGAGCCTCTTTCACCGCAAGGAGTTCTCGGTTGCCGACGTCATAGTTCCATTCAGCCGTGGTCAACCTGCGAGAAAAGTAGGCACATGGGTGAAGAACCTTATCGGTCTCTCCGCTCTGGGATAGCACGGCTCCTATCCCTGAGTCAGCGAGCGTCCACTCAACCACAAACTGGCGGCCAGGGTCGGGCTGCACCAGAACTGTTGCAGTCGAGAACCGCGTTTCAACTCCCTGAACGCTGCTTCGCAACCGATTCCGACCAGGTGAAGGGGACTTTTGGAGAGGTCAGGGCTGTAGGGGGCTAACTACCTGCCTGTTAGCCCTTAATGAACCTCCTGTAGAAATTTGCAAAACCGAGGAACTGTTGCAGCTTCCTACGGCTTGTTGGTTGGGGCCAATCTCTCACCGCCGCAACTTGGCCGGATCAGGGGCGACGGAGTTGGAGGAGATGATAAACCCCAGGACAAAGAGGTGCGGTGAAACTCCACACTTCTTGTCCCTTCACAAACAGTCGGTTCTCCCCATCACTGCCGGACCTGACGTACATGCTGGACATGATCTCAGGATCCGGAGAAAAGATGAGTATATCGTTCCAGGTATACGAAGACGAATTGGTGCAGGAAGTCCCGCAAGACATCATTAACCAAAGCTTGGAATGTCGCGGGGGCATTAGTGAGGCCGAACGGCATGACCAGGTACTCAAATGACCTAACGGGGTGTTAAATGCCGTCTTCCACTCGTCTCCCTTCCGGATCCGAACCAGGTGGTATGCATTTCTAAGATCCAACTTGGTGAAGATTTTTTGGCTCCATGCAGGGGCGTGAACACTGAATCTAACAGGGGCAACGGGTTATCGATTGCGAACCGTAATCTCATTCAGCCCCCTGTAATCAATGCATGGACGGAGGTCCGCCGTCTTTCTTGCCCACAAAAAAGAAACCTGCACCCATCGGGGAGGTGGAATTCCGGATCAGCCTGGCAGCTAATGAGTCCCGGATGTAGGTCTCCATTGATTCGCGCTCAGGTCGTGAGAGATTGTACAGCCTGCTGGACGGAAACTCAACGCCCGGAATCAAATCAATGGCACAATCATACGGACGGTGCGCGGGAAGGGTGAGCGCCAGATCCCTTGCTGAAGACGTCAGCAAGATCGTGGTACTCAACCGGCACTGCCGTCAGATGGGAGGGACTTTGACTTCCTCCTTAGCCTGTAAACCGGGAGGAACCGAGGATCCTAAACACACCCGATGGCAGGTTTCGCTCCACTGAACCACCACCCCAGACGACCAATCAATCCGGGGATTGTGTTTCAACATCCAAGGGGAAGCCCAAAATCATGCGGGAGGTAGCAGGAGTCACAAAAAACTCGATCTCCTCCCGATGATTTCCAGACACCACCAGAGTTACTGGTTGTGTCCTTGTGTGTGATTAAAGGGAAGAAGGGTGCCATCTAGTGGCCCGCACCTGCAATGGCGAAGAGAGTGCCACCAGAGGGAGCCCTACCTCCCTAGTCCATCTGCTGTCTAGCAGATTCCCTTCTGACCCCGTGTCCACCAGTGCTGGGGTTAAATCCCCGCTCAGGATTGTAACTGGGAGTCGTGTGGAAATATGTGTATGCCCCACGTGAATGTCTTGGCCCACCTAAGCCCAGTTTCTAGGTGGCAGGGTTGGTGTTTAACCGCTTGGGGCAGTCTCTCTGCAGAGGGTCACTCGAGCCGCAGACAAAGCACTCCCCGCGGGCCAGCCTCCTCTGTCTGTTAGGTGGTCTAAATGTGGCCCTGCTCGTGTCCATAGCTTCATCAGCAGGGGGAGCTGTAGCCACACGGAGCGTTGAGGCTGTGGAGCGTGGGGAGGACAGCACCCTTTCGGACCCGGAAGGGAGAGGGACGGTGCATGCCCGGCCACGTCCTTCGTCTCGCTCCCGACGGCGTTCCCTCTACTGATTGTCTAACCGTATAACGAGATCAATAAGCCCATCTAGATCCCGCAGGTTCTTCCTTGGCTACCAGGTGCCTCCTTCAGGACCGACGACAGTCCGTTTATGAAGGCGGCGCAGGAGCGCAACGTTATTCCAGCCGGACCTCGCAGCCGCGATGCGGAAATCGACTGCATATTGGCTGCGCAGCAGCAGCACAGTTGAAGCAGTCTCTCCCTCTATTAGGGTGATCAAAAACCATTTTGAACTCCCTCACAAACCCGTATAAGTGGTAAGGAGCCGTGAATTTTGCTCCCAAAGCACTGTAGCCCAAGCGCGTGCCTCACCACGAAGCAAGTAATAACATAAGCCACCTTACTGGCGTCAGACGCGTACATGACGGGACGTTGTGCAAAGACGAGCGAACACTGCATAAGAAAGTCCGCGCACATCTCCACACAACCTCCGTACAGCTCTGGGGGACTTATGTATGCTTCAGGGGATGGTGGGGGGGATCATTGAATGACCAGTGGAATGTCTATATTCTGCACCGGGTCGGCAGGAGGAGGACGTGCAGCAGCGCCCTGAGCACGCGCTTCCACCTGCCTGGTGAGAGCCTCCATCCTGCGGTTAGGATGACGTTTTGCTCGGTCATCAAATCCAACCGAGCGGTAAAGGCGGTGAGGATTTGCTGCAACTCACCAATCACGCCTCCTGCAGACGCCTGTGCACCCTGCTCTTCCATTGGTTGTCCAACAGATGGTTGACGCCCCTTGGGATCCATGATGCTGGCCGAGATATCCTGTTGGGAAAGTGTAGTGACACGGACCCACAACAGGGGGCGCAAATGATCGGACAATGAAAGAGTCGAATATGAACACTTTACTGTTGTGAAAGAGCACAACAAAAACACAGAGGATTACAGAATTTGAGCAAACAGTCAATCCACAAAGGTGACGTGTGGGCAGGCTCAATAGAAGACGTCTGTCCTGAGAAGAACCGGAACCACACGATTTCCTCCGCCACCGAACCTGGAGAATACTGGAGCCGCCAAGTTCCGAGTCCCCAGGTGGCCACCGTCTCTGAGTGTCGGATCTGGTACTGCTGGCGAGGAGCAAAACAGTCATATGTGGGTGCGTGCACACCCAGTAACAACAATGGTGGGAATTCCACCTCCACCTCTAACACACACTCGTGCAGCTCCTGTCTAACCACTTATCTGGTTGGGGTGTGAAGCTGTCGCTGATCACACCAAACGCCAATCTCTCAGATAGGGAACACCACAGGAAAGCGGCTGCAAAAAGAGTTCAGACTAAGACACAGTTAAGGCTGAGAATATTACCTTCACAGGTAGATGATATCTCGGCAACGAGGTGGAGATGACGTCCGGTTTTTATGGAGTGGAATGATGAAGTGTAGATGGATGACAGCTGTCATGAGATAATGAGTGACAGCTGTCACCCCCGGCTGTGTCCGTGGCGGCAGCGCCCGCTCGTGCCTGAAGCCCACACTTCAGGCAGGGCGCCCTCTGGTGGTGGGCCAGCAGTACCTCCTCTTCTGGCAGCCCACACAACAATTCGTCTTCTTCCAAACATGACTAGTTGAGTTTTTACTAAAAAGTTCTATTTTGGTTTCATCTGAGCACATGATATTCTCCCATTCCTTTTATGGATCATCCATATGCTCTCTGGCAAACTTCAGACGGGCCTGGACATGTACTGGCTTAAGCAGGGGGACACGCCTGGCACTACAGGATTTGAGTCCCTCGTAGTTTGTAGCCTCTGTTACTTTGGTCCCAGCTCTTACTCCCACAGTTGATTTATTCACACCAACCTGCTTGACTATTGCAGATTCACTCTTCCCAGCCTGGTGCACATCTGCAATTTTCTTCCTAGTGTCCTTCGACAGCTCTTTGGTCTTGGCCATGGTTGAATTTGGAGTCTGACTGTTTGAGGCTGTGGACAGGTGTCTTTTATACAGATAACGCATTCCAACAGGTGCTATTTACAGATAACAGGTGGAGGACGAGAGCTTCTCAAAGAAGAAGTTACAGGTCTGTGAGAGCCAGAAATTTTGCTTGCTTGTGGGTGACCAAACGTCCTATATAAGTCCTACAATGTTCTGGATTCTGGATTTTTTTTTTTTTCTCATTTTGTTTCTTATAATTGAAGTGTACCTATTATGACAATTACAGACCTCTCTCATCTTTCTAAGTAGGAGAACTTGCACAATCAGGGACTGACTAAATACTTTTTTACCCCACTGTATAACTGAGTATCATCAGCATAGCAGTGAAAGGAATCCCAAAATGGTGCAATATGTGCCAAGGTTTGCTATGGAGAAAAGCAGGGGCCTAAGATGGACCCCTGTGGAACCCAAAATTTCATGTCACTGAGGTTAGATAATGTTACTGTACAAAACACAGTGAGAACGACTGGTCAAGTATGACGTCAACCATGCAAGGGTACTCCCAGTAATCCCAAAGTGATTTTCCATCTTATCAAGTAGAATATGATGATCCACGGTATCAAATGCAGCACTGAGATCTAACAGCACCAGAACGTAGTGATGTCTGAATCCATTGCGAGCACAAGATCATTCACCACTTTATTGAGAGCCGTTTCTGTGGAATGATATTTTCTAAAAGCAGATGGCTCAGAAAGATTATTCTCAGTAAGATAGCCCACGAGCTGCTGTGACACCACTTTTTTCCAGAATTTTAGAGCAAATGATAGATTTGATATCGGTCAATAGTTTTCATTACACTAGGGTCAAGATAAGGTTTCTTAAGTAATGGTTTAATCACTGCAGATTTTAAACATTTAAGAACAGGTCCAGAAGTTAAGAAAGATTAATAATTTCCAGCACAGTTGGCCCAAGAGCGGGCCACAGGTCCTTAAACAGTTTTGTTGGTATCGGATCAAATAAACAGGTTGTACTTTTTGTTGATGTTACGAGTTTCGTCAGCATGCCTAGAGAGATACTCTCAAATTCTGTAAATCTAGGTAATACCTCAATAATGGCACCCACCTCAATAGCAGGGTGTAGTGGCTGGGTTAAGGCATGCTGGGATATGTTTAACCTAATGTCTCCTATTTTCTTCTCAAAGAAATCCAGAAAATCTTGTGCTGTAAAAGGAGAGCGAACTACAGGTGGTTGTCTATGAATAAGTGTTGCCACTGTGTCGAACAAGAACTTTGAGTTATGCTTGTTTTTGTTGATCAAATCAGAGTAATAGGTCCGCTTTGTAGCCAGTAATGCATGCTTATAATCTAAGATAGCATCACGCCACGCAAGGTGGATTACTTCTAATTTTGAACTATGCCATTTCCGTTCTAGACCTTGCTTTATGCTTGAGGTCACGCAGATAATCACTGAACCAAGGTGACTGTGTTTTGGGGGAGCGCGGTTTTAACACAGGTGGCGCAATCATGCCGAGTGTAGTTTTGAGCACTGAGTTTAAACTATCCACAAGACTGTCTACTGATTGGGTATTTTCAAAATGTGAAGCTTAGACATCAGGCAGTCTAGCTTCGAGTTCAGTCTTAGTTGAGGAGTTGATGCATCGCCGTAGTGATAATAAGGTTGTTGTTTCACTAAACATGGCAGCAAAACTGTAAACTTAATAAGTGAGTGATCAGAGACTACTGATGTAAGAGGCATGATGTCAATATTCGTGACAGCAATACCACGTGCGAGAACCAAATCCAGGGTATATCCACTAATGTGCGTCAAGTCCCGAATGCATTGCCGAAATCCTAATGCATCCATAATTTCCATAAATGATTTGCAGAGGGGATCAGAAGGCTTATTTATATGAACATTAAAGTCACCAATGATCAGAATGTTATCTGCACTAGTTGACAAGTTGGAGATGAACACACCAAATTCATCTAAGAATGCAGAATATGGGCCAGGAGGCTTATATACAGTGACAAAGTTGTTATGTGTCGGACGCAGCTCGGAGAACCGACCAGCGTTTGAAGGACCCAGTATGAAATAAGCAGAGCACGGTACAAAGGCTAACTGAATTTAATACATAACAGTGATACAAAAATAACAGAAAGTGCGGTCTGGCGTGGTGCGCTCCCAGCAGCGCTAACGGTCCGGAGCCAGAAGCTGTTCGGACCCAAGGACCCCGCCGACACCCCCAGGTGGCCGCAACAAACCGAGTCTGTGAAAGAAGGAACCATTATGTGAGTCCACACACACACACAGAGAGAACACTTAAAGGTGTACAAACAGCAAACACTTCCTGGCTTGATTACTAATCAACTTCCCAACCTGCAGGCATGGAACATCCAGTTCACAAAACTCCACTGCAGTGGAAGCCGATACATGACTAACATACAGCTCAATATAAAAAGGTGTGAGGGACACCACATTTACTGACTATAAATGTTAGTCACAAAATCTAACGTACCTCAGGAAGTGTGCTGACGAGCGTGAGACCTCACCCCCTCCTCTTTCACAGACCGTGCATCAAACCTGGACGTTCTCTGCATCCACTGATGATGAGATGGCTCCCGAGATGACGATCTCACCCGTCTGGTCACAAGGTCGAGTCTCTGGCAAATACACACTGTAAACTCCAGTCTTAAATGCCACCATGTTCCAATCCATATGATGCACCTCAGCTGTGAGTCCTGACGAGCCGCAGGTGATCAGGGTGAGGTCCTGATAACCTCAGCAACACAGCCACTCAGTCCCAAATGCAAGCCACCTGGAAGGAGAAACAAAGGACAGAAACAAAAGGCAGCCAGGCCCCCCCAGCCATATAACAGTACCCACCCTCACGGGAAGCCTCCGGCAACCACACAAACCTGGCCCAGGAGAAACACCCCCTCCAGGGACCATGGCTGGAAACCGCATCTGCATTCGTCTTCCAACAGAATGGTTGATGTCCTCTCCTCTGGCTGCATCCTTGCCTTTGTTTCAGTCAGTCCCTTAGCACAGGTGTGGCCAGGAGTTCTTAAACCTGTGCAGTCAGCCTTTATCCAACCATGTTCGGTCTTTAGTCAAAAAAAAAAAGACAAACACAAACAACCAAAACATCCCCCCTCCCCAGGGGACCGTCCCATCAAACCCCGGGAAGAGGAGAAAAGAAAAAACCCCCCGTGCATTACACTTCCCCACAGGATAACTCGGCCAGCGTCATGGATCCCGAGGGGCACATACCACCCGTTGAACAATCAATGGAGATGCAAGGTGCACAGGCTCAGCAGGAGCATGATGGGTGAGTTGCAGCAAATATTGACCACCCTCACTGCTTGGCTGGATTTGGTGACCGAGCAGAACATACTGCTCAATCGTAGGATGGAGGCTCTCACGCTCAGGTGGAAGCGCACGGACAGGGCGCGGCTGCAGCTCCTCCTCCTGCAGACCTGTTGCTGAACAGAGACCCTCCAGTGGGTCGTTCAACGAACCCCCCCCCCGAAAGCATACATTAGCCCCCCGGAACCGTACGGAGGTTGTGTTGAGACGTGTGCGGACTTCTTGATGCAGTGCTCGCTCGTCTTTGCACAACGTCCTGTGATGTACGCGTCAGACTCCAGCCGGGTGGCTTATGTCGTAAATTTGCTTCGAGGTGAGACACGCGTCTGGGCTACAGCGCTTTGGGAACAGAATTTGCGGCTCCTAACGACATACACTGGGATTGTGAGGGAGTTCAGACAGGTGTCTGACACACCAGACACAGCCCTTAACACTGGTTGTGTCTGGAAACCACAGGGAGGAGATTGTGTTTTTTGTAACACCTTCTACCTCCAGAATTATTTTGGGTTATCCATGGATGAGTAAGCACAATCCCCGGATCGACTGGCCGACTGGGGTTGTGGCTCAATGGAGCGAAACCTGCCACCGGGAGTGTTTAAGATCCTCTGTCCCACCCGGTGCAACTGCTAAAGAGGAGGTCCGAGTTCCCCCCAATCTTACAGCGGTGCCGGCTGAGTACCACGATCTTGCTGACGTTTTCAGCAAAGATCTGGCACTCATGCTTCCCCCGCACCGACCGTATGATTGTGCCATTGATTTGATCCCGGGCTCTGAGTATCCGTCCAGTAGGCTGTACAATCTCTCACGCCCTGAGCGCAAATCAATGGAGAAGGCGGACTCCGTCCATGCATTGATAATAGAGGGCTGAACAAGATTACGGTTCACAACCGATACCCGTTGCCTCTATTGGATTCAGTGTTCACACGCCCCTGCATGGAGCCAAAATATTCACTAAACTGGATCTTAGGAATGCTTATCACCTGGTTCGGATCCAGAAGGGAGACGAATGGAAGACAGCATTTAACACCCCGTTGGGGTCACTTTGAGTCCCTGGTCATGCCGTTCGGCCTCACTAACGCCCCCACGACATTCCAAGCGTTGGTAAATGACATCTTGCGGGACTTCCTGCATCGGTTCGTCTTCGTATACCTTGACGATATCCTCATCTTCTCCCCGGATCCTGAGACCCATGTTAAGCATGTACGTCAGGTCCTGCAGCGGTTGTTGGAGAACCGGCTGTTTGTGAAGGGCGAGAAGTGCGAGTTCCACCGTACTTCTTTGTCCTTCCTGGGGATCATCATCTCCTCCAACTCCGTCACATCCGATCTGGCCATAGTAGCGGTAGTGAGAGATTGGCCCCAACCGGTAAGCCGTAGGAAGCTGCAACAGTTCCTCGGCTTCACAAATTTCTATAGGAGGTTCATTAAGGTCTATAGTCAAGTTGTTGGTCCCCTTACAGCCCTGACCTCCCCAAAAGTCCCCTTCACCTGGTCGGATCGGTGCGAAGCCGCGTTTAGGGAGTTGAAACCCTGGTTTTCGACTGCGCCAGTTCTGGTGCAGCCCAATCCTAACCGCCAGTTTGTTGTTGAAGTGGATGCCTCTGACTCAGGGATAGGAGCCATGCTGTCCCAGAGCAGGGAGTCCGACAAGGTTCTCCACCCTTGTGCCTATTTCTCCCGCAGGTTGACCCCAGCAGAGCGGAACTATGACGTCGGCAGTCGGGAGCTCCTGGCAGTGAAAGAGTTGAAAGAGGCCCTGGAGGAGTGGAGACATCTGTTGGAGGGAGCTGCGGTTCCATTCACGGTCTTCACTGACCATCGGAACCTGGAGTACATCCGGACCACTAGGCGTCTGAACCCCAGGCAAGCCCATTGGTCACTGTTTTTCAGACAATTTGACTTCCAGATCACCTACCGCCCCGGGACTAAAAACCAGAGGTCTGGCGTGCTGTCCCGGGTGCATGAAGAGGAGGTCAAAACAGAGCTGTCGGATCCACCAGACACCATCTTACCGGAGTCCGCTATTGTCGCCACCTTCACGTGGGGCATGGAGAACATCGTCAGGGAGGCCCTGACGCATCACCCAGACCCCGGCGGTGGACCAGCTAACCGATTGTACATCCCACCAGAAGCAAGAGCTGCAGTCTTGGACTTCTGTCACGGTTCCAAGCTCTCCTGCCATCCAGGGGTGTGAAGAACCGTGGCAGTGGTCCGGCAGCGATTCTGGTGGGCATCGATGGAGACCGATGTCCGGGAGTATGTCCGGGCCTGTACCACCTGCGCCAGGGGCAAGGCTGTGCACCAAGCCGAAAAAGGACTCCTCCAGCCGTTGCCAGTGCCTCGACACCCCTGGTCACACATAGGCCGGAATTCGTCACGGTGGATCCGTGCATTACACTTTCCCCAACAAGTACGGTAGAATGAATGCAACACCATCCCTGCTGCATTGGTTCTCTGGCCGATCTCATGTGCCATTGTCCCCTCACTCGTGAACAAGACCCTGAGGTACTTGAACTCCTCCACTTGGGGCAAGACCACATTCCCTACGCGGAGTAGGCAATCCATCGGTTTCCTGCTGAGAGCCATGGCCTCAGATTTAGAGGTGCTGATCCTCATCCCATCCGCTTGAACCGACCCAGTGAGTGTTGGAGGTGACAGGGTGATGAAGCCAACAGGACCACATCATCTGCAAAAAGCAGTGATGAGACCCTCAGCCTACCAAACTCCAACTACACCTCAATATCATGTCCATGTACATGTACATGTTCATGTCCATGAACATCACAAACAGGACTGGTGTCAAGGCGCAGCACTGGCGGAGGCCAACCGCCACCAGAAACGAGTCCAACTTACTGCTCAGTACAGAGACTGGATGACCCTGAGAAGAGACCCCCTCACACCATACTCCGTACCTCTTGCAGCATCTTCCAGGGTACCCGATTATATGCCTTCTTCAAGTCCACAAAACACATGTAGACTGGATGGCATAGTCCCAAGCCCAGAATTCTTATAGAGGGAAGAGCTGGTCAGTTGTTCTACGTCCACGACGGACCCAAGTTGTTTCCTTTCAATCTGAGGTTCGGCTATTGGCTGAGTCCTCCTTTCAGCACCCTGGAGTAGACTTTCGCAGGGTAGGATGAGTAGAGTGATGCCCCTGTAATTGGCACACATTCTCTGGGCCCCCTATTTAATATTGGGACCACCACCCCAGTTTGCCACTGTTTGGCACTGTTCCAGACCTCCAGCAATGTTGAAGAGACCATTTCTGGATGGATCTCATCAACCCCGGGGCTTTGCCACTGTGGAGTTGTTTGACTGCTTCAAACAACTGACGTTGTTTGACAGTGACTTTCACCAAGGAAATTGATGATGATCCCCCATCAGCTTCGCAGCTCTGCTCCTACAACAGAGGGAGCTCCAGTCTGATTCAGGAGTTCCTCAAATTGCTCCCTCCATCAACCCATTACCTCTTCAATAGAGGTCAACAGAGTCCCATCCTTACTGTATACAGCTTGGATGGTTCCCCATTTTCCTCTCCTGAGGTGCCTCATGGTCCTGCAGAAGCACCTTGGTGCTGACTGAAAGTCCTTCTCCATGGTTGCTGTGAACTTCTCCCACACCCGCTGTTTTCCTCCCCACAACAGATGCTGCCATCCTTCAGGCCTGTTGGTACCTTGCAACTGCCTCAGGAGTCACCTGAAATAACGTATCCTGGAAAGACTCCTTTTTCAGTCGGACATCTTCCCTGACCACCAGTGTCCGCCACGGCGTTCAAAGGTTACCACCTCGTGAGACAGTCAACAGCTCCCTGCTGCAGTTTGCCTATTCTGGTTCAATACCCCCAACCTGCACAGGGATGCCAGAAAAACTCCGCCAGAGGTGTGAGTTGAAGCTCTCTCAGACTGCTCCAGATGTGGGCTCCTCCAGATGTTCCTAGATCACCCACACTATCCATTTGGGCTTATCAGGTCTGTCCAAAGTCTTCCCCCACCCTCTGATCCAACTCACACCAGATGGTGATCAGTTGACAACTCTGCCCCTCTCTTCACCCATGTGTCCAGAACATGCAGCATCAGATCAGATGATACAATCACAAAATCAATCATCAACCTTTGGCCAAGGGTGCTCTGGTACCATGTACACTTATGAGCATCCTTGTGTTTAAACATGGTGTTTGTTATGGACACCCCATGACTAGCACAGAAGTCCAATAACAAACAATCGCTCGGGTTTAGATAAGGAAGGTCGTTCCTCCCAACCACACCTCTCCAGATGTCTCTGTCATTGCCCACATATGCAATGAAGTTCCCCAGCAGAACAATGGAGTCCCCCACTGGAGCCCCATGCAAGACTCCAGCCAGGGACTCCAAGAAGGCTGAATACTCCAAAGTGCTGTTCAATGCATATGAACACACAACAGTCAGTTTTCCACCCACAACCCAAAGGTGCAAGAAGGTGACTCTCTCATCGACTGGTGTAAACTCCACGCAGCGGCGCTCAGCTGGGGGCTCGTGAGTATTCCCACACCTGCCCAGCGCCTCACACACTGGGCAACTCCAGAGAAGAATAAGGTCCAACCTCTATCAAGGAGCGTGGTTCCAGTGCCGAGGCCCACTGGATCTAACTGGTAAAGCTCCACCTCCTGCACAAGCTCTGGCTCCTTCCAGCTCCGGATCCTAAATTGCTGGTTTTAAATCGCAACTGGAGTGGAGGTGAATTTCATAACTCAGTCTTCAAAAATTACAAAACGTGCAATTTTTAGACCCATAATTCTAGACTGGATCAGTGCAGCTTTCAAACCACTGACAATCCAGTTATTTGATTCTTAATTATTGTTTTACCAGTTAGAACTGATTTCACCATTGGAGGGGAGCGAATTTCAGACATCAGCCTTCAAAAATGTAAATAATAAATAAATTGCTCATTTAAGGGGCCATAAATTAGCTGAACGGATCGTCTGGCAACTCATGAATCCATTGCTACCTGGCAGTTTGATGGTAAATATCTGGATTACCAATTACAACGACTTTCTGTCCAGAAGGAGAGCATAGTGAATACCATAATTCAGCCTTCAAAACAGACAGGAAATTTGCATTTTTAAGGCCCATAATTACTGGATTACCAATTAGAACTGGTTTTTACACCAGAATGGGGAGCAGAGTTAAGTCTAGAGTTCAAATAGGATTCCTTTCCTTTCATCATCTGTCCGTTCACCAACACTCACAACAAGCACCTCCGTTTCTAATTGAGTTAGGACATACAGTACTTTGAATTTGAAATTGCAAAAACCCTTTAATTTGTACATTTATGTCAACCTTCATAATTCTATCACAATACCACATTACTGTCCTTAGCTGTCCTCCTTATTTGATTTTTGTCAAAACCTCAAATCTGTTTCATTTTTAGCTTCTTCATAAATCGAACAATATGTCTGAGGTGTCTGCTTTTACTGTAACTTTGGCTACACCAACACGCCACCTACTGTAGACAGTGAGCCTGACAGGTGTGCTCTTCATGCTGCTGATGGGTTTTCCACCGTGCACATGTAAATGTCATCATCTGCCATCAGCACCCGTAAGATGGTCAACACCTTTTGGTCATGTGACAGTAGGAGACGTGAGTCGTTGGCTAGAATTTTATCTCCCTTCAGCCAAGCGTAGACAGGCTTTGTGCCGTTATCATGAGAACAGTGCAGGTTGAAGTTCTCACTGTACTCCAGGACAGACGAGGCCACCATCTGGATGTAAGGTTTGGACACGGGAACTGTAAATCACAGGACACAAAAGCAAGAAGGAAACACTGGTTCTACTGCATTAAACTTCAGAAGATCAATATATTCTGAGTAACGTTTTGTCACATATAACATTATCACAGAGACAAGCAAATTCTTAAATTTTGTGCAAACACAGTGAAGTATATGTAGAGCAGGTAGCTCAGTGGGATAAGGAGTCTGGCTACCAATATGTAGCCTTGGGTTTGATTCCTAGTTGTCCTACCTGTCTGTGTCTTTGGACAAGGAACTTCATCTGCATTGTCCCAGTCCATCCAGCGATCAAGATTGCTGAATGTTGCTTGGGAAGGAACCTGCATGGACTGGAGTCCCGCCCATGAATCTGGGGATGACCAATGCGCCTTTCGGCCAACAGAGGACTAACAGTGGAATGCCAAAAAAGGACATTTTCCCTCTGGAGAAGGGCTGTTTCTAAGGGCTTCACATCTTTATTCATCATTTAGTTTTTTCAGCAAGCTAAAGCATGCTAGTGGTAGCTCAAAAACAGACATTCAAATTTGCTAAAAACACCCCATTACCTGCCAACTTTTGAATTTATCTATATGGAACACCCACACGTGGGCACATAGTGTATCTAGGGGGGTCTGGCTGCATGCCCGGACCAACACAAATGTGGGATGAATGGGCATCCTGCACACACTCGTGCAGGACATGGAACACGGGGTAAATACAGGGATGTCCCGCCCAATGAGGGACGGTTGGAAGTGCTACACCCCACTGACACTGAGGTGCCACATTCTTGACAATAAGTTTTCAGTTAGTAATTACCTCATGACAGATTGTGTGGGTGTATAGCACAGGGTGTAGACAAGTTCAATGGGCGTGTCTGATAGAGCAAGCAGGAATACATAATATTCCTAAAGTAAAAACACTGAAGTACTGAAACGTGCCAACATGTACAGCATACTCTCCATGCTAAAAAAGAGGCGCCTTCATTGGTTTCGACCATGTCAATCAAATGGACACAGGCCGGATCCCGAAAGATCTACTATATGGTGAGCAAGCGAAAGGTGCATGATCGAGGGGACAGCCACGTCTGTGATCCTGAGATGTCTGTAAAAAGGACATGAAGGTGGCAAACATCAGCGCCGGTGACTGGGAAACCTGTGGCAAAATGTTGTTTAGCCTGGTGCCATTGGCATGTCGCCCCAGGTCTCCCAGGCATTGAGGAAGCAGATATACCAGCACCTCCAACTCCTGAGGCTACACCATCATCTCTCGCAGACGGACAGATGCCAACAATATACACACATGATTAAGGAGGTGTAAGTTGACAAACCAACTCTCTCTAATTGTGCACAACATTGGCATGTTACAGATGGTGGATTTATGGCTCGTGGGCTACAATGATTTTGCAGGCCACCAGTTGGAGTCTTTGCTTGATGTCATAAATCCTTTTCGGTCTTTGAGCATTTTCAAAAAACAAGAGTAAGTGGCTTTTTTATTAAGGAGAGTCATTCTGCATACCATCCACAGTGAGCTCAATGTCGTGCTCGCCAGTGAAGGTGTCGTCCGTGATGGAGATTTCCACTTCATATGCGCCTTCATCAGACAGCCTCAGGTTGTGAAGCAGCAGCGAGCCATTTTCAAACACCAGGACACGGTTGCGGTACTCTGGCCTCAGGTTTCCTATAATGTCGATTCCGATGGACTGCACGACAGTGACGGGTTTCTCTTTACCCCTCTTCAGCTGCCACTTAATGACTGGCTTGTCTGAGCTGCTGCTGGCGTAGCTGACAGAAAATAAGGCCTCTTTCCCCACTGTGCCTCTCACCATCTGGGTCTGGCTGGTCACATTCACCCCTAATGCCTCACCTGCAAAAATGACACAATATGGGCCGTAAAAACTGCATTTTAAACATAGGTGACTCTAAGAAGGGCTTGAAGGGGCTGTAACCCCGCTTGAATTACTAGTGGATGCGACCGGAGAAGTTGTGCATAGTGCAAGTTTTGAATCTTGCATTACCAGTTATACAGCTTCACGTGAAGTGGTATAGAGAAGGATTTTTTTTTAAGAAAACTTGAAAGTTCAGCTACAATTTGCCAGAAGGCATACTGGAGATTCTAGCTAGATTCCCTGCTCCACATCACTATGAAGCTAGGAGTGATGATGCAAAATGCAAACTTGCACGATATGCACAATTTCTTCAATCACAGCTACAGAAGTCAGTTCTTCAGAGTTGTCTGGGTGTCTTGGTGGCTTTCCTCACTAGATGATGGTCCCTTAATTTCAATTTCACTTTATTTTCATTTATATAGCGCCAAATCACAACAGAATTGCCTCAAGGCGCTTCACACAAGTAAGGTCGAACCTTACTAACCACCAGAGCAGCAGTGGTAAGGAAAAGCTCTCTCTGAAGAAGAAACCTCAAGCAGACCAGACTCAAGGGGTGACCCTCTGCTTGGGCCATGCTACAAACATAAATTACAGAACAATTCACAGAAACAATTCACAAAAGGAATATACAAGAAATGCTGTTGGTGCACAGGACAGGATGGTCTCCAGCACAAATACAACTCCCATCAATGGATGGAGCGGCACCTTAAACAGAGAGAAAAAACAGAATCAGGCATCAGAAAGACAAGAAATACAGTATAATTTGCCAGCATTAAACAACAAAAAAACAGGAAATGCTAAGGTGATCGCCAGCCACTAACCCTAAGCTTCACTAAAAGACCCAGAATTTAGGTAAAGTTGAGGCCGCAGCCTGCTCCGTTTCTGATTAAAATGAAATAAAGAGTAAAACGCGCAGAACTATACTATGCCAGTATACTTGCCACACGAAAGGGAAAATAAGTACCTCTTAAGACTGGACTTTGTTAATTCTTCCCCCAGTTCTTTCTGTAATACCGCCGCTTACAAAGCACAAACTCGAACTATTCCACACTTTTAAATTTAATTAAAGTCACAACAAAAATAATCAGGCCTGGGCCCTGCAAGAACTTCTCTTACAGACAAGATACGCTTTTACAGAACCCCGGACAATGGATACAAGCAGTTTTTATACAGTCAATCAATCAATCAATTTTTTTTTATATAGCGCCAAATCACAACAAACAGTTGCCCCAAGGCGCTTTATATTGTAAGGCAAGGCCATACAATAATGATGTAAACCCCAACGGTCAAACGACCCCCTGTGAGCAAGCACTTGGCTACAGTGGGAAGGAAAAAACTCCCTTTTAACAGGAAGAAACCTCCAGCAGAACCAGGCTCAGGGAGGGGCAGTCTTCTGCTGGGACTGGTTGGGGCTGAGGGAGAGAACCAGGAAAAAGACATGCTGTGGAGGGGAGCAGAGATCGATCACTAATGATTAAATGCAGAGTGGTGCATACAGAGCAAAAAGAGAAAGAAACAGTGCATCATGGGAACCCCCCAGCAGTCTACGTCTATAGCAGCATAACTAAGGGATGGTTCAGGGTCACCTGATCCAGCCCTAACTATAAGCTTTAGCAAAAAGGAAAGTTTTAAGCCTAATCTTAAAAGTAGAGAGGGTGTCTGTCTCCCTGATCTGAATTGGGAGCTGGTTCCACAGGAGAGGAGCCTGAAAGCTGAAGGCTCTGCCTCCCATTCTACTCTTACAAACCCTAGGAACTACAAGTAAGCCTGCAGTCTGAGAGCGAAGCGCTCTATTGGGGTGATATGTACTACGAGGTCCCTAAGATAAGATGGGACCTGATTATTCAAAACCTTATAAGTAAGAAGAAGAATTTTAAATTCTATTCTAGAATTAACAGGAAGCCAATGAAGAGAGGCCAATATGGGTGAGATATGCTCTCTCCTTCTAGTCCCCGTCAGCACTCTAGCTGCAGCATTTTGAATTAACTGAAGGCTTTTAGGGAACTTTTAGGACAACCTGATAATAATGAATTACAATAGTCCAGCCTAGAGGAAATAAATGCATGAATTAGTTTTTCAGCATCACTCTGAGACAAGACCTTTCTAATTTTAGAGATATTGCGTAAATGCAAAAAAGCAGTCCTACATATTTGTTTAAATATGCGCTTTGAATGACATATCCTGATCAAAAATGACTCCAAGATTTCTCACAGTATTACTAGAGGTCAGGGTAATGCCATCCAGAGTAAGGATCTGGTTAGACACCATGTTTCTAAGATTTTTACAGGATTACGTCTGTGTAACAGAGGTGGACCTTATTTTGCAAAATCCTTCTCTTATTGGCCCCCGTGGGCATTCAAGGGAGGTCCATCCCCCTGCCCCAGGCCCGCACAATAACGGAAGACATATAATTTATAATTGTAACCTAACTCTCTTTATCCTAAGTGGTACAAACCGGTTAAATCCAGTTCTACATGCACATACCAAGAAAGAACAAAGGAAAGTGAGAATAAGAATGAAACTAAAACTATAACCCTAAATATAATAACTACCTTAATACCAAAAGAAATACAGAAAACAAATAAAGAAAACCATAATTAAACACAGAACTATATGTAACAACTTGAAAGTCTCCACAGAATCTGACTGTTTTATTGTCGTGGGGAGATCATTCCACAGAACAGGGGCATGATAAGAGAAAGCTCTATGACCTGCAGACTTCTTATTCACCCTAGGGACACAAAGTAGTCCTGCACACTGAGAACACAAAGCCCAGGCCGGTACGTAAGGTATAATTAGGTCAGCTCGGAAGGGAGGTGCCAGTCCGTGAACAATTTTATAGACGTTAAAATCTGATCTCACTGGGACAGGAAGCCAGTGAAGGGATGCCAAAATTGGTGTAATGTGGTCGAACTTTCTGCTTCGTGCCAAAAGTCTGGCTGCAGCATTTTGAACCAACTGGAGTGCCCTAATGCTGGACTGCGGTAAACCAGAAAATAGAACATTGCAATAATCCAATCTAGAAGAGATAAACATCTCAGCATCAGCCATAGACAGTATGGGACGAATCTTCGCAATATTTCAGAGGTGGAAGAAAGCAGTCCTCATAATATTTCTAATGTGGAGGTCAAACGAC
Source organism: Thalassophryne amazonica (assembly GCF_902500255.1). Taxonomy (NCBI): domain Eukaryota; kingdom Metazoa; phylum Chordata; class Actinopteri; order Batrachoidiformes; family Batrachoididae; genus Thalassophryne; species Thalassophryne amazonica. Next base: position 28,481,718 of record NC_047106.1, read on the forward strand.
AATGTAGGATCAAAAATTACCTCAAGGTTCCTCACTTTGTCAGTGTGATGTATGACACACGAGCCTAGGCTGAGCATCAACTGGTCAAATTAATGCTGATGTCTCACTGGACCAAGAACCATCATTTCAGTCTTATCAGAGTTTAAAAGTAGGAAGTTTCTAGACATCCAACTTCTCACTGACTTCTAAGGATTTTATGTGAATGAGATTACCAGCAGTTATCAGCATGTACAGTGGGGTAAAAAAGTCAGTCCCTTATTGTGCAAGTTCTCCTACGTAGACAGATGAGAGAGGTCTGTAATTTTTAACATAGGTACACTTCAACTGTGAGAGACAAAATGAGAAAAAAAAATCCAGGAAATCACATTGTGGGATTTTTAAAGAATTTATTGCAAATTATGGTGGAAAATACTGTAAGTATATGGTCAATAACAAAAGTTCAACTCAATACTTTGTAACATAATCTATGTTGGCAATGACAGAGGTCAAACGTTTCCTGTAAGTCTTCACCAGGTTTGCACACACTGTAGCTGGTATTTTGGCCCATTCCTCCATGCAGATCTCCTCCAGAGCAGTGATGTTTTGGGGCTGTTGCTGGGCAACACGGACTTTCAACTCCCTCAACAAATTTTCTATTGGGTTGAGGTCTGGAGACTGGCTCGGCCACTCCAGGACCTTGAAATGCTTTTTACGGAGCCACTCCTTCGTTGCCCGAGCGGTGTTTGGGATCATTGTCATGATGGAAGACCCAGCCACGTTGCATCTTCAATGCTTTCACTGTTGGAAGGAAGGTTTGGCTTAAAACCTCATGACACATGCCCCGTTCATTCTTCCCTTAATATGGATCAGTTGTCCTGTCCCCTTTGGAGAAAAACAGCCCCAAAGCATGATGTTTCCACACCCATGCTTCACAGTAGGTATGGTGTTCATGGGATGCAACTCAGCATTCGTGTTGGGAAAGTGTAGTGACACGGACCCACAACAGGGGGCGCAAATGATCGGACAATGGAAGAGTCGAATATGAACATTTTACTGTTGTGAAAGAGCACAACAAAAACACAGAGGATTACAGAATTTGAGCAAACAGTCAATCCACAAAGGTGACGTGTGGGCAGGCTCGAGGATAGAAGACGTCTGTCCTGAGAAGAACCGGAACCACACGATTTCCTCCGCCACCGAACCTGGAGAATACTGGAGCCGCCAAGTTCCGAGTCCCCAGGTGGCCACCGTCTCCGAGTGTCGGATCTGGTACTGCTGGTGAGGAGCAAAAACAGTCATATGTGGGTGCGTGCACACCCAGTAACAACAATGGTGGGAATTCCACCTCCACCTCTAACACACACTCGTGCAGCTCCTGTCTAACCACTTATCTGGTTGGGGTGTGAAGCGAAGCCGTCGCTGATCACACCAAACGCCAATCTCTCAGATAGGGAACACCACAGGAAAGCGGCTGCAAAAAGAGTTCAGACTAAGACACAGTTAAGGCTGAGAATATTACCTTCACAGGTAGATGATATCTCGGCAACGAGGTGGAGATGACGTCCGGTTTTTATGGAGTGGAATGATGAAGTGTAGATGGATGACAGCTGTCATGAGATAATGAGTGACAGCTGTCACCCCCGGCTGTGTCCGTGATGGAAGCGCCCTCTCGTGCATGAAGCCCGCACTTCAGGCAGGGCGCCCTCTGGTGGTGGGCCACAGTACCTCCTCTTGTGGCGTCCCACACAACAGGACCCCCCCCAGGCTTGTCCGGGTGACGGCGGTAGAAATCGGCCAGGAGGGCTGGGTCCAGGATGAAGCTCCTCTTTACCCAGGAGCGTTCTTCGGGTCCACACCCCTCCCAGTCCACCAAATACTGGAACCCCCAGCCCATTCGACGGACGTCCAGGAGCCGGCGCACTGTCCAAGCCGGCTCCCCGTCGATGATCCGGGCAGGAGGCGGTGCCGGACCGGGAGCACAGAGGGGTGAGGTGAGGTGTGGTTTAATCCGGGAGACATGAAAAACAGGGTGGATCCACAGTGAACCGGGAGTTGGATCTTCACTGCAGCAGGACTGAGGATTTTGATGATCTTGAAGGGTCCAATGAATCTGTCCATAAGTTTGGGTGAGTCCACCTGCAGAGGAATGTCCTTAGTAGATAACCACACCTCCTGCCCGGGCTGGTATGCAGGGGCTGGGGACCGCTGGCGGTCTGCATGGGTCTTAGCCCTCATCCGGGCCTTTAATAAGGCAGAACGGGCGGTGCGCCACACACGATGGCACCTCCGCAGGTGGGCCTGGACCGAGGGCACACCGACCTCTCCCTCCACCACGGGAAACAATGGGGGCTGGTACCCCAGACACACCTCAAACGGGGAGAGGCCAGTGGCAGAAGACACCTGACTGTTGTGTGCATACTCGATCCAGGCCAGATGGTTACTCCAGGCCATCGGGTGCGCTGATGTCACACTGCAGAGGGTCTGTTCCAACTCTTGGTTGGCCCGTTCTGCCTGTCCGTTCCTCTGTGGGTGGTACCCGGACGAGAGGCTCATGGTGGCCCCCAGTTCCCTGCAGAAACTCCTCCAGACTAGAGACGAAAACTGGGGACCACGATCTGAGACTATGTCAGCTGGTATCCCATGCAGACGAACGACGTGGTGGACCAGGAGGTCAGCAGTCTCCTGGGCCGTTGGGAGCGTTGGGAGGGCCACGAAGTGGGCCGCCTTGGAGAACCGGTCCACTATTGTCAGGATGGTAGTCATGCCCTGGGACGGTGGGAGGCCCGTGACGAAATCCAGGCAGATATGGGACCAGGGGCAATGAGGCACCGGGAGCGGCTGGAGAAGTCCTTGGGTCCTCTTATGGTCTGCTTTGCCCCTGGCACAGGTGGTGCAGGCCTGGATATACTCCCGGACGTCGGCTTCCATAGACGCCCACCAGAAGCGCTGCCGGACAACTGCCACCGTCCTTCGCACCCCTGGATGACAGGAGAGCTTGGATCCATGACAGAAATCCAAGACTGCAGCTCTGGCCTCTGGTGGGACGTACAGACGATTTTTTGGTCCAGTTCCGGGGTCCGGGTTCCGTGCCAGGGCCTCCCGGACGGTCTTCCCCACGTCCCAGGTGAGGGTGGCCACTATAGTGGACTCCGGAATGATGGGCTCCGGTGGATCCGACAGCTCAGTTTTGACTTCGTCTTCGTGTACCCGGGACAAGGCATCTGATCTTTGGTTCTTGGTCCCGGGGCGATAGGTGATCCGGAAGTCAAAACACCCGAAGAACAGTGACCAGCGGGCTTGCCTGGGGTTCAGCCGCTTGGCGGTCCTGATATACTCCAGGTTCCGTTGGTCAGTGAAAACTGTGAATGGCACAGACGCTCCCTCCAAAAGGTGTCTCCACTCCTCAAGAGCCTCTTTCACCGCAAGGAGTTCTCGGTTGCCGACGTCATAGTTCCATTCAGCCGTGGTCAACCTGCGAGAAAAGTAGGCACATGGGTGAAGAACCTTATCGGTCTCTCCGCTCTGGGATAGCACGGCTCCTATCCCTGAGTCAGAGGCGTCCACTTCAACCACAAACTGGCGGCCAGGGTCGGGCTGCACCAGAACTGGTGCAGTCGAGAACCGTCGTTTCAACTCCCTGAACGCTGCTTCGCACCGATCCGACCAGGTGAAGGGGACTTTTGGAGAGGTCAGGGCTGTCAGGGGGCTAACTACCTGACTGTAGCCCTTAATGAACCTCCTGTAGAAATTTGCAAAACCGAGGAACTGTTGCAGCTTCCTACGGCTTGTTGGTTGGGGCCAATCTCTCACCGCCGCAACCTTGGCCGGATCAGGGGCGACGGAGTTGGAGGAGATGATAAACCCCAGGACAAAGAGGTGCGGTGAAACTCACACTTCTTGTCCCTTCACAAACAGTCGGTTCTCCACCATCACTGCAGGACCTGACGTACATGCTGGACATGAGTCTCAGGATCCGGAGAAAAGATGAGTATATCGTCCAGGTATACGAAGACGAATTGGTGCAGGAAGTCCCGCAAGACATCATTAACCAAAGCTTGGAATGTCGCGGGGGCATTAGTGAGGCCGAACGGCATGACCAGGTACTCAAAATGACCTAACGGGGTGTTAAATGCCGTCTTCCACTCGTCTCCCTTCCGGATCCGAACCAGGTGGTATGCATTTCTAAGATCCAACTTGGTGAAGATTTTGGCTCCATGCAGGGGCGTGAACACTGAATCTAACAGGGGCAACGGGTATCGATTGCGAACCGTAATCTCATTCAGCCCCCTGTAATCAATGCATGGACGGAGTCCGCCGTCTTTCTTGCCCACAAAAAAGAAACCTGCACCCATCGGGGAGGTGGAATTCCGGATCAGCCTGGCAGCTAATGAGTCCCGGATGTAGGTCTCCATTGATTCGCGCTCAGGTCGTGAGAGATTGTACAGCCTGCTGGACGGAAACTCAACGCCCGGAATCAAATCAATGGCACAATCATACGGACGGTGCGCGGGAAGGGTGAGCGCCAGATCCTTGCTGAAGACGTCAGCAAGATCGTGGTACTCAACCGGCACTGCCGTCAGATTGGGAGGGACTTTGACTTCCTCCTTAGCCTGTAAACCGGGAGGAACCGAGGATCCTAAACACACCCGATGGCAGGTTTCGCTCCACTGAACCACCACCCCAGACGACCAATCAATCCGGGGATTGTGTTTCAACATCCAAGGGAAGCCCAAAATCATGCGGGAGGTAGCAGGAGTCACAAAAAACTCGATCTCCTCCCGATGATTTCCAGACACCACCAGAGTTACTGGTTGTGTCTTGTGTGTGATTAAAGGGAGAAGGGTGCCATCTAGTGCCCGCACCTGCAATGGCGAAGAGAGTGCCACCAGAGGGAGCCCTACCTCCCTAGTCCATCTGCTGTCTAGCAGATTCCCTTCTGACCCCGTGTCCACCAGTGCTGGGGTTAAATCCCCGCTCAGGATTGTAACTGGGAGTCGTGTGGAAATATGTGTATGCCCCACGTGAATGTCTTGGCCCACCCTAAGCCCAGTTTCTAGGTGGCAGGCGTTGGTGTTTAACCGCTTGGGGCAGTCTCTCTGCAGAGGGTCACTCGAGCCGCAGACAAAGCACTCCCCGCGGGCCAGCCTCCTCTGTCTGTTAGGTGGTCTAAATGTGGCCCTGCTCGTGTCCATAGCTTCATCAGCAGGGGGAGCTGTAGCCACACGGAGCGTTGAGGCTGTGGAGCGTGGGGAGGACAGAACCTTTTCGGACCCGGAAGGGAGAGGGACGGTGCATGCCCGGCCACGTCCTTCGTCTCGCTCCCGACGGCGTTCCTCTAACTGATTGTCTAACCGTATAACGAGATCAATAAGCCCATCTAGATCCCGCGGTTCTTCCTTGGCTACCAGGTGCTCCTTCAGGACCGACGACAGTCCGTTTATGAAGGCGGCGCAGAGCGCAACGTTATTCCAGCCGGACCTCGCAGCCGCGATGCGGAAATCGACTGCATATTTGGCTGCGCAGCAGCAGCACAGTTGAAGCAGTCTCTCCTCTATTAGGGTGATCAAAAACCATTTTGAACTCCCTCACAAACCCAGTATAAGTGGTAAGGAGCCGTGAATTTTGCTCCCAAAGCACTGTAGCCCAAGCGCGTGCCTCACCACGAAGCAAGTTAATAACATAAGCCACCTTACTGGCGTCAGACGCGTACATGACGGGACGTTGTGCAAAGACGAGCGAACACTGCATAAGAAAGTCCGCGCACATCTCCACACAACCTCCGTACAGCTCTGGGGGACTTATGTATGCTTCAGGGGATGGTGGGGGGGATCATTGAATGACCAGTGGAATGTCTATATTCTGCACCGGGTCGGCAGGAGGAGGAGCTGCAGCAGCGCCCTGAGCACGCGCTTCCACCTGCCTGGTGAGAGCCTCCATCCTGCGGTTAAGGATGACGTTTTGCTCGGTCATCAAATCCAACCGAGCGGTAAAGGCGGTGAGGATTTGCTGCAACTCACCAATCACGCCTCCTGCAGACGCCTGTGCACCCTGCTCTTCCATTGGTTGTCCAACAGATGGTTGACGCCCCTTGGGATCCATGATGCTGGCCGAGATATCCTGTTGGGAAAGTGTAGTGACACGGACCCACAACAGGGGGCGCAAATGATCGGACAATGAAAGAGTCGAATATGAACACTTTACTGTTGTGAAAGAGCACAACAAAAACACAGAGGATTACAGAATTTGAGCAAACAGTCAATCCACAAAGGTGACGTGTGGGCAGGCTCAAGGATAGAAGACGTCTGTCCTGAGAAGAACCGGAACCACACGATTTCCTCCGCCACCGAACCTGGAGAATACTGGAGCCGCCAAGTTCCGAGTCCCCAGGTGGCCACCGTCTCTGAGTGTCGGATCTGGTACTGCTGGCGAGGAGCAAAAACAGTCATATGTGGGTGCGTGCACACCCAGTAACAACAATGGTGGGAATTCCACCTCCACCTCTAACACACACTCGTGCAGCTCCTGTCTAACCACTTATCTGGTTGGGGTGTGAAGCTGTCGCTGATCACACCAAACGCCAATCTCTCAGATAGGGAACACCACAGGAAAGCGGCTGCAAAAAGAGTTCAGACTAAGACACAGTTAAGGCTGAGAATATTACCTTCACAGGTAGATGATATCTCGGCAACGAGGTGGAGATGACGTCCGGTTTTTATGGAGTGGAATGATGAAGTGTAGATGGATGACAGCTGTCATGAGATAATGAGTGACAGCTGTCACCCCCGGCTGTGTCCGTGGCGGCAGCGCCCGCTCGTGCCTGAAGCCCACACTTCAGGCAGGGCGCCCTCTGGTGGTGGGCCAGCAGTACCTCCTCTTCTGGCAGCCCACACAACAATTCGTCTTCTTCCAAACATGACTAGTTGAGTTTTTACTAAAAAGTTCTATTTTGGTTTCATCTGAGCACATGATATTCTCCCATTCCTTTTATGGATCATCCATATGCTCTCTGGCAAACTTCAGACGGGCCTGGACATGTACTGGCTTAAGCAGGGGGACACGCCTGGCACTACAGGATTTGAGTCCCTCGTAGTTTGTAGCCTCTGTTACTTTGGTCCCAGCTCTTACTCCCACAGTTGATTTATTCACACCAACCTGCTTGACTATTGCAGATTCACTCTTCCCAGCCTGGTGCACATCTGCAATTTTCTTCCTAGTGTCCTTCGACAGCTCTTTGGTCTTGGCCATGGTTGAATTTGGAGTCTGACTGTTTGAGGCTGTGGACAGGTGTCTTTTATACAGATAACGCATTCCAACAGGTGCTATTAATACAGATAACAGGTGGAGGACAGAAGAGCTTCTCAAAGAAGAAGTTACAGGTCTGTGAGAGCCAGAAATTTTGCTTGCTTGTGGGTGACCAAATACGTCCTATATAAGTCCTACAATGTTCTGGATTCTGGATTTTTTTTTTTTTCTCATTTTGTTTCTTATAATTGAAGTGTACCTATTATGACAATTACAGACCTCTCTCATCTTTCTAAGTAGGAGAACTTGCACAATCAGGGACTGACTAAATACTTTTTTACCCCACTGTATAACTGAGTATCATCAGCATAGCAGTGAAAGGAATCCCAAAATGGTGCAATATGTGCCAAGGTTTGCTATGGAGAAAAGCAGGGGGCCTAAGATGGACCCCTGTGGAACCCAAAATTTCATGTCACTGAGGTTAGAGATAATGTTACTGTACAAAACACAGTGAGAACGACTGGTCAAGTATGACGTCAACCATGCAAGGGTACTCCCAGTAATCCCAAAGTGATTTTCCATCTTATCAAGTAGAATATGATGATCCACGGTATCAAATGCAGCACTGAGATCTAACAGCACCAGAACCGTAGTGATGTCTGAATCCATTGCGAGCACAAGATCATTCACCACTTTATTGAGAGCCGTTTCTGTGGAATGATATTTTCTAAAAGCAGAGTGGCTCAGAAAGATTATTCTCAGTAAGATAGCCCACGAGCTGCTGTGACACCACTTTTTTCCAGAATTTTAGAGCAAAATGATAGATTTGATATCGGTCAATAGTTTTTCATTACACTAGGGTCAAGATAAGGTTTCTTAAGTAATGGTTTAATCACTGCAGATTTTAAACATTTAAGAACAGGTCCAGAAGTTAAAGAAAGATTAATAATTTCCAGCACAGTTGGCCCAAGAGCGGGCCACAGGTCCTTAAACAGTTTTGTTGGTATCGGATCAAATAAACAGGTTGTACTTTTTGTTGATGTTACGAGTTTCGTCAGCATGCCTAGAGAGATACTCTCAAATTCTGTAAATCTAGGTAATACCTCAATAATGGCACCCACCTCAATAGCAGGGTGTAGTGGCTGGGTTAAGGCATGCTGGGATATGTTTAACCTAATGTCTCCTATTTTCTTCTCAAAGAAATCCAGAAAATCTTGTGCTGTAAAAGGAGAGCGAACTACAGGTGGTTGTCTATGAATAAGTGTTGCCACTGTGTCGAACAAGAACTTTGAGTTATGCTTGTTTTTGTTGATCAAATCAGAGTAATAGGTCCGCTTTGTAGCCAGTAATGCATGCTTATAATCTAAGATAGCATCACGCCACGCAAGGTGGATTACTTCTAATTTTGAACTATGCCATTTCCGTTCTAGACCTCTTGCTTTATGCTTGAGGTCACGCAGATAATCACTGAACCAAGGTGACTGTGTTTTGGGGGAGCGCGGTTTTAACACAGGTGGCGCAATCATGCCGAGTGTAGTTTTGAGCACTGAGTTTAAACTATCCACAAGACTGTCTACTGATTGGGTATTTTCAAAATGTGAAGCTTAGACATCAGGCAGTCTAGCTTCGAGTTCAGTCTTAGTTGAGGAGTTGATGCATCGCCGTAGTGATATATAAGGTTGTTGTTTCACTAAACATGGCAGCAAAACTGTAAACTTAATAAGTGAGTGATCAGAGACTACTGATGTAAGAGGCATGATGTCAATATTCGTGACAGCAATACCACGTGCGAGAACCAAATCCAGGGTATATCCACTAATGTGCGTCAAGTCCCGAATGCATTGCCGAAATCCTAATGCATCCATAATTTCCATAAATGATTTGCAGAGGGGATCAGAAGGCTTATTTATATGAACATTAAAGTCACCAATGATCAGAATGTTATCTGCACTAGTTGACAAGTTGGAGATGAACACACCAAATTCATCTAAGAATGCAGAATATGGGCCAGGAGGCTTATATACAGTGACAAAGTTGTTATGTGTCGGACGCAGCTCGGAGAACCGACCAGCGTTTGAAGGACCCAGTATGAAATAAGCAGAGCACGGTACAAAGGCTAACTGAATTTAATACATAACAGTGATACAAAAATAACAGAAAGTGCGGTCTGGCGTGGTGCGCTCCCAGCAGCGCTAACGGTCCGGAGCCAGAAGCTGTTCGGACCCAAGGACCCCGCCGACACCCCCCAGGTGGCCGCAACAAACCGAGTCTGTGAAAGAAGGAACCATTATGTGAGTCCACACTCTACACACAGAGAGAACACTTAAAGGTGTACAAACAGCAAACACTTCCTGGCTTGATTACTAATCAACTTCCCAACCTGCAGGCATGGAACATCCAGTTCACAAAACTCCACTGCAGTGGAAGCCGATACATGACTAACATACAGCTCAATATAAAAAGGTGTGAGGGACACCACATTTACTGACTATAAATGTTAGTCACAAAATCTAACGTACCTCAGGAAGTGTGCTGACGAGCGTGAGACCTCACCCCCTCCTCTTTCACAGACCGTGCATCAAACCTGGACGTTCTCTGCATCCACTGATGATGAGATGGCTCCCGAGATGACGATCTCACCCGTCTGGTCACAAGGTCGAGTCTCTGGCAAATACACACTGTAAACTCCAGTCTTAAATGCCACCATGTTCCAATCCATATAGATGCACCTCAGCTGTGAGTCCTGACGAGCCGCAGGTGATCAGGGTGAGGTCCTGATAACCTCAGCAACACAGCCACTCAGTCCCAAATGCAAGCCACCTGGAAGGAGAAACAAAGGACAGAAACAAAAAGGCAGCCAGGCCCCCCCAGCCATATAACAGTACCCCACCCTCACGGGAAGCCTCCCGGCAACCACACAAACCTGGCCCAGGAGAAACACCCCCCTCCAGGGACCATGGCTGGAAACCGCATCTGCATTCGTCTTCCAACAGAATGGTTGATGTCCTCTCCTCTGGCTGCATCCTTGCCTTTGTTTCAGTCAGTCCCTTAGCACAGGTGTGGCCAGGAGTTCTTAAACCTGTGCAGTCAGCCTTTATCCAACCATGTTCGGTCTTTAGTCATAAAACAAAAAAGACAAACACAAACAACCAAAACATCCCCCCTCCCCAGGGGACCGTCCCATCAAACCCCGGGAAGAGGAGAAAAGAAAAACCCCAAACTTAAGCTTACAAATAAAAGTGCTAAAACACCCCGCCCCCCCTCCCCCCCCAAACGACATGTAGGGACCAACACCCCCCAGAGGACTTCCCGCCAGCTCCAGGAGTAATAACCACAGCCGAGGTCCCTCTGGGATCCAACGTCACCCACGGGGACTCCCAGCGCCTCCCAGAGGACCACTCGTCAACCCCAGGAGACGCCTCCCCTCATGACCAACGGACCCAGCCTCGGCCGACTATGGCTAGATGGACCCACAGCCCTTTCCCCTCCAGAGGACACCACAGTCAAACCCTGAGGGCGGAAACTGGGGGGAAAAAACAAAAGGAGAAAAACACCCCCCCCCCCCAGGTGCAGAGGTTACCCGGGAAACGCCCAGCATAACCAACCTGCACCTCTCCAGCAACGCCGACTCTACGGCTCACCTGGCTGGAGTCAGAGGAGAAGAGAGGGCACAACAAAAAACAAACAAAAAAAGAAAAAAAAAAAAAACCAATTACCCCCCCATGACCCCCCAGGGGACCGTCCCATCAAACCCTGGGAGGTGAAACTGAAAGAAATAAAAAGAAAGACTAACAGACTAACATACAGTTGCGTGGGTCCTTTTTTTTTTTTTTTCTTAAACAGAGCTGCAGGGTCACGACCCCAGACACTAATAGTGTAATAAAAAAATCCCACACAAAAACCAACTCAAAAAACACCCACACAAAATGAACTAACACAAAACAAATCAGTGACGTATACCGTTAAGCTCAAACAAATCGAACACACCTGTTCTAACTTAAGAGCTTAACGGTAATGTGACTAAGTCACCAAAAGAGGGAGCCAAAGTGCTAAAAATGAAAAACCCCCTTTGGTGACAAAAAACAAACGAGCTGCATCTCCGTGCGCAGCTGTGTGCAACACACAACCAAAATGTGCTCAACTAAATAACGCCGGAGCTGATACAACAGACGCAGTAGTTATCTTTATCCGGGGAAACGGGGCTACAACTGTAACACAGGAAGCACAGCGACCCGTGCCACAGAGCTCCGCCATGCGCGTGCACCCATTACAGACACACTCTTGCAGCTCCCGTTTAAACCTCTTATCCGGTCGGAGCGTGACGCGAAGCCGTCGCCAGTCACACTCCACCACGACCCACGGATAAGGCACAAACACAGGAACACGGCTGCAAGAGAGCACAAATCAGTATTCAGTAATGGGTCTCAAACACGCACCATCCGGGCGGAGAGCACCCGCAACTGATCCGGATAACTACTGAACGTCTGCTGCCGCCTTCCCGCGCGTTACCGTCTCTGCTACCGCTGGGTCCGTGATGTTTGGCCAGAGACTACTGTTATGTGTCGGACGCAGCTCGGAGAACCGACCAGCGTTTGAAGGACCCAGTATGAAATAAGCAGAGCACGGTACAAAGGATAACTGAATTTAATACATAACAGTGATACAAAAATAACAGAAAGTGCGGTCTGGCGTGGTGCGCTCCCAGCAGCGCTAACAGTCCGGAGCCAGAAGCTGTTCGGACCCAAGGACCCCGCCGACACCCCCCAGGTGGCCGCAACAAACCGAGTCTGTGAAAGAAGGAACCATTATGTGAGTCCACACTCTACACACAGAGAGAACACTTAAAGGTGTACAAACAGCAAACACTTCCTGGCTTGATTACTAATCAACTTCCCAACCTGCAGGCATGGAACATCCAGTTCACAAAACTCCACTGCAGTGGAAGCCGATACATGACTAACATACAGCTCAATATAATAAGGTGTGAGGGACACCACATTTACTGACTGTATAAATGTTAGTCACAAAATCTAACGTACCTCAGGAAGTGTGCTGACGAGCGTGAGACCTCACCCCCTCCTCTTTCACAGACCGTGCATCAAACCTGGACGTTCTCTGCATCCACTGATGATGAGATGGCTCCCGAGACGACGATCTCACCCGTCTGGTCACAAGGTCGAGTCTCTGGCAAATACACACTGTATACTCCAGTCTTAAATGCCACCATGTTCCAATCCATATAGATGCACCTCAGCTGTGAGTCCTGACGAGCCGCAGGTGATCAGGGTGAGGTCCTGATAACCTCAGCAACACAGCCACTCAGTCCCAAATGCAAGCCACCTGGAAGGAGAAACAAAGGACAGAAACAAAAAGGCAGCCAGGCCCCCCCAGCCATATAACAAAAGTAATACCACTGATTTTTATTCTTCTGACCTTGGCAATGCGTAATATCCTGAGCAGAGCAGAGAATCAGATGCTCAAAGAAGTTATATTTGTGACCCCCAACAGCTAATAAATTAAACCAAGATTTGTAAATAAGAGCAACACCTCTGCCTTGCTTTGCATCACGAGGGACATGACTAAATGTATACGAGGTCTGTGTGAGCAGTGGTCCACCCCTCTCCGCTCCTCTTTCCATGACAAAAACTCCTGTAACAGAGGAATGTGCCATTCATTTCTAAACTGTGTTTTATCCGGGACGTCCTCTGACTAGCACAGAAATTGCGGAAGATGTGGACATCAGGACTTTTTCGGCACATTGAGACAGACATGTGGAGGAATTCCGCGAGTCGCGGCGGAGCCGCATGGCACAAAGCAACGCCGTGATGAAGCCTCACAGGACATGTTGGGGCATGTCCAGCTCATGCACAATTTCTGGGATAGTCACACGACTGAAAAGCCACCGACAGCCGTCTGAAATCCATCTCAAAGCCGTCCTGTGAGACCAACACGGAGGTGGTTTGTCCCGCGCCATGAGCGGCACGGTGGCACATCCGTCCGCTTCTTTTTCCATGAAAAAAACTCCTGTAACAGTGGAATGTGCCGAAAAAGTGCTGATGTCCACGCCTTATGCCTTTTTTGTGGAAGTCAGACGACGTCCCGGATCAACAAAGCCTTCACATTGGAAATGATCTGGTTGTTTCAGCAGTGTGTCAGCCTGTCGATCGGCGCTCGGACTGCGCCGCACTATCAGACGCTGTGGACGGTCTTTAAACCGGCTGGAGCACTCCTTAATCTGTGTAATCCCCATAAAATGGTCCCTGAAAGCCATCTGAATTTTCCGAATGGTGTCCACCTGGAGGTCTCTCACAGTTTCTCGAAAAAATTGATGCAGCAAAGCTCCAAATCGTTCAGACATTTATTCGCAATAAAAATCCAATGAGAGGGGTGGACCACTGCTCACACAAAGCCTGTTCACAGGCAACTGACGCAACCGACAGGCGTGAAAAAACTCACGCATGCGCACGAAGGTTCAAGCTTGGCTGATGCAATCACACGTGATTCAAATCCATATGGTTTTTGCAAAAAATAAAAAGGTCCGATACTTTTCTAACAGACCTCATATGTTGGTGGGCAGGCCTCATTTAAGGGGAGGACAGCTGTAGGTTTAAGGCAGGTTTCACATAACCCAATCCTATCTAAGTGATGATCAATAATTAGATAATTAATCAACAATGATTTTGCGGATAGTGATCTTATGTTAATGAGACCCAGACTAAGGACCTCAGTGGGGTCGACACTTGAACTGTTTGTGTTTAGGGGTGGTTCCAGAGTAGAATACTGTATATAAGATTCTTAGAAGTAGGTTTAGGTTTGAAACATTCCACTCGCGTTGTAGGGAGCAGACACGAAATCTTTGATATTGCTGGAACAACCATTGGGGCTTCCTCAATTTCAACATCATCCAATGTAGTAATGGGTTTTAAGTTTGCAAAGCATATCCCTCTATGATTTTTATGGACATGGCTACGGAAGCAGGCCACAGTCTCAACTTGTTGAATTTCCCTCCCTGGCAGATACACTGCACTATCACCATAGTGTTTTTTTGCACTAATTTCCCCGCTAAGCTAATGGATTCCACACCCACATTTGTCATAAGCCTTGCAGGGTCTCCAATCATCTGCTCCATGGCCCTTAGTTTTTCAAAACTGTCTGTTCCACACAGATTTGCCATACTGTTTGTATTTCGTCATAATTGATGTAAATAAAATCCAAGACATAATCAGTGACTAAGAAATGTTCATGTATCCATCCCCTGACTTGTCTAAAGAAGACTGGATATAAAAGTGATGGTTTAGATGTAATACTAAAGGGTACACTTACTCATGTATTCACACCATCATTTTGGCTTTTAGATTTGCATTTCTTTTAATTCAAAATGTAGAGATGACTTTTCACTGTGAAATTAAAGGGCACAAATTTAGAAATTCTAATATAAAACACCTGATTTTTTTTCTTTTTTTTTTTTGATGCCTTGAAAATTTTCAAACGTAAAAAACTCAATGGGATCACAAACTATTTAACACACTGTATGTTTTACTTTAAAGGAGCAGAATATTTGTTTCACAATTTGAGTTTTGAGATAGCTAGAATAAAAAAAGTACATTACCAGATTAGTTGTATCTGCAGATGCTGGTTCTAGTATCAATATTTGATCAGACATGGACAAGTATTGTGGCATCCCTTCTCAGAACCTTTAAATGTGACGTGTTAACACATTTCTAATGGAACACACTGCCATACTCTGCAAACTGAATACTATTTCTTGTGTTTCAGATTATATATTTGCAAAAGTTGTCATTTACACTGACATGTCTATATTTTTCACCAGAATTGCAAAAAACCTAAACAAACAAACAACCCCCCCAATCCCCCCCCCCCCCCCCCCCCCCCCCCCCCATGTAGTGTGCCCATTACATTTAGGTGATAACCTGGATCCAAATAATTATGTCAAATATTTGTTCATACTTTTTTGCACAAAAGACCTTGCTTTAAAAACACATTTTTTTCATGAATTATTTCTCAACAGCTAATGAATATTTAGTTGCTTCAGCCAGCAGTGCTCTGTTAGCCTGTGCTAAACACGCTAACAAAAACATATACACTCATGTTTTGTTTACTCATTCCCGTGATGTCTGATCCTGCAATGCTAATTCAGATGCTAACATCTTCGTTAAGTGCCGTGTGACTGGGCCATGACAAGGATTTTCTTGACATTTCCTCACAGTGAAAGGACTTTTTTTTTAATTGATATTGTTATGCTTCACCTCTTACGCAGTTAGAGTCAAGTGATCACAGTGTTAGCTGCGTTCTACCTTCTATGGAAGACTTCTGTTTTGGGAATGTTCATAACCTAAGTTGCCATAAGTCACTAAAGACTAAACATTGGTCTGTAAAGAGCCTTCTTCTGTCAGCTTGAAAAGTAGGGAGGTAGGTAGGGAGAGAGCGAGCAGAAGTGCTCACGATTCTCTACAGCGAGGCTGTTAGCATGGCATCGCCTCATTGCTCGGGCAACCATTTGGGCTGCCTGACAAGAGTTGCCAAGACAATAAAACAAAGGGCATGATTGTTGGAACGGGTTTCCAACCATGAAAAGAGAGAGCGAGTGAGAGAGAAAGTCTTTGTCACTGGGTGAAGTAGGAGACAGACACAGAGCCCAGTGATCCCACTGAAAGAAGCCCAGTCCCCGTTAACTGCCTCCTTGGTACGGCTCATAAGAATCAAATGGCATGCGTTTAAACCAAAATCACCTTTAGCTAAAAAAAACACAAAACTTTTATGTTACTATTGTTGGCCTAAAATGAGGGTAAATAAACAGAAAAAAAGATGGGGGGAAAACACCACAGTTTTTGAGTTTAGTCAACCTAAGGCATTAGTTTAGTCAATGTGTTCAGTATAAGCTAATCTAAGTATAAATTAACCTAACCTATGGCATTGGTCTGGTCAGTGTGTTCATTAAGCTAGCCCTAAAGGATGCCATTACTTTTTTACAATACTTATGTAAACATTATTATAAGTTTTTTTAAAAATATTATTTTGGAAAATTATCTTGGGAAGGAATGAATGAAAATAAACACGGCACTTGCGAAGGCAGATACAGAAGTCCAAAGTCCACTCAAAACAGCAACAAATTAAAGCTAACAATTGTGTAATTATTATACAACAAGTCAAGTCTGGGAGCATGTGCTGGTGCTGCACATCACCGCATCCACAACACCACAAAACTGCATCATGGATGGCATCCACTCAGGTTGTAAAAAATCCTTTTTGTTCATTAAACTCAAAAAGACTTCTCCACTACTTGCCTTAATATCAAGCCAGTATTTTAACATTCACAATTTTGGGTTCCACCTTAAAATTATTCTTCCCAGACTACTTTTATTCAAATAAAATATTAGTTAATAAAGTTCAATGTAAGACTGGGTGACATAACAATATGTATCTTTCAGACATTATAAAAATGTAAATTAATATGCAAATAATGAATGTTTACAAGTGCAATGATAATATTTCATGAGGTGAAAGATGAAATGTTCCATTCAACGAGGATCACAAATGAAAAAAATTATTTGTTTTATATAACGCCTAAAATAGATCCTTGTCATTTGATATCAAATTTATTGCCAAGTAACTTCAATAAATGGACTGCATTTATATAGCGCTTTTCTATCTGCATTAGACACTGAAAGCGCTTTACAATTATGCCTCACATTCACACTCACACACTGATGTCAGGGTGCTGCCATACAAGGTGCCTACTCCACACCAGGAGCAACACAAGGATTAAGGACCTTGCCCAAGGGCCCTTAGTGGTTTTCCGGTCAGGGTGGGGTTTGAACCGAGGATCCTCCAGTCTGAAGCCCAACACTTAACCACTAGAACATCACGAATGATGGTCAAGTTCTCACATATTTGACACCAGATCACATTCCTTGTATATGAGAATTTATTTGGCAATAAATTAAATTCTGATTGTGATATGTTATTAATTTATAAACGTGAGAAAAGCGACTTACATTTTGGTGTGCGTCTTTCACGTCAAGAGGTTCCAAACAGCCCAACACGAACTTTAAATAGTAGTCCAATCCAACCCAAAATTGTTCTTGCAAAAACAGTCAGATAGTTCAAAAACAATCCTGACAATGTAGTACCCGATTCTGTGAAAAAACAAACTCTGCCATGTTTGTCACCGTCAGCACTAGTATGCGCATGTTGTGCCACGCCATGCAATAGCACAAAACATATAGAACCAAAATTGCACGGTAAATGGAACACAATGGCAAATGGTATGAATAATCCATATCACGTGACCAACAAACCACCAGTCAAATGACAATGATCTATTTAGGCGTTAGATAATATAGGCAATATTTATTTCTGTTGTCAATCACAATTGCAGTTAACAAGTTAGGCCATGCTGCACACACACACTGTTTAGCCTACGCAGAGCTAGCTAGCTAGCTATTTCCAGGATCATTTCACTTTGTATGTTCACCTGTCCATTCAACATGGCAAAAGTTGATGTCTCAGAGCAACATTTATAAAGGTACATAGCACAATATTTACTGTGTGTGGTTGAAAACGAAGGCCACAACATTCAGAGGAAGACAGCAAGTGACCTCAGCAACAAGTTATTACCAGCAGCAGAAAAATTTTAATTTGTAATAAAATAATGAAAATAACATTATTAACTGGATACTATTACTTTGAATGTACATTTCTTCTCCAGAACTTAAAAAGATATATATAAAGTTTCTAGTGTTTGTTCCTTGAGGTGGTCAAAGCCTTGCGGTGTGCACGGGGTCACGCGATCAACGGCTGCCTATCAATCAGGAAAATCTGCTTCCAACAAAACCAGGACTAACTTCACCAAAGTATTTACACTTACGATTTCAGCTTCAAAGCTGAACTGATGCATTTGAAAGAGGCCGAAGGCTTTCTGCTGATAATCCTTTGGAATGTAGTCACTTGGGGAATGTCAGGAGTTACCTGTGATCAGAAGGAGCAGGAGGCTGCAGAGCATCGGTAGTGGAGGAACGTCAGCCAAACGCTCGCCCGGAGAGGAGCTCCTGCTCTTCACCTTCATGTTGTGTCCTGGACTGAGTGTTTCTCCCACTTGGTGATCATGGTTTGTCGTCCCTGTGCACGTCTGTGCAGCTCTGTGCACACTGGCCTGTCCGCACTGAGCTCTCCTCACAGCAGCAGCCAACTGTGGGTCATGTGAGGCAGTTTGTGTGAGCTGCTCCCTTTTATTCACAGTAGAAGCTCAAAGAAAACAGTTTTTAAAAGGGGTGATTTCTGTCATTTTGACTTTTTTTTTTTAAAGTGGTAAGAGCTCAGCCCATTACTGAATCCACCCGCTTTGATGGAATTCCTGCAGCGAGAAGTTCTTTAATTTAAATTGCAACTCTGGGAAAGAAAAACAACTCACTTGCCCCCCTCTTTGGCCCACTTTGTCTCATTGTGCAGAAATTTGTGTGGAGTCACACTCACAATAATCTCAGAATCTCACTTGTCATAAACTTGGAGGTCACCTCCAAGCACGGGTGTTTGTTGTGAAGAGAAAAATGAATTATCATAAAATAAATAATGTGCAAACCAATAAGATATGTGCCAACCAACTTTAAAACGGTAAAATATCTCAAAGTGAACTCTAATGTGCACAGTTCATTTTGTTTCGAGATTCAGCATAACGTAAATGAATGAGTTGTTGGCTCCTGATTTAAGCCTGTCTCAGTTAACATTCTTTGATATGGAGTTGTCAACAATTGCAGGGGTGTGAATTAGTGGTTAAAAACAGTGTTGTTGTTGTGTGGCTGGGGGGGCCTGGCTGCCTTTTGTTTCTGTTTTCTGTCCTGTCTTTTGTTTTTCCTTCCAGGTGGTGCGCATTTGGGACTGAGTGGCTGTGTAGCTGAGTTTATCAGGACCTCACCCTGATCACCTGAGGCTGATCACCTGCGGCTCGTCAGGACTCACAGCTGTGGTGCATCTACATGGATTGGAACATGGTGGCATTTAAGACTGGAGTACACAGTGTGTATTTGCCAGAGACTCGACCTTGTGACCAGACGGGTGAGATCGTCGTCTCGGGAGCCATCTCATCATCAGTGGATGCAGAGAACGTCCAGGTTTGATGCATGGTCTGTGAAAGAGGAGGGGGTGAGGTCTCACGCTCGTCAGCACACTTCCTGAGGTACGTTAGATTTTCTGACTAACATTTATACAGTCAGTAAATGTGGTGTCCCTCACACCTTATTATATTGAGCTGTATGTTGGTCATGTAATCAGCTTCCTCTGCAGTGGAGTTTTGTGAACTGGGTGTTCCATGCCTGCAGGATGGGAAGCTGATTAGTAATTAAGCCAGGAAGTGTTTGCTGTTTGTCCACCTTTGAGCGGTCTCTCTGTGTGTTGAGTGTGGACTCACATAATGATTCCTTCTTTCACAGACTCGGTTTGTCGCGGCCACCTGGGGGGTGTCGGCGGGGTCCTTGGGTCCGGGTTGGTTCTGGCTCCGGACCGTTGGCGCTGCTGGGAGCGCACCGCAAAACCACCACGCCAGACCGCGCACTTTTATATTTTTTCACAGCACTGTTATGTTCATTAAACTCTGTTATCTTTTGTACCGTGCTCTGCTTATTTTATACTGGGTCCTTCAAACGCTGGTCGGTTCTCCGGGCTGCGTCCGACACATAACAGTTGTGAGCAATCGGAATGTTTCAAAAAATCTGTGATTTCAGGATAAAAAATGTAAATATCTGGATTTAATTTCATATAAGTGGGGGTAATCTTGTGTAAAAGTAGTAGTGGTCTGCTTGAGGTTTCTTCCTCAAATCATCAGAGGGAGTTTTTCCTTACCACTGTCGCCTGTGTGCTTGCTCTGGGGGTTGGTAAGGTTAGACCTTACTTGTGGGAAACGCCTTGAGGCAACTTTGTTGTGATTTGGTGCTGTATACGAGGTCTGTCAATAAAGTAACGGTCCTTTTTATTTTTTTCAAAAACTATATGGATTTCATTCATATGTTTTTACGTCAGACATGCTTGAACCCTCGTGCGCATGCGTGAGTTTTTCCACGCCTGTCGGTGACGTCATTCGCCTGTGAGCACTCCTTGTGGGAGGAGTCGTCCAGCCCCTCGTCGGAATTCCTTTGTCTGAGAAGTTGCTGAGAGACTGGCGCTTTGTTTGATCAAAATTTTTTCTAAACCTGTGAGACACATCAAAGTGGACACAGTTCGAAAAATTAAGCTGGTTTTCCGTGAAAATTTTAACGGCTGATGAGAGATTTTGAGGTGATACTGTCGCTTTAAGGACTTCCCACGGAGCGAGACGTCATGCAGCACTCCCAGGCGCCGTCGTCGGCCTGTTTCAAGCTGAAAACCTCCACATTTCAGGCTCTATTGATCCAGGACGTCGTGAGAGAACAGAGAAGTTTCAGAAGAAGTCGGTTTCAGCATTTTATCCGGATATTCCACTGTTAAAGGAGATTTTTTCAATGAAAGACGTGCGGACGGGTCCGCGCGTCGGGACGCAGCCGGCGCAGTGCGGCTGCACAGGAAAAACACCTCCGTGTTGATAACCATTTGTAAAATCCAGGTGGCTTTTGATGGCTTTCAGTGGAGTGAGTATATGAGAAATTGTTTAACAGCTGGACATGTTCCAACTTGTCCTTAAGGCTTCCAACAGAGGTGTTTTTCCTGTGGCGGAGCGTCGTGGCGGCTGCGAGCCGACGCTGCAATCCTATGAACTATGAACCGAGCTAAAACAGCAACCGAGGACAGAGTAAAATATATAATGAACTGGGCATGAACATAAAAACTAATCAGAGAATAAATGGAAAATAAACACTAAAGTTAACCTAAATAGGAACTGACAAAGAAGACAAAGAGGTTAAACAAACTATAAGAAAAAAACTGACTACATGATAACAGCAAACAAAACCTGACATTACAGCATAACACAAATGAGAAAATAAACAACTGATGAACAAAAACACAAACCAGCTGAACAAAACTAGAATGGAGCTGAACAATGGCTAAAGTACAAAAAGTAACAAAGAAAAGTGACAACATAAAACATAACAAAGAATAAACAATTAATACTGAATCCACGCCCAGAGCCGATCCCAAAATCGTGACATTTGGCCAAAAATTGGGATTTGGAGATTTCCCTTACATCTGGTGTGAAGCAGTGCAACTTCCATTGCTTGTTTTGGTTTGAAGCAGTTGTCATTTTGTAAGTATCATCTGCAAACAAAATAAATCCCAGCATTTTGACTGTATCAATATCATTTATATGTAAAGTGAACAGTTTTGGACCTAATACTGACCCCTGAGGTACTCCACAAGTTATAGCCAAGCAAGTTGGCTTATAGTCACCTTACTTCACAAACTGCTGCCAGTTATTAAGCAAGCTTTTCACATAATCCAGACTCAACCCTCTAATCAACACCTTTTATTAATTATTTATTGAATAATATGCGGTGATCAATTTTATCAAATGCTTTAAAAATAATCTATAAATACTCCAGCTGCATATGCATTTTTGTCCATAGAATTTGTAATTTCATTTAAGTTCATGTAAGGAAAAATAAATTTACAGCAATGTTTGGTTACTAATGTCATTAAGCTTTTTTAAACTACTTTCTGGTTTATAGTCAGACCACATTATAGAATGAAGAAGTGAAAGTGGAATAGGAATTAAAAAAGGGTATTAACATGAAAAAAGAACAATCAAAAGTGTGCTGTATTTAATATGCACACAAGGTGGTGCAAAAGCTGCATCCTGTCAGTGCACTGCTTCTGGAGAATCTTCAACAACCTGCTTCAGTGTCAAAATGTGTAAAAATTCCACAGTCGCACCATGAGGAAAATCACCTCAGGTCTGCTTTCATTTTTAAATCACACAAATGTAACAGAGCTTAATATGACTTCTAACCTCCTGCTGTTCCAAAATATGCTTTGGTTTTGGCCAAAGAAGAAGTCATTCTTCCAAAATAAATCTTAAATATAGAACACAATGCTAAAATACCCTCGACCATACCAGCATATAATCACTGAAAGAGTGTGCAGAAAGAATGTGACCTTATGACCCCTTAGAATAGGTCAAGGTAAGCCA
Organism: Thalassophryne amazonica; assembly: GCF_902500255.1. Taxonomy (NCBI): domain Eukaryota; kingdom Metazoa; phylum Chordata; class Actinopteri; order Batrachoidiformes; family Batrachoididae; genus Thalassophryne; species Thalassophryne amazonica. The sequence continues at coordinate 28,504,051 of NC_047106.1, forward strand.
TCTTTGAACTTGTCGTCTGTGTCCCAAGAATGCTCCCTGTCAATTTCAAGACTCTGACAGTAATAGGAGTTATGCTGAACACGGACAGATGGGCGAGTGTTTGTGATACCCGATGGCCACATTATTGGCTTTGGGTAAAAATCAAGTGATGGTTGAACATTTGGTTGTTCATTTGATATATTTATGGGTTTACCTACTTGTCTGTGATGACTGCATATGCTGATGTTTATACAGTTCTGTAATTTTGCAACATATTTTCATGGTTTTTTACATGATATAATACCCTAATATGCGTTTTTGAATGTTAAATGCGAAATGTGTTAAGGTTCAATTTAGGTTTAGCATAAAATGAATAATATGAATTTCCAACTTTTTTCTCAGGTGATGAATATGTGGGACATGTACGGATAACTTTGTGTATTACTTTTTGTGTGTTTTACTTTGAATTTTTCATGAGGATACCCTGACATACCCTTTATGTCCCCCCACACTGATCTGACATTGGACTGGTGTCCTATCCAGTGCTAATATAACTTCAACTTTATTTATATAGCGCCAAATCACAACAAGGCTACCTCAAAGTGCTTCACACGAGTAACGTCTAACCTTACCAACCCACACAGGTGACAGCTGTAAGGAAAAGCCCTCTGTCGCCTATGTGGTAAGAAGGAAGAAATGTAATATTTTGCCGGAATTCCAGTCTTTGGCTCCAGATTGTCTTTTTGCCCAACTGTCATTGTGAACACTGGACTGTATATTCTTGCTGAGTTACAACATTATTCTACAGTATATAGTGTTTTTGTTTTATTTGTTAGTATGGCCAAAGCAGATGGTCACCCCACTGAGGCTGGTCTGCTTGAGGTTTTTTCCAATACAAAAAAAAAAAACGCTAAGGGCTTTTTTTTCTTCCCACTGTGACTAATGTGCTTGTTGATTGGGTGGGAAAGGTTTTATTTCTACCCGGTTCTTTTATGTAAGATTCTGCCCCTTACCAAAAACCAAACCATTGTATTCCTCTTTTTAAGTTTATTCAAGGTCATGTTAGAAACCAGGCCTGTGTTGCTCTTATTTATAAATATAGGTTTAGCTTATTAGCTGTTGGGGATCACAACTACAACTCCTTTGAGCATCTGATTCTCCTCTCTGCTCAGGATATTACGTATTGCCAAGGTCAGAAGAATAAAAATCAGCCGTATTACTTTGTCACTGCATATAGGCCTCCTGGCCCACATTCTGAATTCTTAGATGAATTTGGTGCATTCCTCTCTAACTTGTCAACTAGTGCAGATAACATTCTGATCACTAGTGACTTTAACGTTCATATAAATAAGCCTTCTGATCCCCTCTGCAAATCATTTATGGAAATTGTGGATGCATTAGGATTTCAGCAATGCATTCGGGACTCGACGCACATTAGTGGAAATACCCTGGATTTGGTTCTCGCACATGGTATTGCTGTCACGAATATTCACATCATGCCTTTTATATCAGTGGTCTCTGATCACTCACTTATTAAGTTTACAGTTTCGCTGCCATGTTTAGTGAAACTAAAACCTTTTATATCACTACGGCGATGCATCAACTCATCAACTACGACTGAATTTGAAGCTAAACTGCCTGATGTCTTAGACATTTGGCAAATACCCAATCAGTAGACAGTCTCGTGGCTAGTTTAAACTCAGTGCTCAAAACAACGCTCGACATGATTGCACCACCTGTGTATAAAACCGCACTCCCCCAAATCACAGTCACCTTGGTTCAATGATTACCTGTGTGACCTCAAGCATAAGGCAAGAGGTCTAGAACGGAAATGGCGTCGTTCAAAATTAGATGTTTTCCACCTTGCGTGGCGTGACACTATCTTAGACTATAAGCATGCATTACTGGCTATAAAGCGGACCTACTACTCTGATTTGATCAACAAAAACAAGCATAACTCAAAGTTCTTGTTCGACATAACTCAAAGTTCTTGTTCGACACGGTGGCAACACTTATTCATGGACAACCACCTGTAGTTCGCTCTCCTTTTACAGCACAAGATTTCCTGGATTACTTTGAGAAGAAAATTTCAGACATTAGGTTAAACATATCCCAGCATGCCCTAACCAAGCCACTACGCCCTGCTGTTGAGGTGGGCACCATTACTGAGGTATTACCGAGATTTACAGAATTTGATAGTATCTCACTACATGCTGACGAAACTCGTAATGTCAACAAAAAGCACAACCTGTCTATTTGATCCTATACCAACAAAACTGTTTAAGGACCTGTGGCCCACTCTTAGGCAGACTGTGCTGGAAATTATTAATCTTTCTTTAACTTCTGGATCTGTTCCTAAATGTTTCAAATCTGCAGTGATTAAACCATTACTTAAGAAACCTAATCTTGACCCTAGTGTATTGAAAAACTATCGGCCGATATCAAATCTATCATTTTGCTCAAAAAGTTCTGGAAAAAGTGGTGTCACAGCAGCTCGTGGACTATCTTACTGAGAATAATCTCTTTGAGCCACTGCAGTCTGCTTTTAGAAAAATATCATTCCACAGAGACGGCTCTCACTAAAGTGGTGAATGATCTTCTGCTTACAATGGATTCGGACACCACTAAGGTTCTGGTGCTGTTAGATCTCAGTGCTGCATTTGATAGAGTGGATCAACATATTCTACTTCATAGGCTGGAAAATCATTTTGGGATTACTGGGAGTGCCCTTGCATGGTTGACATCATACTTGACCAGTCATTCTCACTTACCTTCACTGCTATGCTGATGATACTCAGTTATACATGCCGATAACTGCTGGCGGCGATCACCTTAGTATTTCTTGTTTTTTCTTGTTGTTTAATGCTGACAAATTATACTGTATTTCTTGTCTTTCTGATGCCTGGTTCTGTTTATTCTCTCTGTTTAAGGAGCAGCTCCATCCAGAGATGGGAGTTGTATTTGTGCTGGAAACCCTCCTGTCCTGTGCACCAACAGCATTTCCTGTATATTCGTTTTGTGAATTGTTTCTGTAATTTATGTCTGTAGCATGGCCCAAGCAGAGGGTCACCCCTTTGAGTCTGGTCTGCTTGAGGTTTCTTCCTCAGAGGGAGTTTTTCCTTACCACTGCTGCTCTGGGGGTTAGTAAGGTTAGACCTTACTTGTGTGAAGCGCCTTGAGGCAACTCTGTTGTGATTTGGCGCTATATAAATGAAAATAAATTGAAATTGAAAACTGGGACCCTCACAGACAGTGTCCATCTTGTGAAAGGCCCGTAAAATGAGTCAACATGGCTGTGGTTTAGTCTCACATTTCTGTTACTGGCCCTCACCAAGAGGGGACGAGCTCCCTGTGTCTAAAACTTGGACACATGATGAAGTAAAACTTAACTTATATTTCTCAGAACTTCCAAACAAATAACACAAACACTTGAGAGCTAACATAAAATAAAGAATTAGCACAGATATTATCTAACAGTTTAAACCTTGCTCATGTGCAGCACCTTTGGACAACTTACATTGTGATTTTGTACTATATACCAAAGGTGGGATGAAGTCACCATCAAGTCACTCTCAAGTCATGAATCATAATGACCACCAATTGTTTGCAAGCTGACTTGACTTGGGACTTGTAGCATGATGACTCAAGAATGACTTGACAGTGACTTTATCCCACTTCTGCCATATACCTGTAGCTAAACTGAATTTGCACTAAGTGGAAGCTGGGGTTTTTAGCTTTTGCCTGTTGGCACCTTGACACTTGTACAAATTTGATCCCCGGACTGGCACAGAATCTTGTGTGGCAATGAGTAAACTCATCTTAAACTGTTGTAAACTGTGCGCAGCTGCGTACCAGTGCCTTTGAGGCGCGGCAGTGCAAGGATCAAAGTTGTGCAAGTGTCAAGGTCGCTCATCTCTGTCACTTTAAGGCCTTTAATTGTTTCCAAAGTATTTCCAGTGACAACAAAGGGATGTCTCTCACAGAGAAAACAGTGCAGTTGATGGAAAGTTCCAGGAATGTGGGAACAGCTGCTGTTGGCCACCACTCCACGACACAGACTCCTGTGTAGTCGGTCATCAAAGTCGAGCCCCTCCCCTCCACCTCTGCCTTTGGTAAAAGCGGCGCCTCCCTCATCCTCTCATCTTCTTAGAGACTCTAAATCAAGGGCGACATTTTCCAGTCAGTCAAAGAAGAGACAGGAAGTCAACTCTGTCACTTGACGTGAACATTGTTGGGTGAAACATCGGTCTAACAACTGCTCTGATTCAGTGAGAGTCCCACAGTGCAGCCTGGTGCAAGGAGATACAAACGTCACGTATCTGAAAGTCTCAGACACAAGTTCAACAGCCAGTTCTGGATTTATTCAGTTTGTTTTGAAGAGTTCTTTCCCAGCAAATTCACTTCTGTCACTTGTGGCATGCCTCTAATTGCGCTGATGATTTTTCAGGATGTAGGATGATGATCAGATGAATCCAGATGTCTACTCAGAGTATTTTTAATAATGATAACGCCCATTTTTCTGGAGAGATTCCAGTGATAGATTTGAAAATGTGACTCCATGTTTCTTCAAGATGAGGTGGAAGTGGAACAGGATTTGAATTCCATATATATATATATATATATATATATATATATATATATATATATATATATATATATATATATATATATATATATATATATATATATATATGTGTGTGTGTGTGTGTGTGCAATATAGTAGCATTTTAAAGCTACAGCACAGCAATATTAACAGTTCATTAGTGTATACCGTAGTTCCACCAGAGTATGTCACATCTGGCAAAATAAATAAATAAAAATAAAGCCTCTTGCAGAGGACAAAACATATAAAAGTAAGTCACACCACTTTTTTCTTTCTGTATGTGGAACTCACTTTGTAACACTGTGTTTCCCTCGGGGCTGGTTTAACGAGGGGAAAGAACTCAGTGTTACGTATGTGCACACCACAGCCTGTTCTGTTACTTTATGACTTTTTCCAAAGTAAGCAAGATTTAAGTCTGAGTCACACTGTGACAGATTGAGGAAACATATGAGTAAAGAATACGGAATTTTGTCCAGCACAAATCCTTTTTTCAATCATTGAATGCGCTTCTTGTCAGCTGATGTCTGGGACCATGACGAACATCGGCGTTGCTCAACTGATGATGACTTTGCTCCTGTGGAGTCTGGTGGACCTTGATGCTGGTCGACGTTCATCAACTTTTCACTCTCCGTCAGCAAACGATGCGCTAATCGTCAGAGTGTGAATGCACCCTAAGCGGTGTGCCCAAAGTTCCCAGGACATTCATGCCCATGATGATTGTATGTAAAACAGTGACATCTCAAACACTGATTCAACGATTGCGTTACTAATGCACCAGCCCTCCAAAAATAAAAGTCAGCGGACCATCTCCAAACACCAAGCTCCGCCAGTACATCGCCCTCTGCTGAGAATATGTTGCCAAATCACACCAATTTTTCATTTGCTCGACAAACATGCACACAAGCCTTGTAAACCTTCAGATCAGACTTTACATGAGGATCTGTTAAAGGGGGTCATTGCACAAATTCAGCCTTTATTGACTTTTTATGTTGAAATACGGTTGCGCTGTCGTGATGAACACCCTCAAAGTCCTGGAACTGCTCGTGTGCATGTAGGAACTCTGAGCCAGCTGGTTTTTGGACTTCCTTGACAAATGTCAAAGAAGTTCATTTCTCAACTCCTTTCTCTGAGAAATGCTACGTGTGGGCGGGTTGCAGTGAGTAACAGACTTTAATGTGTTTATTAGCTTTGGTGGAAAGGTGTATAACACCACCCCTTTAAGATGGTTTTGAGAAACCTGTCTCTTCCCTGACTCTCACATTTCAATCTGCACCAGCAGGTGGGTGTTGTGCTATGTTTGGAGGTGTGCACATTATCGATTATTCACCCACAATCATTAAAGAGATGGGAGAACGTGTCCATGGCACCTTTGGGACTGAGTAGGAGAGAAGAGCGAATAGGTCCATAAAAAACCCATAGATTATGTTCATGGGAGTGCGGTGGAGGAGGAATGTCAGTCTGAGAAGGAAGTGTTTTGGGTTTGTGCAGAACTAGTGGTTGCAAATGTCCCATCTCTGCAGCTGGTGACACAACCAGTGTGTCCGCGTGTGCGTATACGCATGCACAGGTGACAATGAGTGACTTGTGTGGGATGTGCATGCTAACCGTATGGGTTGGGTGTTTTTCCTGTGTGTGAGCGCCGTGTGCAGCGTGGCTCAGATGTGTGTGGGTGGGCTGAGTGGGAGCGCTGGGAGACTGAAGATGCTGTAGTCTCTTTCTTATAAGACTGCCGCAGCAAACGGAGCAGAACAAGTGTTATTTTTCTCTGATTTACAAAGTCATATGGCAATAAGTGCAGGCGATCCACTGCAAAAACAGCACAGATGCACAAATCAGTCAGTGGTGTTGCCGTTGAGAAAACGAAACTAAGATTTTGTAGCAGAAAGAACGACACAACACTAGTACATAGTACTGATGCAAAAGTCAGCTGGCAGTTGTAAATGTATGGTTACATTTATGTATTATTCATGAGATTCCACGTTACAACTTGTATTTATGCCTGCTAGCATCAACGCCACGCACAACTGGCAATGAAATTTTAGAATTGTGGAATTTCAGTGCTATTTTCCACAATCAGAATATTCATGTGGGCAAAATGTTCACTAAAGTAATCCTCAGTAATGTCCCAATTGAATTACATTTCACAGAGATTCACATCAACCGATCATCAACAAAAGCTGACAAGCGACCACGCATATATTTTTAGCTAAACTATTACTCTGTGGTTGCCAAGGCAGTAATAATTTTTAATACCCACACTGAAGCCACTTGTCTTGAAAACCATTTCAAATAAATATGGACAGCCATCAAATTCAAATGGCTCATCTGCAGTACAGATTCTGTACATTAAAAATTATCTAAATATTCAACCATGACTTTCTAAACACTGCAGAGAAGAAGGCTAAAGTAAGTAGCTTTACGTAGAGGTGGGCGATACCGGGAATTTTGATATTGATCCGATACCAAGTAAATACAGGCCCAGTATCGCCAATATTGATACCGATACTTTTTCATATTTAAGCTTCATAGATCCAAAGGATCCAAAAGACCTAGGATAGAATTTCGCCAAACATTGTACGTGACAACAAAATACTTTATTATCACAATTGACATTTTAGTTTAAAAAATATCACTCACAACTTAAAACAAAATCTCCTGAGGTAGAGGGCTGACTTGAGGAGAGCGCTGAGTGGGCGGGCCAGGCTGATCCTACCTGCATGGCTGTTGGCTGGCGCCGCTGAGCCATGTGATGGCGCAACAACAAAAGACCAGAGAGGAGAGGGTGCGCTGCTCCGTGTTGTGTGACACAGCGCAGCACTGCTCTACAGACAGAGAGTAGACTTTGATGAATCTGCGTGCGCAGCAGTCAGTGCGTTGTTGTTGTACCACATTTTAATCCATGTCGAGATGTGTAGTACTATGGTGTTTTTAGTTTCTACTGTACACTTATATTTTATAGCCGTTTAGCTTGTGGTGGTTTTAACATTCAAACTAAAAACTGAGCCAGTTAAAACTGTTTTCATCACAAGTGATAAGTTGAACACAGAAACATCATTTAAAAATAGGTCCCTGGTTGAAAACTCCCACAGTTCTCTTTGGGAGTAAACAGTGGCTGTGTCCCAATTCAAGGTCTCCACCTTTCTGAAGGGTTACGCACAAAATTCTTCAGGCTTCAGCCCTTCAGACACAGCTGAGGCAGTAACAAACCATTCTGAAATAAGACTGTCTCGCCCATGGAGTGTTTTGCACAAATGTACCCTGGACAGGACGCCAGTCTGTTGCAGGGTCACATATAGACAGACAAACACGTTCCCACTCCCATGCACTCCTACGGTCAATTTCTTATTTAGAATTGTAAATATGGAGCCAAAAAGTGTCCTTTTTTATTTTTAATTCATCAAGTGTTTTGTCTTAGAAAGCGGAACAACAACAAAAAAAATCACACAATGCCTCACAGGATTGTTTGGGCTGTGAAGGTGCCACGTAAAGTATCCTTCATTTGCAGGGGGAAAAAGGCTACAAATGCCGGCCTCTTCACAAGCCCCCCCAACAAATGGAAAGAAAAAGCTCAAGCCGGATGCAGCACTTCCAGTTTCCAGTGTAAAATGTGCATTGGAAACTGTCAATGTTGTGTCCGCAAGCTTGTTGTTACCATAATCCTTCTTGTCGTCTCCAGTACGGAGATTTAAGCAATAGATAGCGATGCATCAGTTACCAATAGGGATGTTTTAATTTTCAAGAATAGGTGTATTTGTGACTGATTCCTGTGATCTTTCATCAGAACCTCCACATTTTACGGGGTGAACGGGAAATGTTCCATCTGGATTGAGCTTTTTCTTTCTGTTTATTAGGTTTGCCTGCACAAGCAGCCTTTGAAATGGGGCAGCCTAGTTGTGCCACTTAAGTCTACAGCCTTAAAGCGTGCAGCTGCTGAATTGGAACACAGCCAGTGTCCACAATGGTAGCTGCTATCCTGTTAGCTAGCCGTGCCAAATAATACAAAGGCTACAAATTTCTGCACTAACGAAAACTATTCCAATAACACATATTTTTTTTAAACAGTAAATCACAAGATAAAAATGGATGAATCAAGTACATTGCCCTTGTGAAGTTATTCACGCAATGACTACATGAGCTAACAAGCTAACTAGCATTGCTCAGTCTTGAGAATGGGTTGCAATGTGAGCTTTTTTGGCTACTTGGTATGTAGCTCTTTGGAAAACAAGCTTAATGGGTAAGCAGAGAATGTATTATGTGTTTATCCGGTGATATTAGACTGCTATCCAGTTAGATATTTTTCAAAATATTAACATTTATTTGTATAAAATGATTAGCTGTTTTCATGTGAAAAAGTAAAGATGGCAGATGAAAAAGGTGGAGAAAAAACTAATAAGTTATATTCCAATCCTGGATGCTTAACAGACCTGATTGTATTTTTGACATGATATTGTTTCATTGATGAAAACTGATTTTATAATCATCCTTTTAAGTTTTTCTTTGAATTTCTTTCAAGTTGTCTTTGAAATTATGTTTAATGTGGCACCAATTAGCCACACTAACAACAAAATGGCTAAAAGTAGTCCACAATACACTGGATTTCCAGATAAAATTGGATTTTGAGACAGTTCTGGATCATCATCTCACTGTCAAGGCTGGTGTAAATTCACCTAAACTGAATTACTGAAGTTTCAAACAAACATTTCACCATTTATTTTAGGTTATTTTATTAGTGCAGCGCCATGATTCTACAACAAAATGCAGCAAGTTACCACTCATCTGTTAATCAAGCGTGAAAGCTCTGACAAGGAAATTTCATACACCTGATTGAACATAAATCAAACAATTTAAACCCACAAACACAACATCACAGCAAACTGAATCTACTGTTATGTGTCACAAGGTAAGAGCTGTCCTAAATCTACGTGAGAATAAGTGTAATTACTGCATGCTTACTGTTCTGGAAGCTCAGATTTATAGAAAATGCTTGAAAAAGTGAAGAGAATTGATCAAACAGTTAAGTGAGCCAATTATAATCTAAATATAGCAATTGAGAATGACTAAAAACATACATAACTTCATCTTCTTGGACCTTTTAATCAATAATGAAGTCAAAATCAGTAGTTATTGTCAAGACACGCGCACAAGGCAGAAAACAGCTGAAGCCACTAACTATGCAAACTGTAATAATGCTGATACGTACAAAGTTTGTACACAGATGGTTTGAAGTGAGCCATCCAAAATAAGCCCTGTTTAGCATTAAGAGGACATTCATTTTCACATTCACAGATCATCATCTAAAACTAGCACACAACCAGAAGTTTCACAAGTACATGCAGTGAGTTGCAAATTCTGGGTCAGAGCGATCCGTACTGATGAGACTGCTGGAGAAGCAGAGGAGGAGTGCTGGAGTTCACAAAACGACACGCCCTCAAGACTGTCCATTTTCTACAGCTAATTTGTGTTGAAAAAGAAAATGACTCCTGGGGTGAAAAGGTGTGCCTGAAGCCAGCCCAGCCAGCTTATCCCAGCCATCTCTCGATACCTTGATTCCATCTTTTCTTTTCATCCAGGTCAGGACAGAGGCATCACTGCTCTGGCACAGATGTGTCGCCTCTCTCTACTGTCCTCGATCTTCCTGTCTCTAGAACCAGAAATAGGTAGAGCACAGTTAGAGCAGAGAGAGAACATTTGCTGAGTGCTTTTTTTTTCCCATTATGAAGGTTTGAGGTCCACATTCTTAGTATTTAAGTGCTGCATAAAGGAAAGAGTCTGATTTTCTATGAAGATAGTCATTGATATGTTACAGAGGTCCTAAAAACACTATGTTGTGGGGGGGGTCTCCTTCCCAGTGGGAGGTACATAGGAAGCTCAGTTTCTGTCTGACAGCTTCATTAATTTTGCTGGGTACTCTGAAGTATATATTGTACCAAATGCACCTGAAGCAATAAATACATCTCTTACGTACACATGGCAACCAGCAACTGGGCTATGTACAATTAAAGATACAAAAATAGGACAGAATAAGGAAAATGTCAACAATTTTAAAACAAAAGCAGCAGGACGGGGCACTGCCCTGTACAGCCAGGGAAACAAGGCATTTTCTCAAACAACACTTTGAAGGCCGCTTTATCTGTGTCTACGAAGATGCTGAGTGGCCACAGTATTCCCCTGACCTTACTCCTCCATACTTCTTCTAGTGGGGGTATCTGAAGGACAGGATCTCAGCTAAAGGAAAACATCCGCCAAGAAATTCTGAACATTCCTCAGGAAACGTGTTGTGAAAGTGTCGTGACACGGACCCACAACAGGGGGCGGTAATGAACGGACAATGGATAAGCCAAAAAGTAACAATTTAATGTTGTGAATCGCACAACGAAGTACAGACAATAACAATATGGTGGAATGTCAATTATACACAAGGTGACGTGTGGGCAGGCTCGAAGATAGAAGACGTCTGGCGAGAGAAGAGCCGGATCCCACACAGCTTCCACCACCAACGGATCTGAAGAACACCGGAGCCGCCAAGACCTGCGCCCCAGGTGGCCACTGTCTTCAGCAGTCAGACCCGGTACTGCTGGCAGAGAACAGAAACAGTATTGATGAGTGCGAGTTCGCACACTCAGTAATCCCACAGTCTGTGTTTAGTTAGGAGGGAGAACCTCCACCTCCGAATCACACACTTGTGCAGCTCCCGAGATAACCACTTATCTGGGTGGGGTGGGAGGCGAAGCCGTCGCAGTCCACACCAAACGCCAACTCAGCAGACAGGGTATCCGTCCCAGGAAAACGGCTGCAAAGAGATCAGACTAATGCTCGGATTAAGGTTCAGCAGAGAATTAATTACCTGAATGGTAGCTGATTTCTCGGCGGGGAGGTGGAGTTGCAGGCCGGCCTTTATGGTGGTGGTGATGTGAATGAGTGACAGCTGGTGCTGATAATGAGTGACAGCTGTCACTCCCGGTTGCTATGACGCCCTCTCATGCTTGAAGCCTGCCCTTCAAGCAGGGCGCCATCTGGTGGTGGTGGGCCAGCAGTACCTCCTCTTCAGCGGCCCACACAACAGGACCCCCCACACAACAGGACCAGGCTTGTCCGGGTGCCGGGCGTAGAAATCGGCCAGGAGGGCCAGGTCCAGGATGAAGCTCCTCTTCACCCAGGAGCGTTCTTCGGGTCCATATCCTTCCCAGTCCACCAAATACTGGAATCCCTGGCCCTTTCGACGAACGTCCAGGAGTCGGCGCACAGTCCAAGCCGGCTCCCCGTCGATGATCCGGGCAGGCGGCGGCACCGGACCAGGGGCACAGAGGGGAGAGGTGTGGCAGGGTTCGAGTCTGGAGACGTGGAATACTGGATGTATCCGCAGTGAAGCTGAAGCTGCCAGCTTCACTGCGGCTGGACTGAGTACCTTCACGATGGTGAAGGGTCCTATAAATCTGTCCTTAAGCTTCTGGGATTCCGTTTGTAGAGGTATGTCCTTTGTGGATAACCAGACCGCCTGCCCGGGCTGGTATGCAGGGGCCGGGGAACGCCGGCGGTCTGCATGGGCCTTAGCCCTCATCCGGGCTCTGAGCAGGGTAGAGTGGGCGGTACGCCACACCCGACAGCACTTCCTCAGATGGGCCTGGACCGAGGGCACCTCGACCTCTCCCTCCACTAGCGGAAACAATGGGGCTGGTACCCCAAACACACCTCAAACGGGGAGAGGCCGGTGGCAGATGAAACTTGGCTATTATGAGCGTACTCGATCCAGGCCAGATGGTCACTCCAGGCCGTTGGGTGCGCGGAGGTCACGCAGCGGAGGGCCTGCTCCAGTTCCTGGTTCGTCCGCTCTGCCTGCCCGTTCGTCTGGGGGTGGTACCCAGACGAGAGACTGACGGTGGCCCCCAGTTCCCTGCGGAAACTCCTCCAGACCTGGGAGGAGAACTGAGGACCACGATCCGAGACAATGTCCGATGGAATCCCATGCAGACGCACGACATGGTGGACCAGGAGGTCTGCAGTCTCCTGGGCCGTCGGGAGCTTCGGGAGGGCCACGAAGTGGGCCGCCTTGGAGAACCGGTCCACTATCGTGAGGATGGTAGTCATGCCCTGGGACGGCGGGAGGCCCGTGACAAAGTCCAGGCCGATGTGAGACCAGGGGCGATGAGGCACGGGCAGAGGCTGGAGGAGGCCTTGGGCCTTGTGGTGGTCGGCTTTGCCCCTGGCACAGGTGGTGCAGGCCTGGACATACTCCCGGACGTCGAATTCCATAGACGCCCACCAGAAGCGCTGCCGGACCACTGCCATGGTCCTTCGCACCCCTGGATGACAGGAGAGCTTGGACCGTGACAGAAGTCAAGGACCGCAGCCCTGGCCTCTGGTGGGACGTACAATTTGTCCTTCGGACCTGTCCCCGGGTCCAGGCTCCGTGTCATGGCCTCCCGGATGGTCTTCTCCACGTCCCAGGTAAGGGTGGCCACGACAGTGGACTCGTGGATGATGGTTTCAGGGGGGTCTGACAGCTCGGTCTTGACCTCCTCTTCATGCACCCGGGACAGGGCGTCAGATCGTTGGTTTTTTTGTTCCCGGGGCGGTAGGTGATCCGGAAGTCAAACACCCGAAGAACAGCGACCAGGGGCTTGCCTGGGGTTCAGACGCCTGGCGGTCCGAATGTACTCCAGGTTCCGATGGTCCGTGAAAACCGTAAATGGTACCGATGCTCCCTCCAACAGGTGTCTCCACTCCTCAAGAGCCTCCTTCACCGCAAGAAGTTCCCGATTGCCGACGTCATAGTTCCTTTCAGCCGGGGTCAACCTGCGGGAAAAGTAGGCACATGGATGGAGAACCTTGTCGGATTCCCCGCTCTGGGATAGCACGGCTCCTATCCCTGAGTCAGAGGCGTCCACTTCAACTACGAACTGGCGATTAGGATCGGGCTGCACCAGAACCGGTGCAGTCGAGAACCAGCGTTTCAACTCCCTAAACGCGGCTTCGCACCGATCCGACCAGGTGAAGGGGACTTTTGTGGAGGTCAGGGCTGTCAGGGGGCTAACTACCTGACTGTAGCCCTTGATGAACCTCCGGTAGAAATTTGCAAAACCGAGGAACTGTTGTAGTTTCCTACGGTTTGTTGGTTGGGGCCAATCTCTCACCGCCGCAACCTTGGCCGGATCAGGGGCGACGGAGTTGGAGGAGATTATAAACAACCGCTGTAGGACCTGACGTACATGCTTGACATGGGTCTCAGGATCCGGAGAAAAGATGAGTATATCATCTAGATATACGAAGACAAACCGATGCAGGAAGTCCCGCAAGACGTCATTAACCAACACTTGGAACGTCGCGGGCGCATTGGTGAGGCCGAACGGCATGACCAGGTACTCAAAGTGACCTAACGGGATGTTAAATGCCGTCTTCCACTCGTCTCCCTCCCGGATCCGAACCAGGTGATAAGCATTCCTAAGATCCAATTTCGTGAATATTTGGGCTCCATGCAGGGGCGTGAACACTGAATCCAACAGGGGTAACGGGTATCGGTTGCGAACCGTGATCTCGTTCAGCCCTCTGTAATCAATGCATGGACGGAGTCCGCCGTCCTTCTTGCCCACAAAAAAGAAACCAACACCCATCGGGGAGGTGGAGTTCCGGATCAACCCGGCAGCTAACGAGTCCCGGATGTAGGTCTCCACTGATTCGCGTTCTGGACGTGAGAGGTTGTACAGCCTGCTGGACGGTACTCAGCGCCCGGTATCAAATCAATGGCACAATCGTACGGACGGTGTGGGGGCAGCGTGAGTGCCAGATCCTTGCTGAAGACGTCAGCAAGGTCATGGTACTCGGCTGGCACCGCCGCCAGATTGGGGGGGACTAAAACCTCCTCCTTAGCTGTCACACCGGGTGGAACCGAGGATCCTAAACACTCCCGGTGGCAGGTTTCGCTCCACTGAACCACAACCCCAGACGGCCAATCAATCCGGGGATTGTGTTTCAACACCCATGAAAAACCCAAAATCACTCGGGAGGTAGAAGGTGTTACATAAAACACAATCTCCTCCCTGTGATTCCCAGACACCACCAATGTCACTGGCTGTGTCTGGTGTGTGATTAGTGGAAGAAGGGTGCCATCTAGTGCCCGCACCGACAATGGTGACGGTAAGGCCACTAGAGGGAGCCCAACCTCCTTTGCCCATCTGCTATCCAGCAGATTCCCCTCCGACCTCGTGTCCACCAGTGCTGGGGCGTGAAGGGTTAGATCCCCGCTCAGGATCGTGACTGGGATTCGTGCAGATCTTCGGGGTTTCCCCGCGTGGGTGTTGTGACCCACCCTTAGCCCAGTCTCTAAGGACGAGTGCTGCTGTTTTGACCGTTTGGGGCATTCTCTCTGTGTGTGCTCGGTTGAGCTGCAGAGAAAACACTCTCCACGGATCAGCCTCCCTTGTCTCTGATCTGATCGCTTTTTGGCCCTGCTCGTTTCCATAGCAACGTCAGCAGGGAGAGCTGTCGTCACATGGAGAGCCCTGGCTGTGGAGCGTGGGGAAGTCGGCTCCCTTTCGGACCCGGGAGGAAGAGGGACGGCTTGTGCCTGACCACGCTCCTCGTCTCGCTCCCGTCGGTGTTCTGTTAATCGGCTGGCTAACCGTATAACCAGGTCGATAAGCCTGTCTAAATCCCGCGGCTCGTCCTTTGCCACCAGGTGCTCCTTAAGGACCAGAGACAGTCCGTTTATAAAGGCGGCGCGGAGCGCAACAGCATTCCAGCCGGCTCGCGCTGCCGCTCCGACGCCCCTGCCGTATCGACAGCAGCACGCTTGAAGCGGTCTCGCCTCTATGAGGGTGGTCGAACACCTGTCGGAACTCCCCTCACAAACTCAGTGTACATTGTTAGGAGCCGTGAATTCTGCTCCCAGAGCGCCGTAGCCCAGACGCGTGCCTCTCCTCGAAGCAGATTTATAACATAAGCCACCCGGCTAGCGTCTGACGCGTACATGACGGGACGCTGTGAAAAGACGAGCAAGCACTGCATCAAGAAGTCCGCGCACGTCTCCACACAGCCTCCGTACGGCTCCGGAGGGCTTATGTATGCTTCAGGGGAAGGTGGGGGGGTTCGTTGAACGACCAGTGGAATGTCTGTCTCTGGCATTCGGTCAGCAGGAGGAGGTGCTGCAGCCGCGCCCTGAGCATGCGCTTCCACCTGAGTGGTGAGAGCCTCCATCCTACGATTGAGAGCAATGCTCTGCTCGGTGACTAAGTCCAACCGAGCAGTAAAAGCGGTTAAGATGTGCTGCAGCTCACCTAACACGTCTCCTGCTGGCGCCTGTGCACCTCGCTCTTCCATTGGCTGTTCAAGCGATGGTTGACGCCCCTCGGGATCCATGACGCTGGCTGAGAAATCCTGTTGTGAAAGTGTCGTGACACGGACCCACAAGAGGGGGTGGTAATGAAGGACAATGGATAAGCCAAAAAGTAACAATTTAATGTTGTGAATCGCACAACGAAGTACAGGACAATAACACTATGGTGGAATGTCAATTATACACAAGGTGAGGTGGGCAGGCTCGAAGATAGAAGACGTCTGGCGAGAGAAGAGCCGGATCCACACACAGCTTCCACCACCAAGGATCTGAAGAACACGGAGCCGCCAAGCCCTGCGCCCCAGGTGGCCACTGTCCTTCAGCAGTCAGACCCGGTACCGCTGGCAAAGAACAGAAACAGTATTGATGAGTTGCGATGTTCGCACACTCAGATCCCACAGTCTGTGTTTAGTTAGGAGGGAGAACCTCCACCTCACGAATCACACACTCGTGCAGCTCCCGAGATAACCACTCTATCTGGGTGGGGTGGGAGGCGAAGCCGTCGCAGTCCACACCAAACGCCAACTCAGCAGACAGGGTATCCGTCCCAGGAAAACGGCTGCAAAGAGATCAGACTAATGCTCGGATTAAGGTTCAGCAGAGAATTAATTACCTGAATGGTAGCTGATTTCTCGGCGGGGAGGTGGAGTTGCAGGCCGGCCTTTATGGTGCTGGTGATGTGAATGAGTGACAGCTGGTGCTGATAACGAGTGACAGCTGTCACTCCCGGTTGCACATGACATGACAATGCATTTGCAGGCAGGTAAACGGACAACGTGGCGCCTACGTCAAACATGTGTCGAGCAGAAAATGATACCCTTATACCAAAATTAAATTTTGGTCATTTTGACATAAGGACAATAAACTTCAACCTTTCAGCTTTCTATCCAGACATATATCTGTTTAAAAAATATATATGTTATGACCATCTTCTGTGCAGATGAAAATTTGTATATTGTTCTAGGACACCCTATATATGTTGTCCTGCTGGTACAAGGCAGAAGCACAATTATTTCTTTGGAGACCATGACAAGTCCAGACTTGAGATATGAGAATAATGTTTTTACAGTGACTCGACTCAAAATTCCCACTATGAGGGATTTCTACAGACTGGAGGACCAGCTGCAGTCTGAGAGAAATTTAACATACGTCCAAAACAAAATTGACAAGGAGATATGACTGAATAGCTTCTGTGCTACAAGTCTATGGGGAATCCTTGCGTTATGACTGGAATGATGTTTGTCAGATGAGCAGGTCCTCGGGACCTAGATGAAGCCGTTTCCATGCATGAGGGAGTGTCAGCAACAATAATGGTCCACGTGGCGCTTTTTCCAGATGACGATCCAAGTGCAGGTGCTTCTTTGCCAAGAGCACATAGCATCATCAAGGATGCCTCTCATCCCATTCATGAACTGTTGTCCTCTGCCCTCTGGGAGGCACTTTAGGAGTCTCTGGAACCAGGACAAGCAGGCTCCGAAGATTTTCCTCCCCAAAGCTGCGCTCGCTTCCCGGTAAACACCATCTCCCATACACACACACACACACACACACACACACCACACACACACACACACACACACACACACACACACACACACACACATAACTGATTTATAAGACATTTTACCCGTTCTGTCTTTACCTACTCTCATCCCAATATGTATATTTCTACTGTCTATACAGTTATGTCCAAATTATATCATACCCTCTGTGTCCGTACTGTATCTGTTTTAATCATATTGCACATATCCAGTTTTTATATGCATATCATGTCCAAAACCATAGTTTATTTCATAGTTTATTATCCTATCTCATATGAAAAAAAAAAAAAAAAAAATAGATCCTTGTCATTTGATGACATTCATTATTTATCAATTTGTATGGAGAAATACTGTGATATCATGTACTGCACATTCTGGTTCTATTTACCATGCATTTTTGTCTCCATTGAATGACTCAACTACCTTTTTGGGAAAGAAATGTGTCCATTATACAAAGAAGCTAAATCCAGTATGGTATAAGCCAATTAGTGTTCATGGAGACATACACTCAACAAAAATATAAACGCAACACTTTTGGTTTTGCTCCCATTTTGTATGAGATGATCTCAAAGGTCTAAAACCTTTTCCACATACACAATATCACCATTTCCCTCAAATATTGTTCACAAACCAGTCTAAATCTGTGATAGTGAGCACTTCTCCTTTGCTGAGATAATCCATCCCACCTCACAGGTGTGCTATATCAAGATGCTGATTAGACACCATGATTAGTGCACAGATGTGCCTTAGACTGTCCACAATAAAAGGCCACTCTGAAAGGTGCAGTTTTGTTTTACTGGGGGGGGGGGGATACCAGTCAGTATCTGGTGTGACCACCATTTGCCTCATGCAGTGCAACACATCTCCTTCGCATAGAGTTGATCAGGTTGTCAATTGTGGCCTGTGGAATGTTGGTCCACTCCTCTTCAATGGCTGTGCGAAGTTGCTGGATATTGGCAGGAACTGGTATACACTGTTGTATACGCCGGTCCAGAGCATCCCAAACATGCTCAATGGGTGACATGTCCGGTGAGTATGCCGGCCATGCAAGAACTGGGACATTTTCAGCTTCCAAGAATTGTGTACAGATCCTTGCAACATGGGGCCGTGCATTATCCTGCTGCAACATGAGGTGATGTTCTTGGATGTATGGCACAACAATGGGCCTCAGGATCTCATCACAGTATCTCTGTGCATTCAAAATGCCATCCATAAAATGCACCTGTGTTCTTCGTCCATAACAGACGCCTGCCCATACCATAACCCCACCGCCACCATGGGCCACTCGTTCCACAACACTGACATCAGAAAACCGCTCACCCACACAACACCACACATGCTGTCTGCCATCTGCCCTGAACAGTGTGAACCGGGATTCATCCGTGAAAAGAACACCTGCCAGTGAATGTGAGCATTTGCCCACTCAAGTCGGTTACAACGGCGAACTGGAGTCAGGTCGAGACCCCGATGAGGACGACGAGCATGCAGATGAGCTTCCCTGAGACGGTTCTGACAGTTTGTGCAGAAATTCTTTGGTTATGCAAACCGATTGTTTCAGCAGCTGTCCGAGTGGCTGGTCTCAGACGATCTTGGAGGTGAACATGCTGGATATGGAGGTCCTGGGCTGGTGTGGTTACACGTGGTCTGCGGTTGTGAGGCTGGTTGGATGTACTGCCAAATTCTCTGAAACACCTTTGGAGATGGCTTATGGTAGAGAAATGAACATTCAATACATGAGCAACAGCTCTGGTTGACATTCCTGCTGTCAGCATGCCAATTGCACGCTCCCTCAAATCTTGCGACATCTGTGGCATTGTGCTGTGTGATAAAACTGCACCTTTCAGAGTGGCCTTTTATTGTGGGCAGTCTAAGGCACACCTGTGCACTAATCATGGTGTCTAATCAGCATCTTGGTATGGCACACCTGTGAGGTGGGATGGATTATCTCAGCAAAGGAGAAGTGCTCACTATCACAGATTTAGACTGGTTTGTTAACAATGTTTGAGGGAAATGGTGATATTGTGTATGTGGAAAAAGTTTTAGATCTTTGAGTTCATCTCGTACAAAATGGTGAGCAAAACCAAAAGTGTTGCGTTAATATTTTTGTTGAGTATATGTACCAGCTGTAGAATACTGACAAATGAGGAATTGTGCACGTTCCATGTGTGTTGAGCTTTTTCTGGATGGATGAAAGCAGACCGTGTGCTGCCACACACTGCGCTTCTTCCTCAGGCGGCTCTCCTAAGCTCAGCGGCATGTCGTTTTATCGCCTGACAGGCAGAATCAACTACTCCAAAGAATAGTTTGATTTAGGTGTCATAATAAAACAAATAATGAATGTTTTCTGAATCTTTCAACACATGCAGACTTTCTTACCATTGCACTCATGAACATTCATTAGTTGTATACCATAGTTACGAATTACACTTAATGCTTCTTGCACTTTTGCTTAGATACCAAACTGCATTTTGTTGCCTCAGTACCTGTACCAGGTGCCAATGACAACACAGATGAATCTAATGTAATCTACAACCCCTGGCAAAAATTATGGAATCACCGGCCTCGGAGGATGTTCATTCATTGTTTAATTTTGTAGGAAAAGCAGATCACAGACATGACACAAAACTAAAGTCATTTCAAATGGCAACTTTCTGGCTTTAAGAAAACACTATAAGAAATCAGGAAAAAAAAATTGTGGTAGTCAGTAACGGTTACTTTTTTAGACCAAGCAGAGGGAAAAAATATGGAATCACTCAATTCTGAGGAAAAAATTATGGAATCATGAAAAACAAAAGACGCTCCAACACATCACTAGTATTTTGTTGCACCACCTCTGGCTTTTATAACAGCTTGCAGTCTCTGAGGCATGGACTTAATGAGTGACAAAACGTACTCTTCATCAATCTGGCTCCAACTTTCTCTGATTGCTGTTGCCAGATCAGCTTTGCAGGTTTGGAGCCTTGTCATGGACCATTTTCTTCAACTTCCCACCAAAGATTTTCAATTGGATTAAGATCCGGACTATTTGCAGGCCATGACATTGACCCTATGTGTCTTTTTGCAAGGAATGTTTTCACAGTTTTTGCTCTATGGCAAGATGCATTATCATCTTGTAAAAATGATTTCATCATCCCCAAACATCCTTTTAATTGATGGGATAAGAAAAGTGTCCAAAATATCAACGTAAACTTGTGCATTTATTGATGAAGTAATGACAGCCATCTCCCTAGTGCCTTTACCTGACATGCAGCCCCATATCATCAATGACTGTGGAAATTTACCTGTTCTCTTCAGGCAGTCATCTTTATAAATCTCATTGGAACGACACCAAACAAAAGTTCCAGCATCATCACCTTGCCCAATGCAGATTCGAGATTCATCACTGAATATGACTTTCATCCAGTCATCCACAGTCCACGATTGCTTTTCCTTAGCCCATTGTACCTTGTTTTTTTCTGTTTAGGTGTTAATGATGGCTTTCGTTTACCTTTTCTGTATGTAATCCCATTCCTTTAGGCGGTTTCTTACAGTTCGGTCACAGACGTTGACTCCAATTCCTCCCATTCGTTCCTCATTGTTTTGTTGTGCATTTTCGATTTTTGAGACATATTGCTTTAAGTTTTCTGTCTTGGCGCTTTGATGTCTTCCTTGGTCTACCAGTATGTTTGCCTTTAACAACCTTCCCATGTTGTTTGTATTTGGTCCAGAGTTTAGACACAGCTGACTGTGAACAACCAACATCTTTTGCAACATTGCGTGATGATTTACCCTCTTTTAAGAGTTTGATAATCCTCTCCTTTGTTTCAATTGACATCTCTCATGTTGGAGCCATGATTCAAGGTGTGATCACTCCTTTTTAGATGCAGACTAAGGAGCAGATCTGATTTGATGCAGGTGTTAGTTTTGGGGATGAAAATTTTACAGGGTGATTCCATTATTTTTTCCTCAGAATTGAGTGATGTCCATATTTTTTCCCCTCTGCTTGGTCTAAAAAAGTAACCGTTACTGACTGCCACAATTTTTTTTTCCTGATTTCTTATAGTGTTTCTTAAAGCCAGAAAGTTGCCATTCGAAATGACTTAGTTTTGTGTCATGTCTGTGATCTGCTTTTTTCTACAAAATTAAACAACTGAATGAACATCCTCAAAGGCCGGTGATTCCATAATTTTTGCCAGGGGTTGTAATATCAACACAGCATATTGTGGTTTCAGATAGCGTACAAGGTTAGTTTCAATTAATCAAGATGGACTGTAGATCTGCCTGGGTGGTTTCCATTTGAGGCATAAAGCTCTTTCATGAGGTGGTGTCCCTAAACACAGCACCGGCACATGTTACAAAACCTGGTTGTCTGTAACATTGATAGGTAAGGCATTTTTGGGCCTATGAGGTTGGATGCCTTTTCATTGGAAAATTTCATCAATCATAAAGGTTGAAAATTTAAAGAAAGTGGTGTTCAAACTGAACAAACGTCTTTCCTCTTTAGTCACATAACAGCCTGTCTGCATTGGTCTCATTATAATCACTTTAGCTGAAGAAATAATTGAGAAATTCAATCATGTGTTGGTGGAGACCCAGTGGGGTAATTAAATGAGTCACTCAGTTATGCACTGCATTAATCACACTTGGGATACCTTTGTGAGGGGCTCTAATAGGTGTATTTAATTATGCATACCTTTTAGATTGGTTGTTCTGTGTTGGAAGGCGAAGTCAGCATCACTGCAGCTGAATGCATGCATCATACAACTTTTTAACAATCTTATATTTGCAGATGTCACGCCTATAAAATGAGAGTAGCTGTTATGGAAATGAGCATAGCACTTTGACTGTTTTCAGCACTCATAATTTTAAATTTACCTTAAGGCTCCGGTCACACGGCACACAACGATAGCTGAACGAACAAAAAAGTCACAAAGTCAAAAAAGGTGGATAAATGATCCTGCACTTTTCCATCGTTAAAAAGCCTGCGAATCAAGAGCGCAAAAAGGAACGAAACGAAACCAAAACTAACAAAAGAAAAACAAAGCGAACGTCGGCTTTGACGCCTTAAATTAAATCAAAGCGAAACATTCACGCACCCGACAGTATGAGGCCGAGCGCAGCCAGCTTGTCCTTATGTCTGCAGCACCTGCAGGTTCAGGATCCGGTTGTCTTGACAACAACATGTGCGCACACGCAGGCTAACCACAAACCACTGCAACATGCATAAATAGTTAAAGTAGTTGATAAAACGTTCTTGCCACTACTGTTTCTGTATGACAACGTTGCTTTTCATCTCACACATCATTTCATCTCCGGAGCACAGCGGTGTTTTTCTGTATCTGTTAGCTGTTTAATCTGCGCAGTTAGATTGATCTAGTTATCTAGATTACGATTTGTTTCCCAGTGTAATCTTTACGTGCCTTAACTAAAGCACTCCTTCTGCTGAATCACCTCTAAATTATTTACACATTATTCACTTTGTGTGTTTTTAGGAATCCGCTAGCTTAGCGTAGCTACTAGCTCTTAGCCGATTTAGCATGGCCGGCTTCTCCTGTCTCTCCCGCACTTTCTGCTCTGGGTGTGAAAGGTTTAGTTATTCCTCGCGCCTCCTTTAGCAGTAACGGTACTGTAATAAGTGTAGCTTATTCGTAGCTTTGGAGGCCAGGCTGGGCGAATTTGGAGACTCGGCTCCGCACCGTGGA
This sequence comes from Thalassophryne amazonica, assembly GCF_902500255.1. Taxonomy (NCBI): domain Eukaryota; kingdom Metazoa; phylum Chordata; class Actinopteri; order Batrachoidiformes; family Batrachoididae; genus Thalassophryne; species Thalassophryne amazonica. The sequence continues at coordinate 28,527,184 of NC_047106.1, forward strand.
AAATTCTACAGGCTAGCCAGGCCCTGTAGTCGGTGCGGACCAAGGTAGCTTAGCCGCCGTTATTTACCCCCTGGCAGATCCCGAGCAGCCGGGGAAAGCAGGCTTGACTGGGGTGACTGTGAGGAGGAAGCGTAGCCCTAAACAGAAGCCCCGTGTACACCGCCAACCCGTTCACATCTCTAACCGTTTTTCCCCACTCGACGACACACCCGCCGAGGATCAAACTCTGGTTATTGGTGACTCTGTTTTGAGAAATGTGAAGTTAGCGACACCAGCAACCATAGTCAATTGTCTTCCGGGGGCCAGAGCAGGCGACATTGAGGAAATTTGAAACTGCTGGCTAAGGCTAAGCGTAAATTTGGTAAGATTGTAATTCACGTCGGCAGTAATGACACCCGGTTTACGCCAATCGGAGGTCACTAAAATTAACATTAAATTGGTGTGTAACTTTGCAAAAACAATGTCGGACTCTGTAGTTTTCTCTGGGCCCCTCCCCAATCGGACCGGGAGTGACATGTTTAGCCGCATGTTCTCCTTGAATTGCTGGCTGTCTGAGTGGTGTCCAAAAAATGAGGTGGGCTTCATAGATAATTGGCAAAGCTTCTGGGGAAACCTGGTCTTGTTAGGAGAGACGGCATCCATCCCACTTTGGATGGAGCAGCTCTCATTTCTAGAAATCTGGCCAATTTTCTTAAATCCTCCAAACCGTGACTATCCAGGCTTGGGACCAGGAAGCAGAGTTGTAGTCTTACACACCTCTCTGCAGCTTCTCTCCCCCTGCCATCCCCTCATTACCCCATCCCTGTAGAGACGGTGCCTGCTCCCAGACTACCAATAACCAGCAAAAATCTATTTAAGCATAAAAATTCAGAAAGAAAAATAATACAGCACCTTCAACTGCACCACAGATTAAAACAGTTAAATGTGGTCTATTAAACATTAGGTCTCTCTCTTCTAAGTCCCTGTTGGTAAATGATATAATAATTGATCAACATATTGATTTATTCTGCCTAACAGAAACCTGGTTACAGCAGGATGAATATGTTAGTTTAAATGAGTCAACACCCCGAGTCACACTAACTGTCAGAATGCTCGTAGCACGGGCCGGGGCGGAGGATTAGCAGCAATCTTACATTCCAGCTTATTAATTAATCAAAAACCCAGACAGAGCTTTAATTCATTTGAAAGCTTGTCTCTTAGTCTTGTCCATCCAAATTGGAAGTCCCAAAAACCAGTTTTATTTGTTATTATCTATCGTCCACCTGGTCGTTACTGTGAGTTTCTCTGTGAATTTTCAGACCTTTTGTCTGACTTAGTGCTTAGCTCAGATAAGATAATTATAGTGGGCGATTTTAACATCCACACAGATGCTGAGAATGACTCTATTGGCTTTGCTCCAAAAGTAAATGAGTCCACCCACCACTTTAATCATATCTTAGATCTTGTTCTGACTTATGGTATGGAAATAGAAGACTTAACAGTATTCCCTGAAAACTCCCTTCTGTCTGATCATTTCTTAGTAACATTTACATTTACTCTGATGGACTACCCAGCAGTGGGGAATAAGTTTCATTACACTAGAAGTCTTTCAGAAAGCGCTGTAACTAGGTTTAAGGATATGATTCCTTCTTTATGTTCTCTAATGCAATATACCAACACAGTGCAGAGTAGTTACCTAAACTCTGTAAGGGAGATAGAGTATCTCGTCAATAGTTTTACATCCTCATTGAAGACAACTTTGGATGCTGTAGCTCCTCTGAAAAAGAGAGCTTTAAATCAGAAGTGTCTGACTCCGTGGTATAACTCACAAACTCGTAGCTTAAAGCAGATAACCCGTAAGTTGGAGAGGAAATGGCGTCTCACTAATTTAGAAGATCTTCACTTAGCCTGGAAAAAGAGTCTGTTGCTCTATAAAAAAGCCCTCCGTAAAGCTAGGACATCTTTCTACTCATCACTAATCACTAAGACAGACACCCTCTCTACTTTTAAGATTAGGCTTAAAACCTTCCTTTTTGCTAAAGCTTATAGTTAGGGCTGGATCAGGTGACCCTGAACCATCCCTTAGTTATGCTGCTATAGACGTAGACTGCTGGGGGGTTCCCATGATGCACTGTTTCTTTCTCTTTTTGCTCTGTATGCACCACTCTGCATTTAATCATTAGTGATCGATCTCTGCTCCCCTCCACAGCATGTCTTTTTCCTGGTTCTCTCCCTCAGCCCCAACCAGTCCCAGCAGAAGACTGCCCCTCCCTGAGCCTGGTTCTGCTGGAGGTTTCTTCCTGTTAAAAGGGAGTTTTTCCTTCCCACTGTAGCCAAGTGCTTGCTCACAGGGGGTCGTTTTGATCGTTGGGGTTTTACATAATTATTGTATGGCCTTGCCTTACAATATAAAGCGCCTTGGGGCAACTGTTTGTTGTGATTTGGCGCTATATAAAAAAAATTGATTGATTGATTGATTGACACATGGCCGAGTCATCAGCGATACAAGGATGCTACATTCAGCTCGTCAGAGCTTTAATTATTGATCCGTTCAGATATCGTCAACCTTCGTACATTACGTCAGACTTGGGAAGTTGGACAAAGTTGGACAACAGTCAACAAGGACGCTGACATCACAGGAACTACGCAAATGATGAGGAACCGTCAGGACAGAAAGCAAAATGAAATATGGATGAATTGAGGTTGTTGTTGGGATTCACAATTTCACATTTTTCAACAGTTTGAAATTTCTGAGGAAGCGCCAGCTGCAGGAACGAAGCTGAATGACTGTTAAACGATGCCCCAGAAAGTTAATGTAAATCCAGATTTCTTGTTTCGTTTTGGGTTTGGAGGTGATGGTCTAGTGGTTAAGCGTTGGGTTTCAGACCAGAAGATCCTCGGTTCAAACCCCAGCCTGACAGGAAAATCACTAAGGGCCCTTGGGCAAGGTCTTAATCCCCTAGTTGCTCCCGGTGTGTAGTGAGCGCCTTGCATGGTGGCATCGGTGTGTGTGTGTGTCTGTGTGAACAGGTGAATGTGAGGCATCATTGTAAAGAACTTTGAGTGTCTGATGCAAATGGAAAAGCACAGTATAAATGCAGTCTATTTACCATTTGCCATTTGTTTAGTTTTGGCTTCATTGTCCTTCGTTAGTGCCGTGTGGCCGGGGCTTTAGATTGTTAAACTGACGGATGCTCTTTTAAAATGTGCTTACATCCAGCTCTTCAGTTTCAGATCAAATGCTTCTATCAACTCCCCATCACTTACCGTAACTCATTACAGCTTCAAATAATGGTCTGTCTTACCATCATTAGCCATGATGCCCGCCAACCTTAAGGGCACTAAGTGACCTAGTCTTTACCCCTTGGGTCCACACCACTGACCTGTATCCCCCTTGTTGCTGCTGAGCACCTCCCCAGTGCTGCTCACCTCCTCCCCTTCCGCTTTGTCCTCGGGCTTCATCTTCTTACGGGTCATGTGGCCACGGAAGCCAGCCTGGATCTTGGCTGCAGCCCTGTTGGCCTCAGGGTCATCCAGGGGGATGTCCATGATGTCCTCCTCCTCCTGGGGCCGGCTGCACTCCTCCTGTATGGTAAAGGAATGCTTCGTCATCATCATATTGTTTTCTTTTACCAGACTGTTACGTCAAATTTTGCAAAATTAAATGTGGAACTGTCATAACATGTTTCAAGAAGTCAGAAAGTCTGAGTGCCTCCCCGCTTCCTCTGCTTTCAGATTCTAAATAATGCACTAGTTGGAAAAACACGTCTGTTTTGTCATGCATTACTGCTGTCTGCTGGTGTGATGCAGCCTGGAAAAGCAGTAACACCACGTGTACAGCAGATACATCAATTCCCAAAACTGCCACTCATAAGACCAGCCTTAATTAATTAATCTACTTGGTACACTTGAGAATACTTGGCTGCTTTGAGAAATCAGTAAAGGGAATGTGCCTTTTAACAGCCATATTTTTAGCTTCTTTGAAATTAAAAGGTGTTGCAAACTAGAAATATAACTTTTCTTATAAATTATTAGATTTTGTATGGGGTTTGAATATGAGCGGTTTTATTTATTATTTGTCTGTCTTGCCAAGGGAAGCAAGATCCCCTGCTGGGAAATCTAAGCTCACAGGAGGTGGTGAAGATGCTTTGGATGCTCTAAGGCTGTCAAAATTAGAAGTGCATAATCCATAAAATCCTAATAACTCACTTACCAGATAATCAAAATTAATTAACAGATCGTTATGTTCTTTGGATAAAGCAAACAGAAAAGTAGAATAATTACAGTTATATATGTCCATTTAAGGTCATTTTTTTAAAACCAAAAACAAACCAAAATTGCAATTAATCACTTTATTCTTTGCAGCGTGTGCCTGCAAGCAATTTAACATATTCTTATGACACATTTCATCCATCCATCCATTTTCAATAGCTGCTTACTCCAATTAAGTGTCACAGGGGCTAGGGCACGAGGTGGGTTTCACCTGGACAGGATGCCAGTCTGTCGCACGGCCACATATAATATTCTCCCTCAGCCCCAACCAGTCCCAGCAGAAGACTGCCCCTCCCTGAGCCTGGTTCTGCTGGAGGTTTCTTCCTGTTAAAAGGGAGTTTTTCCTTCCCACTGTAGCCAAGTGCTTGCTCACAGGGGGTCGTTTTTGACCGTTGGGGTTTTACATAATTATTGTATGGCCTTGCCTTACAATATAAAGCGCCTTGGGGCAACTGTTTGTTGTGATTTGGCGCTATATAAAAAAATTGATTGATTGATTGATTGATATAAACAAACACATTCACACCTGGACTCACACTTACAGACAATTTAAAGTTTCCAATTCTCCTCATCTGCATGTCTTTGGATGTGGGAGGAAGCCGGAGCACCCAGAGGGAACCCACACAGACATGGAGAGAACATGCAAACTCCACACAGAAAGGGTGGGCAACGATCCCACGACCTTCCTGCTGTGAGGCATCAGTGCTAACCACTAAGCCACCATAACACATTTCATACGATACAAAACTTAAACCCAACATTTTATGCATATTCCTACGAATTTCCACACGCATGCGCAACGTGCATTTCGTGTTCAGGAATGTAGGTCTACGTTTTGGTTAGAACGACTTACCAAACTTTTTTCCCCTCCCACTTCGATGATCCACCGTTTTGTTGTCGGTGACATCATCACCACCTCCTGCTGGAGGGCTACATGGTCTATATGTGCGAATCCGATTTGAAAAGAATATGCACAAATTTGTAATAACTGATGTGCCGTATTTTTTTACAATTTTTTTTTTGTGAGAATAGGTTGGGAAGCACTGTCCTATTGGATTAGACTATGGATCATTTTTGACTATATGTGTGATAATATGTAGCTCCTATTAAAACAAACCACAAACAAGGGAATCGGAGACAGAAGACGTAACCCCATTCACACAACTACTGGAATATATCAACTAATAAAAAACATTTTAGCAAATAATTTGTGAATAATATTAAAACATTAATATTAGAATTATTAAAATTTATTTTTTCTATAAAATTATATATAAACATTTTTCATATATGTTATTATTATTATTATTATCATCATCAAAATATCAATTGGGCTCGTGACCCGGTCATGAAAGTGTGTCGACCAGCCCATCAGTTACACTCCATTGCAGGTATTGTCAAGTGCAGAAACAGAAACACACACACACACACACACACACCCTCGGGTGGGTGAGTCAAATATTAAAGTGAAATAAATGCAGAGTTCATAATGGTTGGAGTTCCAGTAGTGTCTCAAAGGAAACATAAAGTGTGTTGCTGCAGTTATCACCAGCAGCTCATTCAATAACTGAAACTAAAAAGCATGTAAGTGTCCTGCTGAAAACACAAGTGGGCGGGACAGAAATCCTGACTTGTCATAAAGTGTCAGTGGAAAAAAAACACAGAGGCTATCAACTAGTTATGTAAATACCAGTTGAGATTCTGTAGTGAGCAAACAATTGGCTACACCCCGCACTTTGACCAACAAAAACAGAATGACATTTTGCACAAAAGCGGACCACAGATTGAGCCCACTGTCATCCCACCAAGTTGGTGCGGCAGTGCTTCTCGTCTACAGTGAAACCCTCCAGCGTGGGAGTGCAGCCGCCCACCTGTTCAGCCAGCATTCATTAGCCTCTCTGTCTGACTGCTGCACTGAGGTGCCACATTCTGCTGGAGCTCTTTTTCCAGCTGCAGAGATGCAGAGCTGCTGGAAGGGAGTTTTTTCCTGACACTTTTCCCTTCCTTTCATCAGAGCAGTACTAGTTTTAAAACTGTGTTGCAAACTCACTTTATACACAACAGAGTGACAGCAGGCGGTCAGAGCTCTTCTTAACCAAACCCAAAGCTGTGCTGCATACAGTCCAAAAACAGTTCACGAAGTAACTGACCAACATTTCAAAAGAAATCTGACTCTGTTACTTACATTGTGACAGTCCATGGCTTCCTCCGAGAGATGACTGCAGTCTTCAGGTGAGCTGATTGAGTGTGCCTAAATTTCTGTGTGAATCAAGTAAGCTCCAGTATAGTACAGATGCCTCACTGGATCTCACTGACAATCAGTGAATGTTCACTAACAGCCGCTCACTCACAGAGAGAGCGAGAGTTAGTGAGGAGCAAGAACGAGAGGGTAGCGAGGGAAAAAGAGAGAGAGAGAGACCTCCTACAAACATGACAGCATGTTCCATCTTTTCAGGCTCATTAAGGTCACTCACCTACTGCGATGGCTTCACTGATCCAGACCATTAACAGAACTCAGTTCACCGTGCACACGAGTTTACAGTACAATCTTTACGACTGAACTGACGCTGTAAAGTTTGACAGCACATCAAGAAGCCTTTGATTAAAATGCCGACAGGTTTTTGGCATTAGAATGTTGACATGCATGCTGGGTCTACATATCAGCAGCCCAATTAACAGATGCCTCAGCTCTGGAAAACAGTAAATGATGTCACCTTCTACATCTCAAAATTAAAAAGGGCATATAGGAATCAGAACTGCTGCAATACGGCCTCTATACATCTAAAAGTAAGAGCTGTGTCCACGTTCTCAACGATACATCAGCCCTGTTCCCAGTGGATGTTGGACTCTGCCAGGGCTGTCCCTTGTCACCAATCCTGTTCGTGAAGTTTATGGACAGGATTTCACCTCAGAATTGCATCTCTGCTTCTTATCCCAAAGACCAGAAAGTGGATTCTGTCTGTCTGTCCTTCCCAAAAAAGGTTATAAGCATTCTGAAATCAACTCCTTTCACTTTTACGAGGAATTTCGTGAAACTCGGTGCAAGTCCTTGTTATAGATTGGTAATACGCATATTTTAATATCATTAAATTTGGGCCCATTTTTACCAGCTATGGCCCTTGATTAAAAAACCTAGACACTGCCAGTTTCATACTTGGGTGTTTGCATTCTGAAATCAACTCCTCTCACACTTTTAGACGGAATTTCATTTAACTTGGTACAATTCCTTGTTATAGGTTAACACACATATTGTAATATTGTACATGACTGACACATTTTGGCACAGTTATGGCCCTTAATTAAAACACCTAGACACTGCCAGTTTCATGAGTTGGTGCCCACATTCTAAAATCAACTCCTCACATATTTAGGACAAATTTTATGAAAATTGGTACAGGTCCTTGAAATGGTATCAGACTGTAGTAAGCACTTGCACCAAAGCAGCATTTGCCAGCAGGGAATACTGTGCTCTCAGAGCACTCTTGTTGATGTGGTTCATAAGGCTTCAATTGGGCTTGTGATCCGATTGTAAAATGCCACCACTACCTGTCACTCAGTGTTGAGAAATGTAGGTTTTTAACCTACATTTCTCAACATTGCACCCAGTGACTCAAAATTTACACATTACACAAGATGGAGAACTACACCCTGCTTTTCAGGATTAGGCTCAAAACTTCTCAGTCGCCCCTCATATATTAGGGCCCCTTCACACATAACATGATTGAAGATGACTAGTGCATGAAGGAGGAACTGCATGCCATTTGTGAAAAATCGGAGCCGCCTCAAACACTTTGTACAGCTGTCACCACAACATTCACACACAAGCGGCCGAAAGACAGCAAGTGCCCTGCGCGTACTCACTTGGCAGGTGTCGGCCAAATTCCAGGTGTCACACACGAACATCTAATACCGCTCACTGCACACTTAGAAAAGGTGGGCGGCCTAGCTGATGTGCCAGTTCTTGCACCAGCTGTACCGCCATCAATGAAATTAACCAAAAAAAAAGAAAAAAAGAACTGATGCCAGCCAATTTCAGCATGCGGGCAGGGATGATAACATTTTTTTTTTAATGGGGCTTAATAATTATAGCTTTTTTTTTTAACACCGATACTCAGTTTTCAGCACCCATAAGGGCCCCTTCACACATAGTGCGAAGTTTGGATGAAGTGTACACTTAGTGCGCATGACGCAGGAATCGTGCAAACCGTGTGAAATCGTCCCTGCCTCTAACACCTCATACACCTGTTGCGACAACTATTTGTGCACACCAGTGGCTGAAAGACAGAGTGTGCGCTGTGTGAACCCATCGAACCCTCTCGTGGCAGGTGTCAGCCAAATTCCAGGTGACACACACAAACATCTAACACCGCTCACATGGCACTTAGAAAATGTGTGGCCAGTCGCACTTTTGGCACAGTAACAGACTGCAGACAACCACTGTTGTACTCACAGAGAAATTTGTCTGTTCCCCACGGGTGTGGCTTTACGTGCATTGCTGAGAACTGGCAGGAGGCATGGCTTCCGTCAGAAGCAGCTGTGGTGATCTGTCATTCTGGATATTCCAGCTGGACAACACCTACTGTGTTTGGACAGACATCGACTAACAACTGTCCACTGTGAGGCACGTGTGTCTGATTGCTGTACTTACGTGGGCATAAATAAAAACATGTTGCCATGGCAACAAGCTGCAGCGAGCGAGTGAGCGTGTGCACGGAATGGACACAGCCTGCAAGGTTTGAATCGAACCATCAGATCAGAACACGCAGCGGGCGATCTGACCGTCATGTCACCCATATGAGCTCTGTTCCACATGACGTGGTGTGTGTGCTGCAGCGCGCCGTCCACAAGACACGCATGTCAGGCAGAACACGTGTGGCTGACTGGACGTATCGGACCAGTAGATGTGGACATGATCAGAGCACACTGCTTCTCATTCATGCCATTTCATGACTGTATGTCTGTGACCATGGGTCATCACCAGAGAATGAATGAATGAATGAATGAATGAATGAATGAATGAATGAAAACTGTTTATTTCGAACATTTGATACAACAACAATTACAAGATAGATCAGTAAAGACAACAACAAAAAAGTTCCTACTGTGTACCCAACATGTCCGAAAAGGGGTAGGGTGAAGCATCAGCTTATTTATCTCTACCCCTTCTTCCCCACAACCAGTAATACCCTTTGCCACATATACACATAGATTCCTACACACCTAAACCGATATCAATATATATATATATATATATATATATATATATATACATACATATACACATATATATATACATACACACATCAACATACATACACATATACATACACATATATACACATATACATATATACACATATATATATACACAAACATAAATGTACACCTACACATACCTACTTACATACAAAATACTATATATTTACAAGCCGAAGCAAAAAACAAAAACACCCTAACCCTCATTACCCTTCCTCCTCCCTATACCTAGAAAAAACCATATTTTTGTACCGCTGTTTGAACTGGTTCATGCTTGGACATTGCTTGAGCCCCACTCCCAATCTGTTCCACATCCTCACCCCACAGACAGAAATACAGAAACCTTTTAATGTTGTTCGTGCCCACTGATGCTTTAAATTAAATTTCCCCCTCAGACTGTAATCCCCTGATCTGTTAAAAAACATATTTTTAATATTTGCTGGAAGTAAATTGTTTATTGCTTTATACACAATTTGTACTGTTTGAAAATGAACCAAGTCTGTGAATTTTAAGAATTTGGATTGTAAAAATAGTGGATTTGTATGATCTCTATAGCCAGTATTATGAATAATTCTTATAGCTCTTTTCTGCATTACTGACAGTGATTGTGTTGTACCTTTATAAGTATTACCCCATACCTCTGCACAGTACTGTAAATATGGTAAAACCAGTGAGCAGTAAAGAATGCGGAGTGAGTTTTGGTCCAGAATATGTTTCGCTTTGTTTAGAACTGAAATGCTTCTTGACAGTTTACTTTGTATATGTTTTATATGAGTCTTCCAGTTTATCTTATCATCTATTATCACCCCCAGAAACTTATTTTCATGTACCCTTTCAATATCTACCCCCTCGACTTGTAACTGAACCTGTATGTCTGTATTACAATAGCCAAATAACATGTATTTTGTTTTACTTAAGTTTAATGATAATTTGTTTCTGTCAAACCATATTTTCAATTTTCCCATTTCTATACTGATCCTCCTCAGTAACTCCTGCAAATCCCCCCCTGAACAAAAAATGCTTGTGTCATCTGCAAATAATACTAATTTTAATATTTTGGAAACATTGACAATATCATTTATATAAATTAGAAACAGTTTTGGACCCAATACTGACCCCTGTGGGACGCCACAAGCATTGTCCAAGCATGATGATGTATATTCCCCCAACTTCACAAACTGTTTTCTGTTACTTAAGTAGCTTCTCACCCAGCGCAACACCAACCCCCTAATCCCATACTGTTCAAGTTTATTGATTAATATGTCATGATTAATTGTATCAAAAGCCTTTTTAAGGTCTATAAATATTCCAACTGAATGTAATTTGTGGTCTATGGCGTTTGTAATCTCCTCAACTGATTCTATTAATGCAAGTGATGTTGAACTATGTGCTCTGAATCCATATTGACTATCAGTAAGTAATTTATGTTTATTTATGAATTTGTCTAATCTATTATTGAATAACTTTTCTAATAATTTGGAAAATTGTGGAAGCAAAGAAACAGGTCTATAATTTGTGAAGTGGTGTCTATCCCCAGTCTTATACAGCGGCACAACCTTAGCTTTTTTCATTTGATTGGGAAATTTACCGGTTTGAAATGATAAGTTACAGATGTATGTTAATGGTTCTACAATCCATTCAATGACCTGTTTTACCACCACCATATCAATTTCATTTAAATCGGTAGATGTTTTATATTTACAATTATTCACAATGTCTATAATTTCATTTCCATCCACTGCTGTGAGGAACATTGAACAGGGATTTCTTTCTATAAGATTATTATCCCAATCCTCAGATTGGGAATCAGGAATTTTTTCTGCCAAGCTTGGTCCAATATTTACAAAAAAATTATTAAAACCGTTGACTACCTCATCCTTATTTTCCTTCTTGACATTATTATCAATGAAACACTGAGGGTAACTCTGTTTTTTATTACCATTTTTGATAATGCTATTTAATATATCCCATATTCCTTTAATATTGTTTTTGTTATTATATAATATGTTACTATAATATTCCTTCCTACATACCCGTATAATATTAGTTAATCTATTTTTGTATTTCTTATATCTATTTTCTGCCTCTTTAGTCTTTAGTTTTATGAATTCTCTATACAGTGTATTTTTCTTATTACATGCATTTCGTAACCCTTTCGTCATCCATGGTCGAGCTTGGATTTTTTGTTTTCTGTAGTCTTGTTTAATTGGACAATTTTTATCATATAATGATGTAAATATTTGTAAAAAAGTTTCATATGCACTATCAACATCACTTTCACTGTATACCTTTTCCCAGTTTTGCTCCTGTAAATCCTTCTTTAGTGTGTTCATGTTTTCCTCTGTCCGCACTCGCCTGTATTTTATTTTCTCCTCTGGCTGATTCCGCCGATGGTTTCTATTATAAACGATGAAAACTGGTAGATGATCACTAATGTCATTGATTAATAATCCACTCACAGTGTTATTCTCAATATCATTGCTGAATATATTATCAATTAAGGTGGCACTATGGGATGTAATTCTGCTTGGCCTGGTGATTTTTGGATATAAACTCATACTGTACATTATACTGATAAATTCATCTGTTATTTTATGCTTATTTGGATTGAGCAGATCAATATTTAAGTCACCACAAATGAACACAGTTTTTTGATTAGTTTTTGAGAACATTTTTCCCATACAGTCAGTGAATGTTTCAATACTAGATCCTGGTGCTCTATATATACAGCTGACTAATACATTTTTGCTTTTTTCTTCACATATTTCAATAGTTATACATTCTAATAAGTTATCAATCACAGTTGTCATATTGTCTACTATTTTATAATCCATGTTCTTATCCACATACACAGCCACTCCTCCTCCACTCTTATTTTTTCTGTTTACACAATTAAATTCATATCCATCCAGTTTAAAATCCATTCCTTTATCTTCATTGATCCATGTTTCTGATATAGCAATTATGTTAAATATTTTTTTAAACTGACTTAAATATTCTTTAATGTTGTTAAAGTTTGCATATAGACTTCTGCTGTTGAAATGGATTATTGATAATTTGTTATCCGTTTTAATGATCCGATTAAACTGTTCATCTGTATAATAGCAACAACTGTCATTGATATTTGAGAAGAAATTATTGTCCGGGTCTATATCGTGCTCCAAGTCCAGTACATTGTGGTCTGTGTATTTAAATGTTCTCAGTTCTACTTTTCCATGATCAGCAATCCTTTGAGTTATATCCTTCTTGTCTCCAGATGTAGATGAATAGGTAGTAGATGAATAGGTTCCTCTGGTCTGTGTCATGGTGCTGTGATGTGTTTGTGTCCTCATACCTTATTGGTCATATTTGTCCAGATCCTCACTTTAAGAAACACTATTGTTCATATTTGTCCAGCTCCTCGATGTTCCTTATTGCCATGACTTTTGCTTGTTCTGGTGATCCGTTCAGTTTGATGAATATTTTACAGTTTGAAGTCCATGTGTGCTGGATTTTTCCCTGTTTCTTCAAGAAGCGTGCTTTCCTGGCGATGTCGGCATTCCGTTTGGTGAGATGTTCATTGATGAATACGTTTGTCCCTTTCAGTTTTCTTCCTTGTTTTAACAGTGCTGTTTTGTGTTTTCTGTTGATGAATCTCATGATGACGGTTCGTTTATCACCGTCATTTCTCCGGGGCAGAGGGTGGCACGCTTCAATGTTATTTAAATCCATTTCTATACCTTTAGATAGGAGGAAATCAGCAACCTGTTTTTCCACAGAGCTGACCTCCTGTTCACTGGGCTCCCCTCCGCTCTCATCTGTTACCGCCCGTGCGTAGGACCGTGGTTTGATGTGAAGACCTGTGATGATGATGTCGTTAATTCTGGTGTACTGCTCCAATTCAGCCACTCTATTTTCCAGCTGCACCAGATGCCGGTCTTTCTCGGCGTTCTGGAGCCGTAATGCCTTCACCTCCTCCACCAGATCCATGATTGATTTCTGTTGCTGCTTCACAACAGAAATCTCCTCTGATAGAAAGTCCAGAGATTTTTTAATATCGTCACCTTCCTCCGCTGTCAGAACCTTCTTAGGCCCCATGGTCGGCTTATGAGCAGCTTGTCGATCGCCGATGTTAACAGCCTGCGTTGTTTGTCACCGGGATGGATCTGCACTGCGCTGGTGCCGCGCGGCCTCGGTGTTTCGCGCTGATGGATCCGCGGTGGCTGCACGAGGCCTCGGGGAAGCGGCACTCGTGACGCGCGGCTTTAATGACGCAGCGCGCGGCCTCAGTGAATTCACCACGTTGAGCCTCGGACGTTGTTGCTGTCCAGTCGCGGGGCTAAGTTGCCGGTTGAGGTGGTATTCCCACTGTCCGGGTTGGCAAACACCGGCGTGGCAGATGGCAACTACAAACCCCACCTCTGAAAACTCAGGTACAAACTTTTTGCAGCTCGCTCTGACGACACGCAGCTCTGACTCTCCAAACAGATGGATCATATTTGTATTGCTCACTGAATAAATGCAGTGTTTTTATATTGTGTGTGATTTTATTTATTTTTTGCCATGTCCTTCCTGATATGAGGCAGATTCCTGCAGCTTTCAAAGAACAGCTCCGTAGCTCAGTGGTAAAGTTGCTGACTGGGAATCAGAGCTTTTGGAAGGTGCAGGTTGAAGTGCAGTGGGTGGTTTTTGTTTTTTTATTTATTGCACATAACCGGCGCAATGTGGTCTCACAGGTACCGGCTGGTTTTATTTTTTTATTTATTCCACATAAGCGGTGCGATGTGGTCCCACAGGTACCGGCTGTTTTTATTTATTCCACATAAGCGGAGCAATGTGGTGCACCCTCGCACTGTTCCTGCTTGAAAGAAACCGTTGCGTGCACAAGCTCTTGCCCCGGGATCATACACGCCTGCCTGTCGGCGCAATGTTTCATGGTGCGCAGATTTGAACTGTTTCATCGTATTTGTCCAAACATCGTCCAAACTTCGCACTATATGTGAAGGGACCTTAAGTAACTGCACAACTAAAATATGTGTATTATTGTGAATAGCCAATTGGGTAGGATCCAACCCACCCCTGTAACCCTTAAATGTCAGAAGCAAGTTTAGAAAAATGAATGAATGGATTATTGTGAATACAAATCATTTACAGCCACCTTTTTTTTAAAGACAAGTCGGGATGGACACATAAACCTTGCAATATGTCTTGTATGTGTACATCTCTTAAACGTACAGGCATATCTTGATGGGTGAATTTCAAATCCACTGGTCGTGTAGAGGCAAAATTACAAATACTTTTTTCCAACATTTTCATCAACTTCTGTTAAAATTCTTGTACTTTTTTATGACAATGGGCACGTATAAACATGCTACGATATATATATAAAAAACAAACTCCTCCAACTTCGTTGGTGGAGGTTATGTTTTCACTCGTTTGTGTGAATTTTTCATATATCGTTATCAAACTTTTACTGACGATTCATATCCTAATAGGCAAGAACTGATTCATGGTCATAGGTCAAAGTCAGGAAAAATCTTGGGAAAAAATTCCCTATCTTTAACACTGAATGAATTTCCAAAAATTCATAACTGTAAAAAACAAAACAAAAAAATAAAACTTCTTTCATATTTGAAAGCGTTATGTAGGATGGTATCCTTTATTGGCTGACAAATTTAAATGGCCACAAACTCTGTAATCTCTGTAATCTGTATCAGATCTGGTTCAAACGTTAACACTGATAATCCCGTTTAATAAATGTTTTACAATGTATCTTAATCAAATGTGTACCAATCTCATACTTGAAAGTAAGGTGCACACTGCCACTCACTATTGTCTGACAGTTTCATTCAGCTCTGGATTGTAGATTTTGTGGACATTTGCATTATATCTCAATCAAAAGTGCCTCAATCACTCATTTTTCTGTTATGAATTTACCTGCACCACCAAAATCGGATGGAGGTTCCAATTTTATACCTGTTTGTCTATCTTTCAGTTGTCAGTCAGAAACCAAGTGCCAAAAAACAATGACAAGCTGTGCACAGCAGAGATAACCAATGTTCTGTGAAAATTATCTGAAAAGTAATTCAGAAACCGAAAAAGTAGAAAAAAAAACAAATCAAAACCTGACAACACCACAAAAAAACTTTGATTCAAGTGCATGAACTAAATACATCCTCCTGACATTTGATCACATCTATTTTAGCTTATGAAAAGCAACTTCTAGCAGGACTTTGACCTTGAAATTTTTTTACAAGGTAAAATTTTGTGGAATTGGAAACTTGTGGGAGATTTGCGCTGTAAGAGTGCGGTGCTCTATTTAATCTTCATAATTGTAAAAATTACATGTGTAAACCTTCCACATGTATTTAAATTCCTGCTTGTTCAGAAGAAGACTGAATGATCAGAAACAATGCCATAAAAACACTATATAAGGCTCTGCACCCTGCCTATGTATGTCAGAGGTGTCCAATCGAAGCAGTGACAAACATTTTTACTGCTAATAGTGTAAAAAGTGGAAATAATGGGGGAAAAAAAAATGTTTTTTTTTTTGTTTTTTTTATGCTGTTTCACCCGAGGGTCAGACTCCACCACTGAAACCAATTCAACATGGTCATGGATTTAGAAGAAGAAAAAAGCATCAGGCAGACACCAGTTGTCTGCCTGGATGATTGCAATCTCGGACCCAAGGCAGTTCCATGGTGTTGTAGATGCAGTAAAGCATGGCACAAGCACATTCTCCCAGACTTGACGTGATGAGTATTTAAGACCTCTTCTTCTTTGGCCTCTCCCTTCTCCTCCTGCCTGGTGGCTCTATCCTCAGCATCCTTCTCCTGATATACCCCACGCCCATCCACTGCACAAGCCCAAATCATCTTTGTCTTGCCTTCCATCCGTCCTACCTGCACTGTCTCTCTGACATGCTCATTGCTTATCCTGTCCATCCTCGTCACTTCCAAAGAAAATCTCAGCATCTTCACCTCAGCCACCACCACCTCTGCCTTGTCTTTTTGTCAGCATCGCCACCTCCAAGCTGTTCAGCACAGCTGATCTCATTACAGTCTTGTAAATTTTCCCTTTCGCTCTTGCAGTTACCTTCCTCTCACAAAGTACTCATGACATATTTCTCCACCCACTCCACCCTGCCTGCACTTGCTTCTTCACCTCTCACACGCTCCTTTACTTTTGGCAGTTGACACAGGGTTGGATACAGTTTGAGTGCTAAACCATTAAATTAGTGACAGTTCTTAAATGTGACTGATACTGAAAAAGTACACTAAAGTTGGCTACATTAAATAATGGCTTTTTTTAAATTGCTGAGCCAGCTTTGAAAGCCAAACTGAACAAAATATTAAGAATAAGAAAGAACTTTATTCATCCCGAACATGTTTATACAAAATGACTGAGACACTTGCACAAAATATTGATAGTATTGCACATAGCTCTGAGTAACTGAAAAACACTGATCGTTATGCATTCATGCTGCAGAAGGGGGAGGAGTTATACAGTCTGATTGTCACAGGTAGGAAGGACATCCTTGTGCATTCTGTGGTGCACCTTGGTGGCTCAGTCTTTGGCTGAAGGTGCTCTGACAGGACATCAGTGTGACATGCAGGGGGTAGGAGGTGTTGTCACGGATGGTGAGCAGTTCTCTCAACATCCTCCTCTCCGACACCTCCACCACAGGCTCCAGTTCCACCCCAGGAAAGAGCCAGCTCTCCTGATGAGTTTGTTGAGTTTGTTTGCGTCAGCTGCCTTCAGCCTGCTGCCCCAGCACATGACAGCATAGATTAAGATGATGCTGGAGACCACAGAGTGATAAAACCTCTGCAACATATTTCTGCAGACATTGAAAGATCTGAGCCTCCTGAGGAAGTACAGTCAGCTCGGCCCTTTCTTATACACAGCATCTGTGTTTACAGTTCAGTCCAGTTTGTTGTCTATGTGGACACCCAGGTACTTGTAGTACATAGTAAATTTTGCAGAGTAAAATATACTCTGCCAGGATAACATTTGGTCCCAAGTCTGAAGAAATCAACTCTACCTTCTTGTTAAACCAAGTTTTTCAACTCTAATAAGAGTCATTCACAGGATGATAGAGTTTATTTTACACTGTGACAGAAATTATTTAACACTGTGACAGTATTTTTGACTCCATTTGGACTGAAACCAAATGTAGTCCTGGCAGAGTAAATTTTAATCTGCAAAATTTACTGTGTAGTCCACAATGCCCACCTCAGTTCCATGAATGGTAACTTGGTTCGGACAGTCGTTCGTCTTCTGAAGATGAAAGACCTTAACACCTTAAATATACAGCACAGCAGGTAGATCAGTGGGATTAAAAAAAAATTAAAAATCCATATGATCCTTCAAGATTCCTCCAGGACTGGGATATGTGAGATCTACAGTGGAATCGTAGAAGTCCTGAACATGCCAAGAAATTTAGGCTGCATCATGTGGACCACATGATGTTCAGCCACGTTTCCACTTCTCCAACCATGTATCCATGACTTCAGTTACTTTGCACTTTCCAATTCACTCTCTCCACATCATCCAACCCTCTCTCTATTTCATCATTCAGCAACTCCTCAAAGTGTTTCCTCCACTTTCTCAATACACTTTTGTGGCTTGTTAACACATTTCCATTCTTATCATCCTAACCTGATACACATCCTTTCCAGCTTTCCCCCTCTGTCTGGCCAAACTGTACAAGTTACAGTGTTAAAATAAAGCTCTATAAAAGAAGATGACCAACATAAAAATACTATGTAAATGCCAGATGGTGGCAAAATAATCACATCAACTTTCAAATTCCAGTGCGGAAGGAAAATGGTATTACGCATCTTGCACTAGTTTACACTCAGAGGTGTGATAAATTTATTACAAGCAGAGTGAGCTATCAGCCCTCGCCATCCTCTGATCCCAGCTGGTACACCCGCCCACACTCCTCTGTCAGCCTCAGAGATAAGACAGAGAGAAACAGAAAACATCCATTTATCTAAGTTAGATCTCTGCCATTAACACACTCAGGCTGCAAACCATTCAAACAATATGCTAATCTGTCCTCTAATAAATGGCTCAGGTGACCCTTGCTAACACTATGTTTTGCTGTCTCAAATGAGGCATTATTTAATTGTATTAATAGTAAGTGTGACATAATAGATTTTTCTGTAATCAAACATCCTGAAGTAATCCTGCTTAAAGTGCTCCATTCACCAAAGGAACACTACTGCTACTTTTACAAAGGTTGCAAGAAACCACAGTAAAAACATTGAGACATTTGAGGTGCTGTAGCTGGGTCACTACTGGAATAGATGGCCTACATACGGTATAGTTTTGCTGCAGTTATCTTTAGCTGGAACAGAATTTCGGTAAGCAACACTGCGCGCAAAAATACACAGAATGCTTCTGGATGCTGCTTACACTGTCGGGTAAAAACTGCTATTACAGGCACATTACTGATAAAGATTGTGCCTAGCAACTGTCAGCATCACTATCTCACATTAATTCCATGACGACACCATGAGAGAGCCGGATGGTGAGGGGTTACCATGGTAACATTCTTAGTACACCATTCCTACATTTCCTCCCCTCCACACTTGGAACCTTGTTAGCCCAGACAGTTGAGACGGGCTGGGTGCAGTGGCACTCAAAGATATTAAAGGCCTAATACACAAGACAAATTGTTCAGTGTTTTATGATGATACATTGCCTTAACAACTTTCAATCTCTAGAAGCTCTAGCGGCCCCCAAGAGGAGTAAGGATTTGGCATTAAGAAAAAGTACCGCATTAGAGCACTGATGTATACCCCTATGCAGGCTAAAGGCTTCAAACAGCCTCTTGGACAATCATGTCCACACATGATAAAACACATGGATTATGCTGAACTTTGGCAATACATCTTTTTAATTCGTTGTGACTTTTTCCTAATATGGCATTCGAAGATGCCTACAGTCAGGTCAATAAATATTTGGACATTGTCAAAGTTATTGCTGCTACACGCTGCAGCATATTGGAGGTGACAGAAAATAAACAATCTTAAAGTTCATACTTCCAGATTTGTGAGAATATTCACATCCAAAATTAGTTTTACAGGACTTACTTTAAAAGTAAGTCCAGTAATGGTTCATTGATTGCTTCAGAGCCAAATTAAGCAGATAAAAGATGCAGGCATCATAGTAAATGCTTTCGTTGCAGTTACAGTATATTTGCTGTTCACTGACAATATGTCCAAAGAGCTCACAACTGTCACTGAAAATAAGCAATCACTAGCATAAAAAACAAAATCATTTTGTCACATTAGCCATCGACAAATCTACTCCTGGTACATTTTGCAAAAAAAAAACACAATGGTGTGCTTGGAAAAAACAAAATACTCGCGTTCAGAAAGCCACGGATAACAAGTATGCTGTTTGATGGAATTATTTCCCTTGTGATGCTTCAGAGAAGATAACAAGTAGCAGGCAGAACTATGTTAAAGTCAACAGTCAGGAGAAAACTTTACCCCACCTGAAGATGTAAACCATCGGAAAGCCTAAAAACAGGACAGAACCACCCTGGGTATTGATTGACAGCCAGGTACATCCCCACCTTCTGAAGGCAGACAACTATGTTGCAACCTGGTGACACATGAATGTCCTCTTGGCCTTTTCCAGTTGCTGAGTTCCTCAACTTTGAGACATCAGTACACTGGATACTGAAATGTGCAGTGTGGCCAAGAAGTCATAACTGACATACCATTATAATGCAAGCACGACTCATCTGGGTGTTCCAAAGTATCTATTCTTTGACACAAAGTCATTCCAACAGTACCCAAGGGTAGTCTGCAGAGACCTAGTAGCAAAGACAAGCAATCATCATATGAGCATCCAGGTCTTGCAACCATACAGTAAGACTGAAAACACCAGCACTCTAAAGAGTGGGACGGTCTTTCCCCTTTGAAGGTATCAGCATCTCCAAACATCTCTGTCCAGTGATCTCAACTCTATCAGCTCCATACAATTTGTGGATCAAAGTCTGCCCCCCGCCCCAAAAGTCATTGCTCTGGAATCAGATCCTCTGAACAGACAAAGATCAGCTCCCACCAAAATTATGATAACAAATGATTATAAAGACAGGAAGCAACTGGTGATGATGTGACACCTCATGTGTGAAACAGTGGAGGAAGCAGTGTTAGGCAGTTGGCATGTAACGCTGTCAATGAAAATGTTTCCGTAGTATTTATTGATGTGAGTGGCAACACATGCAGGTGGAAGAATTCCGCTGTGATTAGAGTTACATTATCAAATGAACAAATTTAAACACTTCAAAATTTCATTGGATGCCACTTCAGAATTTAAAAAATAAATAAAAATGCAAATGTAACCCATTAAATTTTTAGGGGCAAAGAAGTGTTATGTTCTGCAATCACCAAACCTGAAGCCAAGTAAGCATGAATTTCATTTGCTGAAAGCAAAACACCCAAAGAACAAGCAGTAAGTGAGGACAGCTACAAGAGAAGCCTGGCAGAACACCACCTGGGAACAAACCCAATGTCTACTGATGTCCAGATGGCAAAGCATTGACAACAATTTGATGAAAATGACAATCTATATATTTTAAGTTAATCTATACAAGACTGAAATTTCAACACAATAAAAATTCAACACTCAGAATCACCACTGGAGCTTTTACTTGCTTAATTTTCCATGAAATGAGGAAACAGGCCAAACTGTCCAAACAATTATTGCATCTGAAAATAGAGGAACTGTGTTTAAAAATAGCAGTATTTTGTAAATACTGAATATATTTTTATTAAAACCTTGAATTGAAGCTTAAAGTCTACATTTATTAGGACATCCCGACTGCATTATTTTAAATCTACTGGGAGAGTATAGAAGTACTAGCTGATGTACGTGACTGTATATAGGAAGGTTTAACAATATTTTTTTACACTGAAACCAACTGGACTTATTTTAGCCTTTAATATGAACATGTCCTCAGTGTGCACTGATTCAATTTTGACAATGAAGGCACTTAGCACCAAATGATTTGAAAGAAGCAGGAATGACAGCAATTTGTGTGTTTATTTTCAAATTATTTCCATAAAAACAGCACGTACATGTGATAATAACCTTTTATTGAGTAGTTATTATAATAGTCAAATTTCAATAGAAAAAATATAAATCAACTCTGCATATAAATCATTACAGTGAAAAATGTGTATTATCTACAAACAGTATTAAAAAAACAAACTTCACTCACCAAGGAGATGCAGATGCCAGGTATGAAACCAGCATACTAGCGATACAACAAATGATCATTTTTATTATAGATTCATTAATTAGCTGTTTGGCCCATAAAATGTCACAAAATGTCTATCACTGTATTCCAAAGCCCAAGATGACTTGAACAGTCTCATTTTATCCACAGTTCAAATATACTCAGGTTACTGTCAGAGAGGCATAAAGAACCCAAAAAATGATTACAGTTAAAAAGCTGAAATCACATAATTTGAACCCCCCCCCCCCAAAAAGGTTATTCAATTATGAAATAACTGGTCAGTCAGTTAATTGTTGCAGCTTGACAGTGTAATGACCTTGGGGATCAGGGAATTTATTCCTGATTCTCCAAACACAACAGCTGGGGAGGACAAGCCGATTCCCCTGACCTAAAGAACCATGCTGCCAAAAGATAAAATGTCTATAGGCTGCATAGCGGTACTCCCTATTATCATCTCCTGGCTCTGTAATTTGACCCAATAGCGTAATGTCATCCCGGTACTGCCTGTGAATGCGTAAATACCCTTCATCCAAGCAGTAGTGGGAGAACTGTGGGAGCACGCTGAAACAGTAGTCTGGGTCCTGGCCACAGCATTTCCTTTCCCTGTCTGTACTCATGTCCCTGCAGTTCCCACAGGTACACCATGGTACCCCTGGTACTTGACCAACAGGAGGAGTACCATGCCTGTGCTGGTACATCATCAGAGCATCGAACAGTAGCCCTGGCTGCCTCTCCAGCAACTGAGCGGTAAGCTCCCTGTGCTCCTCCAGGCTCATCTCTTGAATAAGTCTCTGCCAAAATAAAACACAGAAAACATGCACATAAGGTTTTTTGGTCGTTGCATGACAATACTGTATGTTATACAATGTAAATATGGTAATGGCACTGCAGATCAGAGTGTGCAAGTTGTTCCCACTGTGTAAAATAGTTACTAAAATCAACATTATGCTGCCCAGCTGCTCCTATAGTCAGGTCTCTAACTAAACATCAGCACAATTGTATTTTTGCCTCTGTGCACCACCACAGTGGAGGTGAAATGAAACAATCAAGATGTGCTTGTTGTGCAGAGTTTTAACTTTAATTCAAGCCATTTTTCAGTCTCACAATGTTCAGAGTCCAGAAGACAAACTGGACAAATTAAACATCAGGATTATTGTGAAAACAAATAATCAATTTGACAGTCATCTTTTCTCAGACAACTCGATGTGGATACACGAAGATTTCTAAGCCAATGAATATGTCTTGGACATTATTCTTGACATTCTTATTTTCTTTTCTTCCCCAGACCAGGTTTATATTTGCACTGAAAGGGTTGCACCTTACCTTTCGTTGTACCTGTTGACAATAAAGAATCTGTTGACAATAAAGAATCTGTATCTATTCATGTCAATCAATAATAAATGCAAAAAAATGACACTGCATTATAAATCTATCTGGAGCATGTAGTTTTCAAAATCTGTCTAACCACGCAAGGAGGCTAGTGAAGGAAGCCACCAAGACAACTCTGACGAAATTATAGGCTTGAGTGGCAGTGATTTAAGAAACTACAGGGTATAACTTGTACCTACTCAGTAGTCACAGCTTGATGGTGGAGCTACTATATTTGCATTAAACACCACAATTTCAAGCGGAAAGTCAATACTACACGCACACCTGGATAGTTTCATTTCAAATACTTTTGGACCTGAATGCTCAGGAGTGCTGTTTCCCTGGTAGACTCATGTTAGACACTGATAACCCATTAAACTACAGACTACAGTAACTAGATTAGATTAGACAGAACTTTATTTATCCCTTGGGGAGACTCCCTCAGGGAAATTGAGGCCACAGCATTTCCACTCATGTCCCTGCAGTTCCCGCAGGTACACCATGGTACCCCTGGTACTCAGGGAAATTGAGGTTCCAGCGGCATTGTATTGCAGCACACAGGGTAAGAAGCACACAGAGTATCAAATGTGAAAGTAAAAAAGAAAAACAGTTTGCAATATAAATATCAGACACACTGATCAATACTGGTTTACTGGCTTCTGTTCCTCTCCTTCCCATCCTCTGTCTTCCTGTTACTCCTCCTCCCCCTGAGTGAAGAGTTGCACAGTCTGATGGCCTGAGGCAAAAAGGGGTTTGTCAGTCAGTTTGTCCTGCAGTTGAGGAGGAGCAGTCTGTGGCAGAAGAGGCTCCTCTGGTTGCTGGTACTTGCATGCTACCTTTAAAGCCGTGACCTACTACGCAGCACATAATATTATACTAATACTGTCCATACTGCGCAGAGCAACAGAACACATTTTGAAAAATACAAACCTCTGTCACTTCCCTCCGGGCCCTTTGGAGGGCTTCCACTCTCTCCTCTTCTTCTCTTAACACTGTCACTCCACCACCACTGCCTCTCACTGCTCTTGATCTCCCTTTGACTTCTGCCACGTTATCTGGTGGTGTTTGACTCTGCACATGGGAGGGAAAGTGTATCCTGCAAATAGTATCTCCTAAAAACAGCATATCTCATAATATCACATTTTTTTCTAGCATTATTTCCCTAATATGGGCTTTAATTACAATACAAAGTAGCAAAGGTAATGCTATCAAAAAATGCTACAACAATGCAGGAAAAACAAGAATAACATTCACCATATTACATGGAAAGAATGACATATTGTTTCACAGATCAAATTGCTACATACAATCTCTAAATATATGTCTACATTTACCTCATCACTTGATGAAATACTCAACGCAGTCGCAGAAGAAGACATCATTTTGGAATTAGTTTGGTGTGTGACAGCCATGACAGCTGGTACCGCACACTTGGGTAAGGAGAGAGTGAGAGTGGCATCCATCTGGTTGCGATCTGCAACCTCATTTCTAGAAGTCACAATCCTACGATTGATTAAATGATTCAATAATAGATATTCTGTCCATGAGGCACACTTCTCCGAGCATGATCCTACGTGCATATGCCTCAGTGTTGATGACCCCAGCAACTGGCAAAGGCCAAGGAGACTCCCACGTATTGCCTGGTTACAGCAGATAGATGGCTACTCTTGGGAAGTGGGGACAGACCAGAAGTCTGCCTGGTTGGTTGCCATCCAAGATTGGGTGGGTGGGTTTCTGTGACGACACGCATCAGCAGCGCATGCTCCCAGACCTGATCTGTTCTTGAAGTGAGCCTGCTCCATGGAAATTTACCATTCACTGCCATACTTTTTTTTTATATAATTGATTTAAATGAACTCCCAGAAATATTCAGTAACTTGGTAATGTTTAATAATCACCCCTCGCCCCCTAAAAAACAAAAAACTGTAAAAGTAACATTTGTAGATGTTCTGTTAAAGGGTATGCATACTTGTACTGATTTTGATTGCAATGGGTTTGTGCTTTTGGACCTATATTTTCAATATAGTTTTTCAAAAGTATTTGTTTTCTGGTGTTCCTAATAAGAAACAGTCTCTTTGTTAAGATAGAATCTAATTATTGACAGGAGATACAATTTTAATCACTTGACATTTTAGTGATATTGCAGAGAGAGGCATACTCACTTTTGTTGTGTATCATAAATTGTTGCAGAATACATTGTAAAAAAAACAACAACTTTGCATCCAAGGCACATTAAAATTTGTAGGTAACTTTTATAATCAACTCAGCATCACGGCTGTTCATGTTACAGTCCCACATGATTGATCTATGAATTTGTGCTTAGTGATATGAAAGACAGGTTTGGTCCTGCACATAGCAGCATGCATTTGAGGGGGAAAGAAAGGAAACTCGACAGCAGAGGAATTCAACTCTTTCCAGAAAGGGCTGAGAGGGTGCAGGTTTTCTTTGCAACCACCCACTCCACCAGGTGATTTCACGGAATCAGTTAATCAGTGAATCACCTGGTGGAGTGGGTGGTAGCAAAGAAAACCTGCACCCTCTCGGCCCTTTCTGGAACGAGTTGAATACCCCTGGTCTACAGCATGGAATATAAAGCAGGTTCATTAGGATCTCATTTACATTCACCCATTCATTCACATCTCTCTCACATTCTGTTTTGAACCTAAAGTTTTTTTTTGTTGTTTTTTTTTACTTTCACTTTTGATACTCTGTGTGCTTCTTACCCTGTGTGCTGCTAGGCAATGATGCTGGAACCTCAATTTCACTGAGGGAGTCTTCCCAAGGGATTAATAAAGTTCTATCTAATCTAATCTAAGCAAACCATCCATAGCTTTGAAGTGTATACGTCATTGTTGTGAGGCAGGTACACCTTCAACATGCCTCTATTCTGCTAGATATAACAAAAATACATGATGGTGTAGAGGTTAGAGAGGTGGGCTTGTGACCAGACAATCCTTATTTAGAATCCACATCAGGCCACTAAGGTCCTTTGGGGGATGAAATTATTCTCCAAGTTGTTCTTGGTGTGCAGTTGAGCACCTTGCACATGGTAACATGTTGCCATCAGTGTGTGTGTGCGTACGTGGGAATAGCCAAATGTAAGATATCATTTCCTTTTGTGAACAAATAAACATAAATTACCTAAACAATATTGTAATACGTCTTTGCTTTCCTCAACAGCAAAGCTGTGTGTTGGTGTAATGACTTTAAGTTATTATTATTTTCAATTAGCATTTGTTAGCTTTATTTATTTCTGAATTATTTGTATTTGTGAAGATAACTGAATTTTATCTCACTGAGGCATTTTATTTTTCTTTCTGCAGAAATGCTATTGCTACATGTTATTTGTGTTGCACTTGCAGAGCTTCCATACATCTCTCCCTGAGTACTGTTTTGTACGTCTTAGGGAGACAGATGTACTGGACAGAGCACACGACAGACCAGATGACAGCTTGTTATGATGTTATTTTTCTACAGAGAGATGCTGCTAATAAATGGAAACTGATCCTTCAACTCATCAATATCAATGCCATCACTAACATAGATGTCAACCTGACCCCAGAAAGGGCAAAGAGGGTGCAGGGTTCTTTGTAACCACCAACTCCACTGGGTGACTTCACTGATTAACAGCAGATGGGATCAGGAGACTGGATGAGTTCATCAATGAGATCACCTGGTGCAGTTGGTGGTTCCAAAGAAATCTGCATCCTCTTTGCCTTTTCTGAAGTCAGGTTGATTTGTTCCACTGGTAATGATCCAACCTCACAAACACACAGTGCTTGGTTTGAACCCAGACACCTGTTTTATATTTCATGCTGTGGGGGAGGGACATTTTTCTTCCCCTGAAATATGTGTCATTCTGCAGGAAACCACAGATCAACCAATACCAACTATGACATAAAAACATGTGACAAACACAAAACACTGTTGGTTGAGTTTTTATAAATTGACCTCAACTTGTCCTCTCAAGTTCAGTCAACTTAAAAAATTAAAGCAGCCTGTACACCTACTTTTAACTTTAACAAAGTGGTTAGTGACATGGAAGGTTCTGTATTGAGAAGAATCCTCAAAAATTACCTCAAGCTGTGTGGGGTCCTTTTCAGACGGGCCTGGCCTTTGTTGTCCAAGGTCAGAATTTGTTGGATCACCATGATGACTGGATCTGATGAGGTCGTCCGTATCGTGTGGATCATTTGGCACTGCTACTTCAGAATCAGCCTGTCCTTCCTTTAAAGTCTCATTCTCCAGTACGGGTTCCTTTGAAGTGACCTCTGTTTCTTTCAGTGCTCTCTCTTCCCCTTCTGGCAGACACTGTGCACTTACCTGCAAACTTTCACTCTCGTCCTCCAGTTCTGTCATTGATATATTTGCGTGGGCGGCTTGTGATGAACTGTTTTCTGCACCACCTGCAGTATCGTGCACACTGCTGTAATCTTGCAAGTGGATGGCTTCTCCATCCGTATCAGACATCTCTTTTTCTTTGGTCTTAGCATCAGCGGACTCACATTTTGACTCTTTGTCAGAATCCACATCTTGATGAGGTTCTGCTTCACTTTTCTTGTCATGATCTTCCTTCTTATCAGTTTCATCCTCTGAGGGGTTTTCTTTTGTTTCAGTTATCCACTGAGATGATGAATCTTTAACATCTCTTGTATCGTAGTCACCATCACTTGAATCAGATTCACTTGTGTCCAACTTCTTCATCACATCAAAAGTCTCCTGCTGACTCTCCATTTCTTCCAATTTAGACTCTTCTTTCTCCAGCGTTTCTATTTCAGGCTCATCGTGGTCTTGTGTATCATATGTATTATGATCTGTCCCCACAGCAGAAACCTGCTTGGATTCATCATCTTGCTTCTCTAAGATCTCGGTGTGTAAATCTACCTTCATCACATCAAAAGCCTCCTGCTGACTTTCCATTTCCTCCAGTTTAGACTTGGCATCCTTTTCTTGCTCTTCCATTTCAGGATCCCTGTGGTCTTGTGTGTCATATGTATTAGAATCTGCTCCCACAGTAGAAACCAGTTTGGACTCATCATCTTGCTTCTCTAAGATCTTTGTCTGTAAATCTACCTTCATCATGTCAAAAGCCTCTTGCTGACTTTCCATTTCCTCCCATTTTGACTTGGCATCCTTCTCCAGCTCTTCCATTTCGGGCTCCTCATGATCTTTGGCATCACGTACATTATGATCGGTTCCCACAGCAGAAACCTGCTGGGACTCCTGCATCTCTGAGGTCTTGGTCTGTAAATCCACTGATCCTTTATCCACTGACTGGTTTTTCTCAACTTCAGTAATCTGTTCAACCTCTGGAACATCTTTAAAGCAAACTTCAACCAAAGAGTCCTCCATTGGTGTAGCATGATCCTCTAGACCATCCTTCATATGAAGCTTTTGTTCATTATCAGTAGGTGCTTCAGTTTTACGTGTTTCATCAAAACTGTCTTTGGCCTCTGTTTTGTTCTTTTCTGCTGTTGTTACAGGAATATCGTCTGGTTGCTGTTGACTACATTCAGGATTTTCAGGTTGAAATGGTGATGACAGATCAGCTATTTCTTCCATATGAGGCGTTTCTTGTTTGATAACATGTGCATCACTGAGTTTGTCACCAACCAAGGCTCCTCCCATTGTGTCTTCTGTTCTTTGAAGCTCTTCAGCACAAACATTTACATCAGCTAATCCAGCACGTGGAACTACATCCACTGCCTCTCCAACTTCAGCACTTTGTGTTGTTTGTGACTCTCCAGTTTCCTTATCTCCAACCTCTTGGTGAGCCTCTTGTTCATGCCTGCCTGCTGCCATTCCCAACTCTTGAGAACAAACATCTACGTTTGATACTCCATTGAGTGATAAGTCAGACTGCTGCAATTCAGACTGGAATACATTTGTGCTGGGGGGAGATATACTGCGGTTTTCATTAGCTGCCAAGTCAACCTGGTCAAGTGTGGTAATTACTGCATTTTTCTCATGGCCTGTCCCACTCAGTTCATCTAAGTGTACATCACGAGGTGCAACCCTGTTGACACATTCCTCCTCGGAAAGGCCATCCTCCAGTGAAATGTGTTTCTCTCTAATGTCCACCTTTTCTTCTTCATCTATGTTGACAGTTTTATCGACCTCTTCGGAGTCTTTATGTGGCACCACTGAAAGAGGCAAGGCTTCTGCTGAATGATCGGATTCCTCAACAGTTTGGGTCTTATGTGAGGTTTCTCTAAAAAGGTACCAGTCACAATAAAAAACAGAATGTGACAATTGGTTAAAAACAAACAAACAAACAAGTAAACAAAAACACGTTATATATAATTCAAATGGTCCCTGGTGCTTTTTCAAAAACACAGAACAATGTCTATTTTCTGGGGTCATCTGAGACCTAGTCACTGGTCAATCTGGCATGTTACGTACATCTTACAGCTTCGTGGTCCTTTTCCTCTTACCCTTAATTCACAGGAAACCTCACTGCTTTCAAGAGGAATCTGCTGTTTCATGATTCTCCTGGGTCTGCCTCTGTCTCCCAAAGATTCCCTTCTTCAGAGGCATTTTAAAAGCTTACGTATTCTGTGTGAAAAGGTGAAATGTAATATTGGCTTATTCTCATAAAGCAAGAGTGTAGCCGTGGTGCTAACTGCTGCAGTGCCCGCCTTCCCCAAACAAATTTTGGTCAATGGAGCTTACTGCATACTTTACATTCAATTTCAAAATTTCAAATTTTAAATTCTCTAAGTAATTCTCTTTGACTGTATTTAAGTTAGTGTTAAAGCCGATTCAAACTGTTTCATAAAATACCATTTTACCTTCAGTGTCAGCCTGTGTGCAGCCAGTGTAGCCTGCAGTGCCCCCTATCATAGCTAACATTAGCTGCATTTACAAAGACGGTCATATTCTGATATTAATCTGATTAAGACAATACTCTGAAGAAGACACTACCATGTAAACAACAATTTGTCATTACCTTAACCCAAATACAGCCATTATCAGAGTAAACAACAATAATGTAGAGTTAAAGGTAGGGGGCTGAATACTACTTCAGCGGTCATTGGGCAAAAGGTGGGGTACACCCTGGACAGGCTGCCAGTTTATCACACTCATGATTTAAATCTTTTCTTAATTAGAATAAGTGCAATAACTGGATTATTGCTGCCCATGTAAACATAGTCATTGATAGACAGAAGAGGCAAGTTACCAAGGTTAGCAAGTATGGTATTGACTGCACCTCATCACTAAACTACAGCGCATCCAGAAAGTATTCACGTTGCTTCACTTTTTCCACATTTTGTTATGTTTCAGCCTTATTCCAAAATGGATGAAATTCATTTTTTCCTCAATCCATTTACTTCAGTTCTACCCACAAAACCCCATAATAACAATGTGAAAAAAGTTTTTTTTTTCTAGTTTTTTTTTTTTTGGGGGGGGGGGTATTTAAAAAAACAACTAAGAAATCACATGTACATACGTATTCACAGCCTTTGCCATGAAGCTTAATGATAGATGTTTCTACAGCTTAATTGGAGTCCACCTGGGGTAACTTTAGTTGATTGGACATACTTGGAAAGGCACACACCTGTCTACATATAAGGTCCCACAGTTGACAGTGCATGTCAGAGCACAAACCAAGCATGAAGTCAAGTAAGTCTGTAGACCTCTGAGACAGGATTATTTTGAGGCATAAATCTGGGGAAGGGTTCAGAAACATTTCTGTTGCTTTGAAGGTCCCAATAAGCACAGTGTCCTCCATCATCTGTAAATGGAAGACATTCAGATCCACCAGGACGCCTGTGTATATACAGTGAGGAAAATAAGTATTTGAACTTAGAAATCATGGAGGGGTCTGAAATTTTCATCTTAGGTGCATGTCACACTGTGAGAGACATAATCTAAAAAAAAAAAAAAAAATCCAGAAATCACAATGTATGATTTTTTAATAATTTATTTGTATGTTACTGCTGCAAATAAGTATTTGAACACCTGTGAAAATCAATGTTAATATTTGGTACAGAAACCTTTGTTTGCAATTACAGAGGTCAAACGTTTCCTGTAGTTCTTGACCAAGTTTACACATAGTGCAGCAGGGATTTTGGTCCACTCCTCCATACAGATCTTCTCCAAATCTTTCAGGTTTGGAGTTTCAGCTCCCTCCATAGATTTTGCTATTGAGTTCAGATCTGGAGACTGGACAGGCCACTCCAGGACCTTGAAATGCTTCTTACGGAGCCCCTCCTTAGTTGCCCTGGCTGTGTGTTTGGGGTCATTGTCATGCTGGAAGACCCAGCCATGACCCATCTTCCATGCTCTTACTGAGGGAAGGAGGTTGTTTACCAAAATCTCACAATACATGACCCCATCCATCCTCCCTTCAATACGGTGCAGTCGTCCTGTCCCCTTTGCAGAAGAGCACCCCCAGAGTATGATGTTTCCACCCCCATGCTTCACGGTTGGGATGGTTTTCTTGGGGTTGTTCTCATCCTCTAAACATGGTAAGTGGAGTTGATTCCAAAAAGCTCTATTTTGGTCTAATCTGACCACATGACCTTCTCCCATGCCTCCTCTGGATCATCCAGATGGTCACTGGTGAACTTCAAATGGGCCTGGACATGTGCTGGCTTGAGCAGGGAGACCTTGCTGCCCTGCAGGATTTTAAACCATGACAGCATCATGTGTTACTAATGTAATCTTTGTGACTGTGGTCCCAGCTCTCTTCAGGTCATTGACCAGGTCCTCCTGTGTAGTTCTGAGCTTTCTCAGAATCATCCTTACCCCACAAAGTGAGATCTTGCATGGAATCCCAGACCAAGGGAGATTGACAGTCATCTTGTGTTTCTTCCATGTTCTAATAAATAATCATAACAGTTGTTGTCTTCTACCAAGCTGCTTGCCTGTTGTCCTGTAGTCCATCCCAGCCTTGTGCAGGTCTACAGTTTTGTCCCTGGTGTCCTTAGACAGCTCTTAGGTCTTGGCTATGGTGGACAGGTTGGAGTGTAATTGACTGAGTGTGTATACAGGTAACAATTTCAAACAGGTGCAATTAATACAGGTAAAGAGTGCAGAATAAGAGGGCTTCTTAAAGAAAAATTCACAGGTCTGTGTGAGCCAGAATTCTTGCTGGTTGGTAGGGGGTCAAATACTTATTTGCCACAGTAACGTGCAAATAAATTATTTAAAAAATCATACATTGTGATTTCCGGAATTTTGTTTTTTAGATTATGTCTCTCACAGTAGACATGCACCTAAGATGAAAATTTCAGACCCCTCCATGATGTCTAAGTGGGAGAACTTGCAAAACCGCAGGGTGTTCAAATACTTATTTTCCTCACTGTATATTTAGCCTTCTGACATTGTCCTAATCAGTACAAGCTATACCCAAATGCCTACATAATTAAAAGACCTCATACTCATGAATCCAGTGGCATTAATTTATTTAATAAACATGAACTTTATCTTCTTCTCCTCCTAACTTTCCTCCGATCTTTCCCTGAAGTCACTTCCTCTCCCTCTTCTCATGTGGCAATAAGACATAAGGTGAGACTCACTGAGAAATGATGTCCTCTGTTTCAGGTTCTGCTGAAGGACCAGCCTGAAAAAAAGTAAAAAGACAAGAACAAAGATAGATTATTCAAAGAAGCACATAAAGACATAAAAAGGGCAGTCAAAGGAATGTGAATTATAGGTCTGTTAGAAAAGTATTGGACCTTTTAATTTTTTTCAAAAACCTGATGGATTTGAATCACATGTGCTTGCATGAGCCAACCTTGAACCTTCGTGCGCATGCGTGATTTTTTTCACGTCTGTCGGTTGCGTCATTTGCTTGTAAGCAGCCTTTGTGTGAGGATGGGTCTCTCATCATTTTTTCTTTGAAAGGAAATGGCGGAACGACTGGAGCAGCGCAACTGTATCAAATTTTGCCAGAAACTGGGTGACAGCCAGGTGGAAACCATTCAGATTATTCACACGGCTTTCGGTGACGATTTAAAGACGGCCGCACAACAGTGGAGAGTGCGCCACGCTCCGGTCGGCCATCAACACACTGAAATGACCAGATCATTTCCAAAGTGAACGCTGAGATGATGTGGGACCATTGTGTGACTATCCAAGAAATTGTGGAAGAGGTGGACATCAGCAATTTTTCGGCACATTCCACTGTGACAGACGATTTGGCCATGAAAAGAGTTGCAGCGAAATTCATCGGCACGAAGCTGATGGCGGCACAAAAGCGCCACCGTGTTGAAGCCTCACCGAACATGTTGTAACATGCCCAGCTCTTGCACCATTCGGAAGATTCAGACGGCTTTCGGTGGCTTTTCAGTCATGTGACTATCCGAGAAATTGTGGACGAGCTGGGCATGTCACAATATGTCCTGTAAGACTTCAATACGGTGGCGCTTTTGTTCCACCATCAGCTTTGTGCCGATGAATTTCGCTGCAACTCTTTTCATGGCCACATCTTCTGTCACAGTGGAATGTGCTGAAAAAGTGCTGATGTCCACTTCTTCCACAATTTCTCGGATAGTCACACGACGGTCCCACATTACCAAAGCGTTCAGTTTGGAAACGATCCGGTCATTTCAGCGTGTTGATGGCCGACCGAAGCGTGGCGCGCTCTCCACCATTGTGCAGACATCTTTAAACCGGTTGTACCGCTCCTTAATCTGTGTGATGCCCACAGCATCGTCACCGAAAGCCGTCTGAATCTTCCGAATGGTTTCCACCTGGCTGTCGCCCAGTTTCTGGCAAAATTTGATGCAGTCGCGCTGCTCCAGTCGTTCCGCCATTTCCTTGCAAAGAAAAAACGACGAGAGACTCCACCCATCCTCACACAAAGGCTGTTTACAAGCAAATGACGCAACCGACAGGCGTGAAAAAAATCAGTCATGCGCACGAAGGTTCAAGGTTGGCTCATGCAAGCACACGTGATTCAAATCCATCAGGTTTTTGAAAAAAATAAAAAGGTCCGATACTTTTCTAACAGACCTCGTACACCATTTGATTGTTTATTAATGCTGCAACCAGGAGTTCTAATGCCAGTTTTTGTTTAATGTGCTACCAGCTTCCTGCTACAACATTAGCAGTTATGAAGCTGTTCATTGACAGCGCAGGGCCTTTTTTTCAAGGATCCTCTTATTCCATATTTTCCATTTTTCTTTACTTCAAGCCCAGTCACACATGTCAAACGTCTGCACTACAAATGCAGTCATTTTGGCTGCATAAATTCTTCCAATTAACAGTGTCACTGTGGAAGGTGGGAATTTGACACTACTTAATCATTTCTGTAATAATAATAATTTCCAAAGTGGGGTGTGACATCCAGGAACACTATGTTAAAGGGGTTAAAGCTGTAATCATCTTTTTTATTCCCAAAATTTCATCTGTAGAGCACTTTGCAACTATTTGAGTTCTGAAAAATGCGTATAAGGAATAACTGAAAATAACAGACAGTCAGCAATGTTCCTTCCATTAACTGTTTCAGCTGCACTCTATAAACTGAGCACGTGTGCAACTAACCTCAAATGGATGGTTGTTGTAGAATCCATCTTCCAATTTGGCAGCCCACTCAGCAGGATCCACACCACTCTCTACAAGATCAGCCAAAATTATTAACATTATTATTATTATATTCCAGAGATGTTATCATTAGCATAATCCCATTATTTATTGTTGTCTCACAATTGTAAGATGTCAAAAGCCAACTTGAAGTTCAGTGTCTTTCAGACCACACAGCTGAACGAAATTGTTTTTCTCTGAGCTCACGTGCAGAATCGACAGCATTAAGTAAAAGTAAAGGGGAAAAAATATATGGATAAAATACTTACGGGTCTACAGACAAGTTATGATAAAAAAAAATGCACTCTGTTTACACCGTAGTTGCAGTTATTGCACAATGTAACAAGAACTTGACAATAGTGAAAAAAGTCATGTGGCAATCAAGGGATGAGTAACACTGCATTATTGTACAAAAAATAGCATTTCACAAATGTGTATAATATATATATATATATATATATATATATATATATATATATTATATATATATATATATATATATATATATATATATATATATATATATATGAGTGCATGTGTTCAGGACATCAACAGTTCCATTTGGCCAGCAAAATGATGTGCTGAGTCAGGCAGTCTTGCAAGCTATGTCAAGTACCAAAGTAACACAGGTAATTATGTGAAGTCATGATCACTTCTGGCACCCCAAAAGAAGAGGAGAACAATTATGTGATCAACCCTGCTGTGCTCATATTGATCATACTGACAGACTGACAAAATGCTTGTGATTTAGGTGATTGAGCTCCCTCCCCCATGCTTCCCCCCACCCTTTTTTGTTTAGCTCTCTCTGTAACATCCTTGTCAAAACCAGTTCTCTTCTTGCAAAGATGGGGCACTGCAGTTTTTCCCAAGGAAGCCACATTATGACAGCCTGAAGATTTACAGATATCCTTCCTGCAAAGAGATTTTGTAGCTCTGCCAAGGCCCAACAGCTTCATGACACACCTGTGAGATAAATGATAAATGTGCTGCATTTCTACAGCACTTTTTCATCTGATGCAGAAGCACAAAGCACTGCAATGATGCCTTATATTCACATATCAACAAACACTCTAACATCAGCCATGCACAATAAATAACCCCATCTCACGCCATTTCGTAATGGCATCACAAAAAGTAAATTAATCTATTAGTGTCAGGATTTCCCTCAAAGCCTAGTTTTAACTCTGTTTTACCAGTGTCATGTGTTAGTTTTTCCACTAGATGGCTCTCTCAGTTTTGTTTCACACCTGGATCAGATGAGTGACTGATTATTGATAGACTATTTAAACCCTGAGTTTCTGTTCATGTATTGCCAGATACTTGTGTGTCGTGTTTGTGTGTTGCCTTGCTTGCCTCATTTTACCTCACCAGCTTCCAGAGCCACCTTTGATGATCCAGGTAGTCTCCAAGAGGATCAAACCTGAATGCCACCCGGTGACCTTGACTGTGTCTTCCAGCAGTGAGCTTAAGACACCGAAGCGTCCCACAGCAAAAGCTCAGGTAACCTGGCCTTCCCTCTGTCTTTTCCTGATGTTCCAGACTATTCCGGTACAACTCCCACGCGGACCTGGATCCTGGCTCTGACTATCTGCACAGCAATGTCACTTTGGAACTCCTCGGCTCTTGGCAGAGCGCGTCTCGATTACACGCCAGTTAAGTTCCTCCTTGTCTCAGTGAGATCCCGTTCTCACTCGCTCCTGTTTGTGACTGTGCTATGATAAAGAACTGTTACAAGAACTCTTCCTAAGAACGGCATGAATTCTGATATCAAACAATTGAGAACCCAGCCGTATCAAGTCCTGCTTAATTGAACTGCGTTACAACACGCGGCACTTGACATCTGACCTTTGGCTACAACTTATGAACTATGAACAATTCCTGAACAGTGAACTTTGTTTCTTAAGAAGAGAACTTTATTTCTTGACCTCTGAAACAACCAGTGTTAAACCTTTTATGAACTGTGACTGTTTTGAGGCTGCAGCGTTACAAGTGCATTCACTCACCCTGTGTGTCTTTATTCCCCATAGTTCCTGGTCTCGGAGGAAAGCATTCCACCTGGTCCTGAACCCTGAAACCTTAGTTGATATTATCCTTCAAGCCTGGCTCAGGATCTTGCAGCTCCCTCATTTCAATGCCAAGAGGCGGGCCTTCTCTCAACACTGCAGGCACCCCAGCACAACACCTTTATTTATTATAAATAAATATATTTTCCTTTGTACTCTTCTCTGTCCAGCTCCCTGCATTTTGGTCCATTGCCTGCAACGGTTCAGTTCCACCCGAACCTCTAACCACAACAATTAGTTCATGCCACCATCACAAAAATGTGGCGCTTCATGACTGAAGCATGAGTTCATTTTGTGATGATACCACAAAATGCAGGATGACACTGGGGAGTCTGTGGGGGTTATGGTTAGGGGAATAGGGTGTCTCATTTTTTGCAAAAGTTCTCAGATCTTGCTGCTCTTTAAACCAATTTGTCTCCCATGTGAACTGATAAAACAGTAAAATTTTCAGCAAATTCGGACAAGGCTTGACCCCCCCCTCCCCTTCCGCCATCTTTCTCGCATCAGCGTATTTTTCCGCGAAATGCCCATTTTCACATAAAAAACGTTAAAAAATTCAACAGAAAACACTATCTGAACAGAAACTAGCTTACTGTGGTTTTTGGGGGTGCTGGTTTCATTTATGATGGTTACTTAGTCCATTTGTGTGAGGTTGACATCAAGTTATATCGATTTCATAGAAAAATATACTCACACTTCACAATTTCATGTTATAAAAATCTTACTCAAGCGAGATACTTTTTTCAAAGGTTACATTAACACATTTCCAACTAAGAAAGATTGAATAGTTGAGGGTTTTAACCACAGAGGTCACTGCAATGGTTCTGAGACAATTAATCAGTGCTGCTCCTAGTGGTCAAGATGTGTGGTTGTGGTGGTTAGAGCTTCTGGCCAGCTTCCTTCAATCAGTGCTTTTTTTCATGGTCTTTTAAAGCTACCATACAATATACCTACATGCTTTGTTTGAGTTAAACTTATTCATAAGTGTAATTAAAAGGGATTATGTAATGTTTTGTGGAAA
This sequence comes from Thalassophryne amazonica, assembly GCF_902500255.1. Lineage (NCBI taxonomy): Eukaryota > Metazoa > Chordata > Actinopteri > Batrachoidiformes > Batrachoididae > Thalassophryne > Thalassophryne amazonica. The sequence goes on from NC_047106.1 coordinate 28,564,916, forward strand.
TATACAGTAGATGTGAGCACAATTAATATAAAGTAAAATGTATATTTCAGATAGGTAGAGGTACTGTGACAGATGTAGATATGCCAACTCATCCAAGGGGAAAGAAAAGAAAGAGTAGTTCTAACAGAGAGAAACATGCAGGAGGACCGTTCAAGAGGAAGGGAAGCTCAGCAGAGGAGTGGGAGGATGTTGTTGGCCCGTCCCTGGCTGCAATGCCTGCCCACCAGCTTCCAACTATCAGAACCATATTGCAACGCTACCCTGGTTCCTGCAGTCCAGACTACCAACCCCTGCTCCATGACTGGACCTACAGCTGTGGCAAGACGTGTCGTCTCTATGAGGTATGGTTTTTAGACACTGAACAAAAGTCTCATTTTACATGATTGATTTTGGCAGAAGAGACAGACATTGTTCTGTACTTTCAGACTGTGGATGCTCCTGTGGCCAAGGCTGTCAAGAAGTCCATCCAGAGACATCTGTGGTATCGGACCGGGAGTGACATGTTTAGCCGCATGTTCTCCTTGAATTGCTGGCTGTCTGAGTGGTGTCCAAAAAATGAGGTGGGCTTCATAGATAATTGGCAAAGCTTCTGGGGAAAACCTGGTCTTGTTAGGAGAGACGGCATCCATCCCACTTTGGATGGAGCAGCTCTCATTTCTAGAAATCTGGCCAATTTTATTAAACCCTCCAAACCGTGACTACCCAGGGTTGGGACCAGGAAGCAGAGTTGTAGTCTTACACACCTCTCCGCAGCTTCTCTCCCCCTGCCATCCCCCCAATACCCCATCCCCGTAGAGACGGTGCCTGCTCTCAGACCACCAACAACCAGTAAAAATCTACTTAAGCATAAAAATTCAAAAACAAAAAATAATATAGCACCTTCAACTGCACCACAGACTAAAACAGTTAAATGTGGTCTATTAAACATTAGGTCTCTCTCTTCTAAGTCCCTGTTAGTAAATGATATAATAATTGATCAACATATTGATTTATTCTGCCTTACAGAAACCTGGTTACAGCAGGATGAATATGTTAGTTTAAATGAGTCAACACCCTAGAGTCACACTAACTGTCAGAATGCTCGTAGCACGGGCCGAGGGGGAGGATTAGCAGCAATCTTCCACTCCAGCTTATTAATTAATCAAAAACCCAGACAGAGCTTTAATTCATTTGAAAGCTTGACTCTTAGTCTTGTCCATCCAAATTGGAAGTCCCAAAAACCAGTTTTATTTGTTGTTATCTATCGTCTACCTGGTCGCTACTGTGAGTTTCTCTGTGAATTTTCAGACCTTTTGTCTGACTTAGTGCTTAGCTCAGATAAGATAATTATAGTGGGCGATTTTAACATCCATATAGATGCTGAGAATGACAGCCTCAACACTGCATTTAATCTACGAGGGCTGTCAATAAAGTATAGGTCCTTTTTATTTTTTTCAAAAACTATATGGATTTCATTCATATGTTTTTACGTCAGACATGCTTGAACCCTCGTGCGCATGCGTGAGTTTTTCCACGCCTGTCGGTGACGTCATTCGCCTGTGAGCACTCCTTGTGGGAGGAGTCGTCCAGCCCCTCGTCGGAATTCCTTTGTCTGAGAAGTTGCTGAGAGACTGGCGCTTTGTTTGATCAAAATTTTTTCTAAACCTGTAAGGCACATCGAAGTGGACACGGTTCGAAAAATTAAGCTGGTTTTCGGTGAAAATTGTAACGGCTGATGAGAGATTTTGAGGTGATACTGTCGCTTTAAGGACTTCCCACGGTGCGAGACGTCGCGCAGCGCTCTCAGGTGCCGTCGTCAGCCTGTTTCAAGCTGAAAACCTCCACATTTCAGGCTCTATTGATCCAGGACGTCGTGAGAGAACAGAGAAGTTTCAGAAGAAGTCGGTTTCAGCATTTTATCCGGATATTCCACTGTTAAAGGAGATTTTTTTAATGAAAGACGTGCGGAAGGGTCCGCTCGTCGGGACGCAGCCGGCGCAGTGCGGCGGCACAGGAAAAACACCTCCGTGTTGATAACCATTTGTAAAAGCCAGGTGGCTTTTGATGGCTTTCAGTGGAGTGAGTATATGAGAAATTGTTTAACAGCTGGACATGTTCCAACTTGTCCTTAAGGCTTCCAACAGAGGTGTTTTTCCTGTGGCGGAGCGTCGCAGCGGCTGCGAGCCAACGCTGCAATCCGTCCGCACTTCTTTCATTAAAAAAATCTCCTTTAACAGTGGAATATCCGGATAAAATGCTGAAACCGACTTCTTCTGAAACTTCTCTGTTCTCTCACGACGTCCTGGATCAATAGAGCCTGAAATGTGGAGGTTTTCAGCTTGAAACAGGGTGACGACGGCACCTGGGAGCGCTGCACGACGTTCCGCTCCGTGGGAAGTCCTTAAAGCGACAGTATCACCTCAAAATCTCTCATCAGCCATTAAAATTTTTACCGAAAACCAGCTTAATTTTTTCGAACCGTGTCCAATTCGATGTGCCTCACAGGTTTAGAAAAAATTTTGATCAAACAAAGCGCCAGTCTCTCAGCAACTTCTCAGACAAAGGAATTCCGACAAGGGGCTGGACGACTCCTCCCATCAAGGAGTGCTCACAGGCGAATGACGTCACCGACAGGCGTGGAAAAACTCACGCATGCGCACGAGGGTTCAAGCATGTCTGACGTAAAAACATATGAATGAAATCCAAATAGTTTTTGAAAAAAATAAAAAGGACCTATACTTTATTGACAGACCTCGTATTATTAGACTCAATTGGCTTTGCTCAAAATGTAAATGAGTCCACCCACCACTTTAATCATACTTTAGATCTTGTTTTGACTTATGGTATGGAAACTGAAGACTTAACAGTATTCCCTGAAAACCCCCTTCTGTCTGATCATTTCTTAATAACATTTACATTTACTTTAATGGACTACCCAGCAGTGGGGAATAAGTTTCATTACAGTAGAAGTCTTTCGGAAAGCGCTTGTAACTAGGTTAAGGATATGATTCCTTCTTTGTTATGTTCTCCAATGCCATATACCAACACAGTGCAGAGTAGCTACCTAAACTCTGTGAGTGAGATAGATTATCTCATCAATAGTTTTACATCCTCATTGAGCACAACTTTGGATGCTGTAACTCCTCTGAAAAAGAGAGCCTTAAATCAGATGTGCCTGACTCCGTGGTATAACTCACAAACTTGCAGCTTAAAGCAGATAACCCGTAAGTTGGAGAGGAAATGGCGTCAAACTAATTTAGAAGATCTTCACTTAGGCTGGAAAAAAGAGTCTGTTGCTCTATAAAAAAGCCCTCCGTAAAGCTAGGACATCTTTCTACTCATCACTAATTGAAGAAAATAAGAACAACCCCAGGTTTCTTTTCAGCACTGTAGCCAGGCTGACAAAGAGTCAGAGCTCTATTGAGCCGAGTAGTCCTTTAACTTTAACTAGTAATGACTTCATGACTTTCTTTGCTAATAAAATTTTAACTATTAGAGAAAAAATTACTCATAACCATCCCAAAGACATATCGTTATCTTTGGCTGCTTTCAGTAATGCTGGTATTTGGTTAGACTCTTTCTCTCCGATTGTTCTGTCTGAGTTATTTTCATTAGTCACTTCCTCCAAACCATCAACATGTCTATTAGACCCCATTCCTACCAGGCTGCTCAAGGAAGCCCTACCATTAATTAATGCTTCGATCTTAAATATGATCAATCTATCTTTATTAGTTGGCTATGTACCACAGGCTTTTAAGGTGGCAGTAATTAAACAATTACTTAAAAAGCCATCACTTGACCCAGCTATCTTAGCTAATTATAGGCCAATCTCCAACCTTCCTTTTCTCTCAAAAATTCTTGAAAGGGTAGTTGTAAAACAGCTAACTGATCATCTGCAGAGGAATGGTCTATTTGAAGAGTTTCAGTCAGGTTTTAGAATTCATCATAGTACAGAAACAGCATTAGTGAAGGTTACAAATGATCTTCTTATGGCCTCAGACAGTGGACTCATCTCTGTGCTTGTTCTGTTAGACCTCAGTGCTGCTTTTGATACTGTTGACCATAAAATTTTATTACAGAGATTAGAGCATGCCATAGGTATTAAAGGAACTGCGCTGCAGTGATTTGAATCATATTTATCTAATAGATTACAACTTGTTCATGTAAATGGGGAGTCTTCTTTACGGACTAAGGTTAATTATGGAGTTCCACAAGGTTCTGTGCTAGGACCGATTTTGTTCACTTTATACATGCTTCCCTTAGGCAGTATTATTAGAAAGCATTGCTTAAATTTTCATTGTTACGCAGATGATACCCACCTTTATCTATCCATGAAGCCAGAGGACACACACCAATTAGTTAAACTGCAGGAATGTCTTACAGACATAAAGACATGGATGACCTCTAATTTCCTGCTTTTAAATTCAGATAAAACTGAAGTTATTGTACCTGGCCCCACAAATCTTAGAAACATGGTGTCTAACCAGATCCTTACTCTGGATGGCATTACCCTGACCTCTAGTAATACTGTGAGAAATCTTGGAGTCATTTTTGATCAGGATATGTCCTTCAATGCGCATATTAAGCAAATATGTAGGACTGCTTTTTTACATTTGCGCAATATCTCTAAAATTAGAAAGGTCTTGTCTCAGAGTGATGCTGAAAAACTAATTCATGCATTTATTTCCTCTAGGCTGGACTATTGTAATTCATTATTATCAGGTTGTCCTAAAAGTTCCCTGAAAAGCCTTCAGTTAATTCAAAATGCTGCAGCTAGAGTACTGACGGGGACTAGAAGGAGAGAGCATATTTAACCCATATTGGCTTCTCTTCATTGGCTTCCTGTTAATTCTAGAATAGAATTTAATGTTATTCTTCTTACTTATAAGGTTTTGAATAATCAGGTCCCATCTTATCTTAGGGACCTCTTAGTACCATATCACCCCAATATAGCGCTTCGCTCTCAGACTGCAGGCTTACTTGTAGTGCCTAGGGTTTTTAAGAGTAGAACGGGAGGTAGAGCCTTCAGCTTTCAGGCTCCTCTCCTGTGGAACCAGCTCCCAGTTCGGATTAGGGAGACAGACACCCTCTCTACTTTTAAGATTAGGCTTAAAACTTTCCTTTTTACTAAAGCTTATAGTTAGGGCTGGATCAGGTGACTCTGAACCATCCCTTAGTTATGCTGCTATAGACTTAGACTGCTGGGGGGTTCCCATGATGCACTGAGTGTTTCTTTCTCTTTTTGCTCTGTATGCACCACTCTGCATTTAATCATTAGTGATTGATCTCTGCTGTCTTCCACAGCATGTCTTTTTCCTGATTCTCTCCCCTCAGCCCCAACCAGTCCCAGCAGAAGACTGCTCCTCCCTGAGCCTGGTTCTGCTGGAGCCTTGTTTGATTTTGTTGAAAATTTTACTGTTTCATCAGTTCACATGGGAGACAAATTTGTTTAAAGAGCAGCAAGATCTGAGAACTTTTGCAAAAAATGAGACACCATATTAGGGAGAGGGGTTATGCTTAGGTTTAGGTGAAGATGTAGTGTTATGAACAGTTAAATTAAACAAAATGACTAATTTCATAACAAGAACACAAAATAATAATAATAATAAAAAAAAAAACATATCTTGGCTTAAGTCTCAAGTGGCATCTGGAAAACTGAAACTAAAATTTCACATCTTCGTTCTTTTGAAGAAAATGCTTCTCTGTTCCACTCCACCATGAAGCTGTATAACTGGTGATGTAACAGACAAAAGCTGTATTCTGCACAATTTCTCAAATCACATCCACAGTAGCCTGTACCTCTGTCAGAGTCATCATGGGTATCTTGGTGGTTTCCCGTATTTGCCTCCCTCTTGCATGGACCCTCAGATTTGGGAATTTTGTACTGCAGACACTTTTACAAACTATCATGTTTCTATTTTTTAGTGGTTGAAATAAATGAAGCCCAAAACATCGTCTGTAATTTGGAAATGCTCATATCCCCCACGCATACATTTGGCCACTGCTACTGGGCAGCGTAGTTATTTTTAAGGGTGGGCGATAAAGGGGTTAAATGAAAGAGCATATTACACAATAATCCGACTTCCGGGTACAGCCCCATTATCATTATTCATAATAAATCTTGCTAAAACTTATCAGCACAACCTCTCCCATTCTCTAACCCTCTCTTTCCTTCTCCACTGGGAGCAAAAAAAACCCTGCACTTTTCACGAGTGCTTCGGTGACTGCAGCTGAAAACAAAACAGTACACCATCTTTTTGTGTGACATGATGCTGTGTTTGTGTTACACACTTGCAGGCTGTCCCCAGAAGTGGTCAAATCCAGCAATATCCCGCAGGGGTTCAAACAATACTGTGCTGCTATGGTACTGTACACAAACCACAAATTCCTAATAGTCCCATACCCATTTTATTAAAAAAAAGGTAAATGGACTGCATTTATACAACACTTTTCCATCTGCATCAGACGCTCAAAGCGCTTTACAATAACGCCTCATATTCACCCCAATGTGAGGGTGCTGCCATACAAGGTGCTCACTACACACCGGGAGCAACTAGGGGATTAAAGACCTTGCCCAAGGGCCCCTAGTGATTTTCCAGTGAGGAACCGAGGATCTTCTGGTCTCAAGCCCAATGCCTTAACCACTAGACCATCATCTCCCCATTTAACCTACCCAATGTCACGGTTCACGCACAGCCCTCACCCTAATCCCACATTTTGAGCTTGAAATTCATCAACTGCTTCCTGACCCTGTACCGCTTCAGCGCCATAACATCCATCTTTATCTCGCAGTCATCACAACAATCTGTTAATGAATGGCAGAACATGGCACCATTAGCCACTTTGCAATTTACTAACTATGACTGACATCTAATAATAAATAGCTTACTAAACTCATGACATTAACATCTCACAGTTTCTTCTGGTATCTCAAAATCATGACTCAGCATCTCATATTTTAGTATTTCATAATGATCTCATTGATTTAGCATTTCATATTGCATACATTGAAGTAGACTATGACTCAGCATCATCTTGCTCCTGAAGGAGTTAGCAGGACCTGACAATTTTAGCAGCTCATCTCAATATTTTAATGCAGTACTATATCATAATTATTAATTTATAATTATTTTGGAATATTGAATTAGTATGGTCATTTTTATGATTTTTAAATATAGTCAATGAAAGAAGAAGTTAATGTTTTTTCAAAACTAAACTACCTTCGCGTTGTTTGAGGAGGCCGCTGAAGTACTGGGCAGCGTATTTTGGGATGTCTTCAGGCTGGTCTCGAAGCACTTCTCTGGACAGTCCTTCCAGAATGTTCCCAAATCCTCGTGGAACTCGCAGGTGAGTTCTGGAGAAAGGCACCGCCATGGCTTTTTCTATGATTTAAGCTTTATGTGACAACTGCCACAAATTATATATATATATATATATATATATATATATATATATATATATCTAATAACCTTCTTGATGTAATTCAACAGCGAGCAAATTAATACCCGAAACGATGCCCCAAAGCTTGTGCCAGACTCGCTCTGAGTCATTGTGTCGACACAATGTTCAGTCAGGTGGCCGAAAATGTTTGAAGCATTGATTCATTGGACGTGTTGGCATCAACAACTGGAGGCAGCAAAATGACTGCTTTCTCAAATAAAATGGAACATATGTTTAATAAGATGCAGTGCAAATCTATTTTCTGGGTCACTGATGTGACAACAATTATCTCTAAGCGTAGCAGCAACATTACTGAGCGAAGCAACAAATTTTACTGAGTGTGGCAGCAACATGACACTAAGTAGCAGAAATATTCCTGAATAAAGCAGTAACACGACTGAGCAACGCAACATAGCAATAGCATTACAGAGCATAGTAACAATACGACTGAGCATAGCAACATAGCAATAGCATTACAGAGCATAGCAACAATATGACTGAGTATAGCAACATAGCAATAGTATTACAGAGCATAGCAACAATATGACTGAGTATAGCAACATAGCAATAGTATTACAGAGCATAGCAACAATATGACTGAATATAGCAACAATATGACTAGTATATCAAATGTATGACAGAGCATAGCAACATGCTTTGAGTTCATCGTGACAAAACAGGAAACTTGCAAATTAATGTGTACAGCAATTTTATAAATTTTTCAAATCAGTGCCTCGCAACGTTTTGAAAAGTTTACAGAACAGGCCAGACATTGTTCGTGTACACAGATAAATATCCCACTGGTTACAATGTCGAATAAAGTACAACCCCTGGCAAAAATTATGGAATCACCGGCCTCAGAGGATGTTCATTCAGTTGTTTAATTTTGTAGAAAAAAAGCAGATCACAGACATGACACAAAACTAAAGTCATTTCAAATGGCAACTTTCTGGCTTTAAGAAACACTATAAGAAATCAAGAAAAAAAGATTGTGGCAGTCAGTAACGGTTACTTTCTTAGACCAAGCAGAGGAAAAAAATATGGAATCACTCAATTCTGAGGAAAAAATTATGGAATCACCCTGTAAATTTTCATCCCCCAAATTAACACCTGCATCAAATCAGATCTGCTCATTGATATTGACCCTATGTGTCTTTTTGCAAGGAATGTTTTTGCAGTTTTTGCTCTATAGCAAGATGCATTATCATCTTGAAAAATGATTTCATCATCCCCAAACATCCTTTCAATTGTCCAAAATATCAACATAAACTTGTGCATTTATTGATGATGTAATGACAGCCATCTCCCCAGTGCCTTTACCTGACATGCAGCCCCATATCATCAATGACTGTGGAAATTTACATGTTCTCTTCAGGCAGTCATCTTTATAAATCTCATTGGAAAGGCACCAAACAAAAGTTCCAGCATCATCACCTTGCCCAATGCAGATTCGAGATTCATCACTGAATATGACTTTCATCCAGTCATTCACAGTCCACAGTTGCTTTTCCTTAGCCCATTGTAACCTTGTTTTTTTCTGTTTAGGTGTTAATGATGCCTTTCGTTTAGCTTTTCTGTATGTAAATCCCATTTCCTTTAGGCGGTTTCTTACAGTTCGGTCACAGACATTGACTCCAGTTTCCTCCCATTCGTTCCTCATTTGTTTTGTTGTACATTTTTCGATTTTTGAGACATATTGCTTTAAGTTTTCTGTCTTGACGCTTTGATGTCTTCCTTGGTCTACCAGTATGTTTGCCTTTAACAACCTTCCCATGTTGTTTGTATTTGGTCCAGAGTTTAGACACAGCTGACTGTGAACAACCAACATCTTTTGCAACATTGCGTGATGATTTACTCTCTTTTAAGAGTTTGATAATCCTCTCCTTTGTTTCAATTGACATCTCTCGTGTTGGAGCCATGATTCATGTCAGTCCACTTGGTGCAACAGCTCTCCAAGGTGTGTTCACTCCTTTTTAGATGCAGACTAATGAGCAGATCTGATATGATGCAGGTGTTAGTTTTGGGGATGAAAATTTACAGGGTGATTCCATAATTTTTTCCTCAGAATTGAGTGATTCCATATTTTTTTCCTCTGCTTGGTCTAAAAAAGTAACCGTTACTGACTGCCACAATCTTTTTTTCTTGATTTCTTATAGTGTTTCTTAAAGCCAGAAAGTTGCCATTTGAAATGACTTTAGTTTTGTGTCATGTCTGTGATCTGCTTTTTTTCTACAAAATTAAACAACTGAATGAACATCCTCTGAGGCCGGTGATTCCATAATTTTTGCCAGGGGTTGTACAAACCTGCTCTCAGGACCATACAGAAGAAAAAAAATGCATACAATAAATGGTGCATGTTTTGTTGTGATAAAAAGACACTTTGTAAATGGTTCATGGGAAAAGTTAACCATCCTTTGCCAGTCCCAACAGGCACCACAGTTACTTATCCTTATTATTTACTTTTGTCATATTTTCTCTCAGAAACATGGCCCAAAATTGTTTGCGTGAACTGTGACACAAATTTAATTTTATCCTTCCCAAAACAATCTCACACAGCCAAAACACAGCCCCACCAAATAAAGTTTCTTCAGTGCATATTTTTATGCGGTTGTAAGGTAAGTGTGTTTATTACAGCCATCAACTGCTTCTAAAATATGAAAAGCAGATTTTATTCATAAAACTGTGACATTGAAAGTACACCTACATAACATAGCAGCAGATATACTGAAAATCTGATGCAAATTTGCGTTGATTCTGTAACAAACAAGTTAAGAGTACAAATAATTTTTAACGTGTGTTCCTTTTACATCACATTCAAAACTGCGTTTACGTTTAACAATACATCAACTCCTCCAGTAGATGGCAGCTACGAGCACCACCAATGAATCTTCGAGGAGTGAAGCAATATCCGATACAATGATCCAAAAAGGTTCAAAATCCATTTCGACTGAACGTAAAGCAGTCACGCCAATGAACGCTTAATGCCGATGTTTATTTGCAATTTCATGACAAAGTGGGTACACGTGTATGTGTATATGCTGGTCTGTGGCCTCATATGACCTGGAATTTGGTTGTAAGTAAGCTTCATCGCTATAAACCGAAGCTTTTCTTTTTGTTGACAGTATCTGTTTCTAGGTAACAGTGGTAACTACGGACAGTGACAAGGCTCAAAATTTACTGTAGCGCAAAAACGAAAAGTAAGCAAAGTAAATAAAACATTAGTTTCATAGTTTCAGTTGATAATCGTTATATATATATATATATATATATATATATATATAATATACACACCCATTTTCTCAATATTACAAGTATCTCAGTACTACAAACAATATCAGTAACACAGTACTTCAAGCTGTCTTTTGTAACTGTAGAACTGGAAAAAGAATGACTTCTTTCCTTTATTTCCTGAAGAGGAACTTGCAGAATTGGAGCATGTCTTAATGTAATATACTGCAATATAAAAAATATTTATATCATGATACAAAGTTCAAGCATTATTATGTCAAAACATGTTTTTGAATAGAAGAGTTTTAATAACTTATGTGTGCAATTAAATTCAATTTTATGAATGTACCCAGTGAAACCATCAGATCTCCATTTTCAAGAAAAAAACATTTCTATTACTTGTCTTTTGGTGCAAAAAGCATGCAGTTGTAAATTTAAAATATCACCTAAAGTGTAATTGAACAAACATATCTGGATTATGATTAACATCACTACAGTGAAAAAAGTGAAACACCAGTGCACTTCATTCAAAGTACTTATTTACATTTGTCTAATGGAAAATTGTGGTTTCCAGTTTAAATCTGCTGGAATCACTTTACCAAATCATAAATATACATTGTGAATAACTAAAAAAAAAAAAAAATAGCTGTAACAAATTTCATCATTTTTTTAAGTTGATCCAAAGTATCATTTTTTCCAGTGTACTCTGTACAATATCCTACAATACAGAAACATTATTAAAATATTGATATATATTCTAATTGCAGGTCTGCACACATGTACACTCTTGTGATTGCTTTGATTTCTTTGTAATTATGTTTGTATACGCTATATATCGTTGCAAGATATCTTAATCCAACTTGCCATATATGGAAGGTCACAGGTTGAGTTTCAATTTTAGGCTTTGCAGCAGTGTATACAAAAATGTTCAATTTTATGTTAACACATTCAGCCTTGACTCATGGAAGACGTGTTTTAACCTTGAGGCTGATCACTTTTCCGTTCTGACTGTAATTTGTGCAGCTTCACTCAGGCGTACGTGATGACCGCATACTCGGAGTTGGTGCTCATCTTGCGACCGATCTCTCTGGGCTGAGGAACGTGCAGCCTGTCAGCTGAACGGGACATCTGCAGGTTACACCTGAATTCGTCAGCCCACAACTGGAGGAAAAGGACAGAAAAAGTTAAGCATACTTTTCTAAGTATCATTTGTGGCAGGTTTCATGACAGATACACCGATAGTCTGTGGTGAACCAAAAAATAAAATCTATTCATCTCAGTAGCCATTTATGTTTTCTGCACAGAATAGTTTATATAATTTAGAAAATCACCTCACAGCTTGATGTGCAAACCAAAAAAAAAAACAAAAAAAAAAACAAAACAAAAAGAAAAACCCAAAGCTATAAAACAAAGCGTGAATGCATTATTATATTAGGTGCATCCGCTAGTGGCCAGGTGTGTAATAGATGCCGCCTCTACTGCTTGGTACAAATCATGGTTTGAGGATCACAGCGTGGTTCAAATCACGGTATATTTCTGTTGGGATTCCTCATGCAGATATAGACTAAAGCCTTACGTAAACTTTTTTAAAAACTAATATCACTTGAAATGTTCAACCATTTTTACATTCCTTTTTGCATAATCACATTAAAAACCAACATCTGAATATAAAGCATAGTCAGTTGCAGACCACATGTTTTTAAAAATGACACACGGTCCACAGTTTGGTTTTGGTTTTTTGTTGGACCCCAACTATCTATCCATATATGCATATGAGCACTTTTCCCAGAATCTTATTTGTTGTGTGGGCAGCTGTGGCAATAATATACTTAATATGATATGGTTTTATTTTTGAATTTGAATTTATTAGACACCCATGCACAACAGAATTTCACTCGTATATAAACAACCAAACTCATAACAGAAAAGTCAAAGGCGAACAGAAAATAAACAAAGTACATGGTGCCTAAAGGCACAGGCAGAAGCTGTGCTTATCAAAGCCTACACCCCTGTATAAAGTCAATTATTAGTCCCTGTATTAGTCAATTTCCAAGTTTTTTTGTGGAATTTTATCACAAATAATAATAATAATAATAATTATTATTATTATTATTATTATTATCATCATGCTCTGTCTCACACCCTATGACTGCTATAAATCTGCAGATACTCACTGATAAAATGCAGCACTAAATATTTAAATGAATGGCAATAACAACAATTTAAGTAATAACTTTAAATAATTCTAAATTTTGGGATCACAAGATGATAGTGAACACTCCATCTTCCTCTCACCTCTTTTGGAGCTCCAGGAGTCAGATAAGTAATTTTGGTGAGCTCTGGCGTGCTGATACCTCGGACGGGAATCATGATGTCAGCATATGGCACCTCAGCATCACTGTCATCTTCTGGGTTGAAAGAATGATTTTATTATCGTGAGTCATGCACCAAATGTTACGTCGGACCGAAGTATGCTTTGAACCACCAATTACCTTGTGTAGGAGTCGTCACTGTCACTCTGCTGCATTGTGTTGACGATGACCCTGAAGAATATGAAGAGCATGAATGCCGAGATTGCATTTAAAAGGATCAGTTATTGTGTGCTGCTATACTGTACATTTACTTTTAGCTGGCATGACAGCAGCATGAGAAGATCGTGGCGAGCTAAAAGATGATGGATGAAGAAATGAATAAAGAATTTTACACAAAGATGAAGTATGTGTTTTGAATGTTCTTTAAAAGCTACAGTGTGTAGGATTTGGCATCATCTAGTGGTGAGGTTACAGATTGCGTTATTCGTTCCCCTTTCACAGTTTTATTTCCCTTCAAATTTTCGCTTTTTTTTTGCAAATGGGGATTCATGTGCTTTTCCTTTGCTTGTGATAAGCAAAGACACTGTTGCACATAATGATACACTAATGAACATCTGGTGACAAAGACTATATTCGATTTTTCCTGATGAACACCTCTAAATCCTGTACACTGTAGCTTTCAATTCTGATTTGTACCCGTAAAAACTCACCCTGACAAGGAAACAGCAGGATTCCCTGGCAGAAACGTGGCATTATGAGTACTTAGACAAGTACACTGTGTGCATTTTGAATTCAGAAACTGCAAGCACATGCTTGTTTGTCATGTCACATTTCTTGTAGTTACCTTTACTATTCCTGCTGTGTCTGTTCCGGCTGAAACACAGATAAAAAGCCAATGCTGCAAGCACCGTGGCAACGGCAATCGTAACTCCTGCTACAATCTTAATTCCACCAAATTCTCCTGTTATTGGAAACAGTGGCATTAGTGTGGATGTGTATACAGCAATCAATTAAAATACATGCTCTGGATAAAATAACAGCAGGTCGGGGAATGATGGATGACATGAATTCAACATGCAAATTCCAGTTCCAAATTGCAATATATAGAGAAAAGTCCAGATAAGTACATTACAGTTGCATAATAAGAAGTCTAAGAAATCTGCTGTCTAGTGATTGACAGAAAAATTATGATACACCTGAAGCCAAAAGCGTTCCCCTCTCTGAAGCCACTTCAAGTGTTTTATCTTTCATAAATGCAGTTTTCTTCAATGTCAAAGTTAGTAAATCTGTTGTGCTGTGACACAATGGAAAAAGCATCAAACTATTATTAGATCACTGCCAATACTATACTCAACAAAAATATAAATGCAACACTTTTGGTTTTGCTCCCATTTTGTATGAGATGAACTCAAAGATCTAAAACTTTTTCCACATACACAATATCACCATTTCCCTCAAATATTGTTCACAAACCAGTCGAAATCTGTGATAGTGAGCACTTCTCCTTCGCTGAGATAATCCATCCCACCTCACAGGTGTGCCATATCAAGATGCTGATTAGACACCATGATTAGTGCACAGGTGTGCCTTAGACTGCCCACAATAAAAGGCCACTCTGAAAGGTGCAGTTTTATCACACAGCACAATGCCACAGATGTCGCAAGATTTGAGGGAGCGTGCAATTGGCATGCTGACAGCAGGAATGTCAACCAGAGCTGTTGCTCGTGTATTGAATGTTCATTTCGCTATCATAAGCCATCTCCAAAGGCGTTTCAGAGAATTTGGCAGTACATCCAACCAGCCTCACAACCGCAGACCATGTGTAACCACACCAGCCCAGGACCTCCACATCCAGCATGTTCACCTCCAAGATCGTCTGAGACCAGCCACTCGGACAGCTGCTGAAACAATCGGTTTGCATAACCAAAGAATGTCTGCACAAACTGTCAGAAACCGTCTCTGGGAAGCTCATCTGCATGCTCATCGTCCTCATTGGGGTCTCGACCTGACTCCAGTTCGTCGTCGTAACCGACTTGAGTGGGCAAATGCTCACATTCGCTGGCGTTTGGCACGTTGGAGAGGTGTTCTCTTCACGGATGATGCGAAGGAGATGTGTTGCACTGCATGAGGCAAATGGTGGTCACGCCAGATACTGACTGGTATACCCCCCAATAAAACAAAACTGCACCTTTCAGAGTGGCCTTTTATTGTGGGCAGTCTAAGGCACACCTGTGCACTAATCATGGTGTCTAATCAGCATCTTGATATGGCACAGCTGTGAGGTGGGATGGATTATCTCAGCAAAGGAGAAGTGCTCACTATCACAGATTTCGACTGGTTTGTGAACAATATTTGAGGGAAATGGTGATATTGTGTATGTGGAAAAAGTTTTAGATCTTTGAGTTTGTCTCATACAAAATGGGAGCAAAACCAAAAGTGTTGCGTTTATATTTTTGTTGAGTATATATTGCTTGGAACTCCATCAGGAGTTCATTTTTTTTTTTTTTGTGATATTGATTCAAAGTTTTATTAGTGTCACATCAAAGGAGGTTTTATCTTTTAATTTAAACTGAAGCCCAAGAACCATCATTGGTAGATAGAATAAACAGATATGTGTTGGGATAGCAACATATGAACAGCTAAACTGACCAAGTAGTAGTAGTAGTAGTGACAAACCAGAATATACTGCCACACAAAATCATTGCATTATGTGCAAATTTTTCATTAATGCCAGACAAATCAGACAAATGGAATGAGATAAAAAGGTAATGTGTAACTGTAGTGGAATAAATTGTAAATTAAATCCAAACATCATGTTTACTGCATAAACTAAGTATTGTTGTGAATTAACAAATTGTGTGCTGTTTTCATACTACTATCTTAAATAATGTAAATTCTGCTTATTTTTCCTCCATGTGGTACAGATCTGATTTTTTGTGTAATGTCAACATGCCAAATCATATTTTTAGTATATCAGATTGATTTGAGTTTAATTCTTGGCGTGACTGCTGCATGAACAGTCTACTGTTTTGAATAGATCAAACACAAAACCTGTTATTTTTCATATTATTCATTTTTAGAGAGGGGGTGGGGCGTGTATGTGTTCTGATTTATGTTTCCCATTTGATTTGTATGTCATCGCTATCATTGTGATGGATTGGTGATGCTCAGGCCAGATATGTGTCAGTTACTGTGGGGATCACATAACGACAAAAGTTTTTTTGTTTTTTTTTTTTCAGTTGGAAATATGACTTGGCAGCACATTTACTGAATTAAAACAGAAATATTTTTTGGTCTTGTACTTTAACATACATATGAACAACTGATATTGTTTGAGCCTAATTTATTAAGGTTTGCGTGTGTAAAAACATGCATAAACACTATTGCTCTTGCTGTGCACAAAGAGGATTACATCTGTCAAATGCACAAAACAGAATATGTAGTTAATTTAATGTATTTGGCTTTATGAATATGCAATTTGGGGGTTTTGTCCACCTGAGTGTGCAAACTAGAGGTGGGCGGATCGATCCTAATATCGATAATATCGATAGCAACGCTGGTATTGATATTGAATGATCCTCATGTAAAAAGATTGATACACAAGCTTTTTTCTTTCCTGCATGCACTGACTGCTGCGCATGCAGTTTCATCAAAGTCTGCTCTCTGTCTGTAAGAGCAGCGCTGCGCTGTGTCACACAACACAGAGCAGCACACCCTTGTATTGTGGTTTGTCAGTCCTCTACCTCAGGAGATTTTGTTTTAAGTTGTGTTGAGTGATATTTTTTTAAACAAAAATGTTGATTGTGATAATAAAGTATTTTGTTGTCATGTACAATGTTTGGCGAACTTTTATCCTAGGTTTTTTGGATCCTTTGGATCTATGAAGCTTAAATATGAAAACGTATCGGTATTGATGTCACAGATACTGGGCCTGTATTTACTTGGTATCGGATCAGTATCGCCCACCTCTAGTGCAAACTTCTGGGAGAAAACATGCAAATAGGTGAGATTTGCAAATGCAACATGATTTATCAAGGACAAAAAGATATTCAGTGGATGCTGATTTTATCTGTATTTTGCAAGTTTCAAACTGTACCATTAACTGAATGTACTTGACATGCTGCTGTTCCACAACACTGTTCCAGCATAACAGTCGGCTCCATACACACAAAAAAATCAATGTCAGACATATTTAAAGATTTTAACAATTTACTTGATGGTTTTTCCTCTAAGAATAAATGTCTCCATGTGTAACAGGTGGAACAGAGTACATTTTGGTGCATCTCATGACAATTCATCATTGAGGTGTCACACTGTGTTGTACAAATCAATACACACACAGATCTCAGGGTCTGGGATAATGCATGCACAGTGTGTGATTTGTGCTATGTTCATTGCACACAGACAGCTGTGCGTTGTACCGGCAGAAAGCAGCATAATTATTCACCATTTTGCTTCCATACTGTGGATGGAAGAATGGGTAAATCTCTGAAATAAGATGTATATTTTTTTAGTTACCAGCATGTGAACACACTTGTGGCAGAGTGTGTGCATAAAGAAGCACAATGTGGATACTGCAAGTGAATCCTGATCAATTCAGTTTACAGAAAACAGCAGAAGGCCTCACACCAAGAAATGACATAAAAGAGGAAGGTCACGTGTAGAAGAATTTTTAGGTCCATATTTGAACTGTGATGAACTATCAAGTGTCCTGATCCGAACTGTATGTCCTCTGGTTGAACTAGCAGGTGTTCAACCCAAAAAAAGGGGCTAGTCATTCAGTCTGTCAGGGGCTTTCCAAGGCCTCTTAGGTGCTTTCCCGCAGGCCACGTGCAGGGGCCTCAGGCCAGCTGCACGTGTGGCTGAGGCCACGTGCGGAGGGGGCCTCAGGCCAGCTGCACCTGTGGCTGAAGGTCTTTTAAAAAAATCAGTTGTAAATCCTTCACGTTTTAATGGGAGCGTTTGTCACATTGAAATAATGGCCTAACACCTGCTTAGGGTTCACTAGAGGACGCTTCCAATAGAAAACCATGTCTTGGGAATGAAATAAATAAAAAAGTCGAAGGAGGAGCGATGCCCGCGGGTCTCCAATAAATAGATGAGCGCGGTTGTCACCTATTCAGTCTCTCTAGAGGACTCAGTTTGTCTAAGCTCTGTGTCGAAGGCTTAAATAAACTTAAAAACTCTGTGCATTTTATCTTGCTTAAGGCTGAATTATTCTAAAGTGTTGTATCCTTTTTCTAGCATATCACTTGCAATTAGTTTGTGTTATCTAAATGAAGACATCCCGAGAAGACTAAAGACGAGCCGCGACTCACGTCTGGATTTGAGGAAATTCTTATTTACAATGAGAGTGGTGGATACATGGAACAGCCTGCCAGAGGAGGTAATACCACCACAGTGTGTAATCAGTTTGACAAACAGATTAGACAAACACTGGAGAAATGATGATAGTGAATGTAAGACAAACAGCATTAGATAAATCAATGAAATGTATGAGATAAAGAGGTGCTTTGCAGCTGCATCCAGTTACTTAATTGGCTGATTTAGTTTCATTTTGTGCTTACTGCCACTAACGTGCAAAATCCTCATTTACTCACTTTACCGGCCACCATCAATTGCACAATTACTTTTAGTAAAACACTCCCAAAACTGTCTCTATCTTAACCCATGAAAGTTTGGATTACGCATGCAATTTAGCAGTCGTTATCTGGGATCTTTGTTATTTCTCGTGTTTTTTGTTACCAGCACCAATGTGGCTATGCTTTTTCCAATTTTTATATAACATGAAGGGGGAGTTGTGAAGTGTGATTCTCTGTAGCGTCATTTAGAGGCAAAAACCCTAAATATTCAGAAAAATTATCAGTCAGCTTCATGCTAACGTTACTTCCTGCTTCTTGTACCCAAGTTACAATTTCACCTATGCCGATGGCTGCTCAGTCACATGTACGTTCACTAAAAAACAGATTCAGCTGATGAATTCAAATATTTTGAATGACTCTTACATCCTCACAGACAGGGATTACAGTGGCTCGACCTAAACGTGACAAGCCCCAACTCTGCCCACCCTCAAATCGGTTCTGAATCAGCCTTTTAAATCATGTAGTAAGACTCCAGATTTACAAACATGAATGTGAACTGTCCAGACAAGAAGATCAGACAAAAACAACAACAATAAAAGGGCGGAGGTAAGATTTGGATCAATTCAACTGCTAATGTGAACATGGCTTGTAAAGCCACCTTGACACTTGCACAAATTTGATCCCCGTATTGGCACACAATGTTGCGTGCCAATGAGTAAACTGTTGTAAACCGTGCAAGACTGCACACCAGTGCACAAAGAAAATTTTGAAATGTTCAAATCTTCTGGCATGCATAAATTTCATGCCACTTGCGTGAACTAGTTCTGGACTTTGCAACTTGTTTGCAAACACTTCGTGTCACTCCGCGTCATTGCGCGCAGGGCCTCGCACAACTTACAACAATTCATGACGAGTTTACTCACTGGGCAGCCGAGCTGCTCTGTGTCATTGTGATCCTGTCAGATCTCAGAAGCTGAGCTGTGCAGGACCTGGTTAGTGCTTGGATGGGAGACCTCTTTGGAACACCGGCAGCTGTGTGTGTTTCTCCGGGTTCCACCGGAGTTGCATCAGGAAAAGCATCCGGCGTACAACTTGTGCCAAATACCAATGCGGATCTGGCTGTATCCGCTGTGGTGACCCCGATCAACAGCCGAATGGACAACAACAACATGACGGGTTTACTCATTGGCACGCAAGACTGCGTCCCAGTGCGGGGATCAAATTTGTGCAAGTGTCAAGGTGGCTTAAGTGTCATCTCACCTCTTCCTGCATCTTTTGGTTCAACTGGAAGAGATGCTGGAAAATGTAAAACATACATGAGGTTTATATTTATGATCATCGTACAGTAGCGTGTGTGTCCTTATCACACATTTTACTGCGTACTCACCGTTCTTGTGATCAGTCTGAGGGTGAAGCAGCCAGCTCGGGGAAGTTGTTTGAGCTAAAAACAAAGCAGTTTTCATTGAGGTTAATTCAAAATGACTTCTTACTTTGTAATATTTGCTTACTTATCAGTATCATAAGATATGTGTACTTTATGTACCGTGGAAATACAGCGACACGACACGTTGTGTCTCTTGTTGGAGTTGGGGGTGTTCTTTATCTTCTGTGTAACAGGAGTAGTTGTACTTTACATCTTCCGTGGACACATTTGATAAATGCAGAGAGACGGTGCAGAAGTCGCTCCCGCTGGGTTTTCCAAGGCAGACAGAATTGGCCGATGTTTTGCTCCAACAGCCTCGAATGAAGCCAGAAGAACAGTTGTAGGTGCAGTTCAGCGTAACAGAATCGCCCAGAGTTACAGGCATGACTTCAAACATCATCTCCATGTTCTCAAAGCTCGTCAAGTCTGCAAAGATAGGAAAGAAATATGTCCACGGTCGCCTCAAATACACAACATGCGTGCAGTGTTACATATATGAATAAAGACAGCACTTTACCTTGGACCATGCAAAGAAAAAGTAAAATGATGAAGGCTGAGACTGTCATTGTTGCATTCAGTTTCTCGGGTTCAAACTGCGTTAAAATGTGTTGTGCTCTTATTTTGTTGCTGAGCTTGCACCTGGGTTGTACTGAGCAACCCACACATTTGCACAAATCCAGGGGTACAGGAAGTGGTACACCACAGGATTCAGAGCTGCATCAAAAAAAAAAAAAAGAAAAAGTATAATTCACAACTTTCCATTCACTGCAACCAGTTTCCTGCAAAGGAAAATTCAGTTAAAAAATATGTAGAAAAAATATTCTCTAATACGATGGATGATACGCCAACATTTTTAATTGGATCTAATGGTTTGTGCTGTTAAAAAAATGCATTTGCATTTAGTTGACCACTATTAAATGATTATGTGGTATGTGCAAAGTGACATGCAAAGAAATTGGCCACCATTGAGCTTTTACACATTTAAAAGAATTTTATGACATCAAATAATAATATCAATTACAAAAAAAAAAAAAAAAAAAAAAAACTAGAGCAGCGCACTCGTAGAGCGCAAACCTCCAGTTTCCAATTCCACAAAGTTTTACCTTGGAGAACATTTTCAATGTCAAAGTCATGTTAGAAGTGGCTTTTCATAAGCTAAATTAGATGTGATCAAGTATCAGAAGTATGTATTTAGTTCTTGAATCAAAGTTTTTTTTTGTGGTGTTGTCAGGTTTCTTTTTTTTTTTTTCAACTTTTTCGGTTTCTGAATTCTTTTCAGATAATATTTACAGAACATTGGTTATCTCTGCTATGCACAATTTGTCATTGCTTTTTGGCACTTTCACATTCTGTGGACGTAGCTGAAATTTCACATCTTTTATGGAAAATTCTCTACCACGGAAGTGTGAATGGTGAATTAGGAGACAAAATCTGCACAACACAAAGCCTGCATACTCAGCAACAGAAGTCTTTCTCTTTTGAAGCTGTCATGGGTGTGTTGGTGGCTTCCCTCACAAATCCCACTTAATATAACACAACTACATCATTACTTTTATAGCCACTTCACTTTAGAAAGTTGGAGTGTAGATCCAAGTACATTTCTGAGTCCCTGAATATCTCTTACAGGTCAGTTAAATGAATCATAAAGACATTAAAGTGCACAGTAGGAACAAATGAGGGAAGCCACCAAGACTCCTGCGACCCACTTGACACTTGGATTTTGGGGGATTTTGTTGTCATTTTTGCTTCTTCTCTCTGTTCAACTTTTAAATTTGTTATATACCCTGTATAAATGCAGTAACTGAGAGGATGTGTTTGTTGAGGTAGTACAGAGGCTGGCTTTAGTGCATCCTCATTCATTATGAAAATGGAAGCTGCGGTTACACCGCTGTCAGCGGTCGCATGGGAATCACATTTCATGCTCCAATTTCACTTTCGCTGACGAAGGACCTCTCATTTAATGCCCCGGAACAATCAGTCACATACACACAACCTCAGCTGAAAAATATAACTCAACACGTGTGGACTTAATTAGAGATTCAGTCCTAACGAGCTCAATGAAGGTAATGCATCCACTGTGTTTTGCGGTTTTGTGGATTTTTCTGGTCAAGGCACAAACCAGACTGGTGTCAGGTAAGAGCAATATTGTTCTGTGTGGAAGAAACTCCACCAGCATGGAGAAGACAACTAAAAGTGTCTTAACTGACATATTTCTGTGTGTGAGTGCAGACGGTCCTCAGAGTGAAGCTGAAGAAGAGCCTCAGTGTTCAGAGGGGATGTATGTCTCACACCGGCTGTGTCTGCAGTGCCCCTCTGGTCATTAGTAAGTTATCACATATCTTTGAATCAAGCTCTTCACAAAGTATGTTTCATTTCACCCACATCTGTTGATTTATTTGTTTGTTTGTTCAAAATATTTGAAGCCAAACTCCATGAATATTGGTAGAATGATGGATGTCGTCAGGAGGGAGAATCCAATAAATTGCTCTTTTAACTGCAAGCTCCATATGATTAAATGTGTAATACATATAGCTTCAGAATTGTTATGTGTGTCTTGGTGGCTTCCTTCTCTACTCTGTTCCTTGAAGCTGTGACTGGTGATGCAACAACTAAAGTTGCACTATGCACAAACGGCACTAAACACCTACAGAATTTTAATGGGTACCCTGGTGGCTTCCCTCACTAGTCTCAGAGTCTCTCTTCCATGAAGCTGTAACAGGTGATGCAACAGATTATGTAGTCTCTCAGATCACAGCCACGGATTCCTGTAGCTCCTTCAGAATTGTCATGGTTGTCTTGGTGGCTTCCCTCACTACTCTCCTAGTATGCTCCTTGAAGCTGTGATTGGTAGTGCAACAGTCAAAAAGCTGCACCATGTACAGTTTTTCTAATCACATCCACAGAGGCCTATAACTCCTTCAGAATTGTCATGGTGTCTTGGTGGCTTCCCTCACTACTCTTCTAGCCTCTGTTCCTTAAAGTGGTGACAGGTAATGCAACAGTCAAAAGTTGCACAACGCACAAAGGGCAATAACACCTCCAGAATTTTAGTGTGTGCCCTGGTGGCTTCCCTCACAAAGTCTCCGAATCTCTCTTCCATGAAACTGTAACAGGTGATGCAATAGACTATGTAGTCTCTCAAATCACAGCCACAAAGGCTTAGAGCTCCTTCAGAATTGTCATCAGTGTCTTGGGGGCTTCCCTCACTACTCTCCTAGTATGCTCTTGAAGCTGTGACTGGTAGTGCAACAGCCAAAAGTTGCACCATGTACAGTTTTTCGAATCACATCCACAGAGGCCTATAGCGTCTTCAGAATTGTCATGGTGTCTTGTTGGCTTCCCTCACTACTCTTCTAGCCTCTGTTTCTTGAAGCGGTGACAGGTAATGCAACAGTCAAAAGTTGCACTCTGCACAAAGGGCAATAACACCTACAGAAATTTATTAGGTGCTCTGGTGGCTTCCCTCACTAGTCTCGTCCATGAAGCTGTAACAAGTGATGCAACAGCCTATGTAGGCTCTGAAATCACAGCCACAGAGGGCTACAACTCCTTCACTATTGTCATGGGCATATTTTTGGCTTCCCTCACTAGTCTCCTTCAAGCACCACCACAATGGAGCTGAAATGAAGCATTCAAGATGTGCTCTTAATGTAGACTGTCAGCTTTAATCTTAGGCGTTTAACAAAAATAAGGAATGACAGCAATTTTTACACAAAGTCGCTCCATTTTCAAGTAATTGGACAAAGTAAACTTCAGGATTATTGTTTTTTATCAATCATCACTTTTACAGCTAGTTTTCTTTTGACAAGTCAGGGGATGGATACATGAATATTTCTATGATTCTGTGGCTGGTGATGCAGACACTGTGTGACAGTGTGCAGTCTCTCACATCACACCCACACAGTCCTCCATCTCCTTCAAAACTATCATTGTGTCTGGGTGGCTTCCTTCACTGGTCTCCTTTAGACACATTTTGTACAGAGTACTGTACATTCAGAAATCTGCAATTGTGTGTCTTCGGTTTTCTAATGAATATTGTTATACAGGAAGTCAGTGAGATCTTACACTCAATATAAATATATAGATGTTGCTCTTGAAGAATCACATGTATTGCAAACTGGTACATGCTGTCAGTCACAAGTAACACCATAAATTTATATATATATATATATATATATATATATATATATATATATATATATATTTATTTATTTTTACATTTTCTTGACGTAGTTGTCCTGGAAATGTGTCAGCACCACACAGATGTCCAACAGGAACATTCAACCTCTACACTGGGAAAAGCAGAATCAGTGACTGCAAGGTAATAACACAAAAGGCATCGGCACACCACCTGGCACCTGACTGAGCTCATCATTTTTTTTTTTTTTTGCCACTTAATAGGAAGGAATGATGATGTGTATGATTCGTTCCTGTGTGTTTCAGCCGTGTTTTCCAGGTCTGATCAGTTCAGAGGACAGAGTGGACTGTCGGTTGTGTCCTGCAGGTTTCTCTTGTGATCCAGCCAATGGGAGCCTCTATCTTTGTCCTCCTGGACAACATTCTCCTGAAGGGGTCCTTCACTGTCTGACGTGTCCGGCGGACTCTGTCTGCATTGCCGGGTTCCCTCAAAAGGTTGTGATGACAGCTTGTCACTTCCAGATTAATCCTCCAAAGAGCTGTTATGTGATAGGAAAAAAAACAACAACTCTACAATTAATGTGAGCACAATAATACTTTGTCTTTTTCACTTCCCTCTTATGGTCTCTCAGTGTGGGCCAGGCAAAGAGCCAAGTTTAGAGCACACCGAGTGTATCGACTGTCCACAAGGGTTCTATTCCACTGTGTGTACGATCAAGTGTCTTCAGTGTCCAGCAGGTATCACTACAATAAAATTAACTGATAATATATCTGAAATGACAATAACTACATTAACAAGAGGCTCTCACATATCAAGGGACAGTATGGTTTGGAACCCAACTAATATATTGGTTGGTCAGTCATGTTGGGTGATATGAGCCTTTTATAAATCTATCAGTATTGGTGTTATTTTTGCCAGTTATTTGCCATTATTATTCACTTATCTTGGCGGTGACATTGAAGTCTAAGATTAACCTATGAGGTCAGGAGAAACATTGAAGATCAAAATCCTGCAGAACAACCAAGTCATGAGGGCCATGGTCCTTCCATTCTATTATAGTCCATTTGTGAGACTTGAGCTGCAGCTTTGGCCTAAGGTGATGACTGGATGTTTGTTTTTTTGGTACCATGCTTCTCTGGACAATGCTTGGATACCGCTGGAGTGACTAAAATTAACCATGCTACTTGCATTGTGATGGGACATCAGCTGCAATTTTACAATCATGTGGCATTCTTCCTTGAGCATGATCCAGTGTGCAAGTACCTCAACAATGAGGTACTTGCACACTGGACCCAAACACCCAAAAATGGCCAAGTAGATGCCCACATGTGACCTGACTACAGCAGACACATGGCTGCTTTCATGAGCTGGGGGATTAACCAGTATCCTGGTTCAATATGAATCAGTTTCTGGGTGGTTTCATGCTGTGGTGGATGCAGCACCACTAAAAACCTATGATGCAAGTTGCTTTGACAATGCTTAATGTTCCATTAAGACATAGAGAAAGATTAATAACCAAAAAGGTGCAAATATCAAGGCATGTGGCACTGTGACATAAATACAAACAAACAAGGGTGCAATTTAGAACTAGAACGTAATTTTGCTTGCATAGACTGATTTTGGAGATCAAGCAATAATTGCAGATGGGCTTTCTGAGGTCCCAGATAGCTTTTCTGATTTCCTTTTCTAACTTTCGGAATTTAGTAAATTAGCATATGGTCCATTGATACTTATGTGTAGACACTAGTCCCTAGAGGCAACTATTTTTGGTTTCAAATCTGGGCAAATGTAGTCCCAGAAAATTCCGAATGTGACAAGCAAGAAACAAGTGTTGTAAACAAGTCAATGCTGCTAAAAATACAAACTTGCAGAAACAAAGATACTATTCTGACATGGTTTGCACATAAGACTGACATAGCATGTTTCAAGTACACACATATATGTCAGAAGGTCAGGGGGACATACCATATTCTGTCCCCCCTGGTTGAAAAGGTGGGGGGGCATGTCCCCCCTATCTCCCACCAAATTGCGCCCATGCAAACAAACAAGTCATTGCTAAGCACGGGTGAGACATAGCTAAAAAATCCAAATGGGACTCTCCCTGTGAGAATATGCATTTATGCAAACTTTAAAGTGCACTAATTCCATGTACTCCACATAAGGCATGCATGATCAGAATATCTACTTTCCACTGCTAAGCACTGGTGAGATATCGCTACAAGTT
The DNA here is from genome assembly GCF_902500255.1 of Thalassophryne amazonica. NCBI lineage: Eukaryota > Metazoa > Chordata > Actinopteri > Batrachoidiformes > Batrachoididae > Thalassophryne > Thalassophryne amazonica. Next base: position 28,591,242 of record NC_047106.1, read on the forward strand.
AAAAAAAAGTACAGAACCTCCTCAAAACATAACCAACTTATCTGCTTCTCAAAGTCTGTCTATGTTGGCAATATCATGTATCCAACATGCCTCATTCTTGAGTTATCATTTTCAGAAGAATACACACACAGAGACGTAATTCATTTTACAAGGTGACAACATCTAAATTTAGAGATTCTTGATAAAACAGTAAAAGTTAGTTCTCCGTCTGCCACAGGAAGCTACTGTCCAGACAGGGGAATGTCACAGCCGCTGGCCTGCGCTCCTGGATGGTCATCATCACCTGGTCAGACCTCTTGCCGCAGCTGTAATGACACCTTCACACCATGTGGGGGAGATATTGCTCCCCACTGGAGTCAGCCTGTCCAGAGGTCAAGCCAACTGGTGACCTGTCGGCCAGGGACGTATAAAGACACCACTGAAGAGTTACGTTGCCTGATTTGTCCCACAGGTAACCATTTTTCTCAAATAATTTACATTGAAATTCTAGAAAATCCTTCAATCCATTTGTTGTAACCACAGGTCATTACTGTGCGGGAGGTGTGGCTGTACCCTGTCCGGCAGGAACATACGGCTCTATGGAGGGTCTGCAGAGGCTGAGAGACTGCACAATCTGTCCTGCAGGTGTGCATGTATTCTCATTCACTAACCTGTTTAGTTGACACGCCTTGCAATAATGGCCTCCTGACCTTCTCTAAAAATGCTTTTCTCCAGGGTTTTACTGTCTAGAAGGAAGCTCACAGAGGCCGACCTCCCAGTTTATGTGTCCACAAGGCTATTACTGTGAAGACGGCACTGCCACCCCTCACGGGTCACCTTGTCCTGCTGGAACAGCTGGGGAACAACTGGGACAGACAAGTAGGGCGGCTTGTAAGAGATGTAGCGAAGGACGCTTTTGTCCTGAAGGTACGTCTGAGCGCTGATAGTCAACGGAACAGCAAACACTGAAATATAAAGAATCGCCCTGAAGAATGAAGAGAAAATGGGATACAACCTGTTTTATATGAGTTAGAGGAGTTGTATTATGCAAAACCAGATTTTACGTATTGCAGTTGAATATGGTTGGTGTAAATGTGATTGTTTGTGACAGGTTCTTCTGGTCCTGGTTTGCCTTGTGCCCGTGGGAGATACTGCCCGGCTGGCACCTTGGAAGAAGTAATCTGTCCTCGAGGCACCTTCACCCCTCATCAAGGAGCAATAAGTGAGGATAAAATGAGACAATGCAAACCTCTGCTAATGTGCAACCGTCTCTGGTGAAATTTTGAGAGGGCTTTATATTCATTTGTTTTCAAGAGTTCAGTCCAAAACCAAAAATGGTTAGTTGAGGCAATCTTGCACTTTAATGTTTCGGTGTCAGTGTGCAAAATATTCAAGAATTTGAACACACTGTTTTCATTTCATTGCTGCGAACCTATACATTTGCCCTCTCGTTTTCCAATAACTTCTCATTTTAAATTGCATTTTTCTCAGTTTATAAAAAATAGTCAAAAGTTTTTGCATCTGAAATCTACTGTTCGCCTTTTCATCTGATTGGTCACCTTTGTCTCTGATTGCTGATCCTTGTTCCTTTTCAAGTTCACAAGTTCAAGGTGTTCAACCCCCCCCCCCCCCCAAAAAAACCCCCAAAAAAACAAAAAAAGGTTTTTGGGCTGTTAAATCCTTGGTTTATGCAGGATAATGGAAAAAGGATGGTGCTGTAATCCAAAATTTCTTGGATTGAATCACTAAATTGACTGCCCCTTGTCACATGTTCATGATGTTCTTGGACAGAATTTCAATGTCTGTTGAATTGGTTGACCTCAGAGTTGAATCTCTGCTTTTTGCAGATGATGTGGTTCTGTTGGCTTCATCAGGCGGTGACCTCTGATGCACACTGAGCAGGTTTGAGGCAGAGTGTGAAGCGACTGGAATGAGAATCAGCACCTCCCAATCTGAGACCATGGTCCTCTGTTGGAAAACAGTGGATTGTCCCCTCTGGGTCAGGGGAGAGTTACTGCCCCAGGTGGAGGAGTTTAAGTATTTTGTGGTCTTGTTCCTGAGTGGGGGTAATTTGGAGCATAAGATCAAGAGACAGATCCAGGTGGCGTCTGATGTTTTACAGACGCTGTACCAAACCTTCAGGGTGAAGTAGGAGCTGAGCCTGAAGGTGTGACCAGTCAATTTATGCTCCTATCTTCACTTGTGGTCATGGACTTTGTGTAATGACTGAAAGATAACTGATATAAGCAGAGGAAATGAGATTCCTCCATCGGGTAACTGGGCTTACACTCCTGGACAGGGTGAGAAGCTTGACTATCCATGGGGAACTCAAAGTAGAGCTGCTGCTTCTTAGCACTGATAGGAGCCAGCTGAGGTGGTTGGGTCATCTGGTGAGGATGGCCCCTTGGTTGTCTTCTTTCGGGAGGTCTTCTAGGCACATCCAACCGGGAGGAGGTCCTTGGTCTTTCACAAGGATTATATCTCTAAGCTGGTTTGGGAACACCTTGGGACCCCCCCCAGAAGAGTTACAGAACTTGGCCCAGAATAGAGAAGTATGCTTGGCATGCTGGTGCTTAGCTGCTTAGTCTGCTGCCACTACGATCTGGACCTGGTTAGTCAGGAGAAAATGAATGAAAAAAAAAATTTGGGCGCTGTGCTTTGGGGAAGCTGTGCACATAAACGTCCAGCTTTGTCTCACCAATGATGAAAGATGCATGATAAGGAACCAGAAATGAAACAAACCAACTGATGTGCTTCCTAAAGGCCTTGTTGTTAATATCAAGTATCCATCATGTATCAATATTCCATCTCAAGGTGTTTTTTATTATGTTTTAATGTATTTTATTTATTTGTTTTATATTTTATGCATTTTTTTAATTGGCGCCATGTGGTGCTGTATTTTGTGTGCGTACCATCTCTACATCAGTGAACTGTCAGTGGTCCTCCAGCCTTTTTTTGAGGGGGGTAGGATTAGCACTTCAGCCACCATAAAAACACCATGTAAAGCTAAAACCTTAAAAAGTAAGATTCTTGCTCCATTCTCCGTGGGAGTAACTCTGCAGCTGCATTCTATCGGAAGGCCACGCACTATGAGGCGGATCATGGAAAGCTGTTTGGAGCCTCATCTCTGGATAAGAAGAAACCACAGAAGAGCACGAAGGGTCTTCTCTGTGGAGGATGGCGGATGGTGCGTTGGTAACGGGTCATCCTCTGCATGGTGGTGTCCAGGTCCAAGCCTGAAGTGGCTGAGGTGGTGTTATAAGAAAAAAATATTATTATGCTAAAATGTCAAGATTTCAGGTACAGTCGTGGTCACACATATATCCTTAATGTCACAATCAGGGGTATAATATGAGCCTTTTTATTAACGGTTATAGCTCTGCAGTCTGTCCACAGTGAGCCAAAAGTAATAAGACACTGCTGGAAACTATCAAAGAAACATTAAGAGACTATTTGAAAATGACAGATTTTTCATGTGATGAAAGAGGAAAAAATGAGAAACTGCAACAGATGGGCATCAAGGCGCCAAACGCAGAGGGTTTCTATTTTAGAAATAAATATTATGTGCAAAGCTGTAGCTGGCAATCCAGTATAAAGAAAATGATAGAGGACTTCCAAGGGAAACTAGTGTGTGAATTTCATGAGCTGCAAGTATGAAATATAGTTGGACCACAAAAAGTCAAAATGCTTCTTTTATAAATAACTGATATCTGTTATGTTTGAAGTATATAAATATATCTTATCGCGACAGTCTTCTCCTCGGCTCCAGTCATCCAAGCCTAATACTACAATATTATTCTGACTTCTTTCCCCCCAAGGTGTTAAAGATTGTCTCAAATGCCCGACTGGGTTTTACTGTCCTGAGGGGACCAGTGACCCAGTGCCCTGCCCACAAGGAACCTTTAACCCCTTAGAGGGTCAGGACGAACTGTCTGATTGCAGGGACTGCTCAGCTGGGAAGGCCTGCACACAGGTTGCTCTGAAAGCCCCTGATGTGGAATGCATGCAAGGGTAAGACTTAAGAAAACATTTCTGTCATTTTTTTTAAAGATACAGGTTGATGGTCTACCTGCTGGGCATTGCTGCCTCATGCAGCCCTACTGGTACCTTTGTGCAACTGTAACACCTCTGTCATCAGCTGTGGACCACCAGTCATGGATGTTTTGCTCCTTTAACCCCAATACATGTCCTAGTGGCAGAGCGATGGCAGGGATCTTTCCTTGCCACCCCTTCCTGGCTGATGCCCTAGGTGTCATTTGGCCTCCAACTCCTATGTTTCATCCTTAGCCATAGCCAGAAGCTGCCCTTCTCCACCTCCTCAGCCAGAGCTTCGATGGCTTCCCGGTACCCCATTCCTGTGCATCCCATGTCGTGGAGTAGGTGAACAGTTGAGAACCCGACAAAGCCCCTACATCCCACTTTCATGGGGCACATGCCGCCAGTTCTGCATACTTGGAATGCTTCCGTTCACAGGCAGCGTCCATACCCTCTTCCCACAGGACAGTGAAATCCACCAGCAGGATGGTCTTGTGTGACTCTGACCACATGATCAGGTCTGGCCAGAGTGATGTTTCTACAATCTCTCTGGGGTACTGGAACTTTTTCCACAAGTCAACCCTCATGGTCCACTCACTGCTGGGTAGGAGGAGTCTTGATGTTTCTCTCTGGTGGAAGGGGTTGATGTTCTGTCCTGCCCTTGAAAATGGGATGGGAAGTCTTGCTGGAGTAGGAGGTCTATGTTAGACTCCTTTCTGCTTGACTCTGCCACCTTCCTCAGCACCAGATCATGTCGTCACCTGTAGCGGCCTTAGGACGATGCTCTCTTGCAGCCCGACAGGATCTTCTGGAGGCTTGCATTGATGGTATTACAAAGTGGACAGGTTCTTTGACACCAAACCATTAGTGGAGGTTTCAGGGACAAGGTAGGTTGTCGTAGGTGGATCTGATCAAGAAGCTGAGCCTGGCTTTGGAGATCTTCCACAGCTTGGACCATGACATGGCCTGTCTGTGATGCCTTCCCATGACAACCAGCTTCTTTGTTGGCTCTGAGACACTGCTTTCATGTTAAGGTGTTTCTGCTCCATCCTTGTCACTTCTGCCACCACCATAGCTCTCCGCTCTTCCTTGGATGCCTTTTACCAGAAAAGGGGAGCTCACCCCCCCAAGGCCTGCTCCTCCCTCCTCCACTTGACCAATTACCTTGTTGTGGTATAGCCAGACCAACCTTTTCCTGGGCTTTCCTCTTTCTCCCTGTTTGTATCTATGAGCCAGCTGCTCTCACCAGCTGGTCAGTGGATTCCCTCAGCTCCAACACCACCCGAGCCTTCTCCTGCTTGTATCCCAGGCTGATGGATCGCAGCGGCAGTTGTAATGTGTTCCTGCCGAAGAGGCCTACGTCTGATAGACATCTTGGCAGTCCCAGCCACTTCCTGATGAATAAGTTTGCCAGCCTGTCCATCTTATCTGCCACTGAGGAGAGGGCTTTGCTCTTCTTCAGAGGTGAAATCACTCTTGGGTACAGTATGAAGTGGAAGCTCTATACATTGTACTTGCTGGAGAGTTGGCTCTGATTGATCCTGGTCAGGCCATTTGTGAGCTGCTTTCTCACTACTTCCCCCATTTGCCTGTCAGAGAGCTCTGCCATGTAGGTTTGACCCAGGCTACAGATGGGTTGACATCAAGCAATGGGATCTCCTCACCACCTACGACAAAGATGGTATGGTGGCACCTGACCCCTTTCCTCATGGACGACTATGCCATTAGCATGACAGTTGTGTTTTGCACAACATTTATCTACTTTTTACAGTTAAATATATTTGGGGTTTCATGTAAACATCCTTAAAAGTTCACCAGTGGTTTATCTAAATATGTAGAACTTACCCTACAATGCACAAATATGAAGCACTGTCTTAGACTTCGCTGACGTATGTCACAAAGTCCATATTTGAATTATTGCTTGTTTTGTCAGACACACCCACATAATCTGTGGAAAAAAAAGAGTTTATTCAGCAAAGACACTTACTGTTCTTCTGAGAGGGCAGCGCAAGCAGCTTCTTTCCATTTAAAGCAGCAGGCACACATGCAACTCAATACTTTCACTTTTAAGAATATACATCATGTCAGTTTCTATGGATTATTTAATATCCATTTTTAAAATGTTTGGTGTCCCAGAGTATATTAACTTGATATGAATATGTTTCATAGGACATCTGCTATCGAGATATTTTTGTGCTATTGTTTCTGCATTCCAGCCTTTGTGTCTGCTTTTGTGTGACTCCTAGGTTTGTCTGTCCCCCCGGTTCCTCTCAACCCAACACCCTGACAAATGCTTGTCCACCGGGTACACTGAGTAATCGAACAGACCTCACTGATCGCTCACAGTGTCAACAGTGTCCAGCACGATATGCCTGCCTACGAGGTGCCACTCACTTTTCATACACACATTTTAATTCCTTCGACCTTAAATGAGTCAGTTTCAGGCAAAAGTGAATAACTGTAATTCATTTTTAATTTTGGTTAATATTGATGGAAATCAGAGCAGATGTGGTTGTTGTGGAATTTTCATGATGTCAGCAGAGAAATGAGACTGATGAGCAAAGACCACCAGGAATCAATATATGATGCAGAGAGAGAATTAACTGCAGTTGAAGCACATTAACAGATATATCTGGAGAAAAGTCCCAACGGACATGCAAGCAAACATAAAACACAGTCTTCTCATCTTAGAAACTCAGAGAGCCATCTTAAGGACTCCTGCCTTAGTAAAACAAATCCATAATACAGACGTGGCCTTTGGTTAGGGCCCCTTCACACATAGTGCAAATTTGGTCGAAATGAGTACAAAGTGCGCTTGAAGCAGGACTCATATGCAAGAAGTGTAAATTCCTAGCTGCCTCGAACGCCTTGTACACCTGTTGCTACAATTATTTGCGCACACCAGCGGCTGAAAACAGAGTGTGTGCTGTGCGAGCCCATTGAACCCTCTCGTGGCAGGTGTCGGCCAAATTCCAGCTGACACACACAAACATTGAACACCGCTCGTGTGACACTTAGAAAATGTGTGGCCATCCATACTATCATCACGAAAACAGTCAGCAGACACTCATTGTTGAACTGGATGTAAAATCTGTCTAATTTGTCTAAATGCCCCACGACTCTGGAGTTGCCGAGTGCACATGTGACGCGCCAGAGTGTCGGCTCCCCCCACAACACACGTGTGCGTGTCACGCACTCCCCCCCGGACGAGGCGCCTCTCATCTGATCACAAAGTGACACCTTGGTCTGTGCACTGAACAGATGGGGGCATGGCAGCTGTTGACAACTCTGGTCATGGACATCAGAGCTGCAGAACATGTACCGTGTTTTGATGGACACGCGCGTGTGTGCTTGCTGTCCTCACATTGAAATACATAAAAACATATATTGCTTCTGTGACTGGCTGGAGAGCGCACACATTGACAGGTTTTTCCAGCTGGAACGGACCGTCAGTTCATGTGGACATGCAGCAGGCGATCTGAACGTCATATCTGTCTGACAGGACAGTGAGCGGTGCGCCGCAGGACTATATGACAGGCTAAAAGTATGACAAATACGCCACTTGCAGTCACTTAGCAGAAACACGCTGTACCAAACAGCGTTTGGTCAGTTATCAGAGTGCTTTTTTCTTTTTTAGATAAAAGGTTATCTGCTTGTTGATTTTAACCATTTCACGCTCCTGTTATAAGACACTGATTGTGGTGCAGTAGTAAAGTTTCCGTTTGGTAATCAGAACATGTGGGTTCAAATCCCATGAGTGGTATTTTTTTTTTTTAACCAGGGTTATTTAATCGCGTGGTTCTGTATTGCATCCCCCTTTTATGTATTATTTATGTCAACCCAGTGATATTCACAAATTATACAGCTGGTTTTTATTTTATTTTCCTCCACATAAGCAGCGCGATGTGGTGCACCTCGTCCCACAGTGCGAGCAGCTGTAGCAGTGTGCTCCTGCTTGAAAGACACCGTCGTGTGCACAAACCATAGCACGGGGAATGCGCACGCCTGCCTGTCGGTGCAATGTTTCGTGGTGCGCTACTTCGAACTGTTTTGCTGTATTTTGACCAAATCTGCACTGTGGGTGAAGGGGCCCTTAGTCTGGGACACAATCAGATGTTTTGTTGTGGACTCGGAGAAACACAACCTGTTCTATAAACACAGGCCAGCAGGTGATGGATGACCTTGGCCCAGTATGCAGACATGGGGGAACAACAATTTTTCACAGACAGTGGTTGAACTTTTATGTAGCTTAACTGTGACCTGGTAGACATGTCTGGGCTTATTGGAGAGAATAATCTTATCAAATGCACATGATGGAAATTAGGAGAAGGCGTGGTTGAAGTTACATACACTGTATCTTAAAATTAATTTGTCAGCTGCTTACATTTCCAAAGCCGAGGTTTGGTGGCCACCAAGGCCACTGCTGATTGTATTATCACCACAGTTACTTCGTCAGACCTTCCAGTAATCATTAAGCATTATGTGCACCTGTTTGTATTTTTTTCTTATTGTTACAGGAACTGGTGGTGTCCAGAGGCCACCACTCACATGTTTTGCAGGACATTATTGTCCTCCTGGAACAATGTTCCCCACCCAATACAAGTGTCCAGTGGGCACATGGAGCAGTCAGAGTGGCTTGCAAGCTGAAAATGAGTGTCAGCCATGCCCACAGGGCTGGTACTGTCTTGCTGGGTCTGGATCTCCAACAGGCCGATGTAGCTCTGGACACTACTGTCCTGAAGGTACATGTACATAAAATAAAAGTGCAGGTAGTGATTCATTTCATCCATGCAGTATCAAATCATAACATGAGTCATCTCAAGGTGCTACTCACAAGCAAGGTTCAAAAGAAGTTTTAACAAACTCATCACAAGAACCAGCATAAAACTTTCCAATGAACAGAATAAGCAGTCAATTATTTGTAATTACAGCTTTCCCATAATCCTTTGTGCTCCTGTGACATCACGCCACTGCCGTCTTTGTAATAGTAAAATCACAAAATCTCTCCTTGTGAAATCTGAGCAGCAAAAACAACACGGGCCCTTTTTAAGATACAATTGCAGATGGAGGTGTTTGTACAGGTCTGTATTTTGAATTAAATAATGAGGTCAAAAGCTTTGGTTTAGTTCACACAGGTGTCTTTTGTAGGTTTTGACACCAATGTGGCTGCGCATTGGTGTCAAATTATTATTTGTGTACTTGTTAATTCGAGGAAATAAAGAATGTGGATGAGGTTGCATGCTGTGATCAGCAGTGCTTTCTAATTGCAGTTTCCGTGTTTTACCACGAGATGATGTGTGTATGCACAGTCAGAACTGTACATATTTTTACACATATTCCCAAGTATAAATTGGTAAATTACACAGTTTGTGTATAAATGTTTGTGTGCATGGTTTAAACACAAATCTGTATGTATTAACAGTTGAAGAATGAGGCCCCTGGAGTTGAAAAGTTCCACGTTTCACAGCATCAGGGAAAGATTCCTGTACAGGAACAAACTTCATCTTTCCTTGACGCTGTGTCGTGTGAATGCTCCTGAAGAATCTTTTTTCATAAAGCATGGCCCCAAATGTCCAATACCGTACTTCTGTTCTCATCTCTTTTGTTGAATCAAAATATTCTTTGTACAAACCACAACCTACTTTCATGCACCTCCTTAGATAGTTCTACTTTTTTGTACCTCAGTGTTCTCTCATTTGTGATTTTGTCCTTTCTCTTTTGTGTTGTATTGAGCTTCCGCTGCACACCCTTCAATGCCCATGCCTCATTGCAGAACATCGTTGTTGGTTAGATGATTGTCCTGCTAACATTACCATGAAACTTCAACTTGAAATCTGTTGCCGATGCATGAAAAATATATATGTTTCTCAAGATGCTTAGTAAACATTTCAAGATTGCACACATCTTTGGGTACTAATTGTTGTTGCATCACCAGGGACTGCATATGGCTCCCAGTTCCCTTGTCCTTCAGGCACCTACAGCACCCGGATGGGGAACAGGCATCGAGAAGACTGTATAGTTTGCCCTGAAGGATCGTTCTGTCAAGATGGCACTTCCAAACCTTCACCTTGTCCTCCGTAATTATTAACTCTTTGTCCTCTCAGAAAGGCGAGCCAGGTTGTGTGAATGAGGATTACATGATGGATCGACTTGGTGTAATTTGCGTGATTTAGTATTTTCACTTGCCTTTTCCCAGCTCCACATTTCGTCCTCTGAAAGGAGGTCAGAGGCTGGAGGACTGCTCTGCGTGCCCTGCTGGCTATTTCTGTCCCCGCTCAGCCACCGTCAACCCCCAAGTGTGCGGAGCTGGAAGCTACTCAGTAAGACCCCGTCCAGTGGCATCTCCATAGAGGTTTTTGATTTACTAGTGTTGGGGCTTCATAATTTGTAACAAATATGCAAAATGCATTTTAAAGTAACATTTAAATGCGTTTTATATACTCATTAATTTGCAAACAGCACACAATAGATCAAACTAACAACAGCAGTTATTAAAAAAATTAGAACAGGCTGTCAGAGCTGAGCACTCTCAACTTTACACCATTAATGACAACAATAGAAGATGACTTACTCCGCTGGCATAACTTACCACTTACCATAATTGGCAGAATAGCAGTCGTAAAAATGAATATATTACCTAAATTAAACTATTTATTTTCAATGATTCCAATCCATCCCAAACCCACCTGGTTCAGAAAATTAGATTCAGTCATTTCCCATTTCTATTGGAAAAACAAACCACCAAGAATAAAACTAACTACTCTGCAAAAAAATACATTTCAAGGAGGTCTAGAAGCACCAAACTTTCAATTATACTCCCTGGCAAACCAACTACAATACATATATAAATGGACACACCCTACCCAATCTGATATCATCTGGCTAGACTTGGAACAAACTCTGTGCAAAGACATAAACATATCAGACATCCCTTTTATTACAAAGTCCATTAAACACCATACATACTTCAACGTGGTCACAATAGCCTCCACCCTGACAGCCTGGTGGAAATTCCACCAAATCACTAACTCCACTCTTGCCCCATCTAACTTCACTCCACTGTGGAATAACCCGGACTTTGTAAATAATAAAAAATCACTTAACTTTAACACGTGGGCTGAAAAGGGTATCACTCACATTAACCATATCTTCAATTCCAATGAACTTTTACAATTTCCACTCCTGATCCAGAGGTTTGGCATCGGGAGCAATCAGTTCCTGAAATACCTGCAATTAAAATCAATTCTACAAACAAAAATACATTTCAGATCATCAAATCTACAGCTCCCACCTGCAATATCACAATTAATTAATCTATCTTCATCCAAAAAATTACTCTCCAAAATATACAAAATTATTTTAAAACCTCTTCAAGAAATATCTCTGCCGACATCCAAATGGGAAAATGATTTGTCAATTTCTCCCGATGCCAACTTCTGGAATCAAATCTGTAAAAATATTTATTTTATGACTAATAATGCAAATTTACAATTGATACAATACAAAACACTGCATAGAACACATTACACGGGGGAAAGGTTATCAAAAATGGGACTCACATCAGAAATTTGCATGCACTGCACAGAGAACTGCAGACACATACATTCATGCAACATGGCACTGCACCCCCATCAGACACTTCTGGGAACAGGTTACACAGGCACTTTCATCCTTGCTGGACTGCCACATCCCATTATCTCCCGCACTCTGCTTGCTAGGGGACACTTCACTAATTACCAAAAAACTATAGATTTCAAACTGGTCCTCATAGCTCTAACCATCGCCAAGAAAACTATCCTCATGAACTGGAAAACACGAAACCGTATAAACATCAATTATTGGAGAAATCTTCTCACAGACTTCTGCATCACAATGCATCACACTGCAATATTCTTCACCTCCCTACAATGACTCAGCAGAATCCCAACCCTCCCACTTTCGGGGAGGAGGGAAGAAGAAAGAAAAGGAAGGAGGGAGAAGGAGAAAGGAAAGGGAAAGGGAAGGAAAAGGGAGGGGAAGGGAAGAGAAAAAAAAAAAAAAATCAAAACCATGTCACTCTTGACAGCACACTCGCCTCTACCCCCCTCACAGAACCCACTGGCATCTGGTAAATATTAATAACTTTTCTCTCATAACCTCACACCAGTTGTATGTGTGTATGTATGTGTGTATATATATATATATATATATATATATATATATATATATATATATATGGGTGTATGGGTGTATGTGTATGTATATGTATGTGTATGTATGTGTATGTATAAATATGTATATAATTTTTTTTATTTTAGGCTATTTATATATTCATTATTGATAATATAATAATTATTGATAATATTCTAATAATTATTTTTATATGATATATGACATGATATATGTGTGTATGTGTATATGTATGTATGTATGTATGTATGTATATATCCTTCCTCAGTTTTTCACGAAAATTTTACGATTACTTATATGATTAACGGCTGCATGAAATACTAATAGTGACAACAACAAAAGGACAGGTTAAATTAATATATATATTTAATATATATACATTAAAGATAATTAAAAATAAAACACTGCACATTCAAGGATCCGGTCTGTTTGTTTTTAATGCACTACATTCCACAATGTTTTTAATGCACCATACAAGATGAGACCCACACACAGACAAAAAAAAAAAGAATGGGTCAGATACAACGCAGTAATCAATGTCACACTATTTTGAAAGGTTGTTTAATCATTGTTGTTGTTGCTGTGGTACGGATTGATGTTATGATTATTGCTATTAATATACACAGATATATATTTTCAACAAAAATATAAAACACACCACTTTTGGTTTTGCTCCCATTTTGTATGAGATGAACTCAAAGATCTAAAACTTTTTCCACATACACAATATCACCATTTCCCTCAAATATTGTTCACAAACCAGTCTAAATCTGTGATAGTGAGCACTTATCCTTTGCTGAGATAATCCATCCCACCTCACAGGTGTGCCATATCAAGATGCTGATTAGACACCATGATTAGTGCACAGGTGTGCCTTAGACTGCCCACAATAAAAGACCACTCTGAAAGGTGCAGTTTTATCACACAGCACAATGCCACAGATGTCGCAAAATTTGAGGGAGCGTGCAGTTGGCATGCTGACAGCAGGAATGTCAACCAGAGCTGTTGCTCGTGTATTGAATATTCATTTCTCTACCATAAGCCGTCTCCAAAGGCGTTTCAGAGAATTTGGCAGTACATCCAACCAGCCTCACAACCGCAGACCATGTGTAACCACACCAGCCCAGGACCTCCACATCCAGCATATTCACCTCCAAGATTGTCTGAGACCAGCCACTCGGACAGCTGCTGAAACAATCGGTTTGCATAACCAAAGAATTTCTGCACAAACTGTCAGAAACCATCTCAGGGAAGCTCATCTGCATGCTTGTCGTCCTCATCGGGGTCTCGACCTGACTCCAGTTCGTCGTTGTAACCAATTTGAGTGGGCAAATGCTCACATTCGCTGGCGTTTGGCACGTTGGAGAGGTGTTCTCTTCACGGATGAATCCCGGTTCACACTGTTCAGGGAAGATGACAGACAGCGTGTGTGGCGTCGTGTGGGTGAGCGGTTTTCTGATGTCAATGTTGTGGATCGAGTGGCCCATGGTGGCGGTGGGGTTATGGTATGGGCAGGCATCTGTTATGGACGAAGAACACAGGTGCATTTTATTAATGGCATTTTGAATGCACAGAGATACCGTGACGATATCCTGAGGCCCATTGTTGTGCCAAACATCCAAGAACATCACCTCATGTTGCAGCAGGATAATGCACGGCCCCATGTTGCAAGGATCTGTACACAATTCTTGGAACCTGAAAATGTCCCAGTTCTTGCATGGCCGGCATACTCACCGGACATGTCACCCATTGAGCATGTTTGGGATGCTCTGGACCGGCGTATACGACAGCGTGTACCAGTTCCTGCCAATATCCAGCAACTTCGCACAGCCATTGAAGAGGAGTGGACCAACATTCCACAGGCCACAATTGACAACCTGATCAACTCTATGCGAAGGAGATGTGTTGCACTGCATGAGGCAAATGGTGGTCACACCAGATACTGACTGGTATCCCCCCCCCCCCCCAATAAAACAAAACTGCACCTTTCAGAGTGGCCTTTTATTGTGGACAGTCTAAGGCACACCTGTGCACTAATCATGGTGTCTAATCAGCATCTTGATATGGCACACCTGTGAGGTGGGATGGATTATCTCAGCAAAGGAGAAGTGCTCACTATCACAGATTTAGACTGGTTTGTGAACAATATTTGATGGAAATGGTGATATTGTGTATGTGGAAAAAGTTTTAGATCTTTGAGTTGATCTCATACAGAATGGGAGCAAAACCAAAAGTGTTGCGTTTATATTTTTGTTGAGTGTATGTGTATATGTATATATATATATATATATGTGTGTGTGTGTGTGTGTGTGTGTGTGTGTGTGTGGGTATGTATGTATGTATGTATGTCTGTGTACATGTATGTATATATGTATATATACCTCCTTGTGTATCATGTCTGTATTGTTTTATGTTATATGGTTATTATCCTCTTGCATTTATTTCTTTATATTACCGTTGTTGCCAGTGCTCGTTATTGCGTTTCGTTTTATGTTGTCATGTTGTCTTTGTCCTCTTGCCTTTATCTTTATTTATATTTGTTGCCAGGGCCTGTTATTGTTTGTCCCTATTTTCTGCACATTTATGATCTGTTATTAATTGTTTATTCTCCCAGATGTTAAATTTGTTGTGAAATAACACTCGTGTACTTTCTCTGTGCACACACACACTCTACACACATGCACATTCCTCCATATACTTTCTGTATCCCTTTATTTATTTGTGTTTCTGTCATGTTGTATGATTGTGCTATATGTTGTTTTGTAAAATAAAGGGAGAAAAAAAAATTTGAACAGTTACCCTTCTGACAGAACTTGAAAGCAAATGGAAAATTGGTAAAACTTACAAACAGAACAGTTGACAACTATGCAGAAAAATAGGACATATCCAGGTTGGAGGTGGTGCTGTCCTCCTTCACTCTTTCTGAATGTTGGATTGTCACATTTGTACTTTCCAATTTCACCTCCTTCTGGTCCCTCGACAATGACTTTTAGTTCTGTTAGCATGCCAAAGCAAACAAAATAATTGGGGTTTGGGGGAAACTTATCTTGTATTATCACGCAAGTGTTATGAAGTCAATCAACTGACCACTTGATTGTTTATTCAGCCCATTAGGGCACCTTCACGCATAACACGAAAGATGCAGAAACCGAAATAAAATCCACAAACAAAAACGACATGGGAAAGCATGAAAAGTTCCACCTGCTGTCGGGAGGAATGCACGGTTGGACAGGCATGCACGATACCGCGGTGACGGTTTTGTGCATGCTAGTGTTCACACGCACAAACACAGTGGGAGCACATGGAAAGTCGTGCACACAGCAGCGGAGGGAAAAATTTATAAAACACCACAATTTATAATACTTAATTCCTGTTATAAAGAGCAGATTTATCCTCCATCAAGACGTACACCAGGAAGTAATGAAATGATGTGGATTACTGTTCTCTCTTTCATGTTTTATATGAATTACTTGATGCACTCGTTTCATGAAGAGCCGGCCAGCTCCCGTCTCATGAAGAGTCGGCTCCCATCTCATGAAGAGCTGGGCTCTTGCGTCATGAACATATCAGCCAGCATGGCGTGTCCAGCGAGCAGTGATCGCTGCATATGTGATATGTGTTTTAATTATTACAATGTAGGGAAATTCTGCAGTGACACGTGTGATACACACGCAGACCACATGTGTTGAGGGGAAAGCCGACACTCTGGCACGCCACATGTGTGTTGCTTGGCGATGCCATAATCGTGGGGCACTTTGACAATTTTCACAGACAGCTTGAATGTGGTCAGCTCCTGTCTACTCTTGTACCAGGAGTGCGAATAGCCCCACTTGTTCTAAGTGTCCAGTGAGCGGTATTAGATGTTTGTGTGGGACACCTGGAATTTGGCTGACACCTGCCGAAAGGGGGATCGAATGAGCACATGCAGGGCATTCGCTCTTTCAGCCGCTGGTGTGCGCGAACGGTTGTGGTGACAGGTGTACGAGACGTTTGAGGCGGCTCCGTTTTTTCGCAAATGGCATGCAATTCCTCCTTCGTGCACTAGTCGGCTTCAGTCGTGTTATGTGTGATGGGGCCGTAATAATATCTCCCAGGTGCAATGAAACCTGAAGAATCCCCATCAGTTAGATCATCCATCCCTAAGCTTTAGAGCATTGGGGCCCACTTTGAAATTTGAAAATCATCTGGGGCCCACCCAAACCTTTTATGACAATACTGATCGATTCATCAGATGAAGAATTATTTCCATATATAAACATGCTTTGACTTCTGAGGACAGTTTTAAAAATAAACCAAAATAGCTGGGCAATTTTAAACTTTATTACATGATTGAAAAAGCAAATATTCATTTGTTGATTTTATTTAAATAAGCAGACCAGTATGGTCTAGCTGAGGTACTCACAGCACACGGGGGGTCACACACTTTGAGACTCACCAAATTAGAAAATGTTAATGGTGATTAGAAATCAAGTGTGAAAACAAGTTTTTTGAATGTTTAATATCAATTAGCGCAGTTATGGTGCAGCTATTGAAATTCATTGGAGGTGGAGGGATGCGGCCCCAACATATCCAACACTACAGGGCCTGGTCTAAAACATGGTCCACTGATAGAATCATCAGATAGCAAAGCTGATTTTTTTCGGCTTGTCCTTCCTTAAAGCATTCTCCTATTTTTAGGTTCCCATCCCACACACAGAGGTATTGTCTAACATTATTCATTGTCTATGTTCTGTCAGCCTGAGTACCAGTTGAATACATTATTAGAAGCTCATCCTTTGCTGTCATTAGTGTTTTTTCCCACCACTTTCCCAGTCAGATGTTTGTTGCCCTGGGGGTTTTCAGTCTGTCTTTGAATGTGGCCCTCCTCCGTGCTTGTTGTTATCTTTAGCTTCAGCCATTTGAATCTTCCTCCTGTCCTGCTGTGTGTAGGATGAAGGTTCTGCCGAGTGTTCTCCGTGCCTGCAGGGCCACTACTGCAGCAACGAAACCACCAGTGAGGAGGCCATGCTGAGCATCATGGTGTGCCCACCAGGCTTTCTGTGCTCTCAGGGCTTAGCCAGAGACCCTCAGCGCTCAGCCACCCTCTGCCCTCAAGGCTTCTACTGCCCCGGAGGAGGCATAGTGAGTTAGAGATATCGACAGATGCTTCAATTAAACATTTTTCAAAAGTAACACACATTGTTGGTGTATTATGATAAAGAACAGTAGTTTTTGATTCCCCCCACATAGGATCCCAATCCTGTGCCATGCCCCAATGGTACCTACGGTGAATTTCCTGGTCTGCGTGATGTCAGTGAGTGTGTCCAGTGTCCCAGTGGGAAATACTGTTACTCTGAGAAGCCTCGGGAGCAGCCTCTTACGAGACCGGTAAAATGTGTAACCACTCAAAAATAAAAACAATGTGTGAAAAACTCTAATATAATACCAGTTATCTCATATATTGTGTGGCTTCAGACTGGGTCATGTCCAGATGGGCACTACTGCCCCCGTGGGACTGGATACCCGTACACCTACCCTTGCCAGGCGGGCCAATTCAAGAACCACACACTCGGTCACAGTGGCGAGACATGTATTTTATGTCCATCCAGGCATTATTGTCACACTCCAGGATCTCACACACCGATAGTCTGTCCTCAGGTAGTATTAATCCACACTCTGAAAAACAGCTTTGTTGTGCGAGTGAAAGTGTGACTCTCTCTTCCCTTTCTATGTGTGTGTTACTCTGAATGTGTGATCTCAGCACGTAACATATTTCTCTCTCTGAGATTGTTTTGTATTTATGTCCAGCAATTAATTCAGATTTACCACATTTGCAACAACAACAACAACTGCTTCATTTCCTCCCCCAATTAAAAACAACAAAGCAAGGATTTACCCAGGATGAGCATAAAAACTGGACATTAAAGATGTAAATAACATAGCAGCAGCAGCAGCAAAGTAATGATAGAGATACTGAGAACTAAAAAGGGCACTCTGTTGTGAAAGTGTAGGAACACGGACCCACAACAGGGGGCGCAATGAACGGACAATGGAGAAGGTAAATAACAAGATTTACTACTGAAACAAGCACAATTAATATAACAAACACAATTTGGGGTCGAATCCGCTGGTGTCGTGTGGGCAGGCTCGAAGGTAGGAGACGTCCGTCTCAGTCGAACCGGAACCACCCAGATCTCCTCTGCCACCGAACCCTGGAAATACTGGAACCGCCAAGTCCCGAATTCCCAGGTGGCCACTGCCTCCGCTCGTCGGATCCGGTACTGCTGGCAGGAGAGCGCAACAACACACAGGCGTGGATGACCGCACCCAGTAACGGAGAGGGGAGAAGCCGCCTCCACCTCTTGTCAAAGAACAGCAGGAAGGTGAGTACTTATCCAAACAATGAAGCTATCTGTAGTCACCAGTCCTGAAAAGGTTTAACGGGTTTAGCTGGTTATGCGATATATAAATGCAGAGAATACTACCTTAGTCTTAGGCGATATCTCGGCACTGAGGTGGAGACGCCGTCCTCCTGATATACCTCTGTGCTGAGTGGAACAGCTGTGTCTGGTGATGGGTGACAGCTGTCACCCAGGCTACTCCCATGATGCGGCAGCGCCCTCTGGTGCCTGGAGCCCGCACTCCAGGCAGGGCGCCCTCTGGTGGTGGTGGGCCAGCAGTACCTCCTCTTCAGCGGCCCACACAACAGGACCCCCCCCTCAACGGGCGCCTCCTGGCGCACGACCGGGCTTGTCCGGATGGCGACGGTAGAAGTCGGCCAGGAGGGCCGGGTCCAGGATGAAACCCTTCTTCACCCAGGAGCGCTCCTCGGGTCCGTACCCCTCCCAGTCCACCAGATACTGAAAACCCCGGCCCATCCGACGGACATCAAGGAGCCGGCGGACAGTCCAAGCCGGCGCTCCATCAATGATCCGGGCAGGAGGCGGCGCCGGACCCGGGGTGCAGAGGGGTGAGGTGTGAAGGGGCTTAATCCGGGAAACATGAAAAACTGGATGTATCAGCAGTGAGGCCGGAAGCTGGAGCCTCACTGCGGCGGGGTTGACGACCTTGAGGATCTTATACGGTCCGATGTACCGTTCCTGGAGTTTTGGTGAGTCGACCTGTAGAGGAATGTCCTTGGTGGACAACCAGACCTCCTGCCCAGGACGATACTTGGGGGCCGGGGCTCGTCGCCGGTCTGCATGTTTCTTCGCCCTCGTCCGGGCCTGCAACAAGGCAGAGCGGGCGGCACGCCACACCCGACGGCACTTCCGTAGGTGGGCCTGGACCGAGGGCACACCGACCTCTCCCTCAACCACCGGAAACAAGGGGGGCTGATACCCCAAGCACACCTCAAACGGGGAGAGGCCGGTGGCTGATGACACTTGGCTGTTGTGGGCGTACTCGATCCAGGCCAGGTGGGTACTCCAGGCCGTCGGGTGCGCGGCTGTCACACAGCGAAGTGTCTGCTCCAGTTCTTGATTCGCCCGCTCTGCCTGCCCGTTGGTCTGGGGGTGGTACCCAGACGAGAGGCTGACCGTGGCCCCCAGTTCCCGGCAGAAGCTCCTCCAGACGTGTGAGGTGAACTGGGGACCGCGATCGGAGACGATGTCTGATGGTATGCCATGCAGACGGACGACGTGGTGGACCAGGAGGTCCGCTGTCTCCTGGGCCGTAGGGAGCTTCGGGAGGGCCACGAAGTGGGCCGCCTTGGAGAAACGGTCCACTATCGTGAAGATGACGGTGTTTCCCTGGGACGGCGGAAGACCCGTGACGAAGTCCAGGCCGATGTGGGACCAGGGGCGATGAGGCACGGGCAGTGGCTGTAGCTGCCCTGAGGTCTTCCTGTGGTCGGCCTTGCCCCTGGCGCAGGTGGTACAGGCCTGGACGTAGTCCCGGACGTCGGCCTCCAGGGATGCCCACCAGAAGCGTTGCCGGACGACTGCCACGGTCCTTCGCACCCCTGGGTGACAGGAGAGCTTAGAACCGTGACAGAAGTCCAGGACTGCAGCCCTAGCCTCTGGTGGGACGTATAGTCTGTTTTTTGGTCCGTTTCCGGGGTCCGGGACACGGGTCAGGGCCTCCCGGACGGTCTTCTCCACGTCCCAGGTGAGGGCGGCCACGATAGCGGACTCCGGGATGATGGGATCCGGGGGATCCGACGGTTCCGTTTTGACCTCATCTTCGTGCACCCGGGACAATGCATCCGATCTCTGATTCTTGGTCCCGGGACGGTAGGTAATCCGGAAGTCAAAACGGCCAAAGAACAGTGACCAGCGGGCTTGCCTGGGGTTCAGCCGCTTGGCGGTCCTGATATACTCCAGGTTCCGATGGTCAGTGAAAACCGTGAATGGCACGGCTGTTCCCTCCAACAGATGTCTCCACTCTTCGAGGGCCTCTTTCACAGCAAGGAGTTCCCGATTGCCGACGTCATAGTTCCGTTCAGCGGGGGTCAACCTGCGAGAAAAATAGGCACACGGGTGAAGGACCTTATCGGTCTTCCCGCTCTGGGAGAGCACCGCTCCTATCCCTGAGTCCGAGGCATCCACTTCAACCACTAACTGGCGGCTAGGATCGGGCTGCACCAGAACTGGTGCAGATGAGAAGCGCCGTTTCAACTCCTTGAACGCGGCCTCGCACCGATCCGACCAGGTGAAGGGAACTTTTGGAGAGGTCAGGGCTGTCAGGGGGCTAACTACCTGACTATAGCCCTTGATGAACCTCCTGTAGAAATTAGCAAAACCGAGGAACTGTTGCAGCTTCCTACGGCTTGTAGGTTGGGGCCAATCTCTCACCGCCGCAACCTTGGCCGGATCCGGGGCGACGGAGTTAGAGGCGATTATAAACCCCAGGAAGGACAAAGAAGTGCGGTGGAACTCACACTTCTCGCCCTTCACAAACAGGCGGTTCTCCAACAACCGCTGCAGAACCTGACGGACATGCCGGACATGAGTCTCAGGATCCGGGGAAAAGATGAGTATATCGTCCAGATACACGAAGACGAACCGGTGCAGGAAGTCCCGCAGGACATCGTTTACCAACGCTTGGAAGGTCGCGGGAGCGTTAGTGAGACCGAACGGCATGACCAGGTACTCAAAATGACCCAACGGGGTGTTAAATGCCGTCTTCCATTCATCTCCCTTCCGGATCCGAACCAAATGATACGCATTCCTAAGATCAAGTTTGGTGAAGATATTGGCTCCATGCAAGGGGGTGAACACCGAATCCAACAGGGGCAACGGGTATCGATTGCGAACCGTGATTTCGTTCAACCCCCTATAGTCAATGCATGGACGAAGCCCGCCATCCTTTTTACCCACAAAAAAGAAACCAGCACCCATCGGAGAGGTGGAATTCCGGATCAACCCGGCAGCTAATGAGTCCCGGATGTAGGTCTCCATTGATTCACGCTCCGGCCGTGAGAGGTTGTACAGCCTACTGGACGGAAACTCACTGCCTGGAACCAAATCAATGGCACAATCGTACGGGCGGTGGGGAGGAAGCGTGAGAGCCAGATCCTTGCTGAACACGTCAGCGAGGTCATGGTACTCCGCTGGCACCGCCTTCAGATTGGGCGGGACTCGGACCTCCTCCTTAGCTTGGGAGCCGGGAGGAACCGAGGAACCTAGACACTCCCGATGGCAGGTTTCGCTCCACTGAACCACTACCCCGGACGGCCAATCGATCCGGGGATTGTGCTTTAGCATCCATGGAAACCCCAAAACCACACGGGAGGTGGCCTGAGTCACGAAGAACTCGATCACCTCCCGGTGGTTACCTGACACCACCAGAGTTACTGGAGGTGTCTTATGTGTGATTGGTGGGAGTAGGGAGCCATCTAGCGCCCGAACCTGCACAGGCGAGGTAAGAGCCACCAGAGGGAGCCCTATCTCCCTGGCCCATCTACTGTCAAGCAGATTCCCCTCAGAGCCCGTGTCCACCAGTGCTGGGGCCTTCAGGGTTGAATCCTCATAAAGGATCGTGACTGGGAGTCGTGTAGCAATGTGGGTGTGTCCCACGTGAATGTTTTGGCCCACCCCTGGCCCAGTCTCTAGGGGCGGGCGTTGGAGTTTAACCGCTCGGGGCAGTCGTTTGCGAGATGCTCACTCGAGCCACAAACATAACAAGCTCCGTGGGCCCGCCTCCTTTGTGCTCCAGGTGCCCTAAATGTTGCCCTGCTCGTGTCCATAGCTTCGTCAGCAGGGGGAGCCATAGGCGCACGGAGCGCAGAGACAGAGGAGCGTGGGGAGGGCGGAGCTCGATCGGACCCGGAAGGGAGAGGGACGACGCGTGCCTGGCCACGCCCTTCGCCTCGTTCCCGACGGCGTTCTTTTAACCGGTTGTCGAGTCGTATGACTAGATCGATGAGCCCATCTAAATCCCGCGGTTCGTCCTTAGCCACCAGGTGCTCTTTTAGGACCAGAGACAGTCCGTTTACAAAGGCAGCGCGGAGGGCAGTGCTATTCCAGCCGGATCTCGCCGCCGCGATGCGGAAGGCGACTGCATAGGCAGCTGCGCTCCGACGCCCCTGTCGTATGGACAGTAGTGCGGTTGAAGCGGACTCTCCTCTGTTGGGATGATCGAACACCGTTCTGAGCTCCCGTACAAACCCATCGTATGTATGAAGGAGCCGTGAGTTCTGCTCCCAGAGCGCTGTAGCCCAAGCGCGTGCCTCCCCGCGAAGCAGATTTATCACATAAGCTACTTTGCTAGCATCAGTCGCGTACATCACGGGACGCTGAGCGAAGACGAGCGAACACTGCATAAGAAAGTCCGCGCACGTCTCCACACAGCCTCCGTACGGTTCTGGAGGGCTTATGTATGCTTCAGGGGACGGAGGGAGGGACCGTTGAACGACCAGTGGAACGTCACTTTCGCGCGCAGGGTCCTCGGGAGGGAGAGCCGCAGCGGCGCCCAAAGGGCGTGCCTCCACTTGTGCGGCGAGAGCCTCCACCCTGCGGTTTAGGAGAACGTGCTGCTCGGTCATTAAATCGATCCGAGAGGTGAAAGCGGTGAGGATCCGCTGCAACTCACCGATTACCCCTCCCGAAGCCTCCGCCGCGCCTTGGTCTTCCATTGGCCGTTCAACAGCCGGTTGACGCCCCTCGGGATCCATGACGCTGGCCGAGATATCCTGTTGTGAAAGTGTAGGAACACGGACCCACAACAGGGGGCGCAATGAACGGACAATGGAGAAGGTAAATAACAAGATTTACTTCTGTGAAACAAGCACAATTAATATAACAAACACAATTTGGGGTCGAATCCGCTGGTGTCGTGTGGGCATGCTCAAAGGTAGGAGACGTCCGTCTCAGTCGAACCGGAACCACCCAGATCTCCTCTGCCACCGAACCCTGGAAATACTGGAACCGCCAAGTCCCGAATTCCCAGGTGGCCACTGCCTCCGCTCGTCGGATCCGGTACTGCTGGCAGGAGAGAGCAACAACACACAGGCGTGGATGACCGCACCCAGTAACGGAGAGGGGAGAAGCCGCCTCCACCTCTTGTCAAAGAACAGCAGGAAGGTGAGTACTTATCCAAACAATGAAGCTATCTGTAGTCACCAGTCCTGAAAAGGTTTAACGGGTTTAGCTGGTTATGCGATATATAAATGCAGAGAATACTACCTTAGTCTTAGGCGATATCTCGGCACTGAGGTGGAGACGCCGTCCTCCTGATATACCTCTGTGCTGAGTGGAACAGCTGTGTCTGGTGATGGGTGACAGCTGTCACCCAGGCTACTCCCATGATGCGGCAGCGCCCTCTGGTGCCTGGAGCCCGCACTCCAGGCAGGGCGCCCTCTGGTGGTGGTGGGCCAGCAGTACCTCCTCTTCAGCGGCCCACACAACACACTCAGACTAAATACTGATCTCCTTTTTACAAATATACACGAAAATGGTTCCAGTTTAGGTTTAATGTTTTGTTTCACATTTTAAGGAAAAAAACAATGTGCAGATAAATTGAAATAGTTTACTCTCACTAAAACGTTGTACAACCCCAGTTCCAATGAAGTTGGGACCTTGTGTAAAATGTAAATAAAAACAGAATACAGTGATTTGCAAATCCTCTTCAACCTATATTCAATTGAATACAACACAAAGACAAGATATTTAATGTTCAAACTGATAAACTTTATTGTTTTTGTGTAAATATTTGCTCATTTTGAAATGGATGCCTGCAACATGTTTCAAAAAAGCTGGGACAGTGGTATGTTTACCACTGTGTTACATCATCTTTCCTTCTAACAACACTCAATAAGCGTTTGGGAACTGAGGACACTAATTGTTGAAGTTTTGTAGGCGGAATTCTTTCCCATTCTTGCTTGATGTACGACTTGTCCGGGGTCTCCGTTGTCGTATTCTGCGCTTCATAATGCACCACACATCTTCAATGGGTGACAGGTCTAGACTGCAGGCAGGCCAGTCTAGTACCCGCACTCTTTTACTACGAAGCCACACTGTTGTAACACGTGCAGAATGTGGTTTGGCATTGTCTTGCTGAAATAAGCAGGGACGTCCCTGAAAAAGATGTCGCCTAGATGGCAGCATGTGTTGCTCCAAAACCTGGATGAACCTTTCAGCACTGATGGTGCCATCACCGATGTGTAAGTTGCCCATGCCATGGGCACGAACACAACCCCATACCATCACAGATGCTGGCTTTTGAACTTTGCGCTGGTAACAATCTGGATGGTCTTTTTCCTCTTTTGTCTGGAGGACATGACGTCCATAATTTCCAAAAACAATTTGAAATGTGGACTCAGACCACAGAACATTTTTCCACTTTGCATCTGTCCATTTCAAATGAGCTCCGGCCCAGAGAAGGCGGCGGTGTTTCTGGATGTTGTTGATGCATGGCTTTCGCTTTGCATGGTAGAGTTTTAACTTGCACTTGTAGATGTAGCAACGAACTGTGTTAACTGACAATGGTTTTCTGAAGTGTTCCTGAGCCCACGCGGTAAAGATCCTTTACACAATGATGTCGGTTTTTAATGCAGTGCCGCCTGAGGGATCGAAGGTCACAGGCATTCAATGACGGTTTTCGGCCTTGCCGCTTACGTGTAGAAAGTTCACCAGATTCTCTGAATCTTCTGATTACATTATGCACTGTAGATGATGGAATCCCTAAATTCCTTGTAATTGAACATTGAGAAACATTATTCTTAAACTGTTGGACTATTTTTTCACACAGTTGTTCACAAAGTGGTGATCCTTGCCCCATCTTTGCTTGTGACCGGCTGAGCCTTTTGGGGATGCGCCTTTTACGAGCATACCCAAAAGCATACTCCTTATGAGCATACGAGCATACTCCTCATATACCCAATCATGACACCTGTTTCCAATTAGGTGTTTCTTGAGCATTCATCAACTTTCCCAGTTTTTTGTTGCCCCGTCCCAACTTTTTTGAAACGTGTTGCAGGCATCCATTTCAAAATGAGCAAATATTTGCCCAAAAACAAAAAAGTTTATCAGTTTGAACATTAAATATCTTGTCTTTGTGGTGTATTCAATTCAATATAGGTTGAAGAGGTTTTGCAAGTCATTGTATTCTGATTTTATTTACATTTCACACAACGTCCCAGCTTCATTGGAATTGGGGTTGTAAAACACGGAACAAAGCAAATCACATATTCATATGTATTTTTCAGTCAAATTCGTACATATCCTAGGTATTCCCATATATTCCTCTGCCAGTAGGCTGTGATCATATCTCTGAAGACAACATAGCGGATCAGTTCTGCAAAAAATAAAGTAAAGTAATAATAAATAAAAAAAAATTCAGTGTTTTCTTATGGGCTCCTTTACATATAGTGCGAATTTGGTTGATTTGTGCAGAAAGTGGCCATGAAGCAGGAACCGTGTGCAAAACGTGTAATTTCGGAGCTCTCTCCAACGCCTCGTACCCCTGTTGCTACAACTATTTGTGGACACCAGCGGCTGAAAGACAGAGTGTGCGCTGTGCAAACCCATCGAACTCTCTCGCGACAGGTGTCGGCCAGATTCTTGCTGACACGTGCATCTAACATCTAACAACAACATCTAACACCGCTCGCATGGCACTTAGAAAATGTGTGGCCATTTGTACTATCATCACGAAAACAGTCTGCAGACCACCACTGTCGAGGTGGATGGAAATTTGTCTAAGTGCCCCATGACTCTGAAGTTGCCGAGTGTGGCATGCCAGAGTGTCGGCTCCCCCCCAGCACATCAATCAATCAATCAATCAATTTTTTTTTTATATAGCGCCAAATCACAACAAACAGTTGCCCCAAGGCGCTTTATATTGTAAGGCAAGGCCATACAATAATTATGTAAAACCCCAACGGTCAAAACGACCCCCTGTGAGCAAGCACTTGGCTACAGTGGGAAGGAAAAACTCCCTTTTAACAGGAAGAAACCTCCAGCAGAACCAGGCTCAGGGAGGGGCAGTCTTCTGCTGGGACTGGTTGGGGCTGAGGGAGAGAACCAGGAAAAAGACATGCTGTGGAGGGGAGCAGAGATCGATCACTAATGATTAAATGCAGAGTGGTGCATACAGAGCAAAAAGAGAAAGAAACAGTGCATCATGGGAACCCCCCAGCAGTCTACGTCTATACCAGCATAACTAAGGGATGGTTCAGGGTCACCTGATCCAGCCCTAACTATAAGCTTTAGCAAAAAGGAAAGTTTTAAGCCTAATCTTAAAAGTAGAGAGGGTGTCTGTCTCCCTGATCTGAATTGGGAGCTGGTTCCACAGGAGAGGAGCCTGAAAGCTGAAGGCTCTGCCTCCCATTCTACTCTTACAAACCCTAGGAACTACAAGTAAGCCTGCAGTCTGAGAGCGAAGCACTCTATTGGGGTGATATGGTACTACGAGGTCCCTAAGATAAGATGGGACCTGATTATTCAAAACCTTATAAGTAAGAAGAAGAATTTTAAATTCTATTCTAGAATTAACAGGAAGCCAGTGAAGAGAGGCCAATATGGGTGAGATATGCTCTCTCCTTCTAGTCCCCGTCAGTACTCTAGCTGCAGCATTTTGAATTAACTGAAGGCTTTTAGGGAACTTTTAGGACAACCTGATAATAATGAATTACAATAGTCCAGCCTAGAGGAAATAAATGCATGAATTAGTTTTTCAGCATCACTCTGAGACAAGACCTTTCTGATTTTAGAGATATTGCGTAAATGCAAAAAGCAGTCCTACATATTTGTTTAATATGCGCTTTGAATGACATATCCTGATCAAAAATGACTCCAAGATTTCTCACAGTATTACTAGAGGTCAGGGTAATGCCATCCAGAGTAAGGATCTGGTTAGACACCATGTTTCTAAGATTTGTGGGGCCAAGTACAATAACTTCAGTTTTATCTGAGTTTAAAAGCAGGAAATTAGAGGTCATCCATGTCTTTATGTCTGTAAGACAATCCTGCAGTTTAGCTAATTGGTGTGTGTCCTCTGGCTTAATGGATAGATAAAGCTGGGTAGCATCTGCGTAACAATGAAAATTTAAGCAATACCGTCTAATAATACTGCCTAAGGGAAGCATGTATAAAGTGAATAAAATTGGTCCTAGCACAGAACCTTGTGGAACTCCATAATTAACTTTAGTCTGTGAAGAAGATTCCCCATTTACATGAACAAATTGTAATCTATTAGACAAATATGATTCAAACCACCGCAGCGCAGTGCCTTTAATACCTATGGCATGCTCTAATCTCTGTAATAAAATTTTATGGTCAACAGTATCAAAAGCAGCACTGAGGTCTAACAGAACAAGCACAGAGATGAGTCCACTGTCCGAGGCCATAAGAAGATCATTTGTAACCTTCACTAATGCTGTTTCTGTACTATGATGAATTCTAAAACCTGACTGAAACTCTTCAAATAGACCATTCCTCTGCAGATGATCAGTTAGCTGTTTTACAACTACCCATTCAAGAATTTTTGAGAGAAAAGGAAGGTTGGAGATTGGCCTATAATTAGCTAAGATAGCTGGGGTCAAGTGATGGCTTTTTAAGTAATGGTTTAATTACTGCCACCTTAAAAGCCTGTGGTACATAGCCAACTAACAAAGATAGATTGATCATATTTAAGATCGAAGCATTAAATAATGGTAGGGCTTCCTTGAGCAGCCTGGTAGGAATGGGGTCTAACAAACATGTTGATGGTTTGGAGGAAGTAACTAATGAAAATAACTCAGACAGAACAATCGGAGAGAAAGAGTCTAACCAAATACCGGCATCACTGAAAGCAGCCAAAGATAACGATACGTCTTTGGGATGGTTATGAGTAATTTTTTCTCTAATAGTTAAAATTTTGTTAGCAAAGAAAGTCATGAAGTCATTACTAGTTAAAGTTAATGGAATACTCAGCTCAATAGAGCTCTGACTCTTTGTCAGCCTGGCTACAGTGCTGAAAAGAAACCTGGGGTTGTTCTTATTTTCTTCAATTAGTGATGAGTAGAAAGATGTCCTAGCTTTACGGAGGGCTTTTTTATAGAGCAACAGACTCTTTTTCCAGGCTAAGTGAAGATCTTCTAAATTAGTGAGACGCCATTTCCTCTCCAACTTACGGGTTATCTGCTTTAAGCTACGAGTTTGTGAGTTATACCATGGAGTCAGACACTTCTGATTTAAAGCTCTCTTTTTCAGAGGAGCTACAGCATCCAAAGTTGTCTTCAATGAGGATGTAAAACTATTGACGAGATACTCTATCTCCCTTACAGAGTTTAGGTAGCTACTCTGCACTGTGTTGGTATATGGCATTAGAGAACATAAAGAAGGAATCATATCCTTAAACCTAGTTACAGCGCTTTCTGAAGACTTCTAGTGGCGACTCTGTTTTGAGAAATGTGAAGTTAGCGACACCAGCAACCATTGTCAATTGTCTTCCGGGGGCCAGAGCAGGCGACATCGAAGGACATTTGAAATTGCTGGCTAAGGCTAAGCGTAAATTGGTAAGATTGTAATTCACGTCGCAGTAATGACACTCGGTTACGCCAATCGGAGGTCACTAAAATTAACATTGAATCGGTGTGTAACTTTGCAACAACAATGTCGGACTCTGTTGTTTTCTCTGGGCCCCTCCCCAATCAGACCGGAGTGACATGTTTAGCCGCATGTTCTCCTTGAATTGCTGGCTGTCTGAGTGGTGTCCAAAAAATGAGGTGGGCTTCATTGATAATTGGCAAAGCTTCTGGGGAAAACCTGGTCTTGTTAGGAGAGACGGCATCCATCCCACTTAGAGGGAGCAGCTCTCATTTCTAGAAATCTGGCCAATTTTTTGGGATCCTCCAAACTGTGACTGTCTAGCGTTGGGACCAGGAGGCAGAGCTGTGGTCTTATACACCTCTCTGCAGCTTCTCTCCCCCTGCCATCCCCCTATTACCCCATCCCCGTAGAGACGGTGCCTGCTCCCAGACCACCAATAACTAGCAAAATCTATTTAAGCATAAAAATTCAAAAAGAAAAAATAATATAGCACCTTCAATTGCACCACAGACTAAAACAGTTAAATGTGGTCTATTAAACATTAGGTCTCTTTCTTCTAAGTCCCTGTTGGTAAATGATATAATAATTGATCAACGTATTGATTTATTCTGCCTAACAGAAACTTGGTTACAGCAGGATGAATATGTTAGTTTAAATGAGTCAACACCCCCGAGTCACACTAACTGTCAGAATGCTCGTAGCACGGGCCGGGGCGGAGGATTAGCAGCAATCTTCCATTCCAGCTTATTAATTAATCAAAAACCTAGACAGAGCTTTAATTCATTTGAAAGCTTGTCTCTTAGTCTTGTCCATCCAAATTGGAAGTCCCAAAAAACAGTTTTATTTGTTATTATCTATCGTCCACCTGGTCGTTATTGTGAGTTTCTCTGTGAATTTTCAGACCTTTTGTCTGACTTAGTGCTTAGCCAGATAAGATAATTATAGTGGGCGATTTTAACATCCACACAGATGCTGAGAATGACAGCCTCAACACTGCATTTAATCTATTATTAGACTCTATCGGCTTTGCTCAAAAGTAAATGAGTCCACCCACCACTTTAATCATATTTTAGATCTTGTTCTGACTTATGGTATGGAAATAGAAGACTTAACAGTATTCCTGAAAACTCCCTTTTGTCTGATCATTTTTTAATAACATTTACATTTACCCTGATGGATACCCAGCAGTGGGGAATAAGTTTCATTACACTAGAAGTCTTTCAGAAAGCGCTGTAACTAGGTTTAAGGATATGATTCCTTCTTTATGTTCTCTAATGTCATATACCAACACAGAGCAGAGTAGCTACCTAAACTCTGTAAGGGAGTTAGAGTATCTTGTCAATAGTTTTACATCCTCATTGAAGGACAACTTTGGATGCTGTAGCTCCTCTGAAAAGAGAGCTTTAAATCAGAAGTGTTCTGACTCCGTGGTATAACTCACAAACTCGTTAGCTTAAGCAGATAACCCGTAAGTTGGAGAGGAAATGGCGTCTCACTAATTTAGAAGATCTTCACTTAGCCTGGAAACAGAGTTTGTGCTCTATAAGAAAGCCCTTCGTGAAGCTAGGACATCTTTCTACTCATCACTAATGAGAAAATAAGAACAACCCCAGGTTTCTTTTCAGCACTGTAGCCAGGCTGACAAGAGTCAGAGCTCTATTGAGCTGAGTATTCCATTAACTTTAACTAGTAATGACTTCATGACTTTCTTTGCTAACAAAATTTTGACTATTAGAGAAAAAATTACTCATAACCATCCCAAAGATGTATCGTTATCTTTGGCTGCTTTCAGTGATGCCGGTATTTGGTTAGACTCTTTCTCTCCGATTGTTCTGTCTGAGTTATTTTCATTAGTTACTTCATCCAAACCATCAACATGCTTATTAGACCCCATTCCTGCCAGGCTGCTCAAGAAGTCCTACCATTATTAATGCTTCAATCTTAAATATGATCAATCTATCTTTGTTAGTTGGTTATGTACCACAGGCCTTTAAGGTGGCAGTAATTAAACCATTACTTAAAAAGCCATCACTTACCCAGCTATCTTAGCTAATTATAGGCCAATCTCCAACCTTCCTTTTCTCCCAAAGATTCTTGAGAGGGTAGTTGTAAAACAGCTAACTGATCACCTGCAGAGGAATGGTCTATTTGAAGAGTTTCAGTCAGGTTTTAGAATTCATCATAGTACAGAAACAGCATTAGTGAAGGTTACAAATGACTCTTTTATGGCTTCGGACAGTGGACTTATCTCTGTGCTTGTTCTGTTGGACCTCAGTGCTGCTTTTGATACTGTTGACCATAAAATTTTATTACAGAGATTAGAGCATGTCATAGGTATTAAAGGCATTGCGCTGCGGTGGTTTGAATCATATTTGTCTATAGATTACAGTTTGTTCATGTAAATGGGGAATCTTCTTCACAGACTAAAGTTAATTATGGAGTTCCACAAGGTTCTGTGCTAGGACCAATTTTATTCACTTTATACATGCTTCCCTTGGGCAGTATTATTAGACGTATTGCTTAAATTTTCATTGTTACGCAGATGATACCCAGCTTTATCTATCCATGAAGCCAGAGGATACGCACAAATTAGCTAAACTGCAGGATTGTCTTACAGACATAAAGACATGGATGACCTCTAATTTCGTGCTTTTAACTCAGATAAAACTGATGTTATTGTACTTGGCCCCACAAATCTTAGAAGCATGGTGTCTAACCAATCATTACTCTGGATGGCATTTCCCTGATCTCTAGTAATACTGTGAGAAATCTTGGAGTTATTTTTGATCAGGATATGTCATTCAAAGCGCATATTAAACAAATATGTAGGACTGCCTTTTTGCATTTACGCAATATCTCTAAAATCAGAAAGGTCTTGTCTCAGAGTGATGCTGAAAAACTAATTCATGCATTTATTTCCTCTAGGCTGGACTATTGTAATTCATTATTATCAGGTTGTCCTAAAAGTTCCCTAAAAAGCCTTCAGTTGGTTCAGAATGCTGCAGCTAGAGTACTGACGGGACTAGCAGGAGAGAGCATATCTCACCCGTGTTGGCCTCCCTTCATTGGCTTCCTGTTAATGCTAGAATAGAATATAAAATTCTTCTTCTTACTTATAAGGTTTTGAATAATCAGGTCCCATCTATCTTAGGGACCTCATAGTACCATATTACCCCATTAGAGCGCTTCGCTCTCAGACTGCGGGCTTACTTGTAGTTCCTAGGGTTTGTAAGAGTAGAATGGGAGGCAGTGCCTTCAGCTTTCAGGCTCCTCTCCTGTGGAACCAGCTCCCAATTCAGATCAGGGAGACAGATACCCTCTCTACTTTTAAGATTAGGCTTAAAACTTTCCTTTTCGCTAAGGCTTATAGCTAGGGCTGGATCGGGTGACCCTGGACCATCCCTTGGTTATGTTGCTTTAGACGTAGACTGTGTTTCATATTATTGTATGGCCTTGCCTTGCAATGTGGAGCGCCTTGGGGCAACTGTTTGTTGTGATTTGGCACTATACAAGAAAAAAGTTGATTGATTGATTGATAGTGTAATGAAACTTATTCCCCACTGCTGGGTAGTCCATCAGAGTAAATGTAAATGTTATTAAGAAATGAATGACAGAAATGATCAGACAGAAGGGAGTTTTCAGGGAATACTGTTAAGTCTATATCCATACCATAAGTCAGAACAAGATCTAAGATATGATTAAAGTGGTGGGTGGACTCATTTACATCTGTACGTGTGGTTCCCCCCGCTCGCACGTGGGGCATCTTTCATCTGTTCACAGAGTGACATCTTGGTCTGTGCGCTGACAGGACAGGGGGCGTGGCTGGCTGCCCCATAGCTGTTGAGACATCTCAGGTTCTGGACATCACAGCTGCAGCACACGTCCAGTGTTTTGACAGAGGCGCACATGTGTGTGCTTGTGTGTAAATCCATAAAAACATATATCACTTTTGTGATGGGAGGAGAAACGGGCCGTCAGTCTGTTTGGACATGCAGCAGGCAATCTGACTGACTGTCACGTCTGACAGGGCATGCATGTCGGGCCGTGAGCAGTGCACTGTAGGACCAGGACAAGCCAACAGTGTGACACATACGCCACTTTCAGTCATGTATCAGCAGAAATATGCCGTACCAAACAATGTTTGGACAGTCATCACAGCACTTTTTTTTCTTAGAAAATATCTTTATCTGCTTGTTGATTTTATCCATTTCATGCTCCTGTTATAAGAGAGTGATTGTTGTGCAGTGGTAAAGTTTCCATCTGGTAATCAGAGTATGTTGGTTCAAATCCTGTGGTGTTTTTTTTTTTATTTAACCAGGGTTATTTAACAACCTCTTGATGACTGTATGTCTGTGACCATGGATCATCTACAGAGGAACAGATGGATCATATTTGTATTGGCCACTTGATAAATGCAGTGTTTTTATATTGTGTGTGGGTTTATTTCATTTTAAATACATCCATCTCCTTCCTTATATCAGGCAGATTCCCACAACTTTCACAGGACTGCAGTTGTAGCCCAGTGGTAAAGTTTCTGACTGGTAATCAGAGCTTTCAGAAGGTGTGGTTTGAGTCCTATGGGTGGCATGTAATTTTTATTTTCAGCAGCTGCATGATGTGTAACCACATTGCGCACTTGCTGTGAAAAAGCTGTGTTCCCGCGTGCACAAAACCATTGCAGCATGTATTTTTAAATTCTTTATTTAGTTTTCTTCACAGCAACTGCTGGCAGTGTGTTCCTGTGTGCACGAACCATCACACTGGAATCATGCATGCCTGCCTGACGTTGCATTGTTTCGTGGTTCAATCATACGAGCTGTTTCACCATGAGTCGCTCTGAGCTGTACGTATTCACACTATGTGTGATGGGGCCCTAAGCTCTGCATTGTTGTTCTAACCCCACAACCATAACTCGTGTTTCTGAATACTAAATGTGAAATGTGCATTGACTGTGGGATTTCGTAGGGATATGCAAAAATATATGCGATGTCACACAAAATGTGCCATGACAATATCATTTCAAAAAAGATGAAAACAAAATTGTATTTTACCACCCGCAAGCAACAATGGCCTTACTGGCCACAAGGAAACTGCACTTAGCAATGAAACGTCACTGAACAAGTCCAGACATGCCTCTATGGCAGCATTCCAGTTTAAAATATATAAACGAATAACCACAATTAAAATGTTAATTGAACCTCCTCCTATAGGTAATATTTGCATCTTTTGTCTTCACGTGTATATATGTTATAATCCAAAATTTCAAAGCCGAATATGTAGTTTTACAGACCTACTGATGGAAATTGTGCCTGTACTTGCAGTGCTATGCTGATGACACATGTTTATCTCTCTGTCTAATGGTAAAATGATTTAAGTCCCATATTAAAAAAACATGCTATGTATGCATGGGCGCAATTTGGTGGGGATAGGGGGATATGTCCCCCCCACCTTTTCAACCAGGGGGGACAGAATATGGTATGTCCCCCCCCCCCCACCATCTGACATATATGTGTGTATTTGAAACATGCTATGCCAGTCTTATGTGCAAACCATGTCAGTCTTATGTGCAAACCATGTCAGAATAGTATCTTTGTTTCTGCAAGTTTGTTTTTAGCAGCATTGACTTGTTTACAACACCCATTTCTTGTTTGTCACATTCAGAATTTTCTGGGACTGCATTTGCCCAGATTTGAAACCAAAAACAGTTGCCTCTAGGGACTAGTGTCTACACATAAGTATCAATGGACCATATGCTAATTTACTCAATTCTGAAAGTTAGAAAAGGAAATCAGAAAAGCTATCTGGGACCTCAGAAAGCCCATCTGCAATTATTGCTTGATCTCCAAAATCAGTCTATGTAAGCGAAATTATGTTCAGTATGAGTGTTGTCATTAGTGCCACTTCGAAAATTAAATTCATGATAAGTAATTTATCCTAAACTTATGATCTGTTGTTTTTTCAAATTTATGCAAAAACAAATCTTGAGAAAAAAAATACAGTATGCGATAGTTAATAATGATTACGAGTCTGTTCTTTCATATTTATGAATAC
Source organism: Thalassophryne amazonica (assembly GCF_902500255.1). Classification (NCBI taxonomy): domain Eukaryota; kingdom Metazoa; phylum Chordata; class Actinopteri; order Batrachoidiformes; family Batrachoididae; genus Thalassophryne; species Thalassophryne amazonica. The sequence continues at coordinate 28,626,428 of NC_047106.1, forward strand.
ATTTTACCACATTGCAGTTGTTTTTTTAATGAGAACTCAACCTATCATTCTTTTTGAGTTCTACACATGTGGTGATACCTTATTTACACCAAGATGTTAATAAAATTAATGCTGGCTATTTTCAGAATAAAGTACTTATATCCACAGTTTCAAATTGCATAAGTCAAATGGTGTCCACTTTATAGTCTTCTCAAAACATTAAAATTGTTCTGGATGCTCAGAATGCATCTGAGATATCACTTGTTGGTTAAATTAATCAAACAGTCTGTTTTGAATTTGAGTTTTCATTTCTAAAACAGCGAGCTGGGCAGAAATCTCAAAAGACATGTTGGATGGTCATTTTTAAATTTTGAAAGTGATGGGAATAACAACAATCAGGATAGAATTTAAATGACAAGCCCACTCACCAAAACTCAAAGTTCCATCTGCAACTCTTTAAATGCAGTGTAATTAAACTGCACCTTGTCCAGAATGCAGCAGTTCGCGTCATTATGCAAACGGTCCGATACAAATGTATCACATGCACTCAAATCCCACTGCAATACAGAAGTCATTCCTTAATCTGTTAGTGTACTTAATAGTTTGATTGGGCCGGCTCACTGGCAACAGCCCAGTCAGACCTCTGTGGTCACTCAGTGATGGTCTTTTAATTCAGCAGAGAATTAGTTATTAATATGACAGAGGCAAAAAGAAAGGCCTCAGCAAATCAACATGAATTATCCAGAAAAATGTTGCAGGATCAGTTGGACCAACCCACTAAACAAAAATCTTTTTCTCATGTTCTCTCTGTGTGTCCCTCTGCACATCAATCTGTCATTCCATTCACAGGGCTTCTACTGCGCAGAGGGCAGCTCCTCCCCTGAACCGTGTCCCGAGGGCACCTACGGTTCTCGCCCAGCTCTTGGTGATGCGTCTGAATGCTCCCCTTGTGGTGGAGGCCAGTATTGCGCTGGTGTGGGTCTGACAGCAGCCTCCGGAACCTGCAAAGAACGCTTTTACTGTCGAGAGGGGGCCAAGTCTGCAGTATGAAAGTCTTCCTTTCATAATTGATCAACTAATCCTTCTTAGTCATGAATAATAACGTTGTCTCTAAATGATTTGGTGCTGCAGAGAGGAAACCTTCACACGCATAACTCAAAGAAATGCCAACTTGTTCGATTGAAGCTACAGGGTGTAGAATTTAGTTTCATCTGGTGGTGAGGTTACAGATTTCTCTTACCACTCACTTTGTTTCCTTTCTGATTGTCACTTCTTTGGTGACAGGCAGTCATGCTCCCTTGCCATCTCTTGTGAACAGCATTATGGTCTCCACAATTTCACCAATAAATAAGTCAGGCTTCTCAAACTTCTCTGCAACCACTAAAGAGCGTACAGGCGAGCGACCACTGACTCCTTTTCTTTTTCTTCAGTCATCCAGCCACATGGCACAGTGCAAAAGGTGGAGTAAGTCTGTCCCTTTTGGGCTACTGTAGCAACATGCCGGCCTCCATGAGGAGTCCTGCTACCATGTGAAGAGCTTATTCTAAGCTTATGAAAACACATTGATGTGTTGCTGCAGGTAACTATCATAGACTGTAAAATCCTGGTCTCTGGCTGGGACCCTACGTGACTTAGGCGGGACAAACGAAGCTCAAACACGCCCATCACAGAGTTACTGAATGAAAAGCTAAGAGGCTAACCTTGGTTTGGGTGTTTTATTAAAAGCATTTTTTGGATGGACTGGGTGATTTTTATCATAACTGATTGTGTGCAGAAATTAAAAATTATGATCAGCTTATTTCCTCGTGAAATCATGAATTAACCAGACCGAACATCACCAAGGTTCCAAGGTTGTTACAGCCAGGGGTGGCAGCGGGGACAAGTTCCCACTACCTAAAAAGTGCTCCCATATGGTGTGTGTCTCAAATAGCCTCTGGCAACCAAGCCCAGCTCCTGGCCTGCTTGTATGGCTTAGCTTCTAAACCCGGCAGAACTGTTTCTACTGACTGGAGAAAGGCGGGTCTCTTGCGCCTCAAAATCAGTTGCTTCAGGTGGATGGAACTTGTCAGCCTAGGAAGGCAGTTCATCTAGGAGAAGGAAACTGTGATCTCAAACCTCCACTGCCTTGCGGCTATAGCCAGGCTTGGACACCGCTTTCAGGAGTAAACCTTGAGGAACAATCTGGAGTCGGAGGTAGTCTGTTGCTGAACTTCAGCACTTCCTCGGCAACTCCTGTGACGCTGCCACTGCCAAACTGCATTGGCTTCTGCCTTTCCTTTGGACCACAGTAACGTGGAGAGGGGGGGACCTGGTGCATGGGCAACAGCAGATCTTCCTCCCACTGTGGCCAAGTGCTTGCTCATAGGGGGTCGTTTTGACCGTTGGGGTTTTTCATAATTATTGTATGGCCTTGCCTTACAATATGGAGCGCCTTGGGGCAACTGTTTGTTGTGATTTGGCGCTATATAAGAAAAAAGTTGATTGATTGATTGATTGATTTGCCTGCCCAGGCTTTGTAGCTCCACTGGAGAGGACATTCTAGCGTCATTGCATGATACCAGCGGATGCCAAGAGGGAACATCATTAAGCAACCGATAGCTGCTCAAAGTGTTAATGCCGTTTGCATACAAAATAAAAAATCACAAAAATTTCACTCGATGGAAATACTGTAGCCAGACATCTTAGGACAATTAATCATACAGCAAGACAAGTTATTACAGCTGATAGATTTTATGGGTTGTTACCAATATCTGGTAAAAATTTAATGTTAATAGAACTTTTATAAATATAGTTACTGAAAAAAACTAAAGTAACTATGTAACATATACTCAACAAAAATATAAACGCAACACTTTTGGTTTTGCTCCCATTTTGTATGAGATGAACTCAAAGATCTAAAACTTTTTCCACATACACAATATCACCATTTCCCTCAAATATTGTTCACAAACCAGTCGAAATCTGTGATAGTGAGCACTTCTCCTTTGCTGAGATAATCCATCCCACCTCACAGGTGTGCCATATCAAGATGCTGATTAGACACCATGATTAGTGCACAGGTGTGCCTTAGACTGCCCACAATAAAAGGACACTCTGAAAGGTGCAGTTTTGTTTTATTGGGGGGGGATACCAGTCAGTATCTGGTGTGACCACCATTTGCCTCATGCAGTGCAACACATCTCCTTCGCATCATCCGTGAAGAGAACACCTCTCCAACGTGCCAAACGGCAGCGAATGTGAGCATTTGCCCACTCAAGTCGGTTACGACGACGAACTGGAGTCAGGTCAAGACCCCGATGAGGACGACGAGCATGCAGATGAGCTTCCCTGAGACGGGTTCTGACAGTTTGTGCAGAAATTCTTTGGTTATGCAAACCGATTGTTCCAGCAGCTGTCCGAGTGGCTGGTCTCAGACAATCTTGGAGGTGAACATGCTGGATTTGGAGGTCCTGGGCTGGTGTGGTTACACGTGGTCTGCGGTTGTGAGGCTGGTTGGATGTACTGCCAAATTCTCTGAAACGCCTTTGGAGACGGCTTATGGTAGAGAAATGAACATTCAATACACGAGCAACAGCTCTGGTTGACATTCCTGCTGTCAGCATGCCAATTGCACACTCCTCAAATCTTGCGACATCTGTGGCATTGTGTTGTGTGATAAAACTGCACCTTTCAGAGTGGCCTTTTATTGTGGACAGTCTAAGGCACACCTGTGCACTAATCATGGTGTCTAATCAGCATCTTGATATGGCACACCTGTGAGGTGGGATGGATTATCTCAGCAAAGGAGAAGTGCTCACTATCACAGATTTAGACTGGTTTGTGAACAATATTGAGGGAAATGGTGATATTGTATATGTGGAAAAAGTTTTAGATCTTTGAGTTCATCTCATACAAAATGGGAGCAAAACCAAAAGTGTTGTGTTTATATTTTTGTTGAGTGTAGTTACTTTACTTGCTGTGTATAAATACTTTCACCCCCCAATTGTTGTCAAGGAGGAGAAAGTAGCTACAAAGACCAAATCAGGTTTTTTTTTTCCCCCTTATACCAGTTTAAAACGTTTTACCATGGCTCCTATCGTAACCTGCCTGCTTCTATAGCCAATCTCAAGCAGCCATTCAAGGAATTGCAATTTCACTTTTGATGACCGGAGGTTTGGGCTTGGTAATTATACACAATGAACAGATGGTTATGAATGCTTTGTTTCATTTCTGCTAATAAACACCCTTAAATCCTGCACCGTGTAGCTTAAGTGTATGGCATAACTTTACGATAAGATACGGAATACTTGCAGAAACATCATGTTGTTATTTTTAATGGCCATTCAAAGGATGTATTTGCTTCATGTTAGTTTGTCTCGTGTATCGTGTCTGTGTTCAGACTCCATCTGATGGGCTTACAGGAGGATTATGTCCACCTGGAAGTTACTGCCCACACGCATCATCTTCCCCCCTCCCCTGTCCCGCCGGAACCTTCAGCAGCAGTACTGGCCTCCGCAGCCTTCAGGAGTGCATCACCTGTCCACCAGGGTGATTTTTTTGTTGTTGTTTTTATGAGTAATACTAATTTTGAGAGAAATCCAAGGCTTTCCACTGTGTGCCTCTGCCTGTCAGTTTCTATTGCTTAGGTTCCAACAACACATCACCCTCTGGGCCCTGTTTCCCTGGTTACTATTGTACTGGAGGCTCACCTTCACCTGTTCAGAATGAGGCAGAGGAGGGTTATATACCTTGAAAGGAGCAGTCAAGGAAGAACCGTGTCCTCTCGGCACTTTCCAACCGGTATGTTACCTTATCTTGTTCTCCAGTATTACACATAAAGTAGAAGGACAAACAGATAAAGCTTCAATACGTAGGATTTAGGGGTGTTAATTGGCAAAAAAAGAAAAAAATACCTTCATAATCCAGATAAGCGGCAGAAAATGTATCAATCAGACAACTGTTCATTTGTGTATAATTTCTTGCAAAAACAAATCAATCAATCAATCAATTTTATTTATATAGCGCCAAATCACAACAAACAGTTGCCCCAAGGCGCTTTATATTATAAGGCAAGGCCATACAATAATTACGTAAAAACCCCAACGGTCAAAACGACCCCCTGTGAGCAAGCACTTGGCGACAGTAGGAAGGAAAAACTCCCTTTTAACAGGAAGAAACCTCCAGCAGAACCAGGCTCAGGGAGGGGCAGTCTTCTGCTGGGACTGGTTGGGGCTGAGGGAGAGAACCAGGAAAAAGACATGCTGCGGAGGGGAGCAGAGATCAATCACTAATGATAAATGCAGAGTGGTGCATACAGAGCAAAAGGCTGCACAGAGAACTGCAGACACATACATTCATGCAACATGGCACTGCACCCCCATCAACACTTCTGGGAACAGGTTACACAGGCACTTTCATCCTGCTGACTGCCACATCCCATTATCTCCCGCACTCTGCTTGCTAGGGGACACTTCAGTAATTACCAAAAACTATAGATTTCAAACTGGTCCTCATAGCTCTAACCATCGCCAAGAAAACTATCCTCATGAACTGGAAAACACGAAACCGTATAAACATCAATTATTGGAGAAATCTTCTCACAGACTTCTGCATCACAATGCATCACACTGCAATATTCTTCACCTCCCTACAATGACTCAGCAGAATCCCAACCCTCCCACTTTCGGGAGGAGGGAAGAAGAAAGAAAAGGAAGGAGGGAAAGGAAAGGAAAGGGAAAGGGAAGGAAAAGGGAGGGGAAGGGAAGAGAAAAAAAAAAAAATCAAAACCATGTCACTCTTGACAGCACACTCGCCTCTACCCCCCTCACAGAACCCACTGGCATCTGGTAAATATTAATAACTTTTCTCTCATAACCTCACACCAGTTGTATGTGTATGTATGTGTGTATATATATATAATATATATATATATATTATATATATATATTATATGGGTGTTGGGTGTATGTGTATGTATGTATGTGTATGTATGTGTATGTATATATATATTTTTTTTATTTTAGGCTATTATATATTCATTATTGATAATATTAATTATTGATAATATTCTAATAATTATTTTTATATGATATATCTTAGTGTGTATGTGTATATGTATATGTATGTATGTATGTATATATCCTTCCTCAGTTTTTCACGAAAATTTTACGATTACTTATATGATTAACGGCTGCATGAATACTAATAGTGACAACAACAAAAGGACAGGTTAAATTAATATATATTTAATATATATACATTAAAGATAATTAAAAATAAACACTGCACATTCAAGGATCCGGTCTGTTTGTTTTTAATGCACTACATTCCACAATGTTTTTAATGCACCATACAAGATGAGACCCACACACAGACAAAAAAAAAAGAATGGGTCAGATACAACGCAGTAATCAATGTCACACTATTTTGAAAGGTTGTTTAATCATTGTTGTTGTTGCTGTGGTACGGATTGATGTTATGATTATTGCTATTAATATACACAGATATATTTTTCAACAAAAAATAAAACACCCACTTTTGGTTTTGCTCCCATTTTGTATGAGATGACTCAAGATCTAAAACTTTTTCCACATACACAATATCACCATTTCCCTCAAATATTGTTCACAAACCAGTCTAAATCTGTGATAGTGAGCACTTATCCTTTGCTGAGATAATCCATCCCACCTCACAGGTGTGCCATATCAAGATGCTGATTAGACACCATGATTAGTGCACAGTGTGCCTTAGACTGCCCACAATAAAAGACCACTCTGAAAGGTGCAGTTTTATCACACAGCACAATGCCACAGATGTCGCAAAATTTGAGGGAGCGTGCAGTTGGCATGCTGACAGCAGGAATGTCAACCAGAGCTGTTGCTCGTGTATTGAATATTCATTTCTCTACCATAAGCCGTCTCCAAAGGCGTTTCAGAGAATTTGGCAGTACATCCAACCAGCCTCACAACCGCAGACCACGTGTAACCACACCAGCCCAGGACCTCCACATCCAGCATATTCACCTCCAAGATTGTCTGAGACCAGCCACTCGGACAGCTGCTGAAACAATCGGTTTGCATAACCAAAGAATTTCGCACAACTGTCAGAAACCATCTCAGGGAAGCTCATCTGCATGCTTGTCGTCCTCATCGGGGTCTCGACCTGACTCCAGTTCGTCGTTGTAACCAATTTGAGTGGGCAAATGCTCACATTCGCTGGCGTTTGGCACGTTGGAGAGGTGTTCTCTTCACGGATGAATCCCGGTTCACACTGTTCAGAAGATGAACAGCGTGTGTGGCGTCGTGTGGGTGAGCGGTTTTTGATGTCAATGTTGTGGATCGAGTGGCCCATGGTGGCGGTGGGTTATGGTATGGGCAGGCATCTGTTATGGACGAAGAACACAGGTGCATTTTATTAATGGCATTTTGAATGCACAGAGATCCGTGACGATATCCTGAGGCCCATTGTTGTGCCAAACATCCAAGAACATCACCTCATGTTGCAGCAGGATAATGCACGGCCCCATGTTGCAAGGATCTGTACACAATTCTTGGAACCTGAAAATGTCCCAGTTCTTGCATGGCCGGCATACTCACCGGACATGTCACCCATTGAGCATGTTTGGGATGCTCTGGACCGGCGTATACGACAGCGTGTACCAGTTCCTGCCAATATCCAGCAACTTCGCACAGCCATTGAAGAGGAGTGGACCAACATTCCACAGGCCACAATTGACAACCTGATCAACTCTATGCGAAGGAGATGTGTTGCACTGCATGAGGCAATGGTGGTCACACCAGATACTGACTGGTATCCCCCCCCCCCCCCCAATAAACAAAACTGCACCTTTCAGAGTGGCCTTTTATTGTGGACAGTCTAAGGCACACCTGTGCACTAATCATGGTGTCTAATCAGCATCTTGATATGGCACACCTGTGAGGTGGGATGGATCTCAGCAAAGAGAATGCTCACTATCACAGATTTAGACTGGTTTGTGAACAATATTTGATGGAAATGGTGATATTGTGTATGTGGAAAAAGTTTTAGATCTTTGAGTTGATCTCATACAGAATGGGAGCAAAACCAAAAGTGTTGCGTTTATATTTTTTGTTGAGTGTATGTGTATATGTATATATATATATATATGTGTGTGTTGTGTGTGTGTGGTGTGTGTGGTAGTATGTATGTATGTATGTCTGTGTACATGTATGTATATGTATATATACCTCCTTGTGTATCATGTCTGTATTGTTTTATGTTATATGGTTATTATCCTCTTGCATTTATTTCTTTATATTACCGTTGTTGCCAGTGCTCGTTATTGCGTTTCGTTTTATGTTGTCATGTTGTCTTTGTCCTCTTGCCTTTATCTTTATTTATATTTGTTGCCAGGGCCTGTTATTGTTTGTCCCTATTTCTGCACATTTATGATCTGTTATTAATTGTTTATTCTCCCAGATGTTAAATTTGTTGTGAAATAACACTCGTGTACTTTCTCTGTGCACACACACTCTACACACATGCACATTCCTCCATATACTTTCTGTATCCCTTTATTTATTTGTGTTTCTGTCATGTTGTATGATTGTGCTATATGTGTTTTGTAAAATAAAGGGAGAAAAAAAATTTGAACAGTTACCCTTCTGACAGAACTTGAAAGCAAATGGAAATTGGTAAAACTTACAAACAGAACAGTTGATATGCAGAAAAATAGGACATATCCAGGTTGGAGGTGGGCTGTCCTCCTTCACTCTTTCTGAATGTTGGATTGTCACATTTGTACTTTCCAATTTCACCTCCTTCTGGTCCCTCGACAATGACTTTTAGTTCTGTTAGCATGCCAAAGCAAACAAAATAATTGGGGTTTGGGGGAAACTTATCTTGTATTATCACGCAAGTGTTATGAAGTCAATCAACTGACCACTTGATTGTTTATTCAGCCCATTAGGGCACCTTCACGCATAACACGAAAGATGCAGAAACCGAAATAAAATCCACAAACAAAAACGACATGGGAAAGCATGAAAAGTTCCACCTGCTGTCGGGAGGAATGCACGGTTGGACAGGCATGCACGATACCGCGGTGACGGTTTTGTGCATGCTAGTGTTCACACGCACAAACATGGGAGCACATGGAAAGTCGTGCACACAGCAGCGGAGGGAAAAATTTATAAAACACCACAATTTATAATACTTAATTCCTGTTATAAAGAGCAGATTTATCCTCCATCAAGACGTACACCAGGAGTAATGAAATGATGTGGATTACTGTTCTCTCTTTCATGTTTTATATGAATTACTTGATGCACTCGTTTCATGAAGAGCCGGCCAGCTCCCGTCTCATGAAGAGTCGGCTCCCATCTCATGAAGAGCTGGGCTCTTGCGTCATGAACATATCAGCCAGCATGGCGTGTCCAGCGAGCAGTGATCGCTGCATATGTGATATGTGTTTTAATTATTACAATGTAGGGAAATTCTGCAGTGACACGTGTGATACACACGCAGACCACATGTTTGAGGGAAAGCCGACACCTGGCACGCCACATGTGTGTTGCTTGGCGATGCCATAATCTGGGGCACTTTGACAATTTTCACAGACAGCTTGAATGTGGTCAGCTCCTGTCTACTCTTGTACCAGGAGTGCGAATAGCCCCTTGTTCTAAGTGTCCAGTGAGCGGTATTAGATGTTTGTGTGTGGACACCTGGAATTTGGCTGACACCTGCCGAAGGGGGATCGAATGAGCACATGCAGGGCATTCGCTCTTTCAGCCGCTGGTGTGCGCGAACGGTTGTGGTGACAGGTGTACGAGACGTTTGAGGCGGCTCCGTTTTTTTCGCAAATGGCATGCAATTCCTCCTTCGTGCACTAGTCGGCTTCAGTCGTGTTTGTGTGATGGGGCCGTAATAATATCTCCCAGGTGCAATGAAACCTGAAGAATCCCCATCAGTTAGATCATCCATCCCTAAGCTTTAGAGCATTGGGGCCCACTTTGAAATTTGAAATCATCTGGGCCCACCCAAACCTTTTTGACAAACTGATCGATTCATCAGATGAAGAATTATTTCCATATATAAACATGCTTTGACTTCTGAGGACAGTTTAAAAATAAACCAAAGCTGGGCAATTTTAAACTTTATTACATGATTGAAAAAGCAAATATTCATTTGTTGATTTTATTTAAATACAGACCAGTATGGTCTAGCTGAGGTACTCACAGCACACGGGGGTCACCACTTTGAGACTCACCAAATTAGAAAATGTTAATGGTGATTAGAAATCAAGTGTGAAAACAAGTTTTTTGAATGTTTAATATCAATTAGCGCAGTTATGGTGCAGCTATTGAAATTCATTGGAGGTGGAGGGATGCGGCCCCAACATATCCACACTACAGGGCCTGGTCTAAACATGGTCCACTGATAGAATCATCAGATAGCAAAGCTGATTTTTTTCGGCTTGTCCTTCCTTAAAGCATTCTCCTATTTTTAGGTTCCCATCCCACACACAGAGGTATTGTCTAACATTATTCATTGTCTATGTTCTGTCAGCCTGAGTACCAGTTGAATACATTATTAGAAGCTCATCCTTTGCTGTCATTAGTGTTTTTTTCCCACCACTTTCCCAGTCAGATGTTTGTTGCCCTGGGGGTTTTCAGTCTGTCTTTGAATGTGGCCCTCCTCCGTGCTTGTTGTTATCTTTAGCTTCAGCCATTGAATCTTCCTCCTGTCCTGCTGTGTGTAGATGAAGGTTCTGCCGAGTGTTCTCCGTGCCTGCAGTGCCACTACTGCAGCAACGAAACCACCAGTGAGGAGGCCATGCTGAGCATCATGGTGTGCCCCACAGGCTTTCTGTGCTCTCAGGGCTTAGCCAGAGACCCTCAGCGCTCAGCCACCCTCTGCCCTCAAGGCTTCTACTGCCCCGGAGGAGGCATAGTGAGTTAGAGATATCGACAGATGCTTCAATTAAACATTTTTCAAAAGTAATACACATTGTTGGTGTATTATGATAAAAACAGTAGTTTTTGATTCCCCCCACATAGGATCCCATCCTGTGCCATGCCCCAATGGTACCTACGGTGAATTTCCTGGTCTGCGTGATGTCAGTGAGTGTGTCCAGTGTCCCAGTGGGAATACTGTTACTCTGAGAAGCCTCGGGCCCTCTTACGAGACCGGTAAAATGTGTAACCACTCAAAATAAAAAAATGTGTGAAAAACTCTAATATAATACCAGTTATCTCATATATTGTGTGGCTTCAGACTGGGTCATGTCCAGATGGGCACTACTGCCCCCGTGGGACTGGATACCCGTACACCTACCCTTGCCAGGCGGGCCAATTCAAGAACCACACTCTCGGTCACAGTGGCGAGACATGTATTTATGTCCATCCAGGCATTATTGTCACACTCCAGGATCTCACACACCGATAGTCTGTCCTCAGGTAGTATTAATCCACACTCTGAAAAACAGCTTTGTTGTGCGAGTGAAGTGTGACTCTCTCTTCCCTTTCTATGTGTGTGTTACTCTGAATGTGTGATCTCAGCACGTAACATATTTCTCTCTCTGAGATTGTTTTGTATTTATGTCCAGCAATTAATTCAGATTTACCACATTTGCAACACAACAACACAACTGCTTCATTTCCTCCCCCAATTAAAAACAACAAAGCAAGGATTTACCCAGATGAGCATAAAAACTGGACATTAAAGATGTAAATACATAGCAGCAGCAGCAGCAAAGTAATGATAAGATACGAGACTAAAAAGGGCCTCTGTTGTGAAAGTGTAGGAACACGGACCCACAACAGGGGGCGCAATGAACGGACAATGGAGAAGGTAAATAACAGATTTACTACTGAACAAGCACAATTAATATAAAACACAATTTGGGGTCGAATCCGCTGGTTGTCGTGTGGGCAGGCTCGAAGGTAGGAGACGTCCGTCTCAGTCGAACCGGAACCACCCAGATCTCCTCTGCCACCGAACCCTGGAAATACTGGAACCGCCAAGTCCCGAATTCCCAGGTGGCCACTGCCTCCGCTCGTCGGATCCGGTACTGCTGGCAGGAGAGCGCAACAACACACAGGCGTGGATGACCGCACCCAGTAACGGAGAGGGGAGAAGCCGCCTCCACCTCTTGTCAAAGAACAGCAGGAAGGTGAGTACTTATCCAAACAATGAAGCTATCTGTATCACCAGTCCTGAAAAGGTTTACGGGTTTTAGCTGGTTATGCGATATATAAATGCAGAGAATACTACCTTAGTCTTAGGCGATATCTCGGCACTGAGGTGGAGACGCCGTCCTCCTGATATACCTCTGTGCTGAGTGGAACAGCTGTGTCTGGTGATGGGTGACAGCTGTCACCCAGGCTACTCCCATGATGCGGCAGCGCCCTCTGGTGCCTGGAGCCCGCACTCCAGGCAGGGCGCCCTCTGGTGGTGGTGGGCCAGCAGTACCTCCTCTTCAGCGGCCCACACAACAGACCCCCCCCCAACGGCGCCTCCTGGCGCACGACCGGGCTTGTCCGGATGGCGACGTAGAAGTCGGCCAGGAGGCCGGGTCCAGGATGAAACCCTTCTTCACCCGGAGCGCTCCTCGGGTCCGTACCCCTCCCAGTCCACCGATACTGAAAACCCCGGCCCATCCGCCGGACATCAAGGAGCCGGCGGACAGTCCAAGCCGGCGCTCCATCAATGATCCGGGCAGGAGGCGCGCCGACCCGGGGTGCAGAGGGGTGAGGTGTGAAGGGCTTAATCCGGGAAACATGAAAACTGGATGTATCAGCAGTGAGGCCGAAGCTGGAGCCTCACTGCGGCGGGGTTGACGACCTTGAGGATCTTATACGGTCCGAGTACCGTTCCTGGAGTTTTGGTGAGTCGACCTGTAGAGGAATGTCCTTGGTGGACAACCAGACCTCCTGCCCAGGACGATACTTGGGGGCCGGGGCTCGTCGCCGTCTGCATGTTTCTTCGCCCTCTCCCGGGCCTGCAACAAGGCAGAGCGGGCGGCACGCCACACCACGGCACTTCCTAGGTGGGCCTGGACCGAGGGCACACCGACCTCTCCCTCAACCACCGGAAACAAGGGGGCTGATACCCCAAGCACACCTCAAACGGGAGAGGCCGGTGGCTGATGACACTTGGCTGTTGTGGGCGTACTCGATCCAGGCCAGGTGGGTACTCCAGCCGTCGGGTGCGCGGCTGTCACACAGCGAAGTGTCTGCTCCAGTTCTTGATTCGCCCGCTCTGCCTGCCCGTTGGTCTGGGGGTGTACCCAGACGAGAGCTGACCGTGGCCCCCAGTTCCCAGAAGCTCCTCCAACGTGTGAGGTGAACTGGGGACCGCGATCGAGACGATGTCTGATGGTATGCCATGCAGACGGACGACGTGTGGACCAGAGTCCGCTGTCTCCTGGGCCGTAGGAGCTTCGGGAGGGCCACGAAGTGGCCGCCTTGGAGAAACGTCCACTATCGTGAAGATGACGGTGTTTCCCTGGGACGCGGAAGACCCGTGACGAAGTCCAGGCCGATGTGGGACCAGGGGCGATGAGGCACGGCAGTGGCTGTAGCTGCCTGAGGTCTTCCTGTGGTCGCCTTGCCCCTGGCGCAGGTGGTACAGGCCTGGACGTAGTCCCGGACGTCGGCCTCCAGGATGCCCACCAGAAGCGTTGCCGGACGACTGCCACGTCCTTCGCACCCCTGGGTGACAGGAGAGCTTAGAACCGTGACAGAAGTCCAGGACTGCAGCCCTAGCCTCTGGTGGGACGTATAGTCTGTTTTTTGGTCCGTTTCCGGGTCCGGGACACGGGTCAGGGCCTCCCGGACGGTCTTCTCCACGTCCAGGTGAGGGCGGCCACGATAGCGGACTCCGGGATGATGGGATCGGGGGATCCGACGGTTCCGTTTTGACCTCATCTTCGTGCACCCGGGACAATGCATCCGATCTCTGATTCTTGGTTCCCGGGACGGTAGGTAATCCGGAAGTCAAACGGCCAAGAACAGTGACCAGCGGGCTTGCCTGGGGTTCAGCCGCTTGGCGGTCCTGATATACTCCAGGTTCCGATGGTCAGTGAAAACCGTGAATGGCACGGCTGTTCCCTCCAACAGATGTCTCCACTCTTCGAGGGCCTCTTTCACAGCAAGGAGTTCCCGATTGCCGACGTCATAGTTCCGTTCAGCGGGGGTCAACCTGCTTAGGAAAAATAGGCACACGGGTGAAGGACCTTATCGGTCTTCCCGCTCTGGGAGAGCCCCGCTCCTATCCCTGAGTCCGAGGCATCCACTTCAACCACTAACTGGCGGCTAGGATCGGGCCCTGCACCAGAACTGGTGCAGATGAGAAGCGCCGTTTCAACTCCTTGAACGCGGCCCTCGCACCGATCCGACCAGGTGAAGGGAACTTTTGAGAGGTCAGGGCTGTCAGGGGGCTAACTACCTGACTATAGCCCTTGATGAACCTCCTGTAGAAATTAGCAAAACCGAGGAACTGTTGCAGCTTCCTACGGCTTGTAGGTTGGGGCCAATCTCTCACCGCCGCACCCTTGGCCGGGTCCGGGGCGACGGAGTTAGAGGCGATTATAAACCCCAGGAAGGACAAAGAAGTGCGGTGGAACTCACACTTCTCGCCCTTCACAAAACAGGCGGTTCTCCAACAACGCTGCAGAACCTGACGGACATGCGGACATGAGTCTCAGGATCCGGGGAAAGATGAGGTATATCGTCCAGATACACGAAGACGAACCGGTGCAGGAAGTCCCGCAGGACATCGTTTACCAACGCTTGGAAGGTCGCGGGAGCGTTAGTGAGACCGAACGGCATGACCAGGTACTCAAAATGACCCAACGGGTGTGTAAATGCCGTCTTCCATTCATCTCCCTTCCGGATCCGAACCAAATGATACGCATTCCTAAGATCAAGTTTGGTGAAGATATTGGCTCCATGCAAGGGGTGAACACCGAATCCAACAAGGGCAACGGGTATCGATTGCGACCGTGATTTCGTTCAACCCCCTATAGTCAATGCATGGACGAAGCCCGCCATCCTTTTTACCACAAAAAAGAAACCAGCACCCATCGGAGAGGTGGAATTCCGGATCAACCCGGCAGCTAATGAGTCCCGGATGTAGGTCTCCATTGATTCACGCTCCGGCCGTGAGAGGTTGTACAGCCTACTGGACGGAAACTCACTGCCTGGAACCAAATCAATGGCACAATCGTACGGGCGGTGGGGAGGAAGCGTGGAGCCAGATCCCTTGCTGAACCACGTCAGCGAGGTCATGGTACTCCGCTGGCACCGCCTTCAGATTGGGCGGGACTCGGACCTCCTCCTTAGCTTGGGAGCCGGGAGGAACCGAGGAACCTAGACACTCCCGATGGCAGGTTTCGCTCCACTGAACCACTACCCCGGACGGCCAATCGATCCGGGGATTGTGCTTTAGCATCCATGGAAACCCCAAAACCACACGGGAGGTGGCCTGAGTCACGAAGAACTCGATCACCTCCCGGTGGTTACCTGACACCACCAGAGTTACTGGAGGTGTCTTAGTGTGATTGGTGGGAGTAGGGAGCCATCTAGCGGCCCGAACCTGCACAGGCGAGGTAAGAGCCCCAGAGGGAGCCCTATCCCTGGCCCATCTACTGTCAAGCAGATTCCCTTCAGAGCCCGTGTCCACCAGTGCTGGGGCCTTCAGGGTTAATCCTCATAAAGGATGTGACTGGGAGTCGTGTAGCAATGTGGGTGTGTCCCACGTGAATGTTTTGGCCCACCCCTGGCCAGTCTCTAGGGGCGGGCGTGGAGGTTTAACCGCTCGGGGCAGTCGTTTGCGAGATGCTCACTCGAGCCACAAACATAACAAGCTCGTGGGCCCGCCTCCTTTGTGCTCCAGGTGCCCTAATGTTGCCCTGCTCGTGTCCATAGCTTCGTCAGCAGGGGGAGCCATAGGCGCACGGAGCGCAGAGACAGAGGAGCGTGGGGAGGGCGGAGCTCGATCGGACCCGGAAGGGAGAGGACGACGCGTGCCTGGCCACGCCCTTCGCCTCGTTCCCGACGGCGTTCTTTTAACCGGTTGTCGGAGTCGTATGACTAGATCGATGAGCCATCTAAATCCCGCGGTTCGTCCTTAGCCACCAGGTGCTCTTTAGGACCAGAGACAGTCCGTTTACAAAGGCAGCGCGGAGGGCAGTGCTATTCCAGCCGGATCTCGCCGCCGCGATGCGGAAGGCGGACTGCATAGGCAGCTGCGCTCCGACGCCCCTGTCGTATGGACAGTAGTGCGGTTATTGAAGCGGACTCTCCCTCTGTTGGGATGATCGAACACCGTTCTGAGCTCCCGTACAAACCCATCGTATGTATGAAGGAGCCGTGAGTTCTGCTCCCAGGAGCGCTGTAGCCCAAGCGCGTGCCTCCCCGCGAAGCAGATTTATCACATAAGCTACTTTGCTAGCATCAGTCGCGTACATCACGGGACGCTGAGCGAAGACGATGCGAACACTGCAATAAGAAAGTCCGCGCAGTCTCCACACAGCCTCCGTACGGTTCTGGAGGGCTTATGTATGCTTCAGGGGACGGAGGGAGGGACCGTTGAACGACCCAGTGGAACGTCACTTTCGCGCGCAGGGTCCTCGGGAGGGAGAGCCGCAGCGGCGCCCAAAGGGCGTGCCTCCCTTGTGCGGCGAGAGCCTACACCCTGCGGTTTAGGAGAACGTGCTGCTCGGTCATTAAATCGATCCGAGAGGTGAAAGCGGTGAGGATCCGCTGCAACTCACCGATTACCCCTCCGAAGCCTCCGCCGCGCCTTGGTCTTCCATTGGCCGTTCAACAGCCGGTTGACGCCCCTCGGGATCCATGACGCTGCGGCCGAGATATCCTGTTGTGAAAGTGTAGGAACACGGACCCACAACAGGGGGCGCAATGACGGACAATGGAGAAGGTAAATAACAAGATTTTACTTCTGTGAAACAAGCACAATTAATATAACAAACACAATTTGGGGTCGAATCCGCTGGTGTCGT
The DNA here is from genome assembly GCF_902500255.1 of Thalassophryne amazonica. Taxonomy (NCBI): domain Eukaryota; kingdom Metazoa; phylum Chordata; class Actinopteri; order Batrachoidiformes; family Batrachoididae; genus Thalassophryne; species Thalassophryne amazonica. The sequence continues at coordinate 28,643,388 of NC_047106.1, forward strand.
GTGGGCATGCTCAAAGGTAGGAGACGTCCGTCTCAGTCGAACCGGAACCCACCCAGATCTCCTCTGCCACCGAACCCTGGAAATACTGGAACCGCCAAGTCCCGAATTCCCAGGTGGCCACTGCCTCCGCTCGTCGGATCCGGTACTGCTGGCAGGAGGAGAGAGCAACAACACACAGGCGTGGATGACGCACCCAGTAACGGAGAGGGGAGAAGCCGCCTCCACCTCTTGTCAAAGAACAGCAGGAAGGTGAGTACTTATCCAAACAATGAAGCTATCTGTAGTCACCAGTCCTGAAAAGGTTTTAACGGGTTTAGCTGGTTATGCGATATATAATGCAGAGAATACTACCTTAGTCTTAGGCGATATCTCGGCACTGAGGTGGAGACGCGTCCTCCTGATATACCTCTGTGCTGAGTGGAACAGCTGTGTCTGGTGATGGGTGACAGCTGTCACCCAGGCTACTCCCATGATGCGGCAGCGCCCTCTGGTGCCTGGAGCCCGCACTCCAGGCAGGGCGCCCTCTGGTGGTGGTGGGCCAGCAGTACCTCCTCTTCAGCGGCCCACACAAACACACTCAGCCTAAATACTGATCTCCTTTTTACAAATATACACGAAAATGGTTCCAGTTAGGTTTAATGTTTTGTTTCACATTTAAGGAAAAAAACAATGTGCAGATAAATTTGAAATAGTTTTACTCTCACTAAAACGTTGTACAACCCCAGTTCCAATGAAGTTGGGACCTTGTGTAAAATGTAAATAAAAACAGAATACAGTGATTTGCAAATCTCTTCAACCTATATTCAATTGAATACAACACAAAGACAAGATATTTAATGTTCAAACTGATAAACTTTATTGTTTTTGTGTAAATATTTGCTCATTTTTGAAATGGATGCCTGCAACATGTTTCAAAAAAGCTGGGACAGTGGTATGTTACCACTGTGTTACATCATCTTTCCTTCTAACAACACTCAATAAGCGTTTGGGAACTGAGGACACTAATTGTTGAAGTTTTTGTAGGCGGAATTCTTTCCCATTCTTGCTTGATGTACGACTTGTCCGGGGTCTCCGTTGTCGTATTCTGCGCTTCATAATGCACCACACATCTTCAATGGGTGACAGGTCTAGACTGCAGGCAGGCCAGTCTAGTACCCGCACTCTTTTACTACGAAGCCACACTGTTGTAACACGTGCAGAATGTGGTTTGGCATTGTCTTGCTGAAATAAGCAGGGACGTCCCTGAAAAAGATGTCGCCTAGATGGCAGCATGTGTTGCTCCAAAACCTGGATGAACCTTTCAGCACTGATGGTGCCATCACCGATGTGTAAGTTGCCCATGCCATGGGCACGAACACAACCCCATACCATCACAGATGCTGGCTTTTGAACTTTGCGCTGGTAACAATCTGGATGGTCTTTTTCCTCTTTTGTCTGGAGGACATGACGTCCCTAATTTCCAAAAACAATTTGAAATGGGACTCAGACCACAGAACATTTTTCCACTTTGCATCTGTCCATTTCAAATGAGCTCCGGCCCAGAGAAGGCGGCGGTGTTTCTGGATGTTGTTGATGCATGGCTTTCGCTTTGCATGGTAGAGTTTTAACTTGCACTTGTAGATGTAGCAACGAACTGTGTTAACTGGACAATGGTTTTCTGAAGTGTTCCTGAGCCCACGCGGTAAAGATCCTTTACACAATGATGTCGGTTTTTAATGCAGTGCCGCCTGAGGGATCGAAGGTCACAGGCATTCAATGACGGTTTTCGGCCTTGCCGCTTACGTGTAGAAAGTTCACCAGATTCTCTGAATCTTCTGATTACATTATGCACTGTAGATGATGGAATCCCTAAATTCCTTGTAATTGAACATTGAGAAACATTATTCTTAAACTGTTGGACTATTTTTTCACACAGTTGTTCACAAAGTGGTGATCCTTGCCCCATCTTTGCTTGTGACCGGCTGAGCCTTTTGGGATGCGCCTTTTACGAGCATACCCAAAAGCATACTCCTTATGAGCATACGAGCATACTCCTCATATACCCAATCATGACACCTGTTTCCAATTAGGTGTTTCTTGAGCATTCATCAACTTTCCCAGTTTTTTGTTGCCCCGTCCCAACTTTTTTGAAACGTGTTGCAGGCATCCATTTCAAAATGAGCAAATATTGCCCAAAAACAAAAAAGTTTATCAGTTTGAACATTAAATATCTTGTCTTGTGGTGTATTCAATTCAATATAGGTTGAAGAGGTTTTGCAAGTCATTGTATTCTGATTTTTATTTACATTTCACACAACGTCCCAGCTTCATTGGAATTGGGGTTGTAAAACACGGAACAAAGCAAATCACATATTCATATGTATTTTTCAGTCAAATTCGTACATATCCTAGGTATTCCCATATATTCCTCTGCCAGTAGGCTGTGATCATATCTCTGAAGACAACATAGCGGATCAGTTCTGCAAAAAATAAAGTAAAGTAATAATAAATAAAAAAAAATTCAGTGTTTTCTTATGGGCTCCTTTACATATAGTGCGAATTTGGTTGATTTGTGCAGAAAGTGGCCATGAAGCAGGAACCGTGTGCAAAACGTGTAATTTCGGAGCTCTCTCCAACGCCTCGTACCCCTGTTGCTACAACTATTTGTGGACACCAGCGGCTGAAAGACAGAGTGTGCGCTGTGCAAACCCATCGAACTCTCTCGCGACAGGTGTCGGCCAGATCTTGCTGACACGTGCATCTAACATCTAACAACAACATCTAACACCGCTCGCATGGCACTTAGAAATGTGTGGCCATTTGTACTATCATCACGAAAACAGTCTGCAGACCACCACTGTCGAGGTGGATGGAAATTTGTCTAAGTGCCCCAGACTCTGAAGTTGCCGAGTGTGGCATGCCAGAGTGTCGGCTCCCCCCCAGCACATCAATCAATCAATCAATCAATTTTTTTTTTTATATAGCGCCAAATCACAACAAACAGTTGCCCCAAGGCGCTTTATATTGTAAGGCAAGGCCATACAATAATTATGTAACACCCCAACGGTCAAAACGACCCCCTGTGAGCAAGCACTGGCTACAGTGGGAAGGAAAAAACTCCCTTTTAACAGGAAGAAACCTCCAGCAGAACCAGGCTCAGGGAGGGGCAGTCTTCTGCTGGGACTGGTTGGGGCTGAGGGAGCGAACCAGGAAAAGACATGCTGTGGAGGGGAGCAGAGATCGATCACTAATGATTAAATGCAGAGTGGTGCATACAGAGCAAAAAGAGAAAGAAACAGTGCATCATGGGAACCCCCCAGCAGTCTACGTCTATACCAGCATAACTAAGGGATGGTTCAGGGTCACCTGATCCAGCCCTAACTATAAGCTTTAGCAAAAGGAAAGTTTTAAGCCTAATCTTAAAGTAGAGAGGGTGTCTGTCTCCCTGATCTGAATTGGGAGTGGTTCCACAGGAGAGGAGCCTGAAAGCTGAAGGCTCTGCCTCCCATTCTACTCTTACAAACCCTAGGAACTACAAGTAAGCCTGCCGTCTGAGAGCGAAGCACTCTATTGGGGTGATATGGTACTACGAGGTCCCTAAGATAAGATGGGACCTGATTATTCAAACCTATAAGTAAGAAGAAGAATTTTAAATTCTATTCTAGAATTAACAGGAAGCCAGTGAAGAGAGGCCAATATGGGTGAGATATGCTCTCTCCTTCTAGTCCCCGTCAGTACTCTAGCTGCAGCATTTTGAATTAACTGAAGGCTTTTTAGGGAACTTTTAGGACAACCTGATAATAATGAATTACAATAGTCCAGCCTAGAGGAAATAAATGCATGAATTAGTTTTTCAGCATCACTCTGAGACAAGACCTTTCTGATTTTAGAGATATTGCGTAAATGCAAAAAGCAGTCCTACATATTTGTTTAATATGCGCTTTGAATGACATATCCTGATCAAAAATGACTCCAAGATTTCTCACAGTATTACTAGAGGTCAGGGTAATGCCATCCAGAGTAAGGATCTGGTTAGACACCATGTTTCTAAGATTTGTGGGGCCAAGTACAATAACTTCAGTTTTATCTGAGTTTAAAAGCAGGAAATTAGAGGTCATCCATGTCTTTATGTCTGTAAGACAATCCTGCAGTTTAGCTAATTGGTGGTGTCCTCTGGCTTCATGGATAGATAAAGCTGGGTAGCATCTGCGTAACAATGAAAATTTAAGCAATACCGTCTAATAATACTGCCTAAGGGAAGCATGTATAAAGTGAATAAAATTGGTCCTAGCACAGAACCTTGTGGAACTCCATAATTAACTTTAGTCTGTGAAGAAGATTCCCCATTTACATGAACAAATTGTAATCTATTAGACAAATATGATTCAAACCACCGCAGCGCAGTGCCTTTAATACCTATGGCATGCTCTAATCTCTGTAATAAAATTTTATGGTCAACAGTATCAAAAGCAGCACTGAGGTCTAACAGAACAAGCACAGAGATGAGTCCACTGTCCGAGGCCATAAGAAGATCATTTGTAACCTTCACTAATGCTGTTTCTGTACTATGATGAATTCTAAAACCTGACTGAAACTCTTCAAATAGACCATTCCTCTGCAGATGATCAGTTAGCTGTTTTACAACTACCCATTCAAGAATTTTTGAGAGAAAAGGAAGGTTGGAGATTGGCCTATAATTAGCTAAGATAGCTGGGTCAAGTGATGGCTTTTTAAGTAATGGTTTAATTACTGCCACCTTAAAAGCCTGTGGTACATAGCCAACTAACAAGATAGATTGATCATATTTAAGATCGAAGCATTAAATAATGGTAGGGCTTCCTTGAGCAGCCTGGTAGGAATGGGGTCTAACAAACATGTTGATGGTTTGGAGGAAGTAACTAATGAAAATAACTCAGACAGAACAATCGGAGAGAAAGAGTCTAACCAAATACCGGCATCACTGAAAGCAGCCAAAGATAACGATACGTCTTTGGGATGGTTATGAGTAATTTTTTCTCTAATAGTTAAAATTTTGTTAGCAAAGAAAGTCATGAAGTCATTACTAGTTAAAGTTAATGGAATACTCAGCTCAATAGAGCTCTGACTCTTTGTCAGCCTGGCTACAGTGCTGAAAAGAAACCTGGGGTTGTTCTTATTTTCTTCAATTAGTGATGAGTAGAAAGATGTCCTAGCTTTACGGAGGGCTTTTTTATAGAGCAACAGACTCTTTTTCCAGGCTAAGTGAAGATCTTCTAAATTAGTGAGACGCCATTTCCTCTCCAACTTACGGGTTATCTGCTTTAAGCTACGAGTTTGTGAGTTATACCATGGAGTCAGACACTTCTGATTTAAAGCTCTCTTTTTCAGAGGAGCTACAGCATCCAAAGTTGTCTTCAATGAGGATGTAAAACTATTGACGAGATACTCTATCTCCCTTACAGAGTTTAGGTAGCTACTCTGCACTGTGTTGGTATATGGCATTAGAGAACATAAAGAAGGAATCATATCCTTAAACCTAGTTACAGCGCTTTCTGAAAGACTTCTAGTGGCGACTCTGTTTTGAGAAATGTGAAGTTAGCGACACCAGCAACCATTGTCAATTGTCTTCCGGGGGCCAGAGCAGGCGACATCGAAGGACATTTGAAATTGCTGGCTAAGGCTAAGCGTAAATTTGGTAAGATTGTAATTCACGTCGGCAGTAATGACACTCGGTTACGCCAATCGGAGGTCACTAAAATTAACATTGAATCGGTGTGTAACTTTGCAACAACAATGTCGGACTCTGTTGTTTTCTCTGGGCCCCTCCCCAATCAGACCGGGAGTGACATGTTTAGCCGCATGTTCTCCTTGAATTGCTGGCTGTCTGAGTGGTGTCCAAAAAATGAGGTGGGCTTCATTGATAATTGGCAAAGCTTCTGGGGAAAACCTGGTCTTGTTAGGAGAGACGGCATCCATCCCACTTTAGAGGGAGCAGCTCTCATTTCTAGAAATCTGGCCAATTTTTTGGGATCCTCCAAACTGTGACTGTCTAGCGTTGGGACCAGGAGGCAGAGCTGTGGTCTTATACACCTCTCTGCAGCTTCTCTCCCCCTGCCATCCCCCTATTACCCCATCCCCGTAGAGACGGTGCCTGCTCCCAGACCACCAATAACTAGCAAAAATCTATTTAAGCATAAAAATTCAAAAAGAAAAAATAATATAGCACCTTCAATTGCACCACAGACTAAAACAGTTAAATGTGGTCTATTAAACATTAGGTCTCTTTCTTCTAAGTCCCTGTTGGTAAATGATATAATAATTGATCAACGTATTGATTTATTCTGCCTAACAGAAACTTGGTTACAGCAGGATGAATATGTTAGTTTAAATGAGTCAACACCCCCGAGTCACACTAACTGTCAGAATGCTCGTAGCACGGGCCGGGGCGGAGGATTAGCAGCAATCTTCCATTCCAGCTTATTAATTAATCAAAAACCTAGACAGAGCTTTAATTCATTTGAAAGCTTGTCTCTTAGTCTTGTCCATCCAAATTGGAAGTCCCAAAAAACAGTTTTATTTGTTATTATCTATCGTCCACCTGGTCGTTATTGTGAGATTCTCTGTGAATTTTCAGACCTTTTGTCTGACTTAGTGCTTAGCTCAGATAAGATAATTATAGTGGGCGATTTTAACATCCACACAGATGCTGAGAATGACAGCCTCAACACTGCATTTAATCTATTATTAGACTCTATCGGCTTTGCTCAAAAAGTAAATGAGTCCACCCACACTTTAATCATATTTTAGATCTTGTTCTGACTTATGGTATGGAAATAGAAGACTTAACAGTATTCCCTGAAAACTCCCTTTTGTCTGATCATTTTTTAATAACATTTACATTTACCCTGATGGACTACCCAGCAGTGGGGAATAAGTTTCATTACACTAGAAGTCTTTCAGAAAGCGCTGTAACTAGGTTTAAGGATATGATTCCTTCTTTATGTTCTCTAATGTCATATACCAACACAGAGCAGAGTAGCTACCTAAACTCTGTAAGGGAGTTAGAGTATCTTGTCAATAGTTTTACATCCTCATTGAAGACAACTTTGGATGCTGTAGCTCCTCTGAAAAAGAGAGCTTTAAATCAGAAGTGTCTGACTCCGTGGTATAACTCACAAACTCGTAGCTTAAAGCAGATAACCGTAAGTTGGAGAGGAAATGGCGTCTCACTAATTTAGAAGATCTTCACTTAGCCTGGAAAAAGAGTTTGTTGCTCTATAAGAAAGCCCTTCGTGAAGCTAGGACATCTTTCTACTCATCACTAATTGAAGAAATAAGAACAACCCCAGGTTTCTTTTCAGCACTGTAGCCAGGCTGACAAAGAGTCAGAGCTCTATTGAGCTGAGTATTCCATTAACTTTAACTAGTAATGACTTCATGACTTTCTTTGCTAACAAAATTTTGACTATTAGAGAAAAAATTACTCATAACCATCCCAAAGATGTATCGTTATCTTTGGCTGCTTTCAGTGATGCCGGTATTTGGTTAGACTCTTTCTCTCCGATTGTTCTGTCTGAGTTATTTTCATTAGTTACTTCATCCAAACCATCAACATGCTTATTAGACCCCATTCCTGCCAGGCTGCTCAAGGAAGTCCTACCATTATTTAATGCTTCAATCTTAAATATGATCAATCTATCTTTGTTAGTTGGTTATGTACCACAGGCCTTTAAGGTGGCAGTAATTAAACCATTACTTAAAAAGCCATCACTTGACCCAGCTATCTTAGCTAATTATAGGCCAATCTCCAACCTTCCTTTTCTCTCAAAGATTCTTGAGAGGGTAGTTGTAAAACAGCTAACTGATCACCTGCAGAGGAATGGTCTATTTGAAGAGTTTCAGTCAGGTTTTAGAATTCATCATAGTACAGAAACAGCATTAGTGAAGGTTACAAATGATCTTCTTATGGCTTCGGACAGTGGACTTATCTCTGTGCTTGTTCTGTTGGACCTCAGTGCTGCTTTTGATACTGTTGACCATAAAATTTTATTACAGAGATTAGAGCATGTCATAGGTATTAAAGGCATTGCGCTGCGGTGGTTTGAATCATATTTGTCTAATAGATTACAGTTTGTTCATGTAAATGGGGAATCTTCTTCACAGACTAAAGTTAATTATGGAGTTCCACAAGGTTCTGTGCTAGGACCAATTTTATTCACTTTATACATGCTTCCCTTGGGCAGTATTATTAGACGGTATTGCTTAAATTTTCATTGTTACGCAGATGATACCCAGCTTTATCTATCCATGAAGCCAGAGGATACGCACAAATTAGCTAAACTGCAGGATTGTCTTACAGACATAAAGACATGGATGACCTCTAATTTCGTGCTTTTAAACTCAGATAAAACTGATGTTATTGTACTTGGCCCCACAAATCTTAGAAGCATGGTGTCTAACCAGATCATTACTCTGGATGGCATTTCCCTGATCTCTAGTAATACTGTGAGAAATCTTGGAGTTATTTTTGATCAGGATATGTCATTCAAAGCGCATATTAAACAAATATGTAGGACTGCCTTTTTGCATTTACGCAATATCTCTAAAATCAGAAAGGTCTTGTCTCAGAGTGATGCTGAAAAACTAATTCATGCATTTATTTCCTCTAGGCTGGACTATTGTAATTCATTATTATCAGGTTGTCCTAAAAGTTCCCTAAAAAGCCTTCAGTTGGTTCAGAATGCTGCAGCTAGAGTACTGACGGGGACTAGCAGGAGAGAGCATATCTCACCCGTGTTGGCCTCCCTTCATTGGCTTCCTGTTAATGCTAGAATAGAATATAAAATTCTTCTTCTTACTTATAAGGTTTTGAATAATCAGGTCCCATCTTATCTTAGGGACCTCATAGTACCATATTACCCCATTAGAGCGCTTCGCTCTCAGACTGCGGGCTTACTTGTAGTTCCTAGGGTTTGTAAGAGTAGAATGGGAGGCAGTGCCTTCAGCTTTCAGGCTCCTCTCCTGTGGAACCAGCTCCCAATTCAGATCAGGGAGACAGATACCCTCTCTACTTTTAAGATTAGGCTTAAAACTTTCCTTTTCGCTAAGGCTTATAGTTAGGGCTGGATCGGGTGACCCTGGACCATCCCTTGGTTATGTTGCTTTAGACGTAGACTGTGTTTCATAATTATTGTATGGCCTTGCCTTGCAATGTGGAGCGCCTTGGGGCAACTGTTTGTTGTGATTTGGCACTATACAAGAAAAAAGTTGATTGATTGATTGATAGTGTAATGAAACTTATTCCCCACTGCTGGGTAGTCCATCAGAGTAAATGTAAATGTTATTAAGAAATGAATGACAGAAATGATCAGACAGAAGGGAGTTTTCAGGGAATACTGTTAAGTCTTCTATATCCATACCATAAGTCAGAACAAGATCTAAGATATGATTAAAGTGGTGGGTGGACTCATTTACATCTGTACGTGTGGTTCCCCCCGCTCGCACGTGGGGCATCTTTCATCTGTTCACAGAGTGACATCTTGGTCTGTGCGCTGACAGGACAGGGGGCGTGGCTGGCTGCCCCATAGCTGTTGAGACATCTCAGGTTCTGGACATCACAGCTGCAGCACACGTCCAGTGTTTTGACAGAGGCGCACATGTGTGTGCTTGTGTGTAAATCCATAAAAACATATATCACTTTTGTGATGGGAGGAGAAACGGGCCGTCAGTCTGTTTGGACATGCAGCAGGCAATCTGACTGACTGTCACGTCTGACAGGGCATGCATGTCGGGCCGTGAGCAGTGCACTGTAGGACCAGGACAAGCCAACAGTGTGACACATACGCCACTTTCAGTCATGTATCAGCAGAAATATGCCGTACCAAACAATGTTTGGACAGTCATCACAGCACTTTTTTTTCTTAGAAAATATCTTTATCTGCTTGTTGATTTTATCCATTTCATGCTCCTGTTATAAGAGAGTGATTGTTGTGCAGTGGTAAAGTTTCCATCTGGTAATCAGAGTATGTTGGTTCAAATCCTGTGGTGTTTTTTTTTTTTATTTAACCAGGGTTATTTAACAACCTCTTGATGACTGTATGTCTGTGACCATGGATCATCTACAGAGGAACAGATGGATCATATTTGTATTGGCCACTTGATAAATGCAGTGTTTTTATATTGTGTGTGGGTTTATTTCATTTTAAATACATCCATCTCCTTCCTTATATCAGGCAGATTCCCACAACTTTCACAGGACTGCAGTTGTAGCCCAGTGGTAAAGTTTCTGACTGGTAATCAGAGCTTTCAGAAGGTGTGGGTTTGAGTCCTATGGGTGGCATGTAATTTTTATTTTCAGCAGCTGCATGATGTGTAACCACATTGCGCACTTGCTGTGAAAAGCTGCTGTGTTCCCGCGTGCACAAAACCATTGCAGCATGTATTTTTAAATTCTTTATTTAGTTTTCTTCACAGCAACTGCTGGCAGTGTGTTCCTGTGTGCACGAACCATCACACTGGAATCATGCATGCCTGCCTGACGTTGCATTGTTTCGTGGTTCAATCATACGAGCTGTTTCACCATGAGTCGCTCTGAGCTGTACGTATTCACACTATGTGTGATGGGGCCCTAAGCTCTGCATTGTTGTTCTAACCCCACAACCATAACTCGTGTTTCTGAATACTAAATGTGAAATGTGCATTGACTGTGGGATTTCGTAGGGATATGCAAAAATATATGCGATGTCACACAAAATGTGCCATGACAATATCATTTCAAAAAAGATGAAAACAAAATTGTATTTTACCACCCGCAAGCAACAATGGCCTTACTGGCCACAAGGAAACTGCACTTAGCAATGAAACGTCACTGAACAAGTCCAGACATGCCTCTATGGCAGCATTCCAGTTTAAAATATATAAACGAATAACCACAAATTAAAATGTTAATTGAACCTCCTCCTATAGGTAATATTTGCATCTTTTGTCTTCACGTGTATATATGTTATAATCCAAAATTTCAAAGCCGAATATGTAGTTTTACAGACCTACTGATGGAAATTGTGCCTGTACTTGCAGTGCTATGCTGATGACACACTGTTGTTTATCTCTCTGTCTAATGGTAAAATGATTTAAGTCCCATATTAAAAAAAACATGCTATGTATGCATGGGCGCAATTTGGTGGGGATAGGGGGGATATGTCCCCCCCACCTTTTCAACCAGGGGGGACAGAATATGGTATGTCCCCCCCCCCCCCCCACCATCTGACATATATGTGTGTATTTGAAACATGCTATGCCAGTCTTATGTGCAAACCATGTCAGTCTTATGTGCAAAACCATGTCAGAATAGTATCTTTGTTTCTGCAAGTTTGTATTTTTAGCAGCATTGACTTGTTTACAACACCCATTTCTTGTTTGTCACATTCAGAATTTTCTGGGACTGCATTTGCCCAGATTTGAAACCAAAAACAGTTGCCTCTAGGGACTAGTGTCTACACATAAGTATCAATGGACCATATGCTAATTTACTCAATTCTGAAAGTTAGAAAAGGAAATCAGAAAAGCTATCTGGGACCTCAGAAAGCCCATCTGCAATTATTGCTTGAGCTCCAAAATCAGTCTATGTAAGCGAAATTATGTTCAGTATGAGTGTTGTCATTAGTGCCACTTCGAAAATTAAATTCATGATAAGTAATTTATCCTAAACTTATGATCTGTTGTTTTTTCAAATTTATGCAAAAACAAATCTTGAGAAAAAAAATACAGTATGCGATAGTTAATAATGATTACGAGTCTGTTCTTTCATATTTATGAATACATTTTACCACATTGCAGTTGTTTTTTTTAATGAGAACTCAACCTATCATTCTTTTTGAGTTCTACACATGTGGTGATACCTTATTTACACCAAGATGTTAATAAAATTAATGCTGGCTATTTTCAGAATAAAGTACTTATATCCACAGTTTCAAATTGCATAAGTCAAATGGTGTCCACTTTATAGTCTTCTCAAAACATTAAAATTACTGTTCTGGATGCTCAGAATGCATCTGAGATATCACTTGTTGGTTAAATTAATCAAAACAGTCTGTTTTGAATTTGAGTTTTCATTTCTAAAACAGCGAGCTGGGCAGAAATCTCAAAAGACATGTTGGATGGTCATTTTTAAATTTTGAAAGTGATGGGAATAACAACAATCAGGATAGAATTTAAATGACAAGCCCACTCACCAAAACTCAAAGTTCCATCTGCAACTCTTTAAATGCAGTGTAATTAAACTGCACCTTGTCCAGAATGCAGCAGTTCGCGTCATTATGCAAACGGTCCGATACAAATGTATCACATGCACTCAAATCCCACTGCAATACAGAAGTCATTCCTTAATCTGTTAGTGTACTTAATAGTTTGATTGGGCCGGCTCACTGGCAACAGCCCAGTCAGACCTCTGTGGTCACTCAGTGATGGTCTTTTAATTCAGCAGAGAATTAGTTATTAATATGACAGAGGCAAAAAGAAAGGCCTCAGCAAATCAACATGAATTATCCAGAAAAATGTTGCAGGATCAGTTGGACCAACCCACTAAACAAAAATCTTTTTCTCATGTTCTCTCTGTGTGTCCCTCTGCACATCAATCTGTCATTCCATTCACAGGGCTTCTACTGCGCAGAGGGCAGCTCCTCCCCTGAACCGTGTCCCGAGGGCACCTACGGTTCTCGCCCAGCTCTTGGTGATGCGTCTGAATGCTCCCCTTGTGGTGGAGGCCAGTATTGCGCTGGTGTGGGTCTGACAGCAGCCTCCGGAACCTGCAAAGAACGCTTTTACTGTCGAGAGGGGGCCAAGTCTGCAGTATGAAAGTCTTCCTTTCATAATTGATCAACTAATCCTTCTTAGTCATGAATAATAACGTTGTCTCTAAATGATTTGGTGCTGCAGAGAGGAAACCTTCACACGCATAACTCAAAGAAATGCCAACTTGTTCGATTGAAGCTACAGGGTGTAGAATTTAGTTTCATCTGGTGGTGAGGTTACAGATTTCTCTTACCACTCACTTTGTTTCCTTTCTGATTGTCACTTCTTTGGTGACAGGCAGTCATGCTCCCTTGCCATCTCTTGTGAACAGCATTATGGTCTCCACAATTTCACCAATAAATAAGTCAGGCTTCTCAAACTTCTCTGCAACCACTAAAGAGCGTACAGGCGAGCGACCACTGACTCCTTTTCTTTTTCTTCAGTCATCCAGCCACATGGCACAGTGCAAAAGGTGGAGTAAGTCTGTCCCTTTTGGGCTACTGTAGCAACATGCCGGCCTCCATGAGGAGTCCTGCTACCATGTGAAGAGCTTATTCTAAGCTTATGAAAACACATTGATGTGTTGCTGCAGGTAACTATCATAGACTGTAAAATCCTGGTCTCTGGCTGGGACCCTACGTGACTTAGGCGGGACAAACGAAGCTCAAACACGCCCATCACAGAGTTACTGAATGAAAAGCTAAGAGGCTAACCTTGGTTTGGGTGTTTTATTAAAAGCATTTTTTGGATGGACTGGGTGATTTTTATCATAACTGATTGTGTGCAGAAATTAAAAATTATGATCAGCTTATTTCCTCGTGAAATCATGAATTAACCAGACCGAACATCACCAAGGTTCCAAGGTTGTTACAGCCAGGGGTGGCAGCGGGGACAAGTTCCCACTACCTAAAAAGTGCTCCCATATGGTGTGTGTCTCAAATAGCCTCTGGCAACCAAGCCCAGCTCCTGGCCTGCTTGTATGGCTTAGCTTCTAAACCCGGCAGAACTGTTTCTACTGACTGGAGAAAGGCGGGTCTCTTGCGCCTCAAAATCAGTTGCTTCAGGTGGATGGAACTTGTCAGCCTAGGAAGGCAGTTCATCTAGGAGAAGGAAACTGTGATCTCAAACCTCCACTGCCTTGCGGCTATAGCCAGGCTTGGACACCGCTTTCAGGAGTAAACCTTGAGGAACAATCTGGAGTCGGAGGTAGTCTGTTGCTGAACTTCAGCACTTCCTCGGCAACTCCTGTGACGCTGCCACTGCCAAACTGCATTGGCTTCTGCCTTTCCTTTGGACCACAGTAACGTGGAGAGGGGGGACCTGGTGCATGGGCAACAGCAGATCTTCCTTCCCACTGTGGCCAAGTGCTTGCTCATAGGGGGTCGTTTTGACCGTTGGGGTTTTTCATAATTATTGTATGGCCTTGCCTTACAATATGGAGCGCCTTGGGGCAACTGTTTGTTGTGATTTGGCGCTATATAAGAAAAAAGTTGATTGATTGATTGATTGATTTGCCTGCCCAGGCTTTGTAGCTCCACTGGAGAGGACATTCTAGCGTCATTGCATGATACCAGCGGATGCCAAGAGGGAACATCATTAAGCAACCGATAGCTGCTCAAAGTGTTAATGCCGTTTGCATACAAAATAAAAAATCACAAAAATTTCACTCGATGGAAATACTGTAGCCAGACATCTTAGGACAATTAATCATACAGCAAGACAAGTTATTACAGCTGATAGATTTTATGGGTTGTTACCAATATCTGGTAAAAATTTAATGTTAATAGAACTTTTATAAATATAGTTACTGAAAAAAACTAAAGTAACTATGTAACATATACTCAACAAAAATATAAACGCAACACTTTTGGTTTTGCTCCCATTTTGTATGAGATGAACTCAAAGATCTAAAACTTTTTCCACATACACAATATCACCATTTCCCTCAAATATTGTTCACAAACCAGTCGAAATCTGTGATAGTGAGCACTTCTCCTTTGCTGAGATAATCCATCCCACCTCACAGGTGTGCCATATCAAGATGCTGATTAGACACCATGATTAGTGCACAGGTGTGCCTTAGACTGCCCACAATAAAAGGACACTCTGAAAGGTGCAGTTTTGTTTTATTGGGGGGGGATACCAGTCAGTATCTGGTGTGACCACCATTTGCCTCATGCAGTGCAACACATCTCCTTCGCATCATCCGTGAAGAGAACACCTCTCCAACGTGCCAAACGGCAGCGAATGTGAGCATTTGCCCACTCAAGTCGGTTACGACGACGAACTGGAGTCAGGTCAAGACCCCGATGAGGACGACGAGCATGCAGATGAGCTTCCCTGAGACGGGTTCTGACAGTTTGTGCAGAAATTCTTTGGTTATGCAAACCGATTGTTCCAGCAGCTGTCCGAGTGGCTGGTCTCAGACGATCTTGGAGGTGAACATGCTGGATTTGGAGGTCCTGGGCTGGTGTGGTTACACGTGGTCTGCGGTTGTGAGGCTGGTTGGATGTACTGCCAAATTCTCTGAAACGCCTTTGGAGACGGCTTATGGTAGAGAAATGAACATTCAATACACGAGCAACAGCTCTGGTTGACATTCCTGCTGTCAGCATGCCAATTGCACACTCCCTCAAATCTTGCGACATCTGTGGCATTGTGTTGTGTGATAAAACTGCACCTTTCAGAGTGGCCTTTTATTGTGGACAGTCTAAGGCACACCTGTGCACTAATCATGGTGTCTAATCAGCATCTTGATATGGCACACCTGTGAGGTGGGATGGATTATCTCAGCAAAGGAGAAGTGCTCACTATCACAGATTTAGACTGGTTTGTGAACAATATTTGAGGGAAATGGTGATATTGTATATGTGGAAAAAGTTTTAGATCTTTGAGTTCATCTCATACAAAATGGGAGCAAAACCAAAAGTGTTGTGTTTATATTTTTGTTGAGTGTAGTTACTTTACTTGCTGTGTATATAAATACTTTCACCCCCCAATTGTTGTCAAGGAGGAGAAAGTAGCTACAAAGACCAAATCAGGTTTTTTTTTTTCCCCCTTATACCAGTTTAAACGTTTTACCATGGCTCCTATCGTAACCTGCCTGCTTCTATAGCCAATCTCAAGCAGCCATTCAAGGAATTGCAATTTCACTTTTGATGACCGGAGGTTTGGGCTTGGTAATTATACACAAATGAACAGATGGTTATGAATGCTTTGTTTCATTTCTGCTAATAAACACCCTTAAATCCTGCACCGTGTAGCTTAAGTGTATGGCATAACTTTACGATAAGATACGGAATACTTGCAGAAACATCATGTTGTATTATTTTTAATGGCCATTCAAAGGATGTATTTGCTTCATGTTAGTTTGTCTCGTGTATCGTGTCTGTGTTCAGACTCCATCTGATGGGCTTACAGGAGGATTATGTCCACCTGGAAGTTACTGCCCACACGCATCATCTTCCCCCCTCCCCTGTCCCGCCGGAACCTTCAGCAGCAGTACTGGCCTCCGCAGCCTTCAGGAGTGCATCACCTGTCCACCAGGGTGATTTTTTTGTTGTTGTTTTTATGAGTAATACTAATTTTGAGAGAAATCCAAGGCTTTCCACTGTGTGCCTCTGCCTGTCAGTTTCTATTGCTTAGGTTCCAACAACACATCACCCTCTGGGCCCTGTTTCCCTGGTTACTATTGTACTGGAGGCTCACCTTCACCTGTTCAGAATGAGGCAGAGGAGGGTTATTATACCTTGAAAGGAGCAGTCAAGGAAGAACCGTGTCCTCTCGGCACTTTCCAACCGGTATGTTACCTTATCTTGTTCTCCAGTATTACACATAAAGTAGAAGGACAAACAGATAAAGCTTCAATACGTAGGATTTAGGGGTGTTAATTGGCAAAAAAAAGAAAAAAATACCTTCATAATCCAGATAAGCGGCAGAAAATGTATCAATCAGACAACTGTTCATTTGTGTATAATTTCTTGCAAAAACAAATCAATCAATCAATCAATTTTATTTATATAGCGCCAAATCACAACAAACAGTTGCCCCAAGGCGCTTTATATTATAAGGCAAGGCCATACAATAATTACGTAAAAACCCCAACGGTCAAAACGACCCCCTGTGAGCAAGCACTTGGCGACAGTAGGAAGGAAAAACTCCCTTTTAACAGGAAGAAACCTCCAGCAGAACCAGGCTCAGGGAGGGGCAGTCTTCTGCTGGGACTGGTTGGGGCTGAGGGAGAGAACCAGGAAAAAGACATGCTGCGGAGGGGAGCAGAGATCAATCACTAATGATTAAATGCAGAGTGGTGCATACAGAGCAAAAGGAGAAAGAAACACTCAGTGCATCATGGGAACCCCCCAGCAGTCTAAGTCTATAGCAGCATAACTAAGGGATGGTTCAGGGTCACCTGATCCAGCCCTAACTATAAGCTTTAGCAAAAAGGAAAGTTTTAAGCCTAATCTTAAAAGTAAAGAGGGTGTCTGTCTCCCTGATCCAAATTGGGAGCTGGTTCCACAGGAGAGGAGCCTGAAAGCTGAAGGCTCTGCCTCCCATTCTACTCTTACAAACCCTAGGAACTACAAGTAAGCCTGCAGTCTGAGAGCGAAGCGCTCTATTGGGGTGATATGGTACTATGAGGTCCCTAAGATAAGATGGAACCTGATTATTCAAAACCTTATAAGTAAGAAGAAGAATTTTAAATTCTATTCTAGAATTAACAGGAAGCCAATGAAGAGAGGCCAATATGGGTGAGATATGCTCTCTCCTTCTAGTCCCCGTTAGTACTCTAGCTGCAGCATTTTGAATTAACTGAAGGCTTTTCAGGGAACTTTTAGGACAACCTGATAATAATGAATTACAATAGTCCAGGAAATAAATGCATGAATTCGTTTTTTAGCATCACTCTGAGACAAGACCTTTCTAATTTTAGAGATATTGCGCAAATGCAAAAAAGCAGTCCTACATATTTGTTTAATATGCGCATTGAATGACATATCCTGATCAAAAATGACTCCAAGATTTCTCACAGTATTACTAGAGGTCAGGGTAATGCCATCCAGAGTAAGGATCTGGTTAGACACCATGTTTCTAAGATTTGTGGGGCCAAGTGCAATAACTTCAGTTTTATCTGAGTTTAAAAGCAGGAAATTAGAGGTCATCCATGTCTTTATGTCTGTAAGACAATCCTGCAGTTTAGCTAATTGGTGTGTGTCCTCTGGCTTCATGGATAGATAAAGCTGGGTATCATCTGCATAACAATGAAAATTTAAGTAATGCCGTCTTATAATACTGCCTAAGGGAAACATGTATAAAGTGAATAAAATTGGTCCTAGCACAGAACCTTGTGGAACTCCATAATTAACCTTAGTCTGTGAAGAAGATTCCCCATTTACATGAACAAATTGTAATCTATTAGATAAATATGATTCAAACCACCGCAGCGCAGTGCCTTTAATACCTATGGCATGCTCTAATCTCTGTAATAAATTTTATGGTCAACAGTATCAAAAGCAGCACTGAGGTCTAACAGAACAAGCACAGAGATGAGTCCACTGTCTGAGGCCATAAGAAGATCATTTGTAACCTTCGCTAATGTTGTTTCTGTACTATGATGAATTCTAAAACCTGACTGAAACTCTTCAAATAGACCATTCCTCTGCAGATGATCAGTTAGCGGTTTTACAACTACCCTTTCAAGAATTTTTGAGAGAAAAGGAAGGTTGGAGATTGGCCTATAATTAGCTAAGATAGCTGGGTCAAGTGATGGCTTTTTAAGTAATGGTTTAATTACTGCCACCTTAAAAGCCTGTGGTACATAGCCAACTAATAAAGATAGATTGATCATATTTAAGTCATGAAGTCATTACTAGTTAAAGTTAAAGGACTACTCGGCTCAATAGAGCTCTGACTCTTTGTCAGCCTGGCTACAGTGCTGAAAAGAAACCTGGGGTTGTTCTTATTTTCTTCAATTAGTGATGAGTAGTAAGATGTCCTAGCTTTACGGAGGGCTTTTTTTATAGAGCAACAGACTCTTTTTCCAGGCTAAGTGAAGATCTTCTAAATTAGTGAGACGCCATTTCCTCTCCAACTTACGGGTTATCTGCTTTAACCTGCGAGTTTGTGAGTTATACCACGGAGTCAGGCACTTCTGATTTAAAGCTCTCTTTTTCAGAGGAGCTACAGCATCCAAAGTTGTCTTCAATGAGGATGTAAAACTATTGATGAGATACTCTATCTCACTTCCAGAGTTTAGGTAGCTACTCTGCACTGTGTTGGTATATGGCATTAGAGAACATAAAGAAGGAATCATATCCATAAACCTAGTTACAGCGCTTTCTGAAAGACTTCTAGTGTAATGAAACTTATTCCCCACTGCTGGGTAGTCCATCAGAGGAAATGTAAATGTTATTAAGAAATGATCAGACAGAAGGGAGTTTTCAGGGAATACTGTTAAGTCTTCAATTTCCATACCATAAGTCAGAACAAGATCTAAGATATGATTAAAGTGGTGGGTGGACTCATTTACATTTTGAGAAAAGCCAATTGAGTCTAATAATAGATTAAATGCAGTGTTGAGGCTGTCATTCTCAGCATCTGTGTGGATGTTAAAATCGCCCACTATAATTATCTTATCTGAGCTAAGCACTAAGTCAGACAAAAGGTCTGAAAATTCACAGAGAAACTCACAGTAACGACCAGGTGGATGATAGATAATAACAAATAAAACTGGTTTTTGGGACTTCCAATTTGGATGGACAAGACTAAGAGTCAAGCTTTCAAATGAATTAAAGCTCTGTCTGGGTTTTTGATTAATTAATAAGCTGGAATGGAAGATTGCTGCTAATCCTCCGCCTCGGCCCGTGCTACGAGCATTCTGGCAGTTAGTGTGACTCGGGGGTGTTGACTCATTTAAACTAACATATTCATCCTGCTGTAACCAGGTTTCTGTAAGGCAGAATAAATCAATATGTTGATCAATTATTATATCATTTACTAACAGGGACTTAGAAGAGAGAGACCTAATGTTTAATAGACCACATTTAACTGTTTTAGTCTGTGGTGCAGTTGAAGGTGCTATATTATTTTTTCTTTTTGAATTTTTATGCTTAAATAGATTTTTACTAGTTATTGGTGGTCTGGGAGCAGGCACCGTCTCTACGGGGATGGGGTAATGAGGGGATGGCAGGGGGAGAGAAGCTGCAGAGAGGTGTGTAAGACTACAACTCTGCTTCCTGGTCCCAACCCTGGATAGTCACGGTTTGGAGGATTTAAGAAAATTGGCCAGATTTCTAGAAATGAGAGCTGCTCCATCCAAAGTGGGATGGATGCCGTATCTCCTAACAAGACCAGGTTTTCCCCAGAAGCTTTGCCAATTATCTATGAAGCCCACCTCATTTTTTGGACACAACTCAGACAGCCAGCAATTCAAGGAGAACATGCGGCTAAACAGGGGCCCAGAGAAAACTACAGAGTCCGACATTGTTTTTGCAAAGTTACACACCGATTCCAATCTTACCAAATTTACGCTTAGCCTTAGCCAGCAGTTTCAAATTTCCTTCAGTGTCGCCTGCTCTGGCCCCCGGAAGACAATTGACTATGGTTGCTGGTGTCGCTAACTTCACATTTCTCAAAACAGAGTCACCAATAACCAGAGTTTGATCCTCGGTGGGTGTGTCGCCGAGTGGGGAAAAACGGTTAGAAATGTGAACGGGTTGGCGGTGTACACGGGCCTTCTGTTTAGAACTACACATCTTCCTCACAGTCACCCATTCGGCCTGCTTTCCCGGCTGCTCGGGATCTGCTGGAAGGGAACTAACGGCGGCTAAGCTACCTTGGTCCGCACCGACTACAGGGGCCTGGCTAGCTTTAGAATTTTCCACGGTGTGGAGCCGAGTCTCCAATTCGCCCAGTCTGGCCTCCAAAGCTACGAATAAGCTACACTTATTACAAGTACCATTACTGCTAAAGGAGGCCAAGGAATAACTAAACATTTCACACCCAGAGCAGAAAAGTGCAGGAGAGACAGGAGAAGCCGCCATGCTAAATCGGCTAAGAGCTAGTAGCTGCGCTAAGCTAGCGGATTCCTAAAAACACACAAAGTGAATAATGTGTAAATAATTTAGAGGTGATTCAGCAGAGGGAGTGCTTTAGTAAGGCACGTGAAGATTACACTGTGAAAAAATCGTTATCTAGTTAACTAGATCAATCTAACTGCGCAGATTAAACAGCTAACAGATACAGCAAAACATCGCTGTGCTCCGGAACAGGAAGTGATACAATACCGCAGTGAGAGCCAACCACCAATGAGAGCCAACCAATACAGTCACATCAATGTTACCTCATATGATATGATATGATACAAAACACACCAGAGAAACAAGAGAGAGAAACAAATCAGTCTCCCTAACACTTGCTCTTGCTCCGCCTCTTTTTGTAGTAGAGGCCTGATTAGCAGCAGTCTTAATTTATTAATTTTTTTTTTTGTTTTTTTTTTGTTTTTGGAGGATGTCCTACCTTTGTGTCTGCAGTATTTTTGGCTGCTTCACCCTCACGCCTGTTTTAAAGACACCTGCCGACCTACATTGGCAGCATAATGTGACCCCTTTAAGTGACGTAAAGAAACATGACGCTGCCATTTGTGGAATCTGTTGTCTTATTTTCTCAGCGTCGACGATCGCAGTCCTGCATCGAGTGTCAGAATGGCAGACTTTGTAACCAGACAGGCTTGTCCCACCCACCACTGTGTCCCACGGGACACTACTGTTCTCCCGGCTCCTCTGTCCCCCACCCATGTCCTCCTGTGAGTTATTTTTAACCTTCATGATCTTTATCAAATCTCCTACACGCTTGTTCAGATAGTTTAACAGTGTTCTGTGATCATTCAGGGCTCCTACTCCGATCAGCCGGGTGGAGACACCATGGCTCACTGTCGGCCCTGTGAGGCAGGGTGGTTCTGCAAGAGGCCCGGCCTGTCTGACCCAGAAGGTCTCTGTGACCCTGGACATTACTGCACCTCCGGAGCCTCCACTGCCTCTCCAGTAAGTGGATGCACTGCACCTGTTACAGTCGGCACATCATATTCTGACTATTATGTCCACATTTTCATAGGTGGGCGTGGCCTCTGGCAGCGTGTGTCCTGCAGGCTTCATTTGTCCACGTGGGACCCGATACCCCGAACAGTACCCATGCCCTCTTGGAACCTGGAGTAACTCCGTGGGAGCCAAAAACTTCTCCTCCTGCTGGCTGTGTCCTTCTGGACTCTACTGCAACAGAACCGGTCTCAGCCAACCATCTGGATCATGTGACGCAGGTGTGTGGAAATTACAGTATTTTTCCCGAAAAATGGAATCAAGCCATTTTTGCTCAGAATAGTTTCGAGTTTGCTTTTTTGTAGACGTGAACAGTCACAAACTGCATTTTTTGTAGTTTGTCAGTAAATTTAAAATCCGGTGATTTTCAGGATACTACTGTTCTGGAGGAGCCGTGACCGCCACGCCATCAGGTGGTCTAACAGGGGACGTTTGTCCAGTCGGACATTTCTGTCCCATCGGCTCATCTTCTCCTATCGTTTGCCCTGACGGGACTCACTCAAACTTTACTGGTACAGAAAAGAAATAAAAAAAAAAAAAATAATAATAATTTGAGCTTGTCCTGTAGGCTCACAGCAAAAAATGGTGTGTAAATTTAAAATGCATGATTTTATTTACTTTTTTCTCCACGTTTTGTGTTGCTGGCTGAAGGTGCAGCAGAGTGTGATGACTGTCCTCCAGGGACATACTGTCTGTCTGGAGAAAGTGTCCAGCTCTGCCCGGCGGGACACTACTGTCTTGGGGGTGGGGTCGCTGGCATCCTGCCCTGCCCTCCCGGAACTTACAGCCCTCACGTTGGCCTCAGCCAGGTGGAGCAGTGCCTCATATGTCCAGCAGGTGGGGGTGTTGCCACATGGTTCTCATCTGTGGTTCTCAGTGAATGTTGGAGGATAGTGCAGCAGATAACAGAATATTTGCAGAGGAATCCTTCAAATCTGGTTACAAGCACCAAAGTTTGACTGTGTATCAATAGGGGTCAATTGAAGAACTGCATAGGGGTAAAAAAAAAAGTTCCAATCTTATTGAAAGCTATACCACATTATATGTCTGATCACAAAGATTCCAAAAAGGTATAGTTTGGACTATCTGTGACTCAATGTTATGGAGTTATGGGGTAAAAACAGCAAGCATGGTGACAAAGGTCAGTTTCAGTTTGCACAGGGGTCAAAAGTAAAAGTTGCTCCAATTATGGCAAAACATGATGCAAATTATTGGTTGAGTTAATAGGGTTTTAAAAAGTAATAGTTTGCACCATGTGTCATGCTTAGTTATGATGTTACGGAGTAACATATGTCACATGCCATAGAATCCAATGGATGTCGACATTGTTTGACATTTGCTTTGCAAACCAAACATTCAACACAGTCAGAACTATTCCATTTGTTCCTATTAGTTCAACCAATAATTTGCACCACGTTTTACCAAAACTGAAGCAAGTTTAACTTTTGACCCCTGTACAAACTGAAACTGACCTTTGTCACCATTCTTGCTGTTTTCATCCCATAACTCCAGAACATTGAGTCACAGATAGTCCAAACTATACCTTTTTGGTATCATCATCAGACACATAATGTGGTATCACTTTCAATATGATTGGAACATTTTTTTAATTTTGACCCCTGTGCAATTCTTCAATTGACCCCTACTTGGCCCCCTATTAAAAATTCAAATGGCAAAAGTTGTTTTTCTACAATATGTACCAAAAGGTATACACAGTCAAATTTTGGTGCTTGTAACCAGATTTGAACTATTCTTAGAGTTACCTGATGTACAAGAATTGAAACATTAAAAGTTTAGAGGTTTAGAAAATGTTTCAGTTTCATTCATTAATTTTATTATATTGGAAGTATTTTTTTAAATAACTGATTACTTCATAGCTGTGATACTTGTGTTGGAGTCAAAGCTCCAATAAACATTTGAACATCTTCTGTGCCATGTTAGTTGTTTGGTAATTCTTTGTTTTTCTAACATGATGTCTCAGTGATAATTAAAATATAGCTACACCAAGCCAAACACGTGGTTTGGCCTGGATATGTGGAATCCAAACAAACATTTGATCTTGTCCATTTACTGTCACTGTGCCTTAAATAACCCTGAGCCAAAATTTAACTATAGTACTGAAAGAAAAACAACCTGAAATGATGTGCTGCAAAATGACTAATTGTTAAGAGTTGACAACAATCCTGAAAGTAAAAGGTTTGGAGGAGAAAACATCCTCCCACTCTAATTTATTAAAGCTACAGTGTGTAGGATTTATGGGTGCTTATTTGCAGAAATAGAATATAGGCTAACAAGATTGAGAACCCTCATTTATGTGAAATGGAGAATCGTACATTTTGCTTATCACAAGAGAAGGCAAGGGAGCATGAATCACAGTTGCCAAACGTGAAGGGAAACAACACTGCGGCCAGTGATTGCATCATGCAACCTGCAACCTCACCGCTAGATGACACTAAATGCTACATAATGCAGCTTTAAGAAAATCTGTGCTTCTTGGTATAAAAATATGCCGTATTTGGCAAAGAGATTCAGACTGACCTTTTAAAAATGTCTACATTTTTTTGGGAGCAGTCACTCAAATGAAACCAAAAAAGAGATCAAATTTATTGGAGAAGGTTCCATTAGAAACCTCCCAAATTACAATTTTTCAGTCAGAACTCATGCCAAATAGCATCGGATAGCTGTCATCCTGAGTGAATTTCACTGACTCCAGTGAAGGTTTGTCTGTTAACAGGGTTTTACTGTGAAGACTGGGGTCTGTTTGAACCCAGTGGACGCTGCCAAGCTGGGTTCTACTGTCGAGCAGGTACTCTCTGGTTCTGATACTACCAGTTCGTAAAACTCAACCATGGGGCTTCGTTTAACAGTGAGACCTGTGCTGAATTAAAGTATTCTCCAGCTAATAAATGTGCCACTTGTTAAGGTGTAAACTTTCCGAACCCTGACGGCAACTTCAGCACAGGTGTGGGTGGAGTTTGTCCAAAGGGAAAATTCTGTCCTGAGGGCACGAGTGTCCCATCACCATGTCCACTCGGAACTTACTCCAGCAGGTTGGTGAAGCAAAACATTACAGATAACACACACACACACACACACACACACACACACACACACACACACACACACACACACACACACACACACACACACACACACACACACACACACACACACACACACACACACACACACACACACATAACTGATTTATAAGACATTTTACCCGTTCTGTTTTTACCTACTCTCATCCCAATATGTATATTTCTACTGTCTATACAGTTATGTCCAACACACACATTTCTCAGTTGTGGACTTTTCAGTTTCTTCATGCAGCTGTACATGTGTTTGTTTGCAGTCTTTATTTGCCAGACAGCTCAGGCTGTAGTCCATGTCCTGCAGGTCAGTTCTGCAGCTCTGCAGGTCTGACTCAACCATCTGGACCTTGCCAGGCGGGTTTTTACTGCCCTGGAGGAGATGCGACACCCACAGGTAGAATGGAAAAATGTTGTTTTGTTTTTTCCCCAAGTTAATTTCATGTTTGCAAAGAAATATAGCAGGATCAAACCAGTTTGGGTGGTTGCAAATATCAATAATTTCACCAAATCAAGCAAGTCTGGGAGCATGTTCTGGTGGTGCGCTTTGCCGCATCCACGAGACACCATGGAGCCGCCTTCAGTCTGGGATGGCAGCCAGTTCATTCCCATATCTCTAAAATGAGCATCTGTCTGCCGTAGCCAAGTGAATCAAATTTACAACTCAGAATAAGAGATGAGTAGAAATGCAAAAACTTGGGGGGGGGGGGGGATTTCATCTGTCCCTGATCAAATTGATACGTATCTAGGTGCAGTGGCTACAATACAATTCAGGGACGATACTTTATTATGGAATAATTCAGTGCAATACAAAGCAATTCTTTGTTTAGTGTAAATGTATGGTTTCCATGAGAAATTATAATAAGCCAATTCAGTATTATAGTCATTTATTGGAAAAAAAAAAATAAAACAGACATTAAGGGTACATGGGAGATTTTAAATGAAATCATAAATAAGAGAAAAGGTGTTAAAGAATATCATGCCCTTTTATTTTTTACACAAGTACTGGTACAGTCATTAAGGACAATAAAGCTATAGCAGAACAATTTAATGATTACTTTGTAAATGTGGGTAAAAATTTAGCTAATTCAATTGTATCTTCTGGAATGCACTCTTTGGATTACAGTAAAACAGTTAATAACATTCAGGATTCAATGTTCATTAAAGAAACTGATGAATATGAAATAATTGACATTGTTCGTAAAGTCAAGGGGGGAAAAAAATCAACTGATAGCGATAATTTTGATATGTTTTTGATTAAAAATATTATTGATTGTATTGTTAAACCTTTCACGTATATTTGTAACTTGTCACTAATGACGGGGAAATTTCCTTTCAAAATGAAATTGGCTAAAAAGTGATACTGCTTGTTTAAATCTGGAGACAAACATGTCTTCTCAAATTATAGACCTGTCTCACTCCTGCCACAATTTTCCAAAATTTTGGAAAAGGTATTTTTAAAGAGGTTATATGATTTCATAACTAAACATCACATGTTTAGCGAACAGCAGTATGGTTTTAGAAAAAAAGACACTACTTCACTGGCTATAATTGATTTTGTTGAACAGATTACAAATGCAATTGAAATAAGCAATATACTGTAGGGTTTTTTTATTTACAGAAAGCATTTGATACTATAGACCATACTGTGCTATTGGACAAACTACAGATGTATGGTATCTGTTGGGAAGGTGTCGTAGCACGGACCCACAACAGGGGGCGCAAATGAACGGACAATGAGTAAGCCAAAAGGTAACAATTTACTGTTGTGACAATACACAACTAAATACACAGAAATTGCAAAGTCAATTAACACCAGGTGACGTGTGGGCAGGCTCGAAGATAGAAGACCCCGACGAGAGAGAGGCCACGTCCCACACGGCCTCCACCACCAACGGTCTGAAGAACACCGGAGCCGCCAAGTCCCGAATCCCCAGGTGACCTCTGTCTTCGGCTGTCGACCCTGGTACTGCTGGCAAAAAGCAGAGACAAGATGAATGAGTGTAAATCCGTACACTCAGTGGTCTACAGTCTGTACACAGTTAGGAGGGAGCACCTCCACCTCCAAATCACACACACTCGTGCAGCTCCTGATCTACCACTTATCTGGGATGGGGTGCGAGGTGAAGCCGTCACTCTCACACCAAACGCCAATCCTCCAGACAAGGCAACACTTCAGGAAAACGGCTGCAACAGAAGTTCAGTTGGTTACACAATGTGTCAGTCAGCAGAGAAATTACCTCTCGGTAGTCGATTTCTCGGCGAGGAGGTGGAGTTGCAGTCCGGCTTTTATGATGGTGATGATGATGATGAACGAGTGACAGCTGGTGCAGGGGATGAATGACAGCTGTCACTTCTTCTGGGTCTGGCGCCCTCTCGTGCTTGGAGCCCGCACTCCAAGCAGGGCGCCCTCTGGTGGTAGTGGGCCAGCAGTACCTCCTCTTCAGCGGCCCACATAACAGGACCCCCCCCTCAACGGGCGCCTCCTGGCGCCCGACCTGGCTTGTCCGGGTGTCTTCTGTAGAAATCGGCCAGGAGGGCCGGGTCCAGGATGAAGCTCCTCTTCACCCAGGAGCGTTCTTCAGGTCCATACCCCTCCCAGTCCACCAGATATTGGAACCCCCGGCCCTTACGACGGACGTCCAGGAGCCTGCGGACTGTCCAAGCAGGCTCCCCGTCGATGAGCCGGGCAGGAGGCGGCGTAGGTCCAGGTGCACAGAGGGGCGAGGTGTGGTGTGGCTTGATACGGGACACGTGGAATACCGGGTGGATCCGCAGTGAAGCTGGGAGTTGGAGCTTCACTGCGGCCGGGTTGATGATTTTGAGGATTGTGAAGGGTCCGATGTATCTGTCTTTTAACTTGGGGGAGTCCACACAGAGGGGGATGTCCTTCGTTGAGAGCCACACCTCCTGCCCGGGCTGGTACGTGGGGGCCGGGGACCGTCGGCGGTCTGCTTGGGATTTGGCCCTCGTCCGGGCCTTCAACAGGGCAGAGCGGGTGGTCCGCCACACCCGGCGACATTTCCGAAGGTGGGCCTGGACCGAGGGCACACCGACCTCTCCCTCCACCAGCGAGAATAATGGGGGCTGGTACCCCAAACACACCTCAAAAGGGGAGAGGCCGGTAGCAGACGAAACTTGGCTGTTGTGGGCATACTCGATCCAGGCCAGATGGTGACTCCAGGCCGCCGGATGTGCGGAGGTGACACATGGCAGGGCCTGCTCCAACTCCTGGTTGGCCCGCTCTGCCTGGCCGTTGGTCTGGGGGTGGTACCCGGACGAGAGACTCACGGTGGCCCCCAGCTCCTTGCAGAAACTCTTCCACACCTGTGAAGAGAACTGGGGACCACGATCCGAGACGATGTCCGACGGTATCCCATGCAGCCGCAAGACGTGGTGAACCAGGAGGTCTGCTGTCTCCTGGGCCGTCGGGAGCTTCGGGAGGGCCACGAAGTGGGCCGCCTTGGAGAACCGGTCCACTATCGTGAGGATTACGGTGTTGCCCTGGGACGGCGGGAGGCCCGTGATGAAATCCAGGCCGATGTGAGACCAGGGGCGATGAGGCACTGGCAGGGGTTGGAGGAGGCCCGTCGTCCTCCGATGGTCTGCCTTGCCCCTGGCGCAGATGGTACAGGCCTGGATGTAGTCCCGGACGTCAGTTTCCAGGGACGCCCACCAGAAGCGCTGCTGGACTACTGCCACGGTCCTACGCACTCCGGGATGACAGGAGAGCTTGGACCCGTGACAGAAGTCCAATACGGCAGCTCTTGCCTCTGGTGGGACGTACAGTCTGTCCTTGGGGCCAGTCCCCGGGTCCGGGCTCCTGGTCAGGGCCTCCCGGACGGTCTTCTCCACGTCCCAGGTAAGGGCGGCCACGACAGTGGACTCGGGGATGATGGTCTCGGTGGGGTTCGACAGCCCCGCTTTGGCTTCTTCTTCGTGCACCCGGGACAAGGCGTCTGATTTTTGGTTCTTGGTCCCGGGGCGATATGTAATCCGGAAGTCAAAGCGCCCGAAGAACAGAGACCAGCGGGCTTGCCTGGGGTTCAGCCGCTTGGCGGTCCGGATGTACTCCAGGTTCCGATGGTCAGTGAAAACCGTGAAGGGCTTGAAGCCCCCTCCAGCAGGTGTCTCCACTCTTCAAGAGCCTCCTTCACTGCAAGAAGTTCCCGATTGCCAACGTCATAGTTCCGTTCAGCTGGGGTCAACCTGCGGGAATAAAAGGCACAAGGATGGAGAACTTTATCAGCCTCCACGCTCTGGGACAGCACGGCTCCTATCCCTGAGTCAGAGGCGTCCACTTCTACTACGTACTGGCGATCAGGATAAGGCTGCACCAGAACTGGCGCAGTCGAGAACCGGCGTTTCAACTCCTGGAACGCGGCTTCGCACCGATCCGACCAGGTGAAGGGGACCTTGGTGGAGGTCAGGGCAGTCAGGGGGCTAACTACCTGACTGTAACCTCTGATGAACCTCCTGTAAAAATTTGCAAAGCCGAGGAACTGCTGTAGTTTCCTGCGGCTTGTTGGTTGGGGCCAATCTCTCACCGCCGCAACCTTAGCCGGAGCAGGGGCGACGGAGTTGGAGGAGATGATGAACCCCAGGAAGGACAAAGAAGTGCGGTGGAACTCGCACTTCTCGCCCTTCACAAACAGCCGGTTCTCCAACAACCGCTGTAGGACCTGACGTACATGCTGGACATGGGTCTCAGGGTCCGGGGAAAAGATGAGTATGTCGTCCAGATATACGAAGACGAACCGATGCAGGAAGTCCCGCAAGACGTCGTTTACCAAAGCTTGGAACGTCGCGGGGGCGTTAGTGAGGCCGAACGGCATGACCAGGTACTCGAAGTGACCTAACGGGGTGTTGAATGCCGTCTTCCATTCGTCTCCCTTCCGGATCCGAACCAGGTGGTACGCATTTCTAAGATCCAATTTCGTAAAGATTTGGGCTCCATGCAGGGGCGTGAACACTGAATCCAACAGAGGTAATGGGTATCGGTTGCGAACCGTGATCTCGTTCAGCCCTCTGTAATCAATGCATGGACGGAGTCCGCCGTCTTTCTTGCCCACAAAAAAGAAACCAGCACCCATCGGGGAGGTGGAGTTCCGGATCAGCCCGGCAGCTAAGGAGTCCCGGATGTAGGTCTCCATTGATTCGCGTTCCGGACGTGAGAGGTTGTACAACCTACTGGACGGGTACTCAACGTCCGGGACTAAATCGATGGCACAATCATACGGTCGGTGCGGAGGAAGAGTGAGCGCCAGATCTTTGCTGAAAACGTCAGCAAGATCATGGTACTCCTCTGGCACCGCCGATAGATTGGGGGGAACTTTGACCTCCTCATTAGCTGTAGTGCCGGGGGGAACCGAGGATCCTAAACACTCCCGGTGGCAGGTTTCGCTCCACTGCATCACAACCCCGGACGGCCAATCGACCCGGGGATTGTGCTTCACCATCCATGGAAAACCCAAAATCACTCGGGAGGTAGATGGTGTTACATGGAACACTATCTCCTCCCTGTGATTCCCAGATACAACCAAGGTCACTGGTTGTGTCTGATGTGTGATTAATGGAAGAAGAGTGCCATCTACCTGCAATGGTGCCGGCAGAGCCACCAGAGGGAGCCCTACTTCCTTTGCCCATCTGCTGTCCAGCAGATTCCCTTCTGACCCCGTGTCTATTAGTGCTGGGGCGTGAAGGGTTAACTCCTCACAAAGGATTGTTACTGGGATTCGTGCCGATCTGCGGGGTCTTTCCGCATGTGTGTTATGGCCCACCCTTAGCCCAGATTCTAAGGACGGGCGTTTGTAGTTTGACCGTTCAGGGCAGTCCCTCTGCATGTGCTCACAAGAGCCGCAGACAAAACACTCCCCGCGGGCCAGTCTCCTTTGTCTGTCAGTTAATCTTACTTTGGCCCTGCTCGTGTCCATAGCCTCCTCAGCAGGGGGAGCTGTAGCCCCACGGGGCTCTCTGGCAGTGAAGCGTGGGGACGACGTCGCCTTGTCGGAACCGGAAGGGGGAGGGACGGCTCGTACCCGGTCACGCCCCCCGGCCTGCTCCCGACGATGCTCATTCAAACGGTTGTCTAAGCGTATAACCAAATCGACAAGCCCGTCAAAATCCCGCAGTTCCTCCTTAGCCAGTAGGTGCTCCTTGAGGACCGGTGACAGTCCATTTACGAAGGCGGCGCGGAGCGCAACGTTATTCCAGCCGGACCTCGCTGCCGTGATGCGGAAGTCGACTGCATACTCGGCTGCGCTACGGCGCCCCTGTCTTATCGACAGCAGCACGTTTGAAGCGGTCTCGCCTCTGTTGGGATGATCAAACACTTGTTTGAACTCCCGTACAAACCCAGTATAAGACGTTAGGAGCCGTGAGTTCTGCTCCCAAAGCGCCGTAGCCCATGCGCGTGCCTCTCCTCGAAGCAGATTAATAACATAAGCTACCCGGCTAGCATCTGATGCGTACATGACAGGGCGCTGTGAAAAGACGAGCGAACACTGCATGAGGACGTCCGCGCACGTCTCGACACAGCCCCCGTACGGTTCCGGAGGGCTTATGTAAGCTTCAGGGGATGGTGGGGGGGTTTGTTGAACGACCAGTGGTACGTCTGATTCAGGCCCAGGACCAGCCAGAGGAGGAGCTGCAGCAGCGCCCTGATCGTGCGCTTCCACCCTGGCGGCGAGAGCCTCCACTCTCCGATTAAGGAGGACATTCTGCTCGGTCACTAAATCCAACCGAGCCGTGAAGGCGGTTAAGATCTGCTGCAGCTCACCCAACACGCCTCCCGCTGACGCCTGCGCTCCTGGCTCTGCCATTGGCCGTTCACGCTCGAGCTGACGCCCCTCGGAATCCATGACGATTGGCTGAGAAATCCTGTTGGGAAGGTGTCGTAGCACGGACCCACAACAGGGGGCGCAAATGAACGGACAATGAGTAAGCCAAAAGGTAACAATTTACTGTTGTGACAATACACAACTAAATACACAGAAATTGCAAAGTCAATTAACACCAGGTGACGTGTGGGCAGGCTCGAAGATAGAAGACCCCGACGAGAGAGAGGCCGCGTCCCACACGGCCTCCACCACCAACGGTCTGAAGAACACCGGAGCCGCCAAGTCCCGAATCCCCAGGTGACCTCTGTCTTCGGCTGTCGACCCTGGTACTGCTGGCAAAAAGCAGAGACAAGATGAATGAGTGTAAATCCGTACACTCAGTGGTCTACAGTCTGTACACAGTTAGGAGGGAGCACCTCCACCTCCAAATCACACACACTCGTGCAGCTCCTGATCTACCACTTATCTGGGATGGGGTGCGAGGTGAAGCCGTCACTCTCACACCAAACGCCAATCCTCCAGACAAGGCAACACTTCAGGAAAACGGCTGCAACAGAAGTTCAGTTGGTTACACAATGTGTCAGTCAGCAGAGAAATTACCTCTCGGTAGTCGATTTCTCGGCGAGGAGGTGGAGTTGCAGTCCGGCTTTTATGATGGTGATGATGATGATGAACGAGTGACAGCTGGTGCAGGGGATGAATGACAGCTGTCACTTCTTCTGGGTCTGGCGCCCTCTCGTGCTTGGAGCCCGCACTCCAAGCAGGGCGCCCTCTGGTGGTAGTGGGCCAGCAGTACCTCCTCTTCAGCGGCCCACATAACAGTATCAGGGGATTGGCATATGATTGAATAGTTAGCTATTTATACAATAGATAGTGTGTACATATTGGTGGAACAAATTCTGAACTCATGAAAATTACTTGTGGGGTGCCCCAGGGTTCAGTTCTGGGGCCGTTGTTGTTTCTTTTGTATATTGATGACATCAAGTCAAATCAAATCAACTTTATTTATAAAACACTTTAAAAAAAAAACAGCTGCAGCTGAAACAAAGTGCTGTACACAAGGGGGCATATAAAAGGTAACAAACCACAAAGTACAAAAAAAAACAAAAGTAAAATCAGTTAAAACAACCAAAACAGATCAAGATCTCATTCCGGGTTAAAAGCCAGTGCATAAAAGTGGGTTTTAAGATTAGTTTTAAAAACAAAAAGTGAAGAGGCCTGCCTGATGTGGAGCGGTAACTCGTTCCACATCTTTGGAGCCACAACAGAAAAAGCTCGGTCCCCTCTGAGCATACGCTTGCACCCCGGCACCTCCAGGAGGAGCTGATCAGCTGACCGGAGGTGGCGAGCAGGGGCGTAACAATGAAGCAGAAGACATATGTTTGGTTTCCACGTCCGTCAGTTGTATTTTGTTTGCTGATTATACGACGGTGTTTTGTAGTGGGGATCACTTGGGACAGACCTTGGACATGATGGAGAAGGAGCTACGGAAGTTTAAACAATGGTTTGATTCAAACAAATTATCGCTCCACTTTGGTAAAACAAAGTGTATCATATTTGTAAACAAGTCCAGGAGTTCCTGTAGAAATTTATTATTAAATGATATTGAAACTGATACAACCAGTGGCGGTCCTAGAGTGATTTACTCCCCGGGCGAAACCCCCTGCGTGCGCCCCCTCCCCCCGCGCACACTAATGTGGCCACCACCTCCGCCCCACCACCCATGAAAACACTAACTTCCTCCAGAACACCCACAATCCCACAAATTAACTCACAACAGCTGTTTTCAAGAACAAATTTCCGGTTTTAATGTCTACTGCAATAACAAACACAAAGATAAACAATAATTACTTCAATAAAGTTTTTGAACATAAAAAAAAACAAAAGACTCAGTGACTTCACATTACAACTATGTACAGTACAGGTATTTAAGAAAGCACAACTGCACTACAGCACCACCCGATGGTCAAAATATTGCACGTCATTCAGTTTTACCAACAGAGTGCACTTTGCATTATCATAGAGTACCATTCACCATAATGAACAAGACTTAAACCTCCATTAAAGTCGCACCATATAAATAACAAAAGAAGTTAAACAATCTGTATATTACAGAATACCATGAAGTGACAAAAAATGTACAAAAAACCCTATACATTAAAGTGGCAAAATGGTAAAGTGCAATCATGTATCATAAATAAATGAACTAACGACAGAGGTAAATTCTATACCCATTACTGTACACATAAGAAGAAATAACAAACACTATTGTGTATCATAAGTAACAGGAAGCAACAAGTGAAGAAGTTAACACTCTTTAAAGGCAAAAATGGCAAACCACAATAATTTGTCATAAATAACAAGAAGTGCAAAAGAAGTAAGAGGAAAACAGTCTATATACAAAAGTTTGCGGAGGGCATCATAATTGTTTGCCACAGTGCTCACTATCCGTGATGTGAAATTCCATCGAGTAGGAGCATTTCTGGGCAACCTTGAGCAGCCTGCAGACTCAAGAAAAGACATCCTCTTTGTGGATTTTGAGAAAAATGTGGCAAACCCAGAGAGTGATGCAAAAAATATTCTGCACTCAGATAAGCATTTAGCCTCCTGAGACAGAACCAGATTCAGTCTGTGTGCATAGCAATGCACAAACATTGCACTGGGGGCTATTGCTTTAACTTTGGCCTGCAAACCATTTAGAGCTGAAGCCATGACAGCAGCCATGGCTTCTTCATAAGGAAGGCTATCAAATGGCTTCGCCAAAATCCGGTCCACAACATTCAAATTGTCTGCCATTATGTGCAGCTTGCTACCTAGCTAGCTCGCTAGCTGGGACTGGGGCGAGGCTAGTGTGAAGTTTGTCCACCTGTGAGTGCTTTGTGATGGCGGAGGAGCTCAGCAGCACCCGCTGCTCGGTAGGGACAGAAACTGTGATAGAAGTCAGAAAGAGTGATAGAAGTCAGTCTCCAAACACAAGCAACTACAAAAAAACACATCAGAAATAGAAGCTCGATTTGTCGCTAGTCGTTTTTAACAAAGAAAATGCCGCTAAGACGATTAAGAAAGTCTCCGGTTCAACTCAGAACAGAATGAAAATTAAAAAATGCTCCCACGGATGTTTACACCAAAAGATCGCTGATTCGCTCATTTCGCTGTCAATCAAAAAGGGATTCAGCCTCAGACAGATCATTCAATCATCATGCAGAAGCTGAGCATCCGGGCCAGCCGAGGCCAGCCCACTGCCCCATAGACCCGCAGACACGCTGAGCGTCGAGGGGCGGGACAAAGCCCAGCATTTATCCAATGACTTGTCTCGTTTCGCTGCACTCTTTGCTTCGCTAAAGCGCTGTGAAGCTGCAGGAATACGTAAATCAATACATACCTTTTTCCTTTGCTCGTTTCTCCTTTTCTTCTTTCTTTTTCTTTCGAAATTGGGCACCTGATGGCTTTGATCGTTTCCTATCTATGTTTCTGTGTAGGCTCTCAGTTGTCCAGGTGGTTTCCATAGTAGAGAAGCTTGAATCTTTGACTGGACTGGGTTGCTTGACGTGAGGACGTTTCGCTTCAAATCACAGAAGCTTCCTCAGCTAAAATTCTTGCTCTGGTAGTCTGACTTCTGTCTTGACTCTTGTAGAGAAGAATAAACCAGAAGCCAACAAAAGCTGGAGTTTTTAACCTAACCAGACCCCTCCTACCGAGAGGCCGACTGCTATAGGCTAGTGACTAAACAATAGCTCTAATTAGCACCTATTGTGCGCTAGTTAGCACTCTCCTAATGATGGGATGGAAGTCTCCCCTGATGGCTCCGTTGACGACTCTCCTGATGACGTGAATGACTCATTACCATGAACAAAAGACTGAAACTGCTTTGACCTGAGTACCCCATTGTAAACAGGGGACAAAGCGTGTCTGAGACCCGCCCCCCGGTTGAGGCTGGGTTTCAACTGTTTTACAAAGAATGCTTCCTTGACACCTCTCTCAAACCATTTCTTCTCTCTGGCTAAGATTTTAACTTCCTTGTCCTCAAATGTGTGGTTAGTGTCTTTCAGGTGGAGATGAACTGCAGACTGAGGTCCACTGGCGACCTCTCTGCGGTGCTGGTATAGCCTCTTGTTTAAAGGTTGCTTAGTCTCACCTATGTAGTGTTCATTACAGTTTTCCTGACATCTGATATAATACACTACATTGCTCTGTTTGTAACTAGGGATCCTGTCCTTAGGGTGAACTAATTTCTGTCTGTGTGAGTGGGTTTTCTGTAAACCTCTGTCTGTCTGTCAGGAAAACTGTAATGAACACTACATAGGTGAGACTAAGCAACCTTTAAACAAGAGGCTATACCAGCACCGCAGAGAGGTCGCCAGTGGACCTCAGTCTGCAGTTCATCTCCACCTGAAAGACACTAAGCTTCTCTACTTTCCTATCCATGATTATGTTTTACTCCGTTTCGACCACCTCCTCATCCAAACATTGAATGATCCCCCCCTCCCCCTGCACAAACTCTGCACTGTGCAGCGTTGCTCACCTAATGCGAGAGGTGAGATGGTGGGGAGCACTCTGCCGTAACGTAACCACGAACTCCCCCGTCTGGACAACCCCACCCTGGTTTTATTTATTTATTTATTTATTTTTTGAACAGGTTTTTTTTTTTTTTTCCGCACACTTGTCTGTGTGTTTCTGTCAAAAATGTTAACATCTGGAACAACTGTCCAGACAATATTAAAGTACTTGGTACTTTAGTAGGCTTTAAAAGACATTACAAGAATAACAAAATTGCTTGCTATAGTTGAAGACTTAGGTCTATTGATTTGTTATTACTTTTGGGTTTGTGTGTTGTGTGCCAGTGTTTGGTTGTATTTTATAAATTTGAGTTCATTGACTTACTTTGCACGTTTTTTTTTTCTTTTTGGTATTGTCATCGTGTGTGTGTAATATATACATATATATGTGATTGTGTCGATATGTATTTATGAAATTGTGTTTATGTGTGCATGCGTGTATATATTCCTTATTTTTTAGTATAAAAAAAATAAGGGTGGGTATTTATAAGCTTTGCGTCTGCCCTCACCCTTTCGGCCACACTGGATCTTTATAAAGTTTTTTTTATGAGTTTTTTTCTCTTGAATCATGTGTCGAATAAACTCATTCATTCATTCAATTCCATGAAATT
This sequence comes from Thalassophryne amazonica, assembly GCF_902500255.1. Classification (NCBI taxonomy): domain Eukaryota; kingdom Metazoa; phylum Chordata; class Actinopteri; order Batrachoidiformes; family Batrachoididae; genus Thalassophryne; species Thalassophryne amazonica. Next base: position 28,680,325 of record NC_047106.1, read on the forward strand.
GCCATTGCTTAATCTTCAAATAAATCCTCCGTGTAGCCAAGCTGTCCTTATTTCATATAAGGACATTTAAATCCCTAAAATAAACAAGATGAATGAATAAATGTGTTGAACATGTTTGGTGTTATTGGAGACAGTCTGGACAAAAGGAATTTACAGATGGACAAGGATAGAGAAGTGAGCAGTGGATTTATACAGGAAGTCCTTCACTTGTGGTGTGTGCTCTAAAGGACTTAAAATTACTAAAAAAAAAACCCACTATATATATATAGAGAGAGAGAGAGAGATAGATAGATAGAATATTAGATGCTATTTGATGCAGATGAACACAGATTGCTGACCAACGACAATAAATGGTAAATGGACTGCATTTATATACAGTAGTGTTTTTCCATCTGCATCAGGAGCTCAACGCGCTTTACACTGATGCCTCACATTCAAACAGAGACACACACACACACAAACACAAACCAATGCACTACACCCCGGAAGCAACTAGGGGATTAAGGACCCTTAGTGATTTCTCAGTCTCACTGGGTTTTGAACCAAGGATCCTCTGGTCTGAAGCCCAACGTTTAACCACTAGACCATCACTCCCCATAGAAATAAAAGTCCATTTCAATTCAGTTGAAGTCACATTTTGGAATGCAGTCAGAAAAGAGAGAGAGAGCTGACTGAGCCAAAAACCAGCAGTGATAGCAAAAATAATTAATCAGGGCAGGAAACAAACCAACAGCTGGAACAACAAAGCTGAGTGCACAACACAAGCCGAAAATTGATTATTATTCAATGTCAGTTTATTTGTCCTTTTTTTTTTTTTTTTTTTGAAGAAACTGAGAAGACTGTTGGTATGGAGCTGTAATATTTATGAAGTTGATGGAAAGCTTGCAGGATGGTGAATCTGACATAAGATGATGGATTCAGTTGTTGACGATGGCCTGTCTGCAGTGGTTTTGTGTAATTATGGTGGGCGGCGCCTTCCAGTGAGACACAGACAGCTCTGTTATTAAGCAAGTTATGGCCCCCACTCTGATTTTAAAAAGTGCCATTTTTAAACTATATGTATTATTATAATATTTAGTAGTTAATTTTTTTTTTCAACTTTGGGTTAGATTTTAAAAAAGGGGCTATATTTTACACTTTTAGACCAAAGGGTGGTATGTGGTATTATGCAAAGTTTCTATAATGATTTGTAATGGTGTGTGAGTCCAGAATGTCCACTGCTGTCTCAACGAAAAAAAGTCATGTAACAATTTGCAGAATTTTTTTTAAGTTATTTCAACTTGACCAGAGAAGCCTTGTGGCATTAACACAGTTGAAAGTTACATCACTCTTTCTAGTTGAGACAGATGTTCATTTTTAGAGTGTAATTATCAACATCCTTTGTTCACTTTTGCTATGTAATATCTGTAATTTCTCAAAAAAAAAAAAAAAAAAAAATTGTCCTATCAACTTTCCATTTTGGCGGCATTCATCCTTGACCTAAAATACTTAAATATACCAAACAGCAAATGCGAGCTCTCCCCAGTTTGTCTGTGATAGAAGTCATACACACACACGTACATACACAGAGGCCACTTGACTTTTGATATATAGCTACCTTCCAAACCAGAGATATTAATAAACAGGAATACAGAAAAACACAGAAGATAAATCATAATGAAGAAGTCACGACAGACAGATAATTTAACTGTTGAATGATTAATGAGGTTCTAACATGAAAAACCTGAAGGCACAGCAGATTATATGTATTAGAACCCACATCTGATGAATAGACATGAGAGAACCAGATGCTGGTAAATGCACGGAAGCCGAACGCACAAGTTCTGAATAATTATGGAATTAATCATGGTTTGTTACAGGATTGAAAGCTTTAAGCGCTTAGCAGCCATAATCTCAATATTTGACTGCATGCAGCTTTTTTTTGGTTTTGCCTTTGCAGGTTCAAATGGAGGTGTTTGCCCACCAGCTCATTACTGCCCTGAGGGCAGTGCTGGCCCGCTGTCTTGTCCAGCTGGAAGCTACACAAACCTGACGGGCCAGTCAGTGTGTTCTCGCTGCGCTGCAGGCTACTACTGTCCAGAAACGACAGGCGACTTCACCAAGTTCCCGTGCGACCCTGGATTCTACTGTCCTGATGGTAGACCGCCAAACACTGTCAGTTACATTTATGTTTAAAAAAAAAAAAAATATATATATATATATATATATATATATATATATATATATATATATATATATATATATGGTGTATTCTATCAGATGTCAGGAAAACTGTAACGAACACTATATACACTCAACAAAAATATAAACGCAACACTTTTGGTTTTGCTCCCATTCTGTATGAGATCAACTCAAAGATCTAAAACTTTTTCCACATACACAATATCACCATTTCCATCAAATATTGTTCACAAACCAGTCTAAATCTGTGATAGTGAGCACTTCTCCTTTGCTGAGATAATCCATCCCACCTCACAGGTGTGCCATATCAAGATGCTGATTAGACACCATGATTAGTGCACAGGTGTGCCTTAGACTGTCCACAATAAAAGGCCACTCTGAAAGGTGCAGTTTTGTTTTATTGGGGGGGGGATACCAGTCAGTATCTGGTGTGAGTGTAGGTTAGACTAAGCAACCTTTACACAAAAGGCTATACCAGCACTGCAGAGAGGGCGCCAGTGGACCTCAGTCTGCAGTTCATCTCCACCTGAAAGACACTAACCACACGTTGGAGGACAAGGAAGTTAAAATCTTAGCCATAGAGAAGAAATGGTTTGAGAGAGGGGTCAAGGAGGCATTCTATGTGAAACAGTTGAAACCCAGCCTTAACCGGGGAGGGGTCTGAGACACGCATTGTCCCCTGTTTACAATGGGGTACTCAGGTCAAAGCAGTTTCAGTCTTTTGTTCATGGTAATGAGTCATTCACGTCATCAGGAGAGTCGTCATGTGAGCCATCAGGAGAGGCGTCCGTCCCATCATTAGGAGGGACAGCTGCCCTGTCATTAGGAGGGTGCCAACTAGAGCACAATAGGTACTAATTAGAGCTATTGTTTAGTCACTAGCCTATAGTAGTCTGCCTCGCGGTAGGAGGGGTCTGGTTAGGTTTAAAACTCCAGCTTTTGTGGCTTCTGTTTATTCTTCTGTACAAGAGTCAAGAGAGAAGTCAGACTACCAGAGCAAGAATTTTAGCTGAGGAAGCTTCTGCGATTTGAAGCGAAACGTCCTTGCGTCAAGCAACCCAGTCCAGTTGAAGATTCAAGCTTCTCTACTATGGAAACCACCTGGACAACTGAGAGCCTACACAGAAACCCCAAAATTACACACACACACACACACACACACACACACTCCATAGTGACAATGTTTGAGATTTTGCAGATTTATTGAAAATAAATAAAAACTAAGAAATCACATGTACGACATACATAAGTATTCACAGCCTTTGCAATGAAGCTCAAGGGCATCCTGTTTCTACTTATCATCCTTGAGATGTTTTTATAGCTTAAGTGGAGTCCACCTGGGGTAAATTCAGTTGATTGGACATGATTTGTCAAGTCACACACCTGTCTACATATAACGTCCCACAGTTGACAGTGCATGTCAGAGCACAAACCAAACATGAAATCAAAGGAATTGTCTGGGGAAGGGTACAGAAACATTTCAGCTGGTTTGAAGGTCCCAGTGAGCACAGTGACCTCCATCATTTGTAAATGGAAGAAGTTCAGATCCACCAGGACTCTTCCTAGAGCTGGACACTTGTCTAAATGTGACCATCAGGAGAGAAGGGCCTTAGTCAGGGAGGTGACCAAGAACCTGATGGTCACTCTGTCAGAGCTGCAGCATTCATCTGTGGAAAGAGAAGAACCTTCCAGAAAGACAACCATCGCTGCAGCAATCCACCAACCAGGTCTGTATGGTAGAGCAGCCAGACAGAAGCCACTCCTTTGTATACATGCACATGGCAGCCTGCCTGGAGTTTGCCAAAAGGCACCCGAAGGACTCTCAGCCCATGAGAAAAGAAAATTCTTTGGTCTGATGAGACAAAAAAAAAAAAGATTCTTTGGCATGAATGCCAGGCATCATGTTTGGAGGAAACTAGGCACCATCCCTACAGTGAACCATGGTGGTGGCAGCATCATGCTGTGAGGATGTTTTTCAGTGGCAGGAACTGGGAGACTCGTCAGGATTGAGGGAAAGATAAATGCAGCAATGTACAGAGACATCCTGGATGAAAACATGCTCCAGAGCGCTCTTGACCTCAGACTGGGGTCGCGGTTCATCTGAATCTGATTGAACATCTCTGGAGAGATCTGAAAATGACTGTGCACTGACGCTCCCCATCCAACCTGATGGAGCTTGAGAGGTGCTGCAAAGAGGAATGTGCAAAACTACCCAAAGATAGGTGCACCAAGCTTATGACTTTATATTCAAGAAGACGTAAGGCTGTAATTGCTGCCAAAAGGTGCATCAAAGTATTGAGCAAAGGCTGTGAATACTTATGTACGTGTGATTTGGGTTTTTTGTTTAATTCATGTGCAAATAATTAAAAAAAATGTGTTGTCATTATGGGGTGTTGTGAGTAGAATTTTGAGGGGAAAATTAATTTACTCCATTTTGGAACAAGGCTGCAACACAACAAAAATGTAGAAAAAGTGAAGCGCTGTGAATACTTTCTGGATGCCTGGTACCACCTGTGGTTTATTGTCATCTTTAAAACAATCACATAAATAAGCTATTCCAGCTGCTTGCTGTCAGTATGCAAGATGGAAAATGTCTGAGATGAGTGCAGGTCTATCTGTAATCTCCCCTCAGTAAAAAAAAAAAAATCAAATAACACACTAATATACAAAATCTATCTTTTCATAAACAATAACTATGCGTAAAGGCGTCTTTAGTAGCAGCAGCCACAAGGGGGCATTGGTGCACTGCCCCTGCTGCGAATGTAGTGCTGATTATTTTTGAAGAAATGTGAAAGTTTTTCTTCATGTTGAACATGTTTGAAGTGGCTCAATAGAAAAAAAATAAATCAATTTAAAAATACATAAAAGTGCATATCCTCTGACATCTCATCATTTCAACATATACACACACACCCTTATTATCCAATTTGATACCAAAAGGGGGAGATAATGATAACCAAACATTTTGCTGAACAATCTAAAGTGCTGACTGACCACAAGCTTTACAGAATACCAAATCAATGCAATGACAGAAAAAACAAAAAGGAAAAGAAAAATCCAAAGTGGTTTAATGCGCAAACTTTTTTCACTTGTTAGCAAATCAAGGCAGCAACTCTCACAACAACCTTCCACAGAACTAATGTTTGATGAACCATCCTTTAAATGGCTGGTGGGTAATGAAGTGATTGCAGACAGGTGAACAGGGGGCCCACATGATGGGAGTGTCAGGAGGTGTGGCCTGAACTATGACTGGCAAGTGAAAGGAGGATGAGTGGAGTGCGCCACCCCCACAAAAAAGCACAATCTCCACCCTCATGTGGTTCTGATTATTTTTTTTTTTTTCTCACCAGAATGGAGTCAAAATCCATCAACCAATTTTGGGAGACGAACATATTCAAAAAAGGAAAACAGTCAAACATCACACAGAAAGGAACTGAGTTTTGCTGGAAGCTACCCCCCCACACACACACACACCACTCCCACCTCATGCTGTCATAAAGTGAATATAAAGTTAACAGAAAAGCAAACTGAATCCAAAACTAACTGAATGTAAATTAAAACTGTAATTTGTGCCCTTATTCCTCTCGTGTCGTTGGCTCCATTTCCACCGTACGTGGTACATATATGTAGATGAAAATCTAGACAACAATTTGCTCTTAAAAGTTATTTTGGCAACGGTCAACGTTATTGTGGTCAAAAGTCAAAAGTTTTATAATTTTTTTTTCACTTCATTGTCCACCAAAATCAATTTGTTTATATCGTGCCAAAACACAACATAAGTCGCTGCAAGGCGCATAACAAGGATAAAAAGAGTAAAACAATGTTGGACACCAGCTGGTCACCAAACTAACATTTTATGTCATATCTGGGGGTGGATTGGTGAATTTGGAAGAATTTTAAAGTTGCAGTTATTGTTGTTCTTGGATTGGATAAGGGCATTATTGGAGGTATTTCCATAAATATGTCAGCATTTTTTTTAAATATATGAACATGCATGTTCATACATATTGACTAATTGTATTACATGCACAGGTACGAGACACGCCACCCAGTTCCCCTGTCCTCGTGGATACTACAACCCAGAACCAATGACTCAGAGCTTGGACAGTTGCCTGCCTTGTCCTCCAGGACATTACTGTGAGAAAGAGAGGCTGACCAAAGTGTCAGGAAAGTGCAAGCCCGGTTAGTAAAAGTCTTTAGCTAAAATCAGTACTTGTTCCTCAACACCTTCTTGACTTTGTCGTCTGCTAGTGCCAACTTGTTTCTGTCTAGGCAAGTCAAGGAAAACCATTTTAGAAACCAAGACTTGGGTTTGGGGCACAAAGAGAACAAATAATGTACCATAACTTTACAGAATACTGTCTATGTTAGTCATAATGTTCAGATTTTCTGCAAAAACAAGCTAGTGACCTCATTCAGGCAGATATCTTGAGATGCTCTGTGTACACCGACATGTCTTACTCCACATAATTACGACATACTAAATCACGCTCTGTCTACATGATCCACTAAACACTCCCTCCAAATTGGGTGGGCTATTTAAGATGCAAATTCCCCAGTTCTAAATCTCTCCCTCTCAAACATTGCCACGAGTGCATCACATCACTGATGCTTGTTATTGTCTCCCTCCACTTCAGCATCCACCAAAAAATGTTCGTATATCTTATCATTTCCCAATATTGCATGCATCTGCGGGGAGTGATGAGATCAGAGCCTAGAGGCCAAACTCAAACTGTGTCCTGCTGCTGCAGTAAATATTGTTTACTCACATTTTGAATTTGGGAATATATTTGGAATTATAAAACAGGGTGTGTTACAAAAACTGACAGACAGCAGTACATCAGTCTTTCAGATTTTGGCATGTTTCATTGCTGGTGAAACGAATGCAAAACTCATGAAATTCTCATGTGCTGAGTCTGCTTTCTGTATTTTGTTGCACCATGCAACACTTCCACCTGGCAGGTACCAGCACTTACTTTGGGCAAGTTTAATGCTAAGTGTTCTTAATGTTTGAATCTGTTCAATGTGTTTGATTTTAATTGACACAACAGTTAATTTGTGCTGAAAAAAACCTTTTAATTTCTCATTTCTTTCCTTCCATGTTTCCTCTTAGGTTGGTTCTGTGTTTCAGCAGCTTGGAACTCGCAGCCCTTTGACCTGGACAACTACACAAATGCCAACTGCTTATGTCCAGCCACCGCCACAGGAGGCCGATGCCAAGCAGGCTTTTATTGCCCCTCAGGCAGCTCCGAGCCATTGCCTTGTCCACCTGGATACTTCTGTAATATCTCAGGTACTTGAATGGTGTCAATCAGGTGTATTTGTACATGCAACCTATAACTCTCTGCTCTGTGGAGCTGTCATGACCCAGCTGTGTGAGAATTTAAAGGTAACCAAACTACAGCACAGATTTGTCATTTTCTCACCAAAAGAAGATGACAGTCAGGACTTTCAGAGAGGAGAGGAAAGAGCTCTGCCATGGTCCAACAATCCCCTGTTTATCTCTCTTTTGACCTTTACATTTTCTTTCTGAGAGGGTTAGTTCTTTGATCTTTGATCTCCTCTGTAACACTTTGAATTTGATTGCTGACCTTTGATCCTGATGGCTCACATTCCTGTCTGGTTGCAGACCTCTGATACCAATCCTTGTCTTTCTTCCTGAATACTTGTCTTTGATCTCAGATCTTTGATGCTGATTGTTACATTTTGCTCCTCATCACTAACAGAGTGTCAGTCTGTGTGGGCATTTTTCCTGTCCACTGCCGGAAAAATAGCACACCAGACCCTCTACAGACTCCCTGTTGGTGGGTGGTGAGCCCACAGGAAGGCTGGATCTCTGATCAAATATCAAAGAGAATATGGATGAAAGGAATCAGAATCAAAAATCAAATCTCAAAGATCCATTTCTCGAAACAGCTCTGGACTAAATATAATAATCTACCATGATCAAATGCCAACTTTTACAACAAATTTCAATGAAATCTGTTCATGTCCTGATGAGATGCCTTGTTGACCCTCAAATGAACAAGACAATCAACCGACAAACAATGAAAACATAATTCCATTGGTGCAGGAGTGTTTGTGATGCCTGAACTACCACTGGGAATAAACAGATTGTTCTTTCTTTTTTTTTTTTACTGTTTTTGTTCAATATATAATTGTATGTTTATTCTACATTAAGGAAATTAGGCTTCAGCTCCCATGCCGTTTAACTGGAATAATGCAGGTGTCAGAGTTGTTCGGACCTGAAAAGAACAACAACCCAGTTTACACACACAGAAATGATCACGCAAGAGACACTGAATTTCTTTTCCTGATCAGGAGGAGACAAACGAGGAGCCTTCAGAAAGAACTGTCGTCCGTCTCAAGGGCCCCTCCCATTTGCCTCTCCTTTTTATTGAATATAGTTACATACAGCATATAGGAGTGACAATATCACAAAACAATGGAAAGACACACAGTCTGTTCTCACATTGATATGAAAACTTATGGCTTTGAACCCTTAGTCTCCTAAGCTGCTCATAATAATGTCCAGCCCTGAAATGGTGTTCCGGTTACAATGCTCTTTCCTCAAGGCTGAACCGTTAATTAAAGGTGCACATCTGCGCTTAGCAAAAACATGACCCTAGCAAAACAGTCTGCACATTCTGGCAAAACAGTCTGCACATTGGCTGAGTCAACGATCATCTGCTCACTTTCTCGTTTGACAGTTTTAATGATCAAATGATTAAATTAATGATTATGTAATTACTTAGTGTCAAATCATATACACTGAACTGCTCAAGTGATCATCAAAGGAATAATGGTACATGAACTTTCACACATGCATATACGTATATATGAAAAATAGAGAACAGAATCAAAGACATGATCACAGAGAGTACATCAAAGTAAAGACATTAATATTTGATAATATATATTGATAACATATAGAAAACCCTGTCAGCAGGTATAGGAAATGAATGAGTGTATGGAAATTACATTACCACAGCATAAATGAGGGTGATGGAACAATGGTGCACTTGTTATTTGGGCAGAGGTTCAGATTTGCTTTTGTTTCGCAGAGCAATTGAATATTTATCCTGTAATTTCCTATGTATGGCAGGTTATTTCAAACCCATGTAGTGCAGATGATTTGGCATCATTCAGATGACAGAGAGAGAGAGGGCAGGTGGAGGGTCTGGAGCCTTTGGGGGGCCCATTATTCTGTGGGAGGGCGCATAATTACCTGTCAGTCTGTAGGCAAAATACATGTACGTGGTATAATTTATTCATATGCAAATAAATTTGTTCATTCCGCACAACAGGTTTGGCTCTGCCGATGGGTCCCTGCTCCTCTGGGTACTACTGTTCAGGAGGAGCCACTGAGGCCAGTCCAACAGACGGCAAAACAGGCAGCATCTGTCCACCTGGGACATTCTGTGGTAAGCCCTTGATGTGTTAAGATGCAGTGCTTATGCAAAAAAAAAAAAAGTACTCACCCCATTTGGCTTTTACATATTTTAGCAAAATTCTAAAAAGTGTGCTTATTTTCCTCCAAATGAAATCAAATATCTACAACATGATCTACAGTATGTTGAAGCTACAGTGTGTTGGTTTTAGTGCCATCTAGTGGTGTCATTCTTCCCTTTTTAAAAATGGACGAGGCTGTTTTTCACAAGGAAAATAAATTTCAATCAATAATTACATTTCACAAGCTTTTCATTGAAGGCTGATGCCCACATCAGAGTCTGCGACAGTAAATATACATTTTTTTTAACATCCGTTTATAAAGCACAGGCTGGCTGGTGGCACTGCGTTTATTTGGAGCCTTTTAAAATGAGTGATCCCTCCCACAGCTTGAAGACATGCAAATAAGTTGACACTTCAAATTAGCTTATAGGTATGACTCAGGTAGCTTCAACATTACCCACGAGTACTGAGTGAGTCACTTTGGTGAGACTGGCTCCCTGTCTGATGTGCCTCCGTGTATTCAGTACACTGTATCCTCATGTTGTATAGGCTCTTCAGCTTTTTTATTTGGGATATGAATATGCATGTGAGTGAATCATTTTTACTTGAGGCCAAAATATGGTCATCGGGTATTGCAAAGGCTTTGTGTTCGTCTGTCCATCTGCCTGTGCGCTGCATAACTCCAGTCATTTTACTGCCAGGGTCTTCAAATTCACAGGGGGCCTTCTTGGGACACAGACCTTGAACAGGTTCAAAGATAGCTAACCTTGACCTATTTTAAGAGGTCAAAAGGTCACATTAAGTTTCCTATTGTTATGCTCATACGGCCGAGGGTATTTTAGCATTGTGTCATATTTCTCTTTGCAGTTGAGGGCTCACTGGAACCAGAATTGTGTCCAGCTGGAACTTTTTCCCCAGTGCCAGGTCTAACCAGCGAGCACAGCTGTCAGCCATGCAGTGCTGGATTCTACTGCAGAAGGGCAGGTCTCCAGGCACCCACTGGACCCTGCAGACAAGGTCTGCCTGTACACAGCTTGTCCTGTTTTAGTCACACATATATCCATGATTTATTGCCATTATACAGCATATAAAATGTCTAACACAGTCTCCTGATCTTCCGTCAATCTTGTCACACTGACGTGTTTAAATCACAGATGATGTCATTGTTTCAAAGGGTACTTTTGCCCACCCGGTCAGACTGTGCCTGCAGCTGTGCCATGTCCTTCTGGCTACTTCTGCCCTCCTGGTAGTGAGGCCCCAGAACTGTGCCCTGCAGGAACCTACCAGGACAGAGAGAAACAGGTTAACTGCACCATCTGTGAGTCAGGTACGAGACCCCTTCAATTATCTTAAGCCATTGGTATTGATCTGGAACTGTACACAAGCCGCAAACTGCTATTCGTAGGGCACCTATGGCTATTTAAGGTACCCAGTGTCACAGTTCATGTACAACCTTAACCCTAGCCCTAGGTTTTGAGCTTGAAATTCATCGGTTGTCTCCTGTGCCACATGGCAGTTTGTTACTGGATGCTGTACCCCAAAAAAAGGAATATGGTGCCATATCAACAGCTACTCCCATCAGTTTCACAGTGACTGAACACGGTTGTTTGTTTATTTATTTTTGGTCCCTTGATCGGAGTAAGCGGGTATAGAAAATTGAATGAATTTTGGGTCTATTAGGTTTTTTGTGCTGAAGAATCCATATCAATTCAATTCAATCAATTTTTTTTTTTTATATAGCGCCAAATCACAACAAACAGTTGCCCCAAGGCGCTTTATATTGTAAGGCAAGGCCATACAATAATTATGTAAAACCCCAACGGTCAAAACGACCCTCTGTGAGCAAGCACTTGGCTACAGTGGGAAGGAAAAACTCCCTTTTAACAGGAAGAAACTTCCAGCAGAACCAGGCTCAGGGAGGGGCAGTCTTCTGCTGGGACTGGTTGGGGCTGAGGGAGAGAACCAGGAAAAAGACATGCTGTGGAGGGGAGCAGAGATCGATCACTAATGATTAAATGCAGAGTGGTGCATACAGAGCAAAAAGAGAAAGAAACAGTGCATCATGGGAACCCCCCAGCAGTCTGCGTCTATAGCAGCATAACTAAGGGATGGTTCAGGGTCACCTGATCCAGCCCTAACTATAAGCTTTAGCAAAAAGGAAAGTTTTAAGCCTAATCTTAAAAGTATTATGCAAACAGTTAACGTCATGGAATTTAGAATAAGATATCCTATTCTTGCACATTTTTACTAGCAAATATTTTATTTACAGTTGTATGCAGAAGTTTTAAAAATTGCACTTTAACCTTCAACTAATATTTACATCATGATCTTGGTCAGTGGTGGCCACAGCTAACCTAAAAGTTATTGTTGCTAACTGCTAATTCGCAAACTGAAAAGGTAATTATGATAACACAAATAGATAAAACGCTAAAACATTTAGCTGAAGCTACCGCTAACCTTTATTAAATGAATTTAGTTTTGGCTTTTCTTTTCTTTTCTAAACCAAACTGTGACCAACAGACCTTAAGAGCTACCATGTAGTATAAACATGGACGTTCCCCCAAAAGGTTCACATACCTAGATTAGATGATGATTAAGATGTACATACAGAATTAAATAAATAAAATCATATATAATTTAATCACCCTTATTTAATTTAGCTCATGCTATTGAGTATAAAGCAGGTCAGGTTTGCACTGATACCACTTGTTGCCATATCCACTACACTATGAAAGTGTCTTGTGTCCTAGATGGCAGACAGCCGGTCCAGTCCTCACTTCGCAACACGAGCTGTCTATCTTTTGCAAACAGGTGTAACGTGGGTGTCGATTTTAAGTTTTCCAAATGCTGGGGACCTCATCGTTGAGGTCCACAGAAGTGTGTTACATGACCAAAATGTCACAGCTGGCAATACAAATAACAATTTTTACACAGAGTTATTCTTGTGGTATCTAAGGATCCTCCAAAGAGATCTTGTACCAAAGCCATTTGTTCATCCCCTTAGGTCACTGGCTAGCACACAAGCGTCACAACCATACAGTATGATAGGTAGCAGCAGGACCCGAAAGCCTTGGGCCTTTATTCTCTTGCAAACGTGTTGCCATCTCCAAACATCTCTGTCCAAGGGCTGCATAACACCATCAGTTCTTCCCAGGCATCTCTGAATCTCAAAGGCCAGTGACCCAGCGCCTAGTCTAAAGAGGCACTGAACATAGGAGTAGCCAGAATAGTTCCCTGATGAATGCCAGAATTCACTAGAAAAAAGTTAGAGATTTTTCCTTTGCTCCAGACAGTACTCACAGTATATTTGTGTATATGCTGGCTGTGATGTCCAGCAACATATTGAGAACATCATACATTTTCAGGATGTCCCATAGACTAGCCTGGATAACTGAATCAAATGCTTTGTGAAAATCACCATAGACTGCATAGATGCAGTGCTGGTTTTCTCTGAATGAGTACTCACAGTCATTGGTTTATTTGTATTTTTATTTATTTATTTATTGTATTTTTTAGGGTTTGCGAATGCTAACTGGCAGTTATCATTTGTGGCACAGATAGCACTGTAAAACCTCTGTCGGTGTTGGAATCCAGGTGATCATCCTTTCCAGAGTGGGACGACAAAGTCCTGTCTTCCATTTCATAGTGATGAGAACTGTATCCCTGCCTGGAGGCACATTGTACCCACTAATTTGCAATGTCTGTTTAAAAAAGGGTTTGAAGAAAATTTAAGCACATTGTGATTTGATCTTTTTTTTTTTTTTTTTTGCAATAAACACTGTTAGCTAGAGAGTTCAGAAAAAAAACAAAACACCAAATGTTTCATGATGCCTCACATGGCCATCACTGCCTGGAGAAGTTCAACTGCAGTAACACTGTTCCCTTGAGCTTTCCCTGCTCTCAGATGTTTCATCATGTTTGTGAACTCATGAATATTTGGTGGTTCACACAACTGACTGTAGGATGACCCACGTGAACCTTGTCTCTGGGAATCCAGTATCAGCCTTATACAAATACTCAAAGTAGCTCGCCCAGTAGGATAGTACAGCAGACTCATCTGTTGGGGCTGAGCCATCGTCCACCATGTGCACAGCTTTGTGCAGCGTGTGCACCTTCATAATATGAAGGTTGACGTGAGACTGCTGAAGGTCTTGGCATTACAGATGTTTAACCTTCTGTTTTTTGCTTATATATTCTTTTTCTTTTCCATCAAGGTTACTACTGTGAGGTGAATCTGGGTCTAGTCAATGCCTCTGTGTTGGTGCCCTGCCCCGAAGGACATTACTGCCCTGCGGGTACAGCGTTTCCTAATCAACACCCCTGCCCTGTTGGCTCCTACAACCCGAGACGACATACAGACAGCGCGGCTGGCTGCCAGCCATGTCCTGCTGGACAGTACTGTCCATCTGTGGGACTGTCAAAGCCAGCAGGTCAGACAAAACCTTATCTCTTCTCTACTGAAATTATTTTCCAGCATGTCGATCTATCCGCCATGTCTTTTCAGCCACATCACAAATCTCCAGTTATTTAGGAAATTGTCTTGTCCTCATTAGAGAATGGACATGCCTGATGGCCTTATTGGAATTTATGTTGTTAAACTTTGTGATCCGGAGGCCTCGTGTCTTGTGGTTATGTACAAAGTGATTTAAATACTCTCCCTATACATTCATTAGTTATGGATCCATCATGTCATTTCTTGTCTGCGCCGTTCAAGTGACAGTCCATAAAAGGTTTAAATCTCACTGCTTGCTGATCGTTCATCATCATGTTCACTCATGAAACACTGATTTGCACATATTCATAGCCACGGGAACATGATTTGAATAATAGCTGCTTCGTGCCGATCCAACTTCAGTAAATCACAAATTGATTTTTTTTTTTTTTTTTTTTTTTTTTATGTTAACTGTGTTCCTTGAAACATTTTGAACTTCACTTTTATGGAGTCATTAGCAGTATGCCAAAAACTGCATCTTGGCATAGTGGAGGATGTGCAGATTCCTGATATTTTGTGGTTAAGTCCACAATTCAACCATAAAAAAGTTCTATTACAGTAAAATTAACTTGATTGACTCATATTAATTTGACTTAAATATACACAGAGCACATAAATGAGTCCGATCAATGTGTATTACTTCATTTTATAGTACTTCTAATCTGTTGCATTATGCCTAAGGTTTTGTGCACCTGTGGTAATTAGTCATAAATGCAGCCTGTTAAAAATGCTAATAAGTGTTGTATGTAAGTGTGAAATATATATATATATATATATATATATATATATACATATATGTGTGTGTGTGTGTGTGTGTGTGTGTGTGTTTGTTTCATTATGGGGACATTCCACATCCATTAAGTGGCAATCAACAGCTGACATGCAGGTTAAAACAGCATAACAGCCGTTTTAACCCGCATGTCAGCTGTTTTTTTAAAGGATTCTTCAACATTAATTCTCTTTTAAAAAGCTCCTTATAGAGATTAACAGTTTTATGACATTTGAGAGAATCTACAAGCTTAATACTGATTATATATTGTTCAAATTCAGCCAGAAGTCTAAATTGGTGGTTTAAACAGCTGCTGCACACACACACACACACACACACACACACACACACACACACACACACACACACACACACACACACACACACACACACACACACACACACACACACACACACACACACACACACACAAGGGTGGGTAGGATTACTTTGAAAGGTATTCCAAAAGTAATCAGATTACAAGTAATCCAAATGTATGTACATACATACATGTAATCCACATGTATTGCTTCAAAGTAATCCTACCCAACCTTGCACACACACACACCCACAGACTCTCTCAAAGTAAAAAAAAAAAATATTTTCTTTGAAAGCTCCATTTAAAAGAACACAAAGCAAAAGATGAAAAAAAAAATAACATTTCACTCACCCAGTGTAAAGATTTCCAAATTAGTCCACAACAAAAATAAATCCCCACACACGCGTGACATGCGCGCGTGATCGCAATTGTGGTCGGCAACCATGGAACAGTCCACTCGTCCTCACTCGGATCCACACCCAGAGATCATTTTCAATTTCCGCTCGGCCAGAGAATAACGTCCAGGTCCACTCGCTCTCAGGTTCTGATCGCTTGCGTGCTTAATCTCCGATAGCCTTCAACTCAAATTCTGTCAGGATTGTGGCACATTAGATAATTCATTATCTCCTGAAAATAGCATCTTCTGAGTTTTCCAATATGAGTCATACTTCTGCGTGTCCAGGCATGTCCACAGCAGTAAACCAGCAGCTGTGACACAAACAGCAGCATCACCACACTTTAAGTTCCAAAATTCGACAGACTCTGAAAAAGTTACGAGTTTTGGGGTGAAGTGTGTCGTCTCTTCTGTAAATCCGAGCCACTGCTTTCAAAGAAAAGCTCCGAAGCTTCGTTATCGGGGATGACAGGACAAAATCCCAACTGACAAAATCCCAGCGGACAAAATCCCAACCACTTTTTACAAAAGTGGACAAAATCCCAATCTCATTCCAAAGTCTCATTTCACTTGTTAAGAGGTTTCAGCTTTTTCAAAGTATTGAGTATTGTGTTGAGGTGACACCGTAGTTGTTTAAAGTAACTGTGATATTCTATTTGAAAGTGTGAAAACAATGTAATTAAATGTGTGATGAACTATAAATAAAATATTTTGAATGTATACATGTGTTATTATTTTATATTTATACATATATATTTTATATTTATATTTATTCATGAGACTGGGATTTTGTCCACTTTTATAATAAGGGGTTGGGATTTTGTCATGGAACCGTTATCAGGCATAACCACATTTGTTTCCCTCTGTCTGTCTCTGTCTGGGATGTTTCTGTTTTGCTCTTAACTATGTCACATGCAGAGAAATGCAGAGAATTGCCAAGTGAGACATTTTCCGGAAATGCACCTGTTACCTCGCTTCGGGAGAGGAATAAAAGCATCACAAACCACTAATTATGAGTGCATGTGTGCAGGGAGACTTACAATCATGAGTAATTTGATGTGTTGCTAACCAGGGACTTTAAAAAGCATGTGGCATGTCCTTTAAAGCTCGATAGTTGTCTCTTTTTCTCTGGATTTCCAGTTGCAGTAAGTGTCACAGTGTTGGCGGTGCTGATAATATGTTCTATTGCTCGTAGGACCGTGTCATGCTGGTTACTGGTGCAGAGAAGGAGCTTCGTCTCCGAGCCCGCTGGATGGATGGTCAGGCTCCCTGTGTCCGCCTGGTCAATACTGCCCCTCAGGTTATCAGATTGTTCTCTCAATCGATCAATCAATCAATCAACTGTCAAACTCTTCACGCCTGAAATCTCTCAGCTTCCACTCAGTCCACGTTTTCTGTTATTTTTGTAAAGCAACACTGATTAAATTCTTTCATATGCTAATGTAACCAGATTTATACTGTGTGATGCTGTTAACATTTTCTTTATTGTATTCTGGGGCTATTATGTTTTATTCATGTGAATTAGCATTCTGTGGCCTACAGAATGTACCAAACATTTGTCTTGTAACTTTTGATGACCTTTCTTTCCAGTTAATTTGTGTACACTCTCCCTCTGACTTGGGGCACTGACTCGTGCTTTTAAATTGCTGCCATAAGATACTTTTTAAATCTCTGAGTGCAGCAGGAGAGCGTCACCTCTTTAACTTTAGATTAAGTATTTTGTGCCCCGCTTCATATATATTGTGTCATAAAGTCCAACAACTCGTTTGTACTTGTTTTTTTGTTCTTGTTTCCTCGGCAGGAGAAGGATTGTCATGTCTTTGCCTTGTTTTCACACATTTACCAGAAAACTGTGAGAATGATCGATTCAAAATGTTCAGAATATGCTTGGGCCAGGTCAGCATGGAACACGATTGACTTTAGGTGCAAGAGGGTCAAAGGCAGAGGTGGGACAAAGTCACCATCAAGTCACTCTCAAGTCATGAATCTGTAAGTCCCAAGTCAAGTCTCAAGTCATAATGACAACCAATTGTTTTCAAGGTGACTTGTGGCTTGCAGATTGATGACTTGAGAATGACTTGACAGTGACTTCGTCCCACCTGTGGTCAAAGGTCAAAGTCCTGCAAACATTTTTGACAAACCTAAAATTGATTACCAGCATGATCACTTATGCTGCACAGAGTATTTAAGTGTTACCAAAATGTGGTATGTACACAGTATTTTGTAGCTAAACTCTAAGACCTTCTCTGATTTTGGGGTCATAAGGTCAAACCAAGTCACTGGAAGCATTATTGGCCAAAGATTTGTATGTGTGTACAACAATCTTTGTTACCAGTCTTCTTCTGTGTGTTCGTTAGCTCACCTCTCACATGAGTATTGAGTTTGTGGTCACTTCACAAGGGAGGTGATGGTCTAGTGGTTAAGGTGTTGGGCTTGAAAGATCATGGGTTCAAATCACTGGACTGGAAAATCACTAAGGGCCCTTGGGCAAGGTCTTTAATCCCCTATTGCTTCCGGTGTGTAGTGAGCACCCTGACATCAGGGTGAATGTGAGGCATAATTGTAAAGCGCTTTGAGCGTCTGATGCAGATGGAAAAGCGCTATATAAATGCAGTCCATTTACCATTTTTTTCACACATAACACAAAAGACGCAGAAACCAGAAGAAAATCCGTGAACCAAACACGAAATGGGGAACCACAAAACCTTCCACCTGCTGTCGTGAGGGAAGCATGGGTGCATGCTTGTGTGCATGCACAAACACAGTGTGAGCAGCTGGAATGTGTTGCACCATATCGTGCCTCTGTTGTGGGGAAAAAAACAACAACAACAAAAAAAAAACAGCTGGAACCTGTTGCACCACATCGCGCCACTGATGAGGAGAAAAAGAAAAAAGAAAAACCTGCTGGAACGTGTGGAACCACGTTGCGCACTGCTGTGGAGAAACAGAAAAAAAATATATATATATGCCACCCACGAACCTGCAATTTACAAAAGCTCTGATTACCAGACAGAAATTTTACCACTGCACTACTATCGCTATCCTATAACAAGAGTGTTAAATGCTTCAAATCAACAAGGAGATAAACGTATTTAAAAAAGAAAAAGAAATTAGACAATGTAGACGAAGAGTAAGTCTTTAATTTTTGCAGTAATAACTGAGAAAACAGCATTTGTTACGGTGTATTTTTAGTGATATGTGACTGAAAGTGGTGTATTTGAGGTACTGTTGGCTTGTGGTCTCTGTGTTTTTAATGTGACACGTTGTGTGCACTAAGCTGTCATTTGCAGCTGTCAGTGAGTCTGGCCAGCGATCAGCTGAAAGATGGCTCGCTGTGCCCTCTGTCTGGCCGTTTCCCATCTGTACATAAACACACCCCTCCCGGCGTGTGGGGAGCGGGCGCAACACACACACAGCACATGTGTTGAGGGGGGAGCCAACACTCTGGCACGCCACATGTGGGGGCACATAGACAAATTCCACAGCCAGCTTGATAGTGGTCACGTACTAACTATTTTTGTGCTAACAGTGCGAATGGCCACACATTTTCTGTGTGTCCAGCGAGCGGTGTTGGATGTTCGTGTGTGTCACCTGGAATTTAGCCGACACCTGCCGCGAGAGGGATTGAATGGGCTCTTACAGGGCATTCTCTGTCTTTCAGCTGCTGGTGTGTGTGAATAGTTGTAGCGACAGGTGTACGAGGCATTAGAGGCAGCTCCGATTTTTCATGACTGGCATGCAATTCCTCCTTCGTGCGCTAGGTGGCTTCAATTATGTTATGTGTGAAGGGGTCCTTACATAAATCAACTCCAACAATGTTTCTGGTTTTGTGGTTTGGGTTAAAGGTGCAGGTTTTGACCAAAAATGTATGTGTGAGTACAATAATTTACACTGTCAAACTGTTATTTGTTTTACCCGTGGTGATACAGGGGCTCTAGATTGGGTATTGTTTATAAAACAGGTAGCTGACTATTTTCAATGTGGTAATAAATTATGCAAAGTTTGTATGAGTTGGAATAGCGTGTGAGTCCAGAATGTTTTTAGAACCTTAGACCTCAACAGTTTTTAGAAGAACTCAACCCTTTTATTTCCTGTTAATTATGTAATTTTTTAAAATGTTAATTTACTGTCTTAATGCATTTATAGATTCTTTAGGTTCTTGTTATAATATACACACTATTATTATTATTATTATTACTTCTATTTTGTCATTTGACTTCTAAATGTACCACAATGGAAATAAGTGTGGTTCTCTTTCTTGTATATCCATGTATTTTTAACGTATATGATGGACTTACAATGAACTTACTAAATAAAATTCCGCACCCACGCTGTTTATATATAGTCAATTTACAGCCGCCTGCTGGAATGGCGTGCGAGTCCAGAATGTAATTATCACATTATTCAGCATAGTTAACTAATACCCGTAGTTTCTTCAAAAATATTAGTCCTGTCAATGTTACGTTTTGGCAGCATTCATCCTTGACCCAAAATACATAAGCATACCAAACAGGAAATGTTAGCTCTCCCCAGTTTGTCTGTGAGCAAAGTTATACTCACGCATGCCACCACCATGCTTCACTGTAGGGATAGTGCCTGGTTTCCTCCAAACATGACGCCTGGCATTCACGCAAAAGAGTTCAGTCTTTGTCTCATCAGACCAGAGAATTTTGTTTCTCATGGTCTGAGAGTCCTTCAGGTGCCTTTTGGCAAACTCCAGGTGGGCTGCTATGTGCCTTTTTCTAAGGATTGGCTTCCATCTGGCCAATCTACCATACATGTTGTGTGGGCCGCCAGAAGAGGAGGTCCTGCTGACCCACCACCAGAGGGCGCCCTGCCTGAAGTGCGGGCTTCAGGCACGAGAGGGCGCTGCCGCCTACAGGAACAGCCAAGGTGACAGCTGTCACTCATCAACTATGACAGCTGTCACCGATCATCTGCATCTCACCTGAGATAAAAGCAGGATGACACCTCCACCACATCACCGAGATATCGACTTCTGCGAGAGGTAACATTCTCAGCCTTAATCTGTGCCGTACTGCACTGTGTGTTTCTGATCTTTGTACAGGAGGTTTCAGTCGTTTGTGTCAGCGGGAAGCTGAGCTGGTCGGTAACGACAGGGTGACGGATCGCACCCTTCACGATCAGTGAGACAAGTGACTGTTCAGGTTCTGTAAAAGACTGTGTTTCATATTTTCGGAGGTGGAGGTGGAATTCCCACCATTATTGTTACGGGGTGTAGACACACCCACACTTGACTGTTTTTGTTCTCCGCCAGCAGTACCAGATCCGACACGCTGAGACGGTGGCCACCTGGGGACTTCGGGACTTGGCGGCTCCAGTATCCCTCGGGTTCAGTGGCGGTGGAAATCATGTGGTTCCGGTTCGTCTCCAGACGGGCGTCTCCTATCGTCGAGCCTGCCCACACGACACCTTCATTAATTGATTTGTATTCATTCTGTAATCTGCTGTGTGTGGTTGTGACATTCACAACAGTAAAGTGTTCTAATTTGACTTTCTCTATTGTCCATTCATTTACGCCCCCTGTTGTGGGTCTGTGTCACTACACTTTCCCAACAATACAGGCCTGATTGGTGGATTGCTGCAGAGATGGTTGTCCTTCTGGAAGGTTCTCATCTCTCCACACAGGAATGCTGGAGCTCTGACAGAGTGACCATTGGGTTCTTGGTCACCTCACTGACTAAGGCCCTGATCACTCAGTTTAGACAGGCAGCCAGCTCTAGGAAGAGTCCTGGTGGATTTGAACTTCTTCCATTTATAGATGATGTAGGCCACTGTGCTCATTGGGACCTTCAAAGCAACAGAAATGCATCTGTACCCTTCCTCAGATTTCTGCCTTGAGACAATCTTATGTCCGAGGTCTACAGACCATTCGTTTGACTTCATGCTTGGTTTGTGCTCTGACATGCACTCTCAACTGTGGGACCTTGTATGTGGAAAGGTGTGTGCTTTTCAAATTATATACAATCAACTGAATTTACCCAAGGTGGACAATTAAGCTGTAGAAACATCTCAAGGATGATCGGTGGAAACAGGGTGCACCAGAGCTCAGTTTTAAGCTTCATGGCAAAGGCTGTGAATACTTATATACATATGATTTCTTAGATTTTTTTTTAAATAAATTTGCAAAAATCTCAAAAAAACATTTTTCACATTGTCATTATGGGGTATTGTGTGTAGAATTTTGAGGAGAAAAAAATGAATTTCATCCATTTTGGAATAAGGCTGTAATGTAACAAAATGTGGAAAAAGTCAAGCACGGTGAATACTTTCCGGATGCACTGTACGTAGCCCGACTCCATTATAGTTATTGATTTTGGCCTCAAATGGTCAAAGATCAAAGGTTTGTGCTATTGACCACACACAGTAAATTCTGCAGTGTTAAAACAACTCTATTCAAGTCCATTAGGTGTACTTCAAAATAGCATTAAATAAACTTTATTAGGTTTGAACAACTCTATAAGTGTTGACTTAACACTTTAATCATGCTGTGTCTGTGTGCATCCCTCTGAAAAACAATTGATTGAACAATTTACTGTGCAGATTCTGTGATACTTTTTTTTAACTTAAATGTTTTGCTCACTAGTTTTTTCTTCTGCTATGTGTTTGTGTCATGTTTCCAGGCACAGTGGACCCTGTGGCGTGCCCTGAAGGGACCTGGTCAAACAGGTCAGGTCTGCAAAGCAAACAGGACTGCAAACCTTGCGTTGGGGGTTTTTACTGTGACTCTGCTGGCCTCACTGCACCCAGTGGACCCTGCAGCAGAGGGTATACCAGACCTGATGAGCTATGCAAATATTGTTTAGGATATATGAAACACGTGTGTCATGGTCCCCTTCATGTATGTTCTGCAGATATTACTGTCTGGAGTTTGCTGTCACATCCACACCTACCGATGGAATCACAGGAGGCTCATGCCCGCAGGGTTATTATTGCCCACTTGGATCTGTTCAACCTGTGCCTTGTGATTCAGGCACACACACAGCTGTTACACACGCTGCTCAGTGTGAGCCTTGTGTCCCAGGCTGGTACTGTGTGTCTGGATCTCTGTTCCTTTGCCCTGCAGGTTTGTGGTTTTCTGGACTTGAAACTGGGGTCCATTGGTGGGCATAGCTCAGCTAACATTAGCTTTGATAACACTAAACCAATAAACCACTAACATATGTAACTGAAGCTACCACTAACTGCTAAATATTATGATGTGAATTTAGGTTTGATTTTGGCTAAAACTCGGAAAAAAACAAAAACGACCTAAACACCTGAAATTTTAATATGTTGTTGCCAACCGGTAAGCTTCAATGGACTCAGATGAAGCCCACCTGGAAGAAGAAAAAGTTGCAGTTCCTTGACTGGCCACTTGAGGCTGACTTGAAAAGTGAGCATGTTTACATTGAATCCATGTTAAAATGTACAACTTTAGAGCAGAGAAACATATTTACAACCTGGTATAAAAAACACTTTTGGTCTTGATAGCTAGGTTTCCCCTCCATGACAACTGTACAGGGATTAATTTTTTTTCAACTTCTCAGTTTAAGACATTTTAAGCCGTAAACTTAGGTATAATAGGGGTGTGGTCACTTTGAGTGACAGGAGCTCAGCCAGTCTGACTCTCACTGTGTCCGTACTTCATTGTAGCTGCTAGCGGTTGTGGAAGTGTGTGTCTTGTTGTTTTGAGCATTTTATGGCAAAAACCTTGAATAGTTGTGTGGTGAAATGTCCTAATGGATAATCAAAGATGCCCTGATGAAATAAACTCTTGTCTTTATTTAATATTGTATGCTAACGGTGTTAGCACTTTTAGCAGCTATCTGTAGCATATTCTGTTAGGTCCCTTTAATGCACGATTACTGAGAACATAAGTAGCTCATAACATTTAATGCTAACACCAAACCAAACCAACCACTACGCAGTCCCCCAAAATATGACTTAATAAACACCCGAACCAAGGTTAGCCTGATAGCTTTGCTAGTTTGGACTTGAATTGGGGCCCGCCCATCTTGGAAGGTTGAAGCGCTGCAGCGGTCTCTCGCTGTCAGTGGAAAATACAGTGTGAAAACTTGTGCTTAGGTCAATTCAGATAGGTAGATTCAATTTCTGAAGTCAGATTTGGATTTATCATAACTGTTGATCATTTCTCCCTATAAGGCTGTGAATGGAGCGTAAAGTGGAGCTCTTGTTAATAGAAAACTCATGTCATCAGTCAACTCTCTGGTTGATTCCTCTCTTTTTTTCCTCTCTGTGCTTTGACAGCGAAGGATTACAATGAAATATGTGTGGAAGAGGCAAAAAAGGCGGTAAAGCCAGAGCCAAGGCGGACACATGCTCCTCCCGTGCTGGATTGCAGTTTGCAGTCAGCTGTGTCCACCGTCTGCTGGTGGTGGGGGGGGAGGGGGGCGGTGTCTGGCCGCTCGGATCCTCGAGCTGGCCCGCAGCGCTGCTTGGGACAGTGGGAAGACTCATATCATTCCCCGTCACCTGCAGCCGGCTGTCCACAACAATGAGGAGCTCATGAGGGGCGTCTCCGGCCGGTTCGGGGATCTCGGTGGTCGGGTGCTCGAGCGTGGTCACCGGGTTGGCGGGGGCTCCAGCACTCATGCACTCCGCGTGGTTGCCCTTCCTCGGCAGGCGGTGGGCACGGTTGGCTGGGGGCTGCGGTCCATCACGGGATGATTTCGTTCTAATCCTTCGCTGTCAAAGCACAGAGAGAAAAAAAAGAGGAATCAGCCAGAGAGTTGACTGATGACATGAGTTGTCTATTGACAGGAAACCCACTTTACACTCCATTCGCAGCCTTATAGGGAGAAACGATTAACAGTTATGATAAATCTGACTTCAGAGTCTAATCTACTTATCTGAATTGGCCTAAGCACAAGTTTTCATGTCTTAAATGTAAATAACGGCGGAGAAGTCGGCCAAAGAATCGACAGTGATTACAAGCGCAGAGCATGTATTTTCCACTGACAGCAAGAGACCGCTGCAGCGCTTCAACCTTCCAAGATGACGGGGCCATGATCCTCTCAGTGCAGGCCTTTTGTACAGGTAGACCCTATCTAGTAAATCTGTGGTTCAGGTTTCTTTTGTCATACACTGAGGCACTCACGCTCCACTTCTTTATCTATTTATGGATTCTTTGTGATGTAGCCAGAATCAGCGTCGCTGCAGCTGCCAACATGGCAACACCCAGACATGGACATCATTTCGGCTGTTCCAGGTCACCATAGATCAGTAGCTTTGATCAATATATATATATATATATATATATACAGTCTGTGGTTGTAGCATAAATATGGAGGTTCCCAAAATGGTTTAGCATGTCAAGATCAAACGATGCCCAAGACGTACGTATGTAAATAATTAAATGAACCAATGAAATTAAAGTTTCCATTCAGTGCAGAAAGTATTATATGAATAAAATATATTAAGAAATAATTGTACACATGGGAAATAATTAGAATAATCAAATTAATGTATTGACTAAACTTCACCTTCTATTCTTCCATCTCCTCGAGGAAATGCTTGTTACCTTCTGTCAGGGCTCGTGGTAACGTGACACAGGAAGCAGTAGGAGACATATGCAGACTCACAGACATAGTTGATTAAGATGAATAAAAGGCTTTACTGGTAACCAGGCATTGGATTCGGTACACAGGTAGCCAGGTATATCAGCAGAGGTATCAGACGGTGCACCCTTACCAAAAAATAGTACTGATAAGTATATAAAAAGTAAACTCGAAGTATACTTGAAACATACTTGCATATACTACTTTTTGGTAAGGGCAGGCTGGGTTGTGGTCCAAAAACGAGCAGAGGAGTTAAACAGGAAAAACAAAGGCAGAGTCAAAAAACAGGCTGAGTTCAGGGTAACGGCAAGGCGGAGGTCGGAGTATACAAGCAAGGTAAAAAACACTAGAGAGCAAACAGGACGAGAACAAGAGGCAAGAGAGTGAACAAAGTCAACAATTGGGTAGTGAGCTGTGGAACTGTGAGGGCTTAAATAAGGGGCAGACTAATCAAGGTGTAATGAAGTGCAGGTGTGTGGAAGGTTCTCGAAAGAGGTGTGGTTTAGTGAGTCAAAGAAGCGGGAAGAGAGACAAGAGAGTGCGTGAGTAAAAAACAAAGCGGTGGAATGCAAGAGGAGAAAGTAACTGAAAACTAATGGTGTAAAAGGTGACATACTCCAGACAAACAATAATACGTGCACAAAACAAAAGGGGCAAAACTAAGAAATAATTTGACTAGTTTAAAAAGGGGAAAAACAAGAAAACTAATAATAAACCAAAACTAGAGCGGACCTAATACTGACTGATACAATAAAAGTGGCAAAACAAACTATTGATGAAACAGAGAGTAAACAAAACCAATGGCTACAGAATAATGCAATAAATAAAATAAGATAACTGATAAACAGAGAATGCAACAAATAACTAAGAACACTGAAGATAAATAATGAGCAAAACCAGTGACTAAAGCATAAAGCAATGAATAACTGACACACAATAAAAGATAACAGAAAATAAAACCCAAGACTAACAGAACACAACCTGACTGAAGATTAATAAAGCAAAACCAGAGAGTATATACTACAGAAATACATGATAACCAAAGAATAAACCAGTGACAAAAGCATAATGCAAAGAAAAAACATAAACAGAACCAAACTGAGACTAAACTGACAAGGCATAAACATGGGGGAAATAAAACCAGAAATCCACAGTGGAGACTAAACCTGAAAATCCAGATCTAAACCCTGAGCCGGAGCAGAACCTGACACCATCATGCAATGTCTTGATTTCACTTACAAACCTTTACAAACGTTTACAAACTTTTATGACTGTTAAACCTTATTTGAAAAAAAATGTTAGCTGACTTAAAGTTAGCGGAACTCAATTTTGTGGAAGCTAATTGGTCCGCTAATGATTTTTAAAGTTAGCTGAAAAGCTAATTCCCCAAACAAAAAAGTTATCTTTGCTAGTTAGCTGATAAGCTGAACTGTGACCGCCACTGCTGATGTCGATATATATTGTCATGTATACGCCAGTTATGTGAAGTTACTGAAATAGATCCTTTACCAACATTTCAGTGCAGTTATTTTAAAACCATTTAATGAACACTACTTTTCTTCTTGCTGTTTGTTTGTGTGGCCTGAAGGTTTTTACTGTCCTGAGGGAACCGGCCATGACTTGAGGAGCTGTCCTGAGGGAACCTATGGTCCTGACCCGGGTTACTGGTCTGTCTCCCAGTGCAGGCTGTGTGACGGAGGCCATTACTGCTCTTCTAGAAACAGCACAGCTGTTACTGGAACGTGTCAAGCAGGATATTACTGCTCACGTAGCCAAACTTCCCCACAGCCTCTCTCACAGGCTGGAGGTAAACAAAAATCCAGAAGGGCTCCGGTATATTCACTAAGTAAAGGCTGTGCATGTTTGACTGCTGCATGGTTGTCTGTATGACTGTGATAACTGTTCCTATTTTGAGACGGTTGATTCATGGCAACCTTGTCCTCTTGTGTCCGTCAGCAGGAGATGGAGGACCGTGTCCTGTCGGTCATTACTGTCCTCAGGCAACTGTCCATCCTCTGCCCTGTCCACGTGGAACATTCTCTAACCTCACCAGATTAGCGTCTAAGGTGGCTGTGAATAAAAAAGGCATTTAAATTCAAAGTTTTGATCCTCAAATCTACACAAACATTGATTTTTTTTATAGATTAAAAAAGACATCCATCAAGCAGGTTGTCATTTTCATCATCGATTTGTTAGTTTGCTTACAAACAACTTTTGTGCAACATCTAAATAAAATAGCAAAGATATGGAGTTTAAATCAAAGTCTTTGCATTGTGAGATGTGGTATGCATTGTGAGTGGCATTCAATTGAAATTATGAATTGTTGTAGTTTTGTGGAGTTAAATTACCACCCATGGTGTCAGCTATCAGTCACTATCATTTATTTTTACTAATTCAATGTATCTTGTGCATCATTGAGGCAGAAACAAGTCCCTGCACCCCTGAACATGTAGATTTATGATATATTGCAACCATAGTGTTTCCTCACTTGTATTGTAACAGTCAAAAACGTGTCACCTAAAACCAAATAAGAAAGCGCAGCAATTGTACATTCCATGTTTGACAGCAGTTCATGCAAATTAATTCTGTGATTCAGTGATACGGCAATGTACAGTTCTATGTGTCCTTGACATTTGATCAATTACCGTATTTCTGGAGTATAAATTTAGTAGTTTTGGAGATCCTGCTATTTACACTCTGGTGCGACTTATATACTGAAAATTCACAAGTCTGTTATCAATAATAGTAATTATGATAACTGTTTATGTACAACCTTGTCAGGAATCAAAGCACTAAACAAAATAAACTCTAATAATAAAAAATAAATGCTAATAATACAGGTGGGACTTCAATATGTTTTATCCAGAATTTGTGTAATTTTGTCCTTGACTAACACACAACCTTTTTACAATGTTTAATCCATGTTGGATGTAAACTGGTGACTTCAGTTGTTATGACTGAATTTGACCGTTCAAGATCGTCCAAGGTCAAGAGAAAGGTGATAGATGGCTTCATATTAGTGTTATAAATAGTAACCATAGGTGTATCTTCACCAGTGGTGGACACAGCTAATCAAAACGTTAGCTTCGATAACAGTTAATCTGCTAACTGAAAAGATAACTTTTATAATGCTGAACTGATAAACCCCTAAAAAATTTAGCAGAAGTTACAGCTAAAAGGTAAACCAATAACTTTTAGTATTGACTCCAGTACACTGGCAGCTACTGATACTTCTGAGACTACTGATACTTAAACTAATTCCGGACAAGTTATCGAAATCAATGTCACCTCTGTTGATTTTACAAAGTGAAAATATCAGCTATATGTTTCAGTTTTAAAGTAATGCACGAATTCTGAAGGTTTGACGTTAAACAGACCGCTGATGGCTTTCAAAGTTAGCTGAAAAGCTAATATGCTAACAAAAATGTTAGTTTCACTAATTAGCGGTTAGCGGATTAGCGGAACTGTGCCCACCACTGATCTTCACCCAGTTGAATGGGCACTGGGCTCAAATTTAGATGTTGACTTTTATTCCACTTTTCTTACAAATAATCTTGACTGACCCTCAATCATTGAACTGCATCACATCAAAACTCTGAATTATTTTGTTCAAACATGGATGGACGGACACATAGGGCTGAGAACAATACCCCTGCATGTGCATAACCAATGGCACAATGCTGTTACAGACTGTCTCTGGGCACTTCATTTCCATTTTTGACTTTTCCCTTCTCAGGAGGATTGCCAGCCATGTCTTCCTGGTTACTATTGTGATGTTGTGGGGCTCACTGCACCAACAGGAGAATGTCATGAGGGTTTCTTCTGCCTGGGTGGAGCGGAACACCCCGAGCCTTCTTTGACAAGCAGCCATGGAGGGTCGTGCCCACAAGGTGATGAGATTCCTAAGTAGAATGTAAACGGACACGTTTTTTCTTCTTCTTCTTCAAAGAGTAGTCATGAAATGCAGAAAAAGTAGAGGAAAAAAGAATCTTGTAATATTTTTTTAGGAAGCTGTCTGAGCAAGTCTGGACTCCATATCTCAGTCAAGGTCCAAAACACCCCAACTTTATAACACAGATCCAAAACGTATTGTGTTCTGTTACAGATTATGCCAAGCCTTTCAGACAAATGTGTGAAAATTATTAGAACATCTTAACGTACGATCCGTGATTTATTTATTTATTTTATTATTGTTCATTTGCGCCTTTATGCAGATCTGCTCCAAAGTTTAACAGCACTTCTATTATTTCAGAGCACATCACAATAAAGTACTTTCACAAATAACATGGCGTGTGCTTTACTGTGATGATGGGGATCTGTCACAAACTTTAGTGGGATCTATATAAGCAGTTCAGACTTCTCAAAGATCATGAAAATCAGATGTATTTGGATGATGATCTCACAATTAATTATTACGTCTGCCAAGGACGTAATAAAATCATCTGCATTTATTTATTTATTGGTCTGTCTGTTAGCAGAATTATGTCAAAACTACTGCACAGACTTTGAGGAAATTTTCACCACAGATAGATATTAGGCCATGGAAGACTCCACTGAATTGGAGGTGATCTGGATCTGGATTCTGGATCAGGATTTCAATTTATACACTTCACTTTGTTGGGTTTTGAGGATTATGTCAACTGACTTTCACCAAAGTTTCACCACACATTGGTGTTAGGCCTTAGAAGACTCCACTAAATTTTTTGAGGTGATTTGTATCCAGATCCGGATGCTGGATCAGGATTTCACTTTGTAGACTTTTAAAACTACTTCACGGATACGACATCACGATGTAAAACCAAGATCAGGAAGACAGTATTTTGTTTCAGTTTGTGAATTAAACATCAGATTACAACATTTTGATCAGTCAGATCATTCTGGATCAGTATGCAATTATTGCATTGTGTTGTGGAATCCAGATCCAGGTAATGTCCGCGTCATGATGTGAATCACATATCTGTTATTTTGAATCGTCATCAAACTTTGGTGGACGTCAGAAATTTCGGATTGCTCTTAATGATGTTAATGATGTTTTAATCCCTGCCAGTTAGTTGGTTGGTTGGTTGGTTTGTCACCAGGATGATGCAAAAACACTTGGACTGGTTCTTATAAATCTTGGTTGATGAATAGGGAAAGGCTCAACAAACCATTCTATTCTATTAAACCTCCTGATCCAGGGGAGGATTCTGAAAGGTTTTTGTGAACCACTTGCCTCATCATTGTGACAAATGATACATGTGTTGATTTGTCATGAAATAATGTTTTGATCTGAATATTTATATGCTTGGAGTTCAGCAAATGTTATTTTCAACCCAGTTTGAACAAAACTGACCATTTCCTTCTTGATTTTAATTAATTAATTACCCTACCTACAGTAGTGTTCAGAATAATAGTAGTGCTATGTGACTAAAAAGATTAATCCAGGTTTTGAGTATATTTCTTATTGTTACATGGGAAATAAGGTACCAGTAGATTCAGTAGATTCTCACAAATCCAACAAGACCAAGCATTCATGATATGCACACTCTTAAGGCTATGAAATTGGGCTATTAGTAAAAAAAAGTAGAAAAGGGGGTGTTCACAATAATAGTAGCATCTGCTGTTGATGCTACAAACTCAAAACTATTATGTTCAAACTGCTTTTTTTTTAGCAATCCTGTAAATCACTAAACTAGTATTTAGTTGTATAACCACAGTTTTTCATGATTTCTTCACATCTGCGAGGCATTCATTTTGTTGGTTTGGAACCAAGATTTTGCTTGTTTACTAGTGTGCTTGGGGTCATTGTCTTGTTGAAACACCCATTTCAAGGTCATGTCCTCTTCAGCATAAGGCAGCATGACCTCTTCAAGTATTTTGACATATCCAAACTGATCGATGATACTTGGTATGCGATATATAGGCCCAACACCATAGTAGGAGAAACATGCCCATATCATGATGCTTGCATTACCATGCTTCACCGTCTTCACTGTGAACTGTGACTTGAATTCAGAGTTTGGGGGTCGTCTCACAAACTGTCTGTGGCCCTTGGACCCAAAAAGAACAATTTTTGATCAACCTGGAGTTGATCAGTGGGTGAGCCTTTGCCATTCTTGTTATTCTTCTATCCATTTTGATGGTTGTTTTCCGTTTTCTTCCACGCATCTCTGGTTTTTGTCCATTTTAAAGCATTGGAGATCATTGTAGATGAACAGCCTATAATTTTTTGCACCTGCATATAAGTTTGCCCCTCTCCAATCAACTTTTTAATCAAACTACGCTATTCTTCTGAACAATGTCTTGAACGTCCCATTTTCCCCAGGCTTTCAAAAAGAAAAGCATGTTCAACAGGTGCTGGCTTCATCCTTAAATAGGGGACACCTGATTCACACCTGTTTGTTCCACAAAATTGACGAACTCATTGACTGAATGCCACACTACTATTATTGTGAACGCCCCTTTAAGAGTGTGCATATCATGAATGCTTGGTCAAGAAATATACTCAAAACCTGGATTAATCTTTTTAGTCACATAGCACTACTGTTATTCTGAACACTACTGTATCTGCCACACCCTTAGTGTCTTCATGCACACAGTTAATGTACCATACAAACTATCACAGCACTATAGAACATCACCAAGAAAAGAAAATGTACAGTTTGCACATGTACAGAGGCAGTTTACTGAACAGTTTGAAGTTAACTATGTGAAACATGAGCAGCTGTGATGTTGGCTCTGGGAATTGAATCATGTTTGATGCAGATTTCACCTTTCTTTGTATGTGTGCATGTTTTTTTCATGACTCGTGTCTTCAAACCTCCAGGTTATTACTGTTCTAAGGGTTCTGTGGTTCCTCAGGAGTGCCCCCCAGGAACCATCAGCACTGAAGCTGGCAGAGCGAGCTGCAGTCCCTGTCCTCAGGGGTAAACTCACTTATCAGCCACACACAAACACATCTGCTTAGTCAATACGAGAGATTATGCAAAAGTAATGTACAGATACAGACAATAGTCTTGGTTTCATGCAGAAGCATTTTTCTCAGCCTCAGTGTTCTTTTACCTAAATATGGAGATTAAAAAAAATCTGTGATGCTGTTTATTTAAAACATCTTTTTTTTTTTTTTTGCTTCCATAGTTTTTATTGTCCTGGCTGTATTAATGGCTCACTGTCAGGGAGTCATGAGTGTCCTGTCGGTCATTACTGCCCGCCCGGGACACGGTCCAAACACCAGTTCCCGTGTCCAGCTGGATCCGTCAACCCTAACACTGGGATGGCACATCCCCAGGACTGCCTGCCCTGCCCTCCAGGTCACACTCATTACTGCTAATGATTATGAGCTGATGAGTTTCCTTAAGGTTAAGTACTTGAATGTCAGTAAATGCAGTTACCACGAGACTGAAAATACGTAGAAATGAGAGCATGCTCAAAGAGCTCATACCACTCTCTGTCACTATTAGAGATCAGTTTTTTATAAAATTCTGCAAGAAGTACAAAACTGATTTATTGGAACTTGATAAAAAGGTGAAGTATGGAGCAAGGAAGAACTTTTGGAGGGGATATGATTGGTGGATTTCAAGAGCTAATAGAGTTAATAGGATGAATTAATGGAATAGTTTTGACAGTTTGGTCTCTAGAGTAAAAGGTCAAACAGTGTTGACATCCATTGGATTCTATGACATGTGACATATATGTTACCCCATAACATGATAACTAAGCATGACAGATGGTGCATACTATTCCTTTTTAAAACCCTATTATCTAAACCAATAATTTGCATTACTTTTTACAAAAATTGGAGCAATTCTAACTTTTGCCACTGTATGAACTGAAATTGGCCTTTGTCATCCTTTTTACTATTTGAATCTTTATGATCAGACAAATAATGTGGTATATTTGTCAATACAATTGGAGCATTTTTCATTTTATAAAATGGCTGTTATGGATGACATTGAAAATTCATGATGGCCCAATACCCAATACCCAATTTGATTTGAAATACCTTTGGTATTAATCCTACTAACAGGCAAACGGTGCCAAAAACATTATGTCCTTCATGGAAGTAAATACATTAATATTTAACATTCCTTCATCAAATGCAACATTATAGGATGCATATTGTGACACACAGAAGTGACAAGTAGTCAGGTTGAGGTTATGCTATAATTTTGCTACGCAGAATAAAATTCTGTTTTGTTTTGTTTGTTTGGTTTTTATGCATTAATTTTCTCCTCTTGCACCAGGCTTTTTCTGTGCGTCCCCTGGGAAGAGCCTCACGTCAGGCCAGTGTAGTTCCGGGTACTACTGCCTCTCTGGTTCCATGTCCCCAACACCAGAGGATGGAGGGATTACAGGTGACAGATGTCCAGAAGGTCATTACTGTCCCCAGGGCTCCACGATACCAGAACCGTGTCCATTTGGACATTACAGCAATAAAACCAGGAACAGTGATATCAGCAACTGCTTGCCTTGTCCTCCAGGTGGGCTCATGTTTCAGAGATGCTATATTAAAATTACAATGCGGTGCAGACAGGCTCAACAACCTCATTAGGAGAGCTGTATTTGTCTTGGGGGTTGAACTGAAGTCTGTGGTGGAGGTGTCAGAGAGGAGGATGCTGAGGAAACTGCTCAGCATCCTGGACAACACCTCCCACCCCCTGCATGCCACACTGACATCCTGTCAGAGCACCTGCAACCATAGACTGAGACCACCGAGGTGCACCACAGAATGCCACAGGAGGTCTTTCCTACCCGTGGGAATCCTTCCCCCTTCTGCAAGATGAATACATAATGAACAGTTATTCAGTTATGTGCAATATTGTTGAACATCTTGTGCAATTGTCTTCCAGTCATCTCACATATATTTGTTGTACTTATTGTAAAAAAACAAAAACAAAACATTGTTTCATGTTTATACTATAATTTCCTTCGGGATAAATAAAGCTGATCTTATCTTACCTTATCTTTTTTATGCAGTTGTGTCAGAAGTGACATGCATGAATTAGTTAATGATGAATGAAAAACAAATTCTTGAAATAGCATAAAATATTCAATATAATTAAAGTCAGAGGGCATTTGCAAAACTGAGTACAGACAGGAAATGAAAGATGCTTTTAATTTGAAATGACATGGCTTT
Source organism: Thalassophryne amazonica (assembly GCF_902500255.1). Lineage (NCBI taxonomy): Eukaryota > Metazoa > Chordata > Actinopteri > Batrachoidiformes > Batrachoididae > Thalassophryne > Thalassophryne amazonica. The sequence goes on from NC_047106.1 coordinate 28,714,628, forward strand.
TATTATAATTGATTTCACTTTTTTGTGGTAAAGACCACACTTCAGGCATCAGTGGCCTCAGTAGCCACCAGACTGAGGCTTATGAAGTGAAAGAAACTGATAAATCAGTGTGTGATTATAAGATTGCACCCTGCAATTAAACGCAGGCATGTCCAGGTAGGAGACAGGTGGTACATAAAATAAGCCAAGCAAACTTTATTTTTCTGTTGATTTAGTGCATCAAATTTAACCAGATTTTAACCCATTTATCCTCATTATATCCCATTTCAATTTGGAGACTTAAAAGGTGATAGACGTTGTTGTTTTGAAGTAATCGACTTTACCAACTGGTACACAATTTGACAAGGAAGGAGCCCGAACATTTACCGGTAAATGCTCTTTATTATTGTTCATTTGGTTTGTAGCATTGCAAGATGGATCATTTTATGACACTTTGTGAAAATTTTTGGGTTATGCCTTGAATAGGTACCGTCATATTTTAAAGTAGATCTGTATAAATGGGGAGCAGATGCTGGACTTTTTCATTCATTTTTGTAATGGAGGCAAAACAAATGAAAAAGTAGAGAAGACATGATATTCTCTGATTTGTATTAACACTACAAGTTGTGATCTTTGAGTCTTGCACCCTTATTAGTGCCCATTTAGTTTGAATCTGTGTCTGCTGGCTATCAGAAGATAAAAATCATGACTGGATTTATTGTACGGTCATCCGTTGCTCCCTGTTTTTGTTTTGCAGGGTTTGTGTGTGCCAGCAGAGGGCTCTCACTCCCTTCTCATATCTGCCCAGCTGGCTCTTACTGTCCAGGGAAAATGAACAGCAGCCTGCAGGCTTCTTTGCTCTGCACACCTGGACACATGTGCCCACCTGGGTCTGACAGACAGGTGCCCTGCTTGCCAGGGACTTACCAAGACTTACCTGGACAGGTAAGGTGTGAAAAGAAGAAAGGTCCACTCAGTGACATCACCCACAGGATCCTGTGTTTTATGCAGCATTTGGTTTCACGGACCACATTAAAATTTGTTATCTGCTGTGAGCCTGATTATTAAACTGGGATGTTGACTTGAACTCGACTCTCACATGATGTATTATTTACATTTTGGCTTGTAAAGCAGTGCAGTGAGGCACACTGGAGGAGGTTAATGCCCTCCTAAAAGCAAAGCATCTCCTCCACCATCTGTGGGAATTATTCTGTCATCGTCTCTGCTTCCAAAGCGTACAACTAAACAATTTTTACACCTGCACACAGCTGTTTGCGCATGTAGGGTTGCTGTCTTCAGTCGTGAGTGTCCATCTGTCCGTCCTTCAGTAAAATAACTCGAAGAGGTTTAATGTATTTTTTTACAAAACCTGGTGGAATTATTGAGGATCAGCAAAGGACAAAGTGATTTTGAGCAAAATCTGTAAAAACAAAAACAAAAAATCAAGTTTGCAGGCCAAAGTCAAAATTTGGGCTCAATGCTTAAATGCAGTAAAGGGAGTGTTATTCCAAGGAACTGGTTAAAGATACACCTGTGGCTATTATTAAACACTAATATGAAGTACCACACAACCTTTCTGTTGGTCACATGACCTTTGAACTTTGGGTGACCCCGACAGGTTGAACTTATTTACAATGGCTATTTTGAAGATTTATTTTTATATAAACATTCATTCATTAACATACAGTAATATAATGTAATATAAATTATTAGTAATATATGTATGTTATAGAATTATACAAAAATAATTGCAATATTAATAATTACTATGAATATTCATTTGTAAAAAATGAATGAATGAATATTTTTGAGGAACTGGTTCCATATTGTTACTATTACCGGTGCATCCAGAAAGTATTCACAGTGCTTCACTTTTTCCACATTTTGTTATGTTACAGCCTCATTCCAAAATGGAGCAAATTAATTTTTCCCTCAAAATTCTACAAATAATACCCCATAATGACAACATGAATGACAAGTTGTTTATAATTTTTTTGCAAATTTATAAAAAAATTAAAAACCAAGAAATCACACGTACATAAGTATTCACACCCTTTGATCAATACTTTGTTGATGCACCTTTGGCAGCAATTACAGCCCCAGGTCTTCTTGAATATGATACCACAAGCTTGGTGCACCTATCTTTGGACAGTTTTGTTCGTTCTTCTTGGCAGCACCTCATAAGCTCCATCAGGTTGGATGGGGAGTGTCAGTGCATCTCTCTAGAGATGTTCAGTGAGATTCAGGTCTGGGCTCTGCCTGGGCTACTCAAGGACATTCACAGAGTTGTCCTGAAGTGGCTCCTTTGATAGCTTGCCTGTGTGCCCAGTCTGTTTCCCCAGTCTGAGGTCAAGAGCATTCTGGAGCAGGTTTTCATCCAGGATGTCTCTGTACATTGCTGCATTCATCTTTCCCTCAATCCTGACTAGTCTCCCAGTTCCTGCTGCTGAAAAACATCCACACAGCATGATGCTGCCACCACCATGCTTCACTGTAGGGATGGTGCCTGGTTTCCTCCAACACGATGCCTGGCATTCATGCCAGAGAAGTTTGTTTCTCATGCTCTGAGAGTCCTTCAGGTGCCTTTTGGCAAACTCCAGGTGGGCTGCCATGTGTCTTTTACTAAGGAGTGACTTTGGTCTGGCCACTCTACCATACAGGCCTGATTGGTAGATTGCTGCAGAGATGGTTGTCCTTCTGGAAGATTCTCCTCTCTCCATAGAAGAATGCTGGAGCTCTGACAATGTGACCATCAGGTTGTTGATCACCTCCCTGACAAAGTCCCTTCTTCCCCGATGACTCACTCTGCGAAGAGTCCTGGTGGAGCTGAACATTATCCATTTAAGGATGATGGAGGCCAGTGTACTCATCGGGGCCTTCAAAGCAGCAGAAATGTTTCTGTAACCTTCCCCAGATTTGTGCCACAAGACAATCCTGTCTCGGAGGCTTACAGACAATTCCTTTGACTTCATGCTTGGTTTGTGCTCTGACATGCACTGTCAACTGTGGGACATTATATGTAGACAGGTGTGTGCCTTTCCAAATCATGTTTAAATCAACTGAATTAGCACCAGATGGACTTCAATTAAGTTGTAGAAATATCTCAAGGATGGTCAGTTTTAGCAGGATGCACCTGAGCTCAATTTTGAGCTTCATGACAAAGGCTGTGAATGCTTATGTACATGTGATTTCCTATTTTTTTTTTATTTTTAATACATTTGCAAAAATCTCCAAAACCTTTCTTCACATTGTCATTATGGGGTATTGTGTGTAGAATTTTGGGGAAAATTAATTTAATCCATTTTGGAATAAAGCTGCAACAAAACAAAATATGGAAAATGTGAAGCACTGTGAATTCTTTCTAGATGCACTGTAAACACTAATATTTAGTAATATATCACCTTTCTACACATGAGCTTTGAACCTGAGGGGCCAAGAAAGGTAAGACTTGTTTGGAATGGCTGTTTTGAGGAACTGGCTACAGAAACACCCGCAGTTATTGTTAAACACTAATATGAAGTCCTATTCCACCTTAATATTAGTAACATGACCTTGGACCTTGGGTGACCTCGAAAGGTCAGTCTCATTTACAATATCTGTTTTGAGGAATTGATTGCAGACGGTCCTGTGGTTATTCCTAAACACAAAGTCCTCTACCACCTTTCTGCTGGTAACATGACCTTTGACCTTCAGTGACCTTAAAAGGTCTTCTTCATTTCATGATTGTTTTTGAGAAATTTGTTCCAGACACACCCATGGTTACTGTTAAACACATACAAATTCCAATTTTGCCTTTTTAATGGTCACATGACCTTTGACCTTGAGTAACCATGAAAGGTAAAATTGAAGGTCGGAGCTGTTTAACACAGTCTGTTTAATCCATTTGGATTAAACTTAATAGAAGGATTCATTGATGAAGTGTTTGAGTTTTGGACAGACCTTATTGTCAGTGAACACAAAGAACCACATACAACTGTATTGCAGTGTCACAAATTCACTTGGGTCGCTTTATTCAGAGAGTAGCGTCAACTTCGAACATGGTGCCATTTTGAGTCCAACTGTGCTGAACTACTGAATGAACCTTTATTGTTTTCAACTTTTTTCTTTTTTTTTTTTACAGTTAACCACATACACCAAGACATCCAGGTACAGGTTCTATCAAAATAAATATAAAAATAGTTAAGCTATCAAATTTACACAAATTTGTAATTTCTGATGATTTATTTAATTAATTTAAAGCCTTATTTACGCTTCTGCCACTCTGTAACTCCGTGTCATGACGCTGATGTGCGTGACAGTTTTAAAGTTCTCTGTCTCTGGTTTATGCTTTATTCTTGATTAATTTGTCCCTCAACAAGCTTTTCTTTCTACATTGATCACCTCCAATTCAAAGGTAAGACGTACAATGTCCTCTTTTTCTGATTCTGTGTTATAAATTTGTGGACTTTTCTGATCCATTTGTAATATGAGAGGAAAGAGTGAAAGCAGAAAAGTGTCAGCCTTTTGCTGTGTCTGATTTAACAGGTGCTTCTCAGGCTGCAGGTTTGAGTCTGAGCATGGTTTGAAAAAAATAAACACTCTTGGCTTTTAATCAGGGAAACGATTCCCCAAATCTGAGTGTTAGAATGCTGAACTTTAATTTATACCTCTGTTACTGTGCACGTCCACACTGCTTGGGGTTTTTAATGGAAATACATTGCGATCGGACAGGACATTTTATCTGATGTAAGTGAAAATCCGTAAAAAAAAATCTGTTATATACAGCGTTTATTACATTGAAAATCATACAAAAACAGTGGGAGTTTTTTGTCCAGTGACTGTGAATGCCCACTTTATATGATGATGGTTTAGGTGAGTTTTATTGTACATGGGACGGAATACTAAATTTACGAAGTTGCTTCTATCCCACACGGCTGACTTTATTTTCCCAAATTTTTCTTCTGTTCCGATCTGAAGGGAATATGAACATCTTGAAGCCCTTGTTGTGCCTAATTGTGCATCCAAATGCACAACAACCCAGCATTTTCAGCGAACAAATAAAACAGCTCAATTTACATGTAGACAGATTAACAGTGGCCCCAAGATGGCACCATGAGTCATGTAACGGTTTTTTTTGTTCAGCTCTTGATGTCGCTACTCTCTGATTAAAGGGACTCTATAATTCACTCCCCCCCCCCCCCCCCCCCAAAAAAAAAAAAAACCTGCATGTGTCAAACATGTATGGTGCAGGTGTTGCACTCTCTGAGTGCTCATTCTCATTTCTGTCTCTCTTAATTTTGACTTCTGCAGATATAATTTGCAGTCTGCACTCAAGAATAAGTTTGTAATGTTTCCATCCGCAGGAAGTTTGTGTTGAGTGTCCACCAGGATATTTCTGTGCTGTCTCAGTGGACACAGACACCAGTCTGGTATCTGGCTCTCACACTCCCATGTTGTGTCCTAAAGGACACTACTGCCCACCAGGTAGGATAAAAGCACTCAGCCATTGTCACTTAGAATGTCACTACACCCATACCCATAGTGACATCATGCTGCACATTTAGCAGCATCGGTTAGTTAATCGTTGTGTTTTGTCCTGTCCACCATGTATTTCATCATTCTGCTCATTATGTCCTGTGTGTACTCCTGCACGAGAGTCAATAAACACTAAACGGCTTTCTAATTATGCACGTGGCCATCACAGAGTGCAATCAAGATAAGGATGGCCTTCACAGACTATTCTGTGATGTGGAGCTCTGGACCATCTGTAGATTTTATAAGCTATTTATCTGCAGGAACGCAGTCTGGTGCAGCATTTCCTTGCCCAGCTGGCACCTTCGGCAACCAGATGGGTTTGTCCAATCAGCCGGAGTGCGCGTTCTGTCCTCCGGGGAGATACTGCAGTTCCCCCGGACTGTCTGCTCCAACTGGAGTCTGCTCTCCCGGGTAAACACGGGCAAACTGAATACGTACCTCATGTTCACAGACACACTGTGGAAGATATGCTGTCCAGTTCCTGTTGAATTCTGTCTCCCTTGTCTATAATTAAAGCTGTCTTATGCTCCACTTCTCATTCTCTCTCTTTCGCCTTCTTTCCCATTCATCTCCCCCCCCTCCATCCCCATCTTTCTTATCCTCATCGCCATTTTGCCCGCAGTTACCTCTGCATCCATGGTTCTGTTTCTGCTCAGCCAGAAGACGGTCCAACAGGAGGTCGCTGCTCTGCAGGTTCTTACTGCCCTGAGGGTACCAGCTATATGGTTCTCTGTCCCTCAGGATCCTTCAGCTCAATAAACGGTAATAACACTGGGTTATTACATCGATTCACCAGTGGTGACGCTAAACACAACTGGACATCGCATCTTATTGATGGTTTAAACCAGTGATAAACTGCACATATTAAAGTGCCACGAGACCTAGTCAAGTAATAATTTATTTAAACACCACTTTCAAGGAGAAAAAAATGACTAACCCTCCACATAATAAACACCAAAACGCAACAATAAAACAATATTTTACATATTGTTCAAATAAAACATGCAACCCAGCTGATATAATTAAATGTAATAAAAGCATAAAATTAATTATAGACAGCAGAAAATAAATACATTTTAAGGTTTGTCTATCCAGCTGGAGTGGACTTTCGAATAAACAGGCAAGCTGTTGCACAAAGTAAGAGCATGGTAGACAAAGGCACCGAAGCCTGCTGGCTTCTTTTTAACCCCTGGGAAAACAGCAAAAGGCTGCCTCCTGTGACCGCAGGGCAGGAAAGGCACATACAGTAATGTGAATGTGTTCTGTCTTTTATTTGCTGATTTTTTTGTCAGCTTTTTAATAAATAAATAAATAAATAAATTTAATAAAATGCAGTCACATGTTTTAATTGAGAGGCTGTCCTCTTATTTTAAATTGTCTGTGCAGGTTTTATTGCTGCTCCTCTTACATTTTTAAACACAGTGAGTCCAGCGGGTTTTAGTGAATGGTCACATTTACAACACTGGTTCTCCTCAGGGCTGTGTCCTCTCTCCCCTGCTTTTTATTCTGTACACAGACAGTTGTAGGGTGGGTCAGGAGACCAGCTATCTGGTGAAGTTCTCAGATGATACAGCTCTGCAGTCTCTTCTTCAGGGTTCTGAGTCAGGCCACGGGGACGCTTTGTCCATGTTTGTCCAAAAAACAAAGGAACTGGTAATCGACTTTAGGAGGACTGGCCGGGGGCCTTCACCAGTTGTTAACATCATCCATAATGAAGATGTACAAATTGTTGCTTCCTACAAGTACCTTGGAACTGTGTTTGACTCTCATCTAAAGTTTCTTCAGAACACAGAGTCAACAGTTAAATGTGGACAACAAACGCTCTTTCTGAAGGCACCCAATGTTGTTTTTACTATTCTTTTATTGAAAGACTTTTAACATTTTCTTTCATCTGCTGGTTTCATGGATTATCAATAAAGGACAGGAATTGCCTGAACCGGATTGTAAAAGTCTCCTCCAAGATTACTGGAATCCAACTGAGGGCCTTGAGCTCTCTTTGGGAGAAACAAAAGGAATCATTGATCAGCCTGGACACATTCTCTCCTCTGACTTTTCTCTTATTTCCCCTGGACGGCGCTATTATGCATCCTCAAGGAAAACCAACAGATACTCCAACTCATTTATTCTGTCAGCTATCAGGCTGTTAAATGCTGGGATGTAGGCTGAGGCTGATTGTGGCCTGTGCTGAATTTAGAGTCTAAGGAGTGTCTTTCTTTCTTTCTTATCTCTTAATGCATCTTGGTTGTTTTTCAGTCAAACGTATTGTATTTATTGCTGATTCTGCTAATCTGTGGGTACTGATGGGTGAGGGAAATAGTTTTTTTATGCTGCTATGAAAGTTTTGTACTTATTTTGTTTGTTCTCTAATTATTTAGACAGTTTAAAAAGGCAGGTAACTGTGAACTGATGTATCCCTCTGGGATTAATAAAGTTGTCTGATTCTGATTCTATCTGTCTGTGCGTTATGTGTATGTCTTCCTCGTCTGTCATCTATGTGGGTCTCGGTCATGTGTGTGTGAGTGTGTGTATATGGATTCATTATCCATTGTGTTTCTCTACCCTATGTGTGTTGTCATCTTTTTGATCCATTCGCTGTCTGTGTGGTCCTTACATTCCCCAGTCTCGAGTTCATTGTGTCTTTGGGTTGTTGCACCTGTCGTGTCATATTGTCTCCCCTGTTTCTATGTCATTCTATCTATGTGTTTCCCTCAGTGTCCCATTTGAGTTCCAGGTTTCTTCTCTGTGTGTGTTTGTGGATTTAGTCTTATTGTTTAGTTCACATTGTTGTTCAGGTTCCGCCTCCTTTCTTGTTCATTTTTGGACCTTTATGTCAGTTTGTCCATGGTTGGTGTCACACTTAGGTTCCATGTTTTTTTTCGGCATTTTTGTCACTTGATGTGTATTTTGGTTGTATGTCTTTGGTCACGTTAACTCTTAGGTTTTATTTCTGTGTACTGTCAGATGTTTTTTGTCATCTTGTGTTCTTTTAGTTTTTGAGTGTCTCTGTGGTTCCCTTCCTTATTGATCATCGCACCTGTTGTTAATCAGTTCATTTGCTTTTAAGTCACACCTGTCTGCGCCTTCCCTTGCACGTGGATGTGTTATGCGTGTATGTTAATCTCTTCTGTGGTCTCCTTTTGTAAGTATTTTGTGTCTTTATTTCCCGCTGTTTTTACCAGCATATCTCCTTCATTGTAAATTGCTGCTGAACCTGTTAAACCTTATGTGTTATGATTTGGGAGGCAGAGTCAAACTAAAACCCCAAGGTGCAGGCAGCCAGAAGGCAAAATGTAAGTGTAAAAACCAGGGTGCTTTAATAATCCACAGTGACAAACAATCCAACGCATCAGTGATGGGGCAAGCATACAAAAAAGTTCAAACAAGGAGACAGGGTGGAGGTCATATGGGAGGTGCAAGGAGCGGACTCCTGTGTGCTTGCTGTAGGGGTTGATAAGGTTAGACCTTACCTGCGTGAAGCACCTTGAGGCAGCTTTGTTGTGAGTTGGTGCTATATAAACAAAATTAATTGAAATAGATTGAAATTGAACAGTTTAGCTCGGTTAAGCCTCCTTTAGTGGATCATCTGGTATGTCATGGCCAGGTACTTGCCCAGCCTGGAAGACATTGCCAGTTCTCGCTACCTCAGCAGAGCTGCCAGCATCAGCAAAGACACATCCCACCCCAGCAACCTACTACCCTCTGGCCGATGGTATAGGTCAATCAAAACTAGGACAAACAGACTCAGGGACAGCTTTCTCCCCAGAGCGATCACTGCACTGAACAATAACAAATCACTCTAATCCATACCTTTCAAGTTTCTTGTGCAATATCTGTAAACCATGTGCAATTTTCCCGTGCAATATGATTCCACAGTTGTGTATATAATTCTCGTTTTACATTTTACTTGGTCCACATTTTATTTTATTTTATCTTATGTTTATTTAGTTGTACATATACTCTGAATAATTTATTGTTAAATTTTATTATCTTTTATTTGGCTAAAATTACTCACACCACCGAAAGCACCTTTTTGGAGTTGCACTCAAATCTCGTTGTAATGCAGATTACAATAACAATAAAGGCAATTCTCATTCTGATTCTGATTGTACTGGTGGTGACTTTCAACATACAACAAGGATAATTTCATCACAGTCGAAGGTCAGTAGAGTTTCTTACAGACACACACACACAAAAAAAATGTTAATTTCGATCAAATACAAACTTAAGATGTCTAATTAACTTAAGACTAAATTCCACTCTGTAGCCTCACTGGTTACTGAAATAGAGCCATGTGTGGTTTCATTGGGTCAGAGGTCAAACTTGGCATTTGTAGTTTTTAAAAGCTGTTTTTTGGTCAAATATACGCTTGAAGTGTCTGATTATGGCTAAAATCTACTCTTGGTCCTTATTGGTTGCTGAGCTAGATCCAGTTTTTTTTTAAATAAATCTTTTCAGGAAAATATAAACTTGGGGTTTGTGATTAATTTATGATTTTAGTGTGTTGTGTAGACCTAGGTGTGGTTTTGTTGGGGTCAAAGGTCAAAACAAATTTCCCCCACCATAATTTTTCATGAAAAAAAAAAAGTTTGGGGGACAGTAGAAACTTGGATCCTTGTGACACTGGCATCCTGTCCAGGGTGTGCCCTGCCTTGTGCCCTGTGAACACTGGGATAGGCTCCAGTGCCCCATGCCCCTTAATTGGAGTAAGCGGGTATAAAAAATGGATGGGTGGATAGAAACTTGGAATTGTCTGAGTAATTGGAGACCAAGCTGCAATCTCGAGGTTTATTGGTTACAGAAATCTGTATATTGGGTTATTTTTTTTCTGTCATCACTGCAACACTTGAGTTTCTGATAAATAGTTCTATTGTAGTTTACATAAATGTCTACCTTTCAAATAATTTGAAACCACTTTACAAAGGAAGGATAAAGTGCACTTTACATCAATTCTTTCTTTCTTTCTTTCTTTCTTTCTTTCTTTCTTTCTTTCTTTCTTTCTTTCTTTCTTTCTTTCTTTGTGAATTCTGGTTGGTTTAGCTGCGGGAGTACCTTGATTGTGAATAAAGAACAAAATATTCAACTACTTTTTATTTCTTACCTTTAAGTCTTACCTGATGAAACTTGTGTTTGGGCTCAGGTAAAATGTGACTGTTGGCTACGGATTCGTCTTTCATTGATGTGGTCATATTCCATGTTCAGTTTATTTTCCAGAGCTCTTAAAATAATTTCCATTTTGGTTTTCCAGGAGCAGTGTCTAAGGATGTGTGTCAGCCCTGTTTGCCTGGCCACTACTGCGCTGTTGATGGATTGTCTTCTCCATCTGGGCCCTGCAAGCCAGGTTTTTACTGCACCGGTGGATCAAAAACCGCCACTCCTTTGGGTAATATCACAGGTACCAGGCTTAGTTGTCTTGCAGATTATGTATAATACATGTGCACCTGGATATCCAAGTAAACAAATTTGTAAAATGTAGTTCCAAGAAAATCCATGGTGGATAAGAAAATACAATACCGACTGCCACTTTCTGTCACAGTGCTTATTTTTTCATGACTGTTATTCTTCAAGATTCAAGATTCAAACAACTTTATTAATCCCTAAAAGGACAATTCATATCACAACCAATTACCTCAGACAAAAATGCGGCAATTAATCCACAATTATTACTAGCTGAATGTAATAATGGCACACATCAGAATTAAAACAACTGCACATATACATTTGATTGTTTATGTGCGCTAAACTTTGAAACAGTCCGTCGTCCGAATTGAGGCAATGTGAGTGTGTGTGTGTGTGTGTGTGTGTGTGTGTGTGTGTGTGTGTGTGTGTGTGTCTGTGGGGGGGGGATATGGATATGGATAATGACTCAAGTGTCCAGTGAAAGGTTTATAGGCTAACCAAGATGTCAGTTAGGGACGAGACTACAGAGGTACTTTAGTAGTCTCTTTTGAAGTGTGTATTGCTTGTGTAGCAGCTTGCTCTGTGTTGTGTTGTAATTGACTCCTCTCACACAAACTCATGATATCTCGCAAGGGAGGCAGACAGTCTGAGCAGTCAGCCAAAACCCAGGCTCTGGCCTGAGTGGCCTGGCTGCCGGGGAGGGAGCCAGACCACTAGACCCACTTGGCATAGATGATTTTATCGTCATAGGCAAAAAGCCTTTGAAAGAAAATTTGAAGGCATCATTTCTTCAGTGGTTGTTCCAACATAAGTATTTCCAGTTTGTGCATAGAGAGAAGTCATACTGAGTCATGAGCAGGAGCTATGGTAGTCACCTAGTTATGAGCTGGGGTGTTGTCCTGATCAAACAAGAACCCCTTTGACAGCCGCCCTGGGTGTTTGGTGTTGATAGCCTCACGCAGCTGTCTCAGAAAGCAAGACTGGTACTCTCGTTTGACTGTTTGGTCCTTTGGAAGGTACTTGACCAAAGCAAAGTTGTTTGCCCACCCCCAACAACAAAACTACCATGGTCTTTTTGAAGAGGGTTAGGCTGTTTACTTCCACTGCATAGATTATCTCTTTATCTCTGACTCAAACTGATGGCTCAACCACTCATACTGGGTTCAAAACCTTTGGCGATATTTGCTCTTAGATCTGCATCAGCAGCATGAATGTCCTTTTAAGATACACCCTGCTTCTGCAGGTACTTATTGATCCCATATTGCCACATTGTTTCCACTTGGTGAATACTCACAATACTTACACTGTTGTAGTCAACCTACACAACGTTTAGCCTGACCGTTGTACAACAAAACTGTCTTATTTACAGGAGATACGACATCTCCACCTTCAACCTGTGATGATACAACCATGACTCATTTCCATGGTGATTTGTGTCCTGCAGGGCACTTTTGTCCAGAAGGGAGTGAAAAGCCAAGACCCTGTCCCCCAGGTACCAGTCACACAAAACTGGAGGAGCTTGCAGAGGATAGCTGTTTGGAAAATATTTCTCTTGCCATGCTTCTTGCCGTTTAATGTGTTCTTTTACCTGGAGACAGAGTGAGGTCATAATGGAATAGAATTCTATATGTATGGTGGAGATATGTGACACAAGATGGAAAATAGTTTTTAGCTGTGCAGTGATTAACTCTTGTCCATGCAGGTACTTTTCTGGGGCGGTCTGGCGCTCAGTCCGAGGCTGACTGTGAAGCTTGTTATTCGGGCTCCTACTGCCCCTCATGGGCTCAGATCTCTGTAGACACCCTCTGTCCCCCTGGGTGGTTCTGTCCACAAGGATCAGTGTCAGGAAATCAGCCAGGTACAGTAAACATCATCAGGGGGCACCTCCAGTTTAAACCTGCTCCACACCTGCCGCCACTGCCTCGCAAACCCCTCGTATGGCGGTGGCAGCGAGTGGGGTATCACTTTGTCAGCATACTCACAGATCTCTACTTTAGATTGTTCTGTACAACTGCTTTATTTTTGTTCATTCTTTCTCTGTAGTTGTAATCTTTAAACATGAACTGTGAAGCTGTGCAAATATTTTTAAAGCATTCTAGACATTTACTTTAAACATGATTTGAAGCCTCAGACGAGCTTCCAAACATCTTTTTGTTGCACACACCCAAAGGTTATTCCACTTGTGTCCTTGTCCCCCTTTTTTGCCTTTTATCCATCAGACGTTATGCTAATTTGAGTATGAAATGACCCAGAACCTATAAAAAAGCACTTTGCCATTGGAGTTGAGTCACCTGCTGATGATTCGACTTTCTCCTCTCCAGCTTTCCCACCTGAGCACCATCACATATCGCCACCACCTTTATGTGCTTGGAAGAAGAAATATTGTCAGCGTGGGGACACCAGACGTCTGTTTGACCTTTTTTTGTTGTAAATCTGACAGGAAGCCAGTGTCCTCCTGGCCATGCGTGTCCGCACGGTAGTGCTGAACCCACAGTCTGTAGTGCCGGCTCTTTTCAGTCCTCTTCTGGACAGTCTGCCTGTGACACCTGTCCACCAGGTATAAAACTATTTCTCACATAAATCAAATTGAGGTTTTTAAGAAACTGAAATCTGAAGATTGTCATCTGGGTCACCTAGGTTTTTACTGTATAGAGGGTTCAATATTCCCTTCTCCATGTCCGACGGGGAGTGTTGGTCCATCAGCTGGCAGGACGTCCCTCAATGACTGCTCGCCCTGCCCTGCAGGCTCCTTCTGTAACAGCACTGGTCTGACGGAGCCGTCTGGACCTTGCAGCCCAGGTCTGGCGGTGCACTCTGGGAAATGACGTCACACAGCTCAGCCCTAAATACAGTGCATCCAGAAAGTATTCACAGTGCTTCACTTTTTCCACATTTTGTTATGTTACAGTCTTATTCCAAAATGGAGTAAATTAATTTTTCCCCCTCAAAATTCTACTGACAACACCCCATAATGACAACATGAATTTTTTTTTAATTTTTGCAAATTTATTACAAATAAAAAAAAAACCCTAACAAATCACATGTACGTAAGTATTCACACCTGTTAAATAAGTATTCATACTTTTTTGATGCACCTTTGTCAGCATTTACAGCCTCAGGGTTTCTTGAATATGATGCTACAACCTTGGTGCACCTATCTTTTGGCAATTTTGCACATTCCTCTTTGCAACACCTCTCAAGCTCCATCAGGTTGGATGGGGAGCGTCAGTGCACAGCCATTTTCAGATCTCTCCAGAGATGTTCAATCAGATTCAGGTCTGGGCTCTGGCTGGGCCACTCAAGGACATTCACAGAGTTGTCCTGAAGCCACTCCTTTGATATCTTGGCTTTGTGCTTAGGGTCATTGTCCTGCTGAAAGATGAACAGTCACCCCAGTCTGAGGTCAAGAGAGCTCTGGAGCAGGTTTTCATCCAGGATGTGTCTGTACATTACTGCATTCATCTTTCCATCAATCCTGACTAGTTTCCCAGTTCCTGCTGCTGAAAAACATCCCCACAGCATGATGCTACCTCCACGATGCTTCACTGTAGGGATGGTGCCTGTTTCCTCCAAACATGACACCTAGCATTACAGCCCAGTCTCATGTTTTTTTTGTCCTCCTGTCATGAAATGAATAAAATTTTTGTGACAGGGTTTTTTTAACTCAATATTACCAAACCTACTCCTACCCCAACCCTAACCTTAACCATAACCTAATCCTACTCCTACCCCCAACCCTAACCATAACCACCCTGATTCCCCTGCTTCACTTTTAATTTCCTGCAGCCATCACGGAATGAATTAGAATGAATTTGTGCTGCCGTGACGAAAATGAGGGGCTTTTTGTCACAATATCACAAACCAATAGATTAATGTATATTTCGTGCTGCTGAATCATGACTTGCCGTGAGACCAGGTTGGGCATTCATGCCAAAGAGTTCAATCTTTGTCTCATCAGACCAGATAATTTTATTTGTCATGGTCTGAGAGGCCTTCAGGTGTGTTTTGGCAAACTCCAGGTGGGCTTCCATTTGCATTTAACTAGGGAGTGGCTTCTGTCTGGCCACTCTACTATACAGGCCTGATTGGTGGATTGCTGCAGAGATGGTTGTCTTTCTGGAAGGTTCTCCTCTCTCCACAGAATAATGCTGGAGCTCTGACAGTGACCATCTGGTTCTTGGTCACCTCGCTGACTACGGCCCTTACTCTCCGTTCATTCATTTTAGACCGGCGACCAGCTCTTCGAAGAGTCCTGATGGATCTGTACGTCTTCCATTTACGGATGAATGAATGAACACAGATGAACAATAATAAAGACAATATCAAAAACTCGTAAAAACAACAACATAAAAGTGAACCCGTGTGACAGAAAGGGTGAAGGCAGAAGTGAAGCGGATGATGAAGGCCACTGTGCCCATTATGATCTTCAAAGGAGCAGAAATGTTTCTGTACCCTTCCTCAGATTTGTGCCTCGAGACAATCCTGGCCCTGAGGTCTACAGACAATTCCTTTGATTTTATGTTTGGTTTGTGCTCTGACATGCACTGTCATCTGTGGGACCTTACATGTTTACAGGAGTGTGCCTTTCCAATTAATGTCCAGTCAACTGCATTTAGCCCAGGTGGACTTCAATTAAGCTGTAGAAACATCTCAACCATGATCAGTGGTAGCAGGATGCTACCACTGCTTCACTGCCATGAAGTTTGAGCTTCATGGCAAAGGCTGTGGATATTTATGTACATTGTGATTTCGTAGTTTTTTATTTTTAATACATTTTCAAAGATCTCAAACACTTTTTTTTCACATTGTCATTATGGGGTATTGTGTGTAGAATTTTGAGGGAAAAAATGAATTTCATCCATTTTGGAATAAAGCTGTAACATAACAAAACGTGAATACTTTCTGGATGCACTGTACGACTTTTCTTCAGTGCTATTCAGAAGAATAGCATGCTTCACTTCCCTTGCATTCTAAATGTTACAGTGTTATCGCCATATAGCTGTCTAACTGCACTGTCTGCAATAGGACATTTTTGTACCCTGGGGTCCGTGGAGGCGGCTCCCGTCTCCCAGCGTTATGGTGATGTTTGCACCACGGGACACTTCTGTCCACAGGGTAGTGGGTCACCTCAATCCTGTCCTGCTGGCAGCTTCCTCCCAGAGCCTGGAGCTTCCTCTGCTTCTCACTGCAAATGCTGCCCTGCAGGGAAATACTGCCTGAGCCCCGGATCCTCTCAGCCCACAGGTGGGGATATAAGCCAGACTTCTCATTAGCCCACAAGAGTTATACTCATCATGTGTTGCTCAAATCATTTGGAGTTCCTGTTGTGTAAATTCTATGATACTCCTGAATGCTAAAACTTTACACCATATCGGACTGCCAGGACCGGAAAATAACATTACTAATGCATGTGCTTGAGTACAAGTCAGAGGTGCTTCTACTGTACTTGTGTATGTATAATTTATGGAACATTCTAGGGGTGTGCCCCTCTCCTTTATGAAACAATATGATATGTATCTAGATATGTGCGGATTGTAGCGCATCAAACCAATTCAGTAACAATACTTCCCTATTATGGAACAATTTGATTCTGTGTGTTATGATACGATCCAGTTCAACTCTTTGTTTAATGTAGATATTTCTTTTTGTTATTTTGGTTTGTTTTTGATAAACATTTACTTCATTAAAATTCCTGACATTTTAACAATATTTTTAAATTGTGCTGTTTAGGGGTCAAGTAATATGGATTTTTATGGGCCGATACCAAGTATCAATAAGTTTTGGAGGCCAAGACCGATATTTGAGGCTGATATTTGCCTGCAGCAAAAAGTATCAAAATTTAGTATGACACACTCTTAATACAAAACTTTCTTTAAAAAAAAATTGCAATTTACAAAACCTTTCAAGATGACCTTCACACAAAAAGTGCAAGGTGCTCTGAATAACATTATTATGAAGTTGAATAAATAAATAAATACAGCCAACACAGCTCCAGTCTGCACACTGCTAACTTCTTCTATGTCAGTCTGTGGGACAACAGCCTTCAGCACCGATGGGCTGAACTCATGACGTTTAACAAATGAAGTTGTACTGCGGGAGGGACTTTGTTACAGACCAGAAAGCAGCAATTCATATTTTCAAAGAGTGGTATGGTCTAACAGCCTCTCAGTGCCTGAAGTCAGGGGCCATTGGCTCAATATTATACACTCTTTGCACACACATCAGTGATCAGAAAAAAATTAAGGTAATTCAAAATTTGTATGTTTTGTAATCTACTGTAAAATGCACAATTTGTAGTGGTTTAACTTAAATATGATGCATATTTCTGTTACATGCTATGTTAATAATGTTGAAAAGGTTAACAACACATTAATATTTAATGGACATAGCATTTTCTCTCTTCTAACTCTATTATTTAATGAAGGATTTTGATGTCTTGTTTTTCCTTTGCTCAGGCTGACAGAGATACTATTTTCAGTTGTACTCTGCTCCGATCTGAGCTGCCGTTACACAGCGCTGTGGTTTCACAGAATGCTAAATTTGCTAACTGGCTATCTTTTTAAATAATGTAGGCATGAAGGTGGAACTTTGTGACCAGTGAGTCACAACATGCAGCGCTGCAAAAATAAACTGTCATCGGTTTATCGGCTGATACCAATATCCGCAAAAAAATAGTGAATAAAGGTGATTAAAAAGGTGATAATTGGTCAACCCCTAGTGCTATAGTAGAGAAGCTTGAATCTTCAACTGGACTGGGTTGCTTGATGCGAGGACGTTTTGCTTCAAATCGCAGAAGCATCCTCAGCTAAAATTCTTGCTCTGGTAGTCTGACTTCTGTCTTGACTCTTGTAGAGAAGAATAAAACAGAGGCCACAAAAGCTGGAGTTTTAAACCTAACCAGTCCCCTCCTACCGAGAGGCCGACTGCTATAGGCTGGTGACTAAACAATAGCTCTAATTAGCACCTATTGTACTCTAGTTAGCACCCTCCTAATGACAGGGCAGCTGTCCCTCCTAATGATGGGACGGAAGCCTCTCCTGATGGCTCCCTTGATGACTCTCCTGATGACGTGAATGACTCATTACCATGAACAAAAGACTGAAACTGCTTTGACCTGAGTACCCCATTGTAAACAGGGGACAAAACATGTCTCAGACCCCCTCCCTGGTTAAGGCTGGGTTTCAACTGTTTCACATACAATGCCTCCTTGACTCCTCTCTCAAACCATTTCTTCTCTATGGCTAAGATTTTAACTTCCTTGTCCTCAAACGTGTGGTTAGTGTCTTTAAGGTGGAGATGAACTGCAGACTGAGGTCCACTGGCGCCCTCTCTGCAGTGCTGGTATAGCCTTTTGTGTAAAGGTTGCTTAGTCTCACCTATATAGTGTGTTATAGTTTTCCTGACATCTGATAGAATACACTCTCTCTCTCTCTCTCTCTCTCTCTCTCTCTCTATATATATATATATATATATATATAAATGTAACTGACAGTGTTTGGCGGTCTACCATCAGGACAGTAGAATCCAGGGTCGCAGGGGAACTTGGTGAAGTCGCCTGTCATTTCTGGACAGTAGTAGCCTGCAGCGCAGCGAGAACACACTGATTGGCCCGTCAGGTTTGTGTAGCTTCCAGCTGGACAAGACAGCGGGCCAGCACTGCCCTCAGGGCAGTAATGAGCTGGTGGGCAAACACCTCCATTTGAACCTGCAAAGGCAAAACCAACAAAAAAGCTTCATGCAGTCAAATATTGAGATTATGGCTGCTAAGCACTTAAAGCTTTCAGTCCTGTAACAAACCATGATTAATTCCATAATTATTCAGAACTTGTGCATTCGGCTTCCGTGCACTTACCAGCATCTGTTTCTCTCATGTCTATCCATCAGATGTGGGTTCTAATATGTATAATCTGCTGTGCCTTCAGGTTTTTCAGGTGTGTATGACTTCTATCACAGACAAACTGGGGAGAGCTCGCATTTGCTGTTTGGTATATTTATGTATTTTAGGTCAAGGATGAATGCCGCCAAAATGGAAAGTTGATAGGACAATTTTTTTTTTTTTTTTGGAGAAATTACAGATATTACATAGCAACAGTGAACAATGGATGTTGATAATTACACTCTAAAAATGAACCTCTGTCTCAACTAGAAAAAGTGATGTAACTTTCAACTGTGTTAATCCCACAAGGCTTCTCTGGTAAAGTTGAAATAACTTCAAAAAAAATTTCTGCAAATTGTTACATCACTTTTTTTCGTTGAGACAGCAGTGGACATTCTGGACTCACACACCATTACAAATCATTATAGAAACTTTGCATAATTTATTACCTCCCTTTGGTCTAAAAGTGTAAAATATAGCCCCTTTTTTTTAAAATGTAACCCAAAGTTGAAAAAATTAACTACTAAATATTATAATAATACATATAGTTTAAAAATGGCACTTTTTTTAAATCAGAGTGGGGGCCATAACCTGCTTAATAACAGAACTGTCTGTGTCTCACTGGAAGGCGCCGCCCACCATAATTACACAAAACCACTGCAGACAGGCCATCGTCAACAACTGAATCCATCATCTTATGTCAGATTCACCATCCTGCAAGCTCTCCATCAACTTTATAAATATTACAGCTCCATACCAACATGCAGTCTTCTCAGTTTCTTAAAAAAAAAAAAAAAAGGACAAATAAACTATTACATCAGTGCTGACATTGAATAATAATCAATTTTCGGCTTGTGTTGTGCACTCAGCTTTGTCGTTCCAGCTGTTGGTTTGTTTCCTGCCCTGATTAATTATTTTTGCTGTCACTGCTGCTTTTTGGCTCAGTCAGCTCTCTCTCTCTGTTTCTGACTGCATTCCAAAATGTGACTTCAACTGAATTGAAATGGACTTTTATTTCTATGGGTAGTGATGGTCTAGTGGTTAAACGTTGGGCTTCAGACCAGAGGATCCTCGGTTCAAAACCCAGTGAGACTGAGAAATCACTAAGGGTCCTTAATCCCCTAGTTGCTCTTGGGGTGTAGTGCATTTCTGGGACAAATGCACTTTGTCCAGGGTACCCACGATGGTCCCTGGACAAAGTGCAGACGTCCCAGAGAACAAAGAGACTAGATAGACAGGAGACGGAGACAGGAAGAAGAGGAGTGTCTCTCCCTTATTTAGCAGGAGTAGGGGAAAAACTACAGAGGATCTTCAGACAGCACAAAATCCCAGTTTACTTTAAACCGGTTAACACCTTGAGACAGAAATGAGTTCACCCTAAGGACAGGATCCCTAGTTACAAACAGAGCAATGTAGTGTAGACTATATGTAGTAGTCATTCACGTCATCAGGAGAGTCATCAAGGGAGCCATCAGGAGAGGCTTCCGTCCCATCATTAGGAGGGACAGCTGCCCTGTCATTAGGAGGGTGCTTACTAGAGCACAATAGGTGCTAATTACAGCTATTGTTTAGTCACCAGCCTATAGCAGTCGGCCTCTCAGTAGGAGGGGACTGGTTAGGTTTAAAACTCCAGCTTTTGTGGCCTCTGTTTTATTCTTCTCTACAAGAGTCAAGACAGAAGTCAGACTACCAGAGCAACAATTTTAGCTGAGGAAGCTTCTGCGATTTGAAGCGAAACGTCCTCGCGTCAGGCAACCCAGTCCAGTCGAAGATTCAAGCTTCTCTACTATGGAAACCACCCGGACAACTGAGAGCCTACACAGAAACCCCTAGTGCTGTTTATAGTTTTACAGTGCATCGAGAAAGTATTCACAGCACCTCACGTTTTCTGCATTTTGTTATGTCTTATTCCAAAATGGAGTAAATTATTTTTTCCCTCAAAATTGTACTCACAACACTCCATAATGACAACATGAAAAAAGTTTTTTTTTTGTTGAGATTTTATTAAAAATAAACAACTAAGAAATTACACGTACATAAGTATTCACACCCTTTGCTCAATACTTTGTTGATGCACCTTTGGCATGTTGA
This sequence comes from Thalassophryne amazonica, assembly GCF_902500255.1. Classification (NCBI taxonomy): domain Eukaryota; kingdom Metazoa; phylum Chordata; class Actinopteri; order Batrachoidiformes; family Batrachoididae; genus Thalassophryne; species Thalassophryne amazonica. The sequence continues at coordinate 28,735,485 of NC_047106.1, forward strand.
AGCACCCTGGTATGCGGCATAGTACAGCAAGTTCGTAGAAAAATTTTAGAAGTACACAATATTTTCAATGCATGCCAGCGTGTGGCCCATACATCCAGCATACACGGGCCAAATTTGTAGGTAGGTTATGTGACTGAATGTGTTCAAATAATTATATTCCTCACTGTAGCTACTGGGAAACAAACCTAGGTACCTCCCCAGACACTGCCAACTGGCCTCTTATGTGCCCACAAAACGATCTTGGCTTGTGGTTTTTCACAGCTGTCAACAGTACTTTCCCTGCCATCGCTAGAATGTTCCTCAAAGTCAGTCCAAAGACATAGTTTTAGAATCTTCAAATACACCTCGCAGTGCAGTACAACACAGTAGTACCATGTCATCTCATCCACCAACTTCGGCAGCCTTGCACTACCCTTGTGTTACAAGGGTGCAGGCATATTTGCTCGATAGATACAGTAGATAAACAGGTGGACTGGACACATAACTTTATTAAACCCCAGAGGTAAACTGGAATTTCACTGCAGTACGCATAAGAATACTACAAAAATACAATTTTCAACATGTGTAGTATCAAGTTAGAGGAGGTTTTCCACCAACCCAAATGTCCAGATCCCTCTTCAGAGTTGTGTGTTGACATGCAAGACCACACTCAGTGTTGGCACACATTGCCTGTCTTGATGCGGCATAATTATTGAATACAGTTGTGGCAAAAAGTAGCTCCTATATTGGCCTTGAGGCACATTGGCGCCCATGCATATCAGCAGATTCTATTAAAGGAAGTGGATGAGAGTCTCCAACTCCCCCTGTACAGGATGCCAGTGTGATTCAGGTTACTTCACCTGCCAAACTTGATACACAATGAGACAATTCAGATGAAGTGTATTGTCCAAGGACACAGAAAGGCCATGTGACTGGAAATCAAACCCACTTTGAAATATTATTATCCCAACTCCTTATTGCACCTGCTCTGGAATAGTAAAACTCTGAAGAAAGAAAAAACACTTACTATTAAGTGAAACTTAAAGTGTTGATAACAGATTTCATATCTTGAGCTGTATCTTTATTCCATGCTTGCAACCACTTTATAAACCAATTTCATCCTTTGTTAGGTTTATGTTCTGCAGGTTTCTTCTGTTCCAACGGTGCTGATAACCCAATGCCTCGAGCCAACTCGTCTTTATTCAGCTGTCTCTATGAAATACTGGACGTTTATACCACAATGACACGCACCACCTTCTGGATGCCCAATATATCCTGCTTCACTAACTCCAGTAATTCAGGTGACATTGTTTTTTTTTCCCCATTTCTAATGACATCATAAATGGTTCTCATGAATCGGCAGGACATCAAGTCCAGTCGACCAGCACGTTTTCAGTTTGACCTCCCATTAAATAGTGTATGATACATTTTTGCTGCATCATAAAAACATTTTATTGTCTTGGTAAATAAGTATGTTAAGTTAAAAAACAAACAAACAAAGGCACCTCATTGGCTTCCTGTCTGCTGAGAAAAATTTGAACTTAGACATCTTTTATGGTGTGTCTGCCATGTTTTATTACAGGGCGAGATGCTGGCTGGATTGAAGCGATCGAAGTGGAAACGGCGCCACAGGCAGAGTCAGACCATACCATAACTCACTCACCGCCATGTTTGAAGAGTCCACGTTATGCATGTACAGCCTACAAAGGAGACGTATGCCCTCGAGGTGGGTAAACCCTGCCATTGTACTTGCCATTTGAAATGCTTTAGCCATCCCCCAAGGCACACATGCACACATGTCTGCAGCAGCCCCACTTTCTCATGACATTTTACACCTAATTTATCCACTATGTGAGACATATTTCACCATCAGCATGACATAAACTCATTTCTAGTGGGGCATTCATTCCTAAAAATGTTGACTCTGGATAATGAGAATAAGTAAGATGATAGTACAGCATTGCATTGGCCAATGCCAAAAGCCAAAGCAACAGCCTTTATGAATTTAATTTGCAGAAAGTCATCTCTTCATCATAAAAGCGATGGTGGGGGAGCTTCAGGGCTACTCCACAATACTCTGTAAGCAGTCTTTGGTATTGCAGAATATCATTTCAGAACAGCTGGGCAAAGCTGTAACCACTGTAATTTTGTGACTGTTAATATCACAAAGAAAAAATGGGGTTGGAGGTCAAATTTCACTGATATGTGAAGGATACTGGTTTTAAAGTTCTGGAAACACCAAAGAGAATACACAATCTGCCTACTGATTTAAAAAAAAATACATTTGCAGTAATGCACTTTATTATATGGCTGCAATGCTGTGCGCACTCTGATTGGCTGATTTCTGGTCTGAAATTTTCCCATATCCGAACGGTTACCATGACAATTGCTCCAAAACATGTATCCCATTTGTTACAAACCAGAAAGCTAAAAACATAATTAGAAAAACCAAGTCGGACATGAACATACTCCATAAATACCTAAACAGCTTTGGAAAAAACACACAGATTGAAAGCATACTGGCTAACAATCGGATAATCTATTAGCAAGTTCTTCATGGAAGTGAAGTGAACAGGTCTGACTACGAGCTTAAAACCATCAGCAGCTTTCATATTCGAATAAACAAATGATTAACCTTGCTTACTCGTACTCAGTCTGTACGGGAATATCAGACCTCTGTGTTTTTTGCACGGACCTCGCTTAGGGCCCCTTCACACATACTGCGAATATGTGCAACTCAGGGTGACTCACGGCAGTAGAGCTCGTATGAGTGCACCATGAAACAACGCGCCAACGGGCAGGCCTGCACGATGCCCGTGCGATGGTTCGTGCACGCGGGAACACAGTGCCAGCAGCAGTGCTGCGTGTAAGCACATCGCGCAGCTGCTGTGAAAGTTAAAAAATACATATCACCTATGGGGTTCGAACCCATGCCTTCCAAAAGCTCTGACTGCCAGTCAGAAACTTTACCACTGAGCTACCATCGCTGCCCTGTGAAAGGTGCAGGAAATTGCCTGATATCAGGAAGGACATGGACATATTTAAAAAAACTACACACCACATAAAAACATCACATTATATTGAATCCCTCTTATCAAGCGGGCAATAAAAATATGATCTGTCTGTTCCTCTGTAGATGACCCATTATCACAGAAATACAGTCATGAAATAACATGAATGAGAAGCAGTTCGCTCATCTCATCATGTCCACATCTGCTGGTGCGTGTCCAGCCGGACAGTGCACCGCAGGACTAACACTGCATCATGTGGAACAGAGCTCACGTGGGTGACGTGACAGTCAGATTGCCCGCTGCGTGTTATGGTCTGACAGTCCATTTCAACCTGGGGGTAGCCTGTCAATGGGCTGCAACATGCATGTGCTTGCTCGCTGCAGCCCATCGCCACAGCGATATATGTTTTTATTTTTGTCCATGTGATGACAACAAGCAGACACACGTGCGTCACAGTGGGCAGTTGTTAGTCGATGTCTGTCCAAACACAGTATGTGTTGTCCAGCTGGGATATCCAGAACGACAGATCTCCACAGCCACTTCTGTCACCGGCCACACCTCCTGTCAGTTCAGCGCACAGACCAAAGCCACACTCGTGGGGCACTTAGACAAATTTCACTGCCAGCACGACAGTGGTTGTCTGCTGACTGTTGTTGTGTTAATAGTGCAAATGGCCACACATTTTCTAAGTGCCATGCAAGTGGTGTAAGATGTTCAATCAATCAATCAACATTTATTTATAGTGCGCTTTACAGCAGCAACTGGTGTCCAAAGCACTTAACATTAAAAACACAAATTCACATGTTTGTGCATGTCACCTGAAATTTGGCCACCACCTGCCGTGACAGGGTTCGATGGGTTTGCACAGTGCACACTCTGTCTTTCAGCCACTGGTGTGCACAGATAGTTGTAGCAATAGATGTATGAAGTGTTACAAGCAGCTACTATTCTACACGTTTTGCATACGATTCCTGCTTCATGCGCACTTTATGCTCAAATCAACCAAATTCACACGTTGTGTCAAGTGGCCCTTACACTCAGTCCATACTTACACCCCAGTCCATTTTCCCGTACAGACCTCGCACGAATAAGCCTTGAATATCCCATCTGTCCATCTATTCCAGAAACTATTTATGTCCTGTGACATTCTATACTGAATGTTACATGACCCATACATTTTCTGAAGAGCTGGTTTGAAGCTGAAATGAGGCGGCTCCAAATATCACCATCGTGGCAGTGCCTGACTCCGCATAACTCTCCACCAACCTAAAAATGGGAAAAGAAGTGGAGTGTGGGTTGGCATGACCTGGGCAGCCCCCGTCCTGGAGTTACAAAACAAGCTAAAGTTAACAGGCTAACTTTGGTTAAGGTGTATTGTAAGGGCATATTTTTTGCTGACTGGATAGAGATTTTCATACCAGTTCAGTTAGGTGAGGCTATTAAAAATGATGATCAGCATATGGGTTGGAGAGGATTTTACACCAAGCGCCCTCTGGTGGCCATTTGTGGCTGATGAAAACATCGCTGAGCTCAAATACATGTAATCTGATCACTTTTCAAAGGGCTCAGACTCGTCAATAAAGTCAATTTAATGTACAATAGTTCGTTTCAGGTCAGCTTGGTGTATAAATCTTATTGTTCCAGGCAATGATAGCTGTCAGCTGGCTGTTAAAAGCACATTAGAGACAAAACAAAACCAGCTGATTTCAATATACAATCAATGCAGCCCGAACTTGTTTTCATCAGACGGCCAGTCGTGGAAGTATGGATTCTCTCCTTTGGATCCGCCACTTCGCCAGACGTGACGTGTACTCGTGCCAACCCTTTGCCTAAGTAACTGTGGATTAGCTGTGAAGATAAACCCAACAAGCATTCAATGCCTGCTCATTTGTACTAATGGTGCTAATATCCAAATCAAATGATACTGAATTTGAGCTCAAAGGAAATACCGGAGCACAGACTTCTTCAATAGTCTGTTCATACAACAGAGTAAGTAATATTATCACAAATACAGTATTTATAATAAACTACTCAGAAAGGACAAACACAGCTGAGTCCACAGCAGCTTTGCTAGCTTCGCCCTGGAAAACGGAACACTAGCTGTCACTCAGAATTAAAACACCCCAATTATGCATAACTTTATGGATTAAACCATCTTAAAGGATGAATTATTTTAAAAATCACCTCCACATAGTTATCATAAACAGGCAAACTAGTTATCAAAACCAAAATGTTGGACTATTTAACATATGCAGGGAGTGACTCCCTTTTGGAATCTGCCTCAAGTGGACATTCATAAAATTGCAAGGTTTGGCACTTCTACATGCACAAACTGAAATGTTAAAATCTCAAAGTCACATATTTTAGAGTCTGTGTTTGTCCATGCACAGTATTAAAGTTCTTCTCAGAGTTGATCATATGTGTTGATTCAACTAAAGACATGACTCCCTGGAGTTTGTTTTTTTTACATTTCAACCCTGTTCACTATCCATATTGGATCAGCTGTGGTGACTGTGAATGGGAGAGGGTAGGAGAAACTGAAAGAACTTACTCGTCTGTTTACAACTTAACTGAGACTGATTGGGTTGGCTTGAATGATTTTTTTAAAGCACCTTTTCCTCACAGACACTCTATACTGTAGCCTCATTCATTGCTGTGTCCTCCCTGTTTATGTGTGTTCCTGCACATATTCTGTAGACGGGTGATTAATTCAAGGATAAAAAAAAAGTTGGGTCAACATTTCAAACTTCTGTTACAAGCAATTTATGTCAAGGTAGCTATGGGATGGACTAAATGCCATCCTGAGGGCATTTACAAAAAGCAAGCCAGTGCAGCTACACACAGCAACCTTGAAAACAAAACAACAGTGCCTGAGCCAACCTTTAAGGTTACAAATACCACACCCATCTTTGGATGGAGCTGCACCTTAAACAGGGAGAAAAAAACAGAATCAGGCATCAGAAAGACAAGAAATACAGTATAATTTGTTAGCATTAAACAACAAGAAAAACAGGAAATACTAAGGTGATCGCCGGCCACTTGCCCTAAGCTTCACTAAAAGACCCAGACTTTAGATAAAGTTGAGGCTGCGGCCCGCTCTGTTTCCTAATAAAATGAAATTAAAAATGAAAAGCATAGTAATATATTATGCCAGTATACTAGCCACATGAAGGGGAAAATAAGTGCATCTTAAGTCTGGGCTTGAAAGACTCTAAAGAGTCTGACTGTTTTATTGATGCAGGGAGATCATTCCACAGAACAGGGGCATGATAAGAGAAAGCTCTGTAACCCGCAGACTTTTTATTTGCCCTAGGGACACAAAGTAGTCCTGCACCCTGAGAACGCAAAGCCCGGGCCGGTATGTAAGGTTTAATTAGGTCAGCTAAGTAGGGAGGTGCCAGTCTGTGAACAATTTTATAGGCTAGTAGCAGAACCTTAAAATGTGATGTCACTGGGACATATGGTATTTAGAGAGATTTTCTCTCGTTGGTTGCACCTGTTTTATACAAAATCCTCCTTCAACGTTGCAGCAAAAGAGCATTACGTAGCTGATGTTGTGAACATGGCTCCCTGACCGTTTTTGTCTTCACATCAAAGCTGCTGGCAGCTGCTTTTTAACGTGATCAGGGATTTTCTAAGGCATGCAATAATCACATAAATCAGCTATCTGTCTATATTAAGAATTTACCCTTTGTTAGAACTCAAGATAAATTAGTTCTTTCATGACCGTCAGTGTTCTTATACATTATGGTGACACAAGATAAATTGGTCAGAATGTGAAGCTCTTCCCCTAAGTCATTGTGTTTCAAAAATCCAGTTGGAGATTTTCATAGAAAATGGTGTCATGGTTTCTGAACACTGTCTCACAATATCTGAATGTGAATCTAAAAATCTTATTGCCTTATTGCCTTATTGCCAGGAGAGTGTGTTTTCACTCATTTAGGTAACACAATTATTACTAAGAATGCTATGGACAAATTTTCATGAAAAACAAAGAAAGGATAGGGTATGAGCCAAGAAAGAACCCTATAAATTTGCATATTCAGATCTAGGGGAAGATCCAGGAATTTTATTACTTTTCTTCTCGAGTCAATGTTTTGAGATTGGGTATTGTTGTTTTTTGTGAAATAATGCTGTGATATTAATACAAACATGCAAAAATTGCATATATATATATATATATATATATATATATATATATATATATATATATATATATATATATATATATATATATATATATATATATATATACAGTAGTGTTCAATAGTAGTGCTATGTGACTAAAAAGATTAATCCAGGTTTTGAGTATATTTCTTGTTGTTACATGGGAAACAAGGTACCATTAGATTCAGTAGATTCTCACAAATCCAACAATACCAAGCATTCATGATATGCACACTCTTAAAGCTATGAAATTGGGCTATTAGTAAAAAAAAAGTAGAAAAGGGGGTGTTCACAAAAATAGTAGCATCTGCTGTTGACGCTACAAACTCAAAACTATTATGTTCAAACTGCTTTTTTTAGCAATCCTGTGAATCACTAAACTAGTAGTTAGTTGTATAACCACAGTTTTTTATGATTTCTTCACATCTGCGAGGCATTAATTTTGTTGGTTTGGAACCAAGATTTTGCTTGTTTACTAGTGTGCTTGGGGTCATTGTCTTGTTGAAACACCCATTTCAAGGGCATGTCCTCTTCAGCATAAGGCAACATGACCTCTTCAAGTATTTTGACATATCTAAACTGATCCATGATACCTGGTATGCGATATATAGGCCCAACACCATTTCATTTCATTTTCATTTCATTTATTAATTCATTTCGAGCAGTGTAACAAAATACATGAACCTAGTACATCACCACTTTAATCATATCTTAGATCTTGTTCTGACTTATGGTATGGAAATAGAAGACTTAACAGTATTCCCTGAAAACTCCCTTCTGTCTGATCATTTCTTAATAACATTTACATTTACTCTGATGGACTACCCAGCAGTGGGGAATAAGTTTCATTACACTAGAAGTCTTTCAGAAAGCGCTGTAACTAGGTTTAAGGATATGATTCCTTCTTTATGTTCTCTAATGCCATATACCAACACAGTGCAGAGTAGCTACCTAAACTCTGTAAGGGAGATAGAGTATCTCGTCAATAGTTTTACATCCTCATTGAAGACAACTTTGGATGCTGTAGCTCCTCTGAAAAAGAGAGCTTTAAATCAGAAGTGCCTCACTCCGTGGTATAACTCACAAACTCGCAGCTTAAAGCAGATAACCCGTAAGTTGGAGAGGAAATGGCGTCTCACTAATTTAGAAGATCTTCACTTAGCCTGGAAAAAGAGTCTGTTGCTCTATAAAAAAGCCCTCCGTAAAGCTAGGACATCTTTCTACTCATCACTAATTGAAGAAAATAAGAACAACCCCAGGTTTCTTTTCAGCACTGTAGCCAGGCTGACAAAGAGTCAGAGCTCTATTGAGCTGAGTATGCCATTAACTTTAACTAGTAATGACTTCATGACTTTCTTTGCTAACAAAATTTTAACTATTAGAGAAAAAATTACTCATAACCATCCCAAAGATGTATCGTTATCTTTGGCTGCTTTCAGTGATGCCGGTATTTGGTTAGACTCTTTCTCTCCGATTGTTCTGTCTGAGTTATTTTCATTAGTTACTTCATCCAAACCATCAACATGTTTATTAGACCCCATTCCTACCAGGCTGCTCAAGGAAGCCCTACCATTATTTAATGCTTCGATCTTAAATATGATCAATCTATCTTTGTTAGTTGGCTATGTACCACAGGCTTTTAAGGTGGCAGTAATTAAACCATTACTTAAAAAGCCATCACTTGACCCAGCTATCTTAGCTAATTATAGGCCAATCTCCAACCTTCCTTTTCTCTCAAAAATTCTTGAAAGGGTAGTTGTAAAACAGCTAACTGATCATCTGCAGAGGAATGGTCTATTTGAAGAGTTTCAGTCAGGTTTTAGAATTCATCATAGTACAGAAACAGCATTAGTGAAGGTTACAAATGATCTTCTTATGGCCTCGGACAGTGGACTCATCTCTGTGCTTGTTCTGTTGGACCTCAGTGCTGCTTTTGATACTGTTGACCATAAAATTTTATTACAGAGATTAGAGCATGCCATAGGTATTAAAGGCACTGCGCTGCGGTGGTTTGAATCATATTTGTCTAATAGATTACAATTTGTTCATGTAAATGGGGAATCTTCTTCACAGACTAAAGTTAATTATGGAGTTCCACAAGGTTCTGTGCTAGGACCAATTTTATTCACTTTATACATGCTTCCCTTAGGCAGTATTATTAGACGGTATTGCTTCAATTTTCATTGTTACGCAGATGATACCCAGCTTTATCTATCCATGAAGCCAGAGGACACACACCAATTAGCTAAACTGCAGGATTGTCTTACAGACATAAAGACATGGATGACCTCTAATTTCCTGCTTTTAAACTCAGATAAAACTGAAGTTATTGTACTTGGCCCCACAAATCTTAGAAACATGGTGTCTAACCAGATCCTTACTCTGGATGGCATTACCCTGACCTCTAGTAATACTGTGAGAAATCTTGGAGTCATTTTTGATCAGGATATGTCTTTCAAAGCGCATATTAAACAAATATGTAGGACTGCTTTTTTGCATTTACGCAATATCTCTAAAATCAGAAAGGTCTTGTCTCAGAGTGATGCTGAAAAACTAATTCATGCATTTATTTCCTCTAGGCTGGACTATTGTAATTCATTATTATCAGGTTGTCCTAAAAGTTCCCTAAAAAGCCTTCAGTTAATTCAAAATGCTGCAGCTAGAGTACTGACGGGGACTAGAAGGAGAGAGCATATCTCACCCATATTGGCCTCTCTTCATTGGCTTCCTGTTAATTCTAGAATAGAATTTAAAATTCTTCTTCTTACTTATAAGGTTTTGAATAATCAGGTCCCATCTTATCTTAGGGACCTCGTAGTACCATATCACCCCAATAGAGTGCTTCGCTCTCAGACTGCAGGCTTACTTGTAGTTCCTAGGGTTTGTAAGAGTAGAATGGGAGGCAGAGCCTTCAGCTTTCAGGCTCCTCTCCTGTGGAACCAGCTCCCAATTCAGATCAGGGAGACAGACACCCTCTCTACTTTTAAGATTAGGCTTAAAACTTTCCTTTTTGCTAAAGCTTATAGTTAGGGCTGGATCAGGTGACCCTGAACCATCCCTTAGTTATGCTGCTATAGACGTAAACTGCTGGGGGGTTCCCATGATGCACTGTTTCTTTCTCTTTTTGCTCTGTATGCACCACTGTGCATTTAATCATTAGTGATCGATCTCTGCTCCCCTCCACAGCATGTCTTTTTCCTGGTTCTCTCCCTCAGCCCCAACCAGTCCCAGCAGAAGACTGCCCCTCCCTGAGCCTGGTTCTGCTGGAGGTTTCTTCCTGTTAAAAGGGAGTTTTTCCTTCCCACTGTAGCCAAGTGCTTGCTAACAGGGGGTCGTTTTGACCGTTGGGGTTTTACATAATTATTGTATGGCCTTGCCTTACAATATAAAGCGCCTTGGGGCAACTGTTTGTTGTGATTTGGCGCTATATAAAAAAATTGCTTGATTGAATTGCTTGATAGTACATATTAAACAATCAGATACATTTAATTTTTGCTCGAAAAGGAGTGGGAAGAAGAAAACGTATTGAATCCCACTCCTATCTTACATTAATACTTAAACTATATTTGACTTCCAATTTCCATATCAGTTGAGAAAAACAAAAAACACACAAACAAAACAAAATAAATAACACACCAAAATAAGAAACAAGTCATTCACATCGAAAATATTGATAACTATATGAAGAGTAGATTAGTAAATACAATAAATGTTCATATAAGAAATGACAAGCTACATACCAACAATGGTAAGAACAATGTTACCAACAATGGTAATACGATAGAAAGAACTCACATAGCAACGATGGTAAGGAAACTTCAGGTATCAAACACAACACTGATACAGACAAGTGCACAACAAGACATTTACACTCTACTATGACTGTATTCTGACCAAACTGCATTTTTATACAAGGACTTAAATTTGTGAATATTTGGGCAAAGCTTTCGCTGTAGATCCAGAGCATTCCACATTTTGACCCCACATACTGTCACAAAAACTTTTACAAGTGGTTTGTACCTTAGGTAAAATAAAATTTGCATTACCTCTGAGATTATGAATCTTCTCTTTGTGAGAAAATAATTTTTGCACATTTTTTGGAAGTTGATTATTGAATGCTTTAAATAACATAATTACAGTACAGTATTTTACAAGGTCATGAAATTTTAATAATTTGGACTGGATAAAAAGATTATGTGTGTGCTCAAAGAAGCCAGCCTTATTAATAATCCGCATGACTCTTTTTTGCAATAAGAATAGCGGATTTGTTGCTTAGCTTTGTTTATAATAGAGAGATTCTTAGATATTTTAGTTTTTATGTGCCTGATGTGGGCTTTCAATGATAATTTGCTATCCATAATTACACCAAGAAATTTGTTTTCCGATACATTTTCAATTTGTACACCATCAATAATAATTTGAAATTCATTTCTATGTTTCTAATTACCAAAAATCATAGCTTTTGTTTTACTTAGATTTAACAGTAATTTATTGGTATCCATCCATTTCTTTAATTTATTCATTTCCAGATTCACAGTTTCCAGAAGCTCGTTATAATCTAAACTACTATAGAAGATGTTTGTGTCATCAGCAAAGAGAATTAGCTTTAAGACTTTTGATGCATTGAATATATCATTACTGTAAAGATTGAACAAAATTGGACCCAGCACTGACCCCTGGGGGACACCACAGGTAATACCAAGATGGTCAGATGCGTAATCTCCCATTTTCACATACTGTACCCTTCCGGGCAGATAATTTCGTATCTAATTCCGCGCTACTCCTCTGATTCCATAATTTTCAAGTTTGTCAATCAAAATTGAGTGGTTAATCGTATCAAACGCCTTTTTAAAATCAATAAAGATACCAGCTGCATATTTATTATGGTCCAAAGCATTCATTATTTCTTGTACAGCCTCCATTATTGCCATAGAAGTAGTTCTTTTGGACCTAAAACCATATTGACTTTCATTTATTATTTTAGGTTTGTTAATGAAATTTTCAAGCTGAAAAGTGAATAATTTTTCCAAAATGTTTGAAAACTAAGGGAGGAGGGAGATTGGACGATATTTGGTAAAAGTGTGTTTGTTTCCATTTTTAAATAATGGTATCACTTTTGCTATTTTCATTTTACTAGGAAAACAACCAGACTGGAAAGACAAGTTGCAAATATGAGCGAATGGAATTACAATTTTGTCAACAATTCTCTTTACTAAAGACATGTCAATACCATCACAATCTGTGGAATATTTACTTTTACATTTGAGAATTACTTCTTTTACTTCCTGTTCATTGGTTGCAGAGAGAAACATTGAAAATGGATTCTTAATCATAGTGTCATTTGCTAAGGGCTGACTTTGGGAATGGTCTGGAAACCCAGCAGACAGCTCCGGACCAACATTCACAAAAAAATGGTTAAAATTGTTAACTATATTTTCCATATCATGCTTATTTCCACTTACATTTTCAAAATAGTTGGGGTAGTCAGTTTTTGTTGAGCCCTGTTTAATAATGCCATTTAGTATCTCCCATGTCTTCTTTATATTGCTTTTGTTATCATACAGCATTTGTTTAAAATATAACTGCTGAGCATTTCTAATTATTTCAGTCAATTTGTTTTTGTATTTCTTGTATCTGAGTTCAGCATCTTGAGTTTTAAATTTGATAATTTGTACAGATTTTGCTTCTTTTTTTTTTTTTTTTTTTTTTACACGCATTCAATATTCCTTTTGTAAGCCAGGGGCTATTAATTGATTTCTTCTTTATACAGTATTCTTTGACTGGACAGTGTTTGTTATACAAGGAGATAAAAGTCTCAGAAAAATGTCAGGAGCTTGATCTACATTTGTTTCAGAGATAATTGATCTCCAGTCCTGATCTTTAAGAGCGTTGTTGAAAGCATCAGTGTTTTCTTCAGTTCTTATTCGCTTAAAAGTCACCTTATTATCCTCTTTGACCTTATTGAGCTTGCAGTCACACAGAGTAAAAACAGGTAAATGATCAGTGATGTCACATAGTAGTAAGCCGCTAAGTGTAGGAACCCCAGTATTATTAGTAAAGATATTATCAATCAAAGTAGCACTGTGTGATGTTATTCTACTTGGTTTAGTAATTGTGGGATACAGAGACAAACTATACAGTTTGATACCCAAGTGTGTTGAATCTTCTGCTGCTTTTTGAGTTGTCTTGCTTTCTTTGCAATGTCCGAATTCCGTTTAGTTAAGTGTTCATTAATAAAGACGTTAGTTCCTTTCAATTTGCGACCTTGTTTTAGCAGAGCCACTTTGCGTTTTCGGTTGACAAACCTCAGGATGACAGCAGGTCTTTCATTGTTCCTGGAGGGCAGCGGGTGACAGGCTTTGATGTGCCCCAGGTCCATCTCTATCCCCTTTTCATGGAGGAAGGATGCCACCTGTTGCTCCACCGACCTTATCTCCTCCTCACTGGGCAGCCCGCTGACCACGTCGGGGGCCACCGCTCGGGCATACGAGCACGGCGTGATTTTAATCCCGGTGACGATCAGATCGTTTATGCGGGTGTACTGCTCCAGCTCGTCCACCCGCCACTCCAAATCCTCAATGCGTCGATCCTTTTCAGCGTTCTGGATGCGAAGTGTGTTCACTTGCTCCAGGAGAGATAGAAGCTGTGTTTGCTGCTCTCTGACGGTTGTCATCTCCCCTGATAAGAAGTCGAGGGAAGACTTTATGCCCTTGAGCTCCTCCATCGACGAGGCTTTTTTTGGGTGACATTAGGACGCGTAAGGCACAAAAAACACGTGACAAACATGCAACAATGAATTATTGGCAGCTTGTTAGCGGCTGGATAGCGGCTGGATAGCAGCTAGGTAGCATTAAATCCATCTGCTCCGTAGTTCCTTTCTTCAGTTTCTTCAGTTTCTTTACTCAGCAGTCAAATAGGCACAAAATGTTCCCAGTAGTCACTTCAAAATTCAGAAATGCAGAATCATTGCCAAAATAATGCGAGGAAGAAGCGACTTAATTCCAAATTGATTGTTGGAAGCGTGTACAACACACAGGAATGGACAGCGTGACAGGAAGCCACGCTGACGGAACCATAGTAGGAGAAACATGCCCATATCATGATGCTTGCACCACCATGCTTCACTGTCTTCACTGTGAACTGTGGCTTGAATTCAGAGTTTGGGGGTCGTCTCACAAACTGTCTGCGGCCCTTGGACCCAAAAAGAACAATTTTACTCTCATCAGTCCACAAAATATTCCTCCATTTCTCTTTAGGCCAGTTCATGTGTTCTTTGGCAAATTGTAACCTCTTCTGCACATGTCTTTTATTTAACAGAGGGAGTTTGTGGGGGATTCTTGCAAATAAATTAGCTTCACACAGGCGTCTTCTAACTGTCACAGCACTTACAGGTAACTCCAGACTGTCTTTGATCATCCTGGAGCTGATCAATGGGTGAGCCTTTACCATTCTGGTTATTCTTCTATCCATTTTGATGGTTGTTTTCTGTTTTCTTCCACACGTCTCTGGTTTTTTCGTCTATTTTAAAGCATTGGAGATCATTGTAGATGAACAGCCTATAATTTTTTGCACCTGCGTATAAGTTTTCCCCTCGCCAATCAAATTTTTAATCAAACTACACTGTTCTTCTGAACAATGTCTTGAACGTCCCATTTTCCTCAGGCTTTCAAAGAGAAAAGCATGTTCAACAGGTGCTGACTTCATCCTTACATAGGGGACTGTTATGTGTCGGACGCAGCTCGGAGAACCGACCAGCGTTTGAAGGACGCAGTATGAAATAAGCAGAGCACGGTACAAAGGCTAACTGAATTTAATACATAACAGTGATACAAAAAATAACAAAAGAAAGTGCGGTCTGGCGTGGTGCACTCCCAGCAGCGCTAACGGTCCGGAGCCAGAAGCTGTTCGGACCCAAGGACCCCGCCGACACCCCCCAGGTGGCCGCAACAAACCAAGTCTGTGAAAGAAGGAACCATTATGTGAGTCCACACTCTACACACAGAGAGAACACTTAAAGGTGTACAAACAGCAAACACTTCCTGGCTTGATTACTAATCAGCTTCCCAACCTGCAGGCATGGAACATCCAGTTCACAAAACTCCACTGCAGTGGAAGCCGATACATGACTAACATACAGCTCAATATAAAAAGGTGTGAGGGACACCACATTTACTGACTGTATAAATGTTAGTCACAAAATGTAACGTACCTCAGGAAGTGTGCTGACGAGCGTGAGACCTCACCCCCTCCTCTTTCACAGACCGTGCATCAAACCCTGGACGTTCTCTGCATCCACTGATGATGAGATGGCTCCCGAGACGACGATCTCACCCGTCTGGTCACAAGGTCGAGTCTCTGGCAAATACACACTGTATACTCCAGTCTTAAATGCCACCATGTTCCAATCCATATAGATGCACCTCAGCTGTGAGTCCTGACGAGACGCAGGTGATCAGGTTGAGGTCCTGATAACCTCAGCAACACAGCCACTCAGTCCTAAATGCAAGCCACCTGGAAGGAAAAACAAAAAACAGAAACAAAAAGTCAGCCAGGCCCCCCAACCATACAACAGGGACACCTGATTCACACCTGTTTTTCCACAAAATTGACAAACTCACTGACTGAATGCCACACTACTATTATTGTGAACACCCCCTTTTCTACTTTTTTTTTTTTTTACTAATAGCCCATTGTCATAGCCTTAAGAGTGTGCATATCATGAATGCTTGGTCTACTGGTACATTGTTTCCCATATAACAATAAGAAATATACTGAAAACCTGGATTAATCTTTTTAGTCACATAGCACTACTATTATTCTGAACACTACTATATATATATATATATATATATATATATATATATATATATATGTGTGTGTGTGTGTGTGTGTGTATATACACACAGTAGTATATTTATTTTTACTGTATTTTAATGTAGTCACACATGTAGTAATTTGTGTAAATGACGATAACAGTGAACATCCAATAAAAATTAAAGTGAGGAGGTTATTGAAGATTAATTTGTTTAGAGATAAAAATGCATGAATAATTACATAATTTAGCTGTAATTAATTAATTGGAGATTAACCAAGATGTCCAATTGGTTTTGAGTGAACACTCCAGAAGTCCTTCTTACCATCCTACCTGTATGACTGACTGAATCTCTTCTCTGACACACTGGTATAATAACTGGTTCTAGACAAGCATTTAAAACTGGGTTTGTTGGTAATCAAAGAAGAAGTAGAAGTAAGTCCTAAATAGGCTCTTAAGCCTGTTGGTGCTGGTGTTGATGCCTGGATTCCATGAAGCATATGAGAGGGTGTGATTTTCACCAAAAGGAACACTTGTGTAATGCAGGTTGCTTTTCCAGCCAAAGCCAGCACCCATTTTCAGCTGGGTGGATTGGGACCATGCAGATAAAGTATCTTGTCAGGTCATAGAAGGTTAGTGTCACCAGGTATTGAGCCCAGGTCATCATTGGATGCCCAGCTCCTTATCCCACTCAGCTGGTAATACAGTATGCATATGCGGACATGAATGAGTGAAGCTCGTCAGCATTTCACCGTATCATTTTGGTCCTTCAGACTTTATTTTGAGTAAATGGCAAAAACCTCTCAGCTTCTGGGGGGGCTCTGCCCCGATGTCAGGGTGCTGCCATACAAGGCGCTCACTATACACCGGGAGCAATAGGGGATTACAGACCTTGCCCAAGGGCTCTTAGTGATTTTCCAGTCAGACTGGCATATGAACCAAGGATCTTCTGGTCTCAAGCCCAACGCCTTAACCACTTGACCATCAATCAATCAATCAATCATTCAATCAAGATGTTTATTGTCATTATGCAGGCATAATGAAATTTTGCACACTCCCGGCAAGGCACATAATAAATAAATCAGCACACACATAAATAAAACACTTAAATAATAACGGTAAAGAAAAAAAAATAAAGGTAAAGAAACACACTTAAAAAATATATATATATATTTACAGGTGGTGTGTGTACAGGTCTGCGAGAAAAGAAACCGACCGTTTTATTTTTTTAAAAAACTATATGGATTTGAATCACGTGTGATTACATCAGCCAAGCTTGAACCTTCGTGCGCATGCATGAGTTTTTTCACGCCTGTCGGTTGCGTCATTCGCCTGTGGGCAGGCTTTGAGTGAGCACTGGTCCACCCCTTACGTCGGAATTCCTTTGTCTGAAAACTTGCTGAGAGACTGGCGCTTTGCTTTATCAAAATTTTTTCAGAAACTGTAAGGCACATCCGAGTGGACACCATTCGAGAAATTCAGCTGGTTTTCGGTGAAAATTTTAATGGCTGATGAGAGATTTTGGATTGTTACTCTCGCTTTAAGGACTTCCCACGGAGCGGGACGTCGCGCAGTGCTCCGAGGCGACGTCGTCATCCTGTTTCAAGCTGAAAACCTCCAGATTTAAGCCTCTGTTGACCCAGGACATCGTGAGAGAACAGAGAACTTTCAGAAGAGGTCGGAATCAGCAGTTTATCCGGACATTCCACTGTTAAAGGAGATTTTTTTAATGAAAGACGTGGGGACGGATTGGCGCGGCGGCTTGCAGCCGACGCGACATGCCGCCACAGGAAAAACACCTCCGTGTTGATAACCATTTGTAAAATCCAGGCAGCTTTTGGTGGCTTTCAGTTGAGTGAGTATCTGAGAAATTGTTTAACAGCAGGGCATGTTCCAACTTGTCCTTAAAGCTTCCAATGGAGGTGTTTTTCCTGTGGCGGGCGCGCCGCGCCGGCTGCGAGCCACCGCGCCAATCCGTCCGCATGTCTTTCATTAAAAAAATCTCCTTTAACAGTGGAATGTCCGGATAAACTGCTGATTCTGACCTCTTCTGTAAGTTCTCTGGTCTCTCATGACGTCCTGGGTCAACAGAGGCTTAAATTTGGAGGTTTTCAGCTTGAAACAGGATGACGACGTCGCCTCGGAGCGCTGCGCGACGTCCCGCTCCGTGGGAAGTCCTTAAAGCGATAGTAACAATCCAAAATCTCTCATCAGCCATTAAAATTTTCACCGAAAACCAGCTGAATTTCTCGAATGGTGTCCACTCGGATGTGCCTCACAGTTTTTGAAAAAATTTTGATCAAGCACAGCGCCAGTCTCTCAGCAACTTCTCAGACAAAGGAATTCCGACAAGGGGGCTGGACCACTCCTTCCACAAGGCGTGCTCACAGGCGAATGACGTCACTGACAGGCGTGAAAAAACTCTCCCCTGCCCCTGAGGGTTCAAGCTTGGCTGATGTAATCATACGTGATTCAAATCCATATGGTTTTTTAAAAAAATAATAAGGTCGGATACTTTTCTAATAGACCTCGTATGTATCTACATGAGAATGAGTGTACAGGGGAGAGAGGAGGTGACAATGAGGAGATGAAAAGATAAATAGATAAAGTGCAGCTTAGTGCGAGTCTTGATTGAGTTTGATTGTTAGGGATGTGTGTGTGTGTGTGTGTGTGTGTGTGTGTGTGTGTGTGTGTGTGTGTGTGTGTGTGTGTGTGTGTGTGTGTGTGTGTGTGTGTGTGTGTGTGTGTGTGTGTGTGTGTTCGTGATAGACATGGAGGTGTGAGTCTGTGTGTGATAGGGGTAGGTGTGTGTGTTTAAGGGGGGAGGGTTCATGTTGACAGTTCTGTAGGGGGGTGGGATGCAGTGGTTCACTGCAGGGGGGCTATGGCTTTCACAGCTCTAGGAAAGAAGCTGTCCCTGAGTCTTTTCATGGTGGCTTTGATGTTCCTGTACCGCTTCCCTGATGGAAGTTGTACAAACAGTGCATTGCATCACCTCCCCCATGTAAGTTTTGTGTGATTAGAAGTCCATAGTTCAAACAATGTGTTTAGTTCAAATCTGAAGCAAACATTTTTCTTCTTCTACTAAGGTGGATTTGAACTATTTGTGGTACACAGCACAAACTACTGGACAGGAGGAACCTAGCAGTCAATGTGACTCACTAATTTGAAAATGCAGCTCTTTCAACCAATCAATCAATCAATCAATCAATTTTTTTTATATAGCGCCAAATCACAACAAACAGTTGCCCCAAGGCGCTTTATATTGTAAGGCAAGGCCATACAATAATTATGTAAAACCCCAACGGTCAAAACGACCCCCTGTGAGCAAGCACTTGGCTACAGTGGGAAGGAAAAACTCCCTTTTAACAGGAAGAAACCTCCAGCAGAACCAGGCTCAGGGAGGGGCAGTCTTCTGCTGGGACTGGTTGGGGCTGAGGGAGAGAACCAGGAAAAAGACATGCTGTGGAGGGGAGCAGAGATCGATCACTAATGATTAAATGCAGAGTGGTGCATACAGAGCAAAAAGAGAAAGAAACAGTGCATCATGGGAACCCCCCAGCAGTCTACGTCTATAGCAGCATAACTAAGGGATGATTCAGGGTCACCTGATCCAGCCCTAACTATAAGCTTTAGCAAAAAGGAAAGTTTTAAGCCTAATCTTAAAAGTAGAGAGGGTGTCTGTCTCCCTGATCTGAATTGGGAGCTGGTTCCACAGGAGAGGAGCCTGAAAGCTGAAGGCTCTGCCTCCCATTCTACTCTTACAAACCCTAGGAACTACAAGTAAGCCTGCAGTCTGAGAGCGAAGCGCTCTATTGGGGTGATATGGTACTACGAGGTCCCTAAGATAAGATGGGACCTGATTATTCAAAACCTTATAAGTAAGAAGAAGAATTTTAAATTCTATTCTAGAATTAACAGGAAGCCAATGAAGAGAGGCCAATATGGGTGAGATATGCTCTCTCCTTCTAGTCCCCGTCAGTACTCTAGCTGCAGCATTTTGAATTAACTGAAGGCTTTTTAGGGAACTTTTAGGACAACCTGATAATAATGAATTACAATAGTCCAGCCTAGAGGAAATAAATGCATGAATTAGTTTTTCAGCATCACTCTGAGACAAGACCTTTCTGATTTTAGAGATATTGCGTAAATGCAAAAAAGCAGTCCTACATATTTGTTTAATATGCGCTTTGAATGACATATCCTGATCAAAAATGACTCCAAGATTTCTCACAGTATTACTAGAGGTCAGGGTAATGCCATCCACAGTAAGGATCTGGTTAGACACCATGTTTCTAAGATTTGTGGGGCCAAGTACAATAACTTCAGTTTTATCTGAGTTTAAAAGCAGGAAATTAGAGGTCATCCATGTCTTTATGTCTGTAAGACAATCCTGCAGTTTAGCTAATTGGTGTGTGTCCTCTGGCTTCATGGATAGATAAAGCTGGGTATCATCTGCGTAACAATGAAAATTTAAGCAATACCGTCTAATAATACTGCCCAAGGGAAGCATGTATAAAGTGAATAAAATTGGTCCTAGCACAGAACCTTGTGGAACTCCATAATTAACTTTAGTCTGTGAAGAAGATTCCCCATTTACATGAACAAATTGTAATCTATTAGACAAATATGATTCAAACCACCGCAGCGCAGTGCCTTTAATACCTATGGCATGCTCTAATCTCTGTAATAAAATTTTATGGTCAACAGTATCAAAAGCAGCACTGAGGTCTAACAGAACAAGCACAGAGATGAGTCCACTGTCCGAGGCCATAAGAAGATCATTTGTAACCTTCACTAATGCTGTTTCTGTACTATGATGAATTGTAAAACCTGACTGAAACTCTTCAAATAGACCATTCCTCTGCAGATGATCAGTTAGCTGTTTTACAACTACCCTTTCAAGAATTTTTGAGAGAAAAGGAAGGTTGGAGATTGGCCTATAATTAGCTAAGATAGCTGGGTCAAGTGATGGCTTTTTAAGTAATGGTTTAATTACTGCCACCTTAAAAGCCTGTGGTACATAGCCAACTAACAAAGATAGATTGATCATATTTAAGATCGAAGCATTAAATAATGGTAGGGCTTCCTTGAGCAGCCTGGTAGGAATGGGGTCTAATAAACATGTTGATGGTTTGGATGAAGTAACTAATGAAAATAACTCAGACAGAACAATCGGAGAGAAAGAGTCTAACCAAATACCGGCATCACTGAAAGCAGCCAAAGATAACGATACATCTTTGGGATGGTTATGAGTAATTTTTTCTCTAATAGTTAAAATTTTGTTAGCAAAGAAAGTCATGAAGTCATTACTAGTTAAAGTTAATGGAATACTCAGCTCAATAGAGCTCTGACTCTTTGTCAGCCTGGCTACAGTGCTGAAAAGAAACCTGGGGTTGTTCTTATTTTCTTCAATTAGTGATGAGTAGAAAGATGACCTAGCTTTATGGAGGGCTTTTTTATAGAGCAACAGACTCTTTTTCCAGGCTAAGTGAAGATCTTCTAAATTAGTGAGACGCCATTTCCTCTCCAACTTACAGGTTATCTGCTTTAAGCTACGAGTTTGTGAGTTATACCACGGAGTCAGACACTTCTGATTTAAAGCTCTCTTTTTCAGAGGAGCTACAGCATCCAAAGTTGTCTTCAATGAGGATGTAAAACTACTGACAAGATACTCTATCTCCCTTACAGAGTTTAGGTAGCTACTCTGCACTGTGTTGGTATATGGCATTAGAGAACATAAAGAAGGAATCATATCCTTAAACCTAGTTACAGCGCTTTCTGAAAGACTTCTAGTGTAATGAAACTTATTCCCCACTGCTGGGTAGTCCATCAGAGTAAATGTAAATGTTATTAAGAAATGATCAGACAGAAGGGAGTTTTCAGGGAATACTGTTAAGTCTTCTATTTCCATACCATAAGTCAGAACAAGATCTAAGATATGATTAAAGTGGTGGGTGGACTCATTTACTTTTTGAGCAAAGCCAATAGAGTCTAATAATAGATTAAATGCAGTGTTGAGGCTGTCATTCTCAGCATCTGTGTGGATGTTAAAATCGCCCACTATAATTATCTTATCTGAGCTAAGCACTAAGTCAGACAAAAGGTCTGAAAATTCACAGAGAAACTCACAGTAACGACCAGGTAGACGATAGATAATAACAAATAAAACTGGTTTTTGGGACTTCCAATTTGGATGGACAAGACTAAGAGACAAGCTTTCAAATGAATTAAAGCTCTGTCTGGGTTTTTGATTAATTAATAAGCTGGGATGGAAGATTGCTGCTAATCCTCCGCCCCGGCCCGTGCTACGAGCATTCTGACAGTTAGTGTGACTCGGGGGTGTTGACTCATTTAAACTAACATATTCATCCTGCTGTAACCAGGTTTCTGTTAGGCAGAATAAATCAATATGTTGATCAATTATTATATCATTTACCAACAGGGACTTAGAAGAGAGAGACCTAATGTTTAATAGACCACATTTAACTGTTTTAGTCTGTGGTGCAGTTGAAGGTGCTATATTATTTTTTCTTTTTGAATTTTTATGCTTAAATAGATTTTTGCTGGTTATTGGTAGTCTGGGAGCAGGCACCGTCTCTACGGGGATGGGGTAATGAGGGGATGGCAGGGGGAGAGAAGCTGCAGAGAGGTGTGTAAGACTACAACTCTGCTTCCTGGTCCCAACCCTGGATAGTCACGGTTTGGAGGATTTAAGAAAATTGGCCAGATTTCTAGAAATGAGAGCTGCTCCATCCAAAGTGGGATGGATGCCGTCTCTCCTAACAAGACCAGGTTTTCCCCAGAAGCTTTGCCAATTATCTATGAAGCCCACCTCATTTTTTGGACACCACTCAGACAGCCAGCAATTCAAGGAGAACATACGGCTAAACATGTCACTCCCGGTCTGATTGGGGAGGGGCCCAGAGAAAACTACAGAGTCCGACATTGTTTTTGCAAAGTTACACACCGATTCAATGTTAATTTTAGTGACCTCCGATTGGCGTAACCGGGTGTCATTACTGCCGACGTGAATTACAATCTTACCAAATTTACGCTTAGCCTTAGCCAGCAGTTTCAAATTTCCTTCAATGTCGCCTGCTCTGGCCCCCGGAAGACAATTGACTATGGTTGCTGGTGTCGCTAACTTCACATTTCTCAAAACAGAGTCGCCAATAACCAGAGTTTGATCCTCGGCGGGTGTGTGACGTGTGCTGTGACAAGTCAATCATCTGTGTCCAATCAGATTTCAGGGGAGTCCAGTGAAACCCTGGCCTCTGCTCTAGCTCCACCCATGCCAGGAAGTGTTCAACATTTCCCGTTTCACTGTGACTGATAAATTGGCACTTCCTGTTTGAGTGTGAGCTTGCCACTGAGTTCCCGCAAGATTCCATGGGCTCTCGTCTGTCGATCCAGGAAGTGTTTGACATTTGAAAATTTAATGTTTTACTGTGGATTTGAAAATTGGCACTTCCTGTTTAGGACGCCCTGCACCATGAGTGAGCTGCGCGATGCTTCGCTCATATTATTCTACACAGCTATGTATTACATAACAGAAGAGGAAGGAAAATAGGATAAAACCACAATTCTCTATCTCTTGTCCTAATTAGACACTTTGTTTTGTAGAGTTTAATAATTTCTGTAACATTCTGTATCTTGCAGGTTTCTACTGTCCCATTGGTTCTTCTTATCCCCAGATTTGTGACGCTGGGTTTTACTGTAACCAGACTGGTCTAGATGCTCCAGCAGGACCCTGTGCTCAAGGATACTACTGTCCAAGAGGCTCTTCTGACCCTTATGTTACTCCATGCCCCTCAGGACACTACTGCCCCTTAGGGACCCCGGTTCTTCTGCCCTGCCCACTTGGAACCTTCAGAAGTTAGCTATATCCCTTTTGTTACTTTGTTGTAATTGCAGGCAAAACTTCAGTGTGTATAATCTCATTTATTGTATGATGACTGTGAATTATTTAAATGTCAAAAGAAAACTGTGTGTTAAATGTTCTGTTTGTCTCAAAACAAAGACTTAAAGACTTAGGAATTATGAATGAATTACTAATCAGGCATAATGGCAAACTGAGAAATACCATATCTGATCCTCTTTGTTCCACCAATTGTCAGTTTTCCAGGTTAATGTCCTTCCTCTTCCTTTACAGTTCACTGATATAAGAAACACAGAATTTTCTTTTCCTACATTTTTCTGTAATTATGTCATAGTGTTCTTCTCAGCGTGCAAGAATTGAGCTGGATAAATAAAATATCAACCCTTTAAAAATGTTATAAAATATGTATAATATTAATATAGTGTATCGGGTACTGTCAGGTTCCCTTGGAGGCTCTACGGTTGAGACTTGCCAACCATGTCCACCGGGATTTTTCTGCCACCATAGTGGCAGAGCTGAGCCGAGTGGCCGGTGCGCTGAAGGCTTCTATTGTCCCGAGGGTCAAAGCTCAGATAGCCCACAGCAACATGTCTGCCCAGCGGGATGTTACTGTGAGAAGGTATGTTCAAGATGATCCTCCATGTCTTGTTTTTGTGCCTCTGTGGTTGCTGATATATGAGGTTAATGGTGCATGTTGTTCTCTCGATACAAATTCCATAAAATGTAATTAAATGTTGCTTCAGGGCAGTGCCAGGCAGACAGCCTGCCTCCCGGGCAGCTACCAGCTCAGACAAGGTCAGGGCAGCTGTGACAAATGCCCCGCTGGATTCTACTGTCAAGACCAAGGTAGAGTAAAGCTGATGGACAAATCTTTGGTTGACAGCAGGCTGGTGTGTTTTTGAAACAGATGTGACTCTGAGACATTTATGCTCATGTCCAGTAGTAGTACAGGGAGTGTGACGTGCTGACACTCTGAGCGGCCATTTTTTTTTTGTAGTCAGACTTGACAAGCACACTCTGATCAGCAGTGTCAGTTTTGAGCCAGCCATTGCTGTGAGCGAATGTGTGACATCTTTAACATTTGAGATGATGGAATAAATAAATAAATATTCCTGGTTTGAGTTGTGGTTGCAGCCACTTGGAGTCTTGGTGCGCTATGCACTCTACCACAGGGCATGCACAGAAACCTCTTGAACCTGTAGCCACTCCCACTAGGGAAGTTTTGCTGTAGCTATGACCTTTCTAAATAACTCAAACAAGAACAATCAGTTGTTTTAAGATAGTCACAAGCACGCAGTATGTCAATAATAGGAAACCAGTCAAACTGAATATCAAGTATTTGATTATTCATATCATAAAGATGGCTTTGTACACCTGAATGAATATGACTGGATGAGTTAGATGAAAATTTGCTGTTGCTATGTGAACAATGTACTGAAAAGCACAAATGAAGCAGATGCACAAGTATTCTAATGTTGATGCTCTTGGATAAACATTTTAAAATTAGGGCTCATACATATCTCAGCTCAGTCTGGGGACATCCAAACCTCGAGGACAAGTGTAAAAAATTTGGAGTCAGTTGGCTGGATATCTCCAATGATACTGTAGAACCCAAAATTTTACAGGGGTCCAATCTGTCAGTGCTAAAGATTCTGCAGCGGGAAGCTGATGAGAGGTCTGCGACTTAAGCCCCGTTTACACATAGATGGTAAGAGCTCCCGGAAGCGTCCTGGAAGAGTTTTTGGCCGTCTTAAGGATCAAACGCCATTGTTAATGCTGGCACTAGGGGGCGTGGCTTAGTTCCGGCTTTACCGGGAATCGTCGAAAAAATTATTCAACATGTCGAATAATTCCGGGAGCGCTCCCAGAGAATTCGCGTAATGACGGAGACAACGTGAACAACGGCGTTTGATACTTTTTAATCGCCGTTTCATCCTGCCCCTTCCTGTAGTGCCGCAGTTTACACCGCCGTAATTGGCGGCCGGCGTTGTATCCCTAATCAACGGCATGTAAAACGGCAATAGAGCCCGCATTGGCGTCCTCAAGGGCGTTTTAACCAGCGACAGAGGCAGACAAAACGGTGGTGCTAGCAGACAGTACGCCGTTCTAAACGCCACCTCCCGGTTAATGGCATTCCAAACGGCCAATAGGCGGCGGTCAGTATAAAAATGCTAGCGCGCTGCATGCAGGCCTCTCACTCGCGGCCAGCTCCAGATATTTTTGCAGAGAAGCTCCAGTATGCCTCCTAAAAGAAAATTGGTAGCGGCAAGGATGTACCAAGAGGTCTGGTTCAGAAGCAGAGGGAGGCCTGTGGTGGAGACGGAGCAACACGTTGAGGAGGAGGAAAAGGAAGGAGAAGAAAAGGCTGAGGATGATCTCCCTCCCCCTGCAGTGACAGAGGCATGTATTCCTGCTGCTTCAGCCTATTATACTCTGGGGGCGGTGCCTATATGCAAAAGTTCCTGGAGTAACGCAGGATTTGCCTGGATAAAACCAGCGGTACACAGGGCATTATTGGCGACAGCAGAACACCGCCGTTTTCACGCGCGTCTTAACCTGCGATTGTAAAGGATAGAACTGGGTATTAACCCCCATTGACTGACGCCGCTTTATTCGGCGGATTTAGCGGCGTTTTATCCGCGTATTTGCGGCTAGTACGGCGGTCAAAACGCCGGCGAAATGCTCCGCCCCGGAACTACCGCAAACTTCGGTCTACGTACTACCCGCCGACAAAACTGTCTGTGTGTAAACGGGGCTTTACTCTGCGATGCCATTCCATAATTAGACACTGCTGATGATGTGTCTTGACCAAGTCTGCACACATTGCAGCAGGGATTTTGGTCCACTCCTCCATACAGCTCTTCTCCAGATCTTTCAGGTTTCGAGTTTCAGCTCCCTTCAAAGATTTTCTATTGAGTTCTGGCTAGACCACTCCAGGACCTTGAAATGCTTCTTACGGAGCCCCTCCTTAGTTGCCCTGGCTGTGTGTTTGGGGTCATTGTCATGCTGGAACACCCAACCACGACATTTTCAATGTTCTTACTGAGGGAAGGAGGTTGTTTGACAAAATGTGGCGATACATGCCCCGATCCATCCTCCCTTCAATACAGTGCAGTCGTCCTGTCCCCAAAAACGATGTTCCCACCCCCATGCTTCATGGTTGGGATGGTGTTCTTGGGGTTGTTCTCATCCTCCAAACATGGTGAATGGAGTTGATACCAAAAAGCTCTATTTTGGTCTGATCTGACCACATGACCTTCTCCCATGCCTCCTCTGGATCATCCAGATGGTCACTGGTGAACTTCAAAGAGACCTGGATATGTGCTGGCTTGAGCAGGGGGACCTTGCTGCCCTGCAGGATTTTAAACCATGACGTCATAGTGTGTTACTAATGTTATCTTTGTGACTGTGGTCCCAGCTCTCTTCAGCTCATTGACCAGGTCCTCTCGTTTAGTTATGGGCTTTCTCAGAATCATCCTTACCCCACGAGGTGAGATCTTGCATGGAGCCCCAAACCGAAGAAGGTTGACAGTCATCTTGTGTTTCTTCCATTTTCTAATAATTGCGCAAGCAGTTGTTGTCTTCCCACCAAGCTGCTTGCCTGTTGTCCTGTAGTCCATCCCAGCCTTGTGCAGGTCTACAGTTTTATCCCTGGTGTCCTTAGACAGCTCTTTGGTCTTGGCCATGGTGGATAGGTTGGAGTGTGATTGATTGAGTGTGGACAGGTAACAAGTTCAAACAGGTGCAGTTAATACAGGTAAAGAGTGCAGAATAGGACGACTTCTTAAAGAAAAACTAACAGGTCTCTGAGACCCAGAATTCTTGCTGGTTGGTAGCCAACAGCCAAAAGGAAAAAAAAAAAAACATAAAAAAAATCACTCAAAATCCAAATGTTAGTTCCCAAATCAGCGAGAAACCAGACGGTAAGGTTAACGTACTCATTGATCCTGAATTTTTATTTAATCCAAATTACTCTTTTTTTCTCTGAAAATATTGAGCTTTTGCTTTTTAACTTTTCATCCAGATGAAATGACTCATCTCTGTATTTTTGTAACAGGTCAGTCAAATTGCTCAAAGAATACACAGTTAAAAAAAAAAAAAATCACAGTTGAATATCTACCATTCAACTCTTGTTGATGAAATGTAGAAAGGAAATGTGAATAATTTTAGACTAAAATGAAAGGCATCAGAGGGCAGGTCAACCCTGTGCACTTCTACATGCCATGATAAAAATACACAAGTAAATCTACATACTGTATGTGGTGTTTTTGACTGACTTCATCATATGACTTCTGTGTGACTTCATTTTTAGGTCAATTCACACCAATCGGTCACAAATAGTTTGCTGATAAATATCTGCTTTAAACTCTAAATTCACCATAAGTGTGATTGAGAGTGTGAATACTGACCGACCATTTGTAATCACACAATAAAAACTGTTATAATATAATGGCAGGCGAAGGCTTGAAAGCAGAAAAGTGTCAAATCACAGCTGTTTGTGTTTAACAGGTGCAGGTCAGGCTTCAAGTCCCAGTCTAAACACGGTTTGAAAAATAAACGGTCGGCCTTTTAATCAGGGAAATGACTCCGATCACACTTTCCTCAAATTGCCGGCTGTCAGAGCTGAACTTTAATTTGTACCTCTGCACATCCAGACCGCTCAGGGTTTTTAATGGAAATACATTGCGATCGGGTGGGGAATTTATCCGATGTGAGAGAAATGTATGTAACGGATTAATTACAGTCAGGAGGCATCGAACATCTACGGGGAATCCTGAATCGGGATGTGCGCCTCATTTAATGACCGGGTCAAAATTTTCTCTGAAATTTTTTTTCTGCCAAAAATATTTGATCCATTATCAAAATGTAATCTGTGTGTACACTGTTAAAAACTATTAAAATATGATGAGAGATGAAGGAGTGAAGGCAGCAAAGTGTCAAAATACAGCCTTTTGCTGTGTCTGATTTAACAGAAACAGCCCTCATCAGAGTCACCAATGACCTGATGAGGGCTTCTGACTCCGGTTCCACATCCCTCCTCATTCTTCTCGACCTTTCTGCTGCATTTGACACTGTAGACCATCACGTCCTCTTACACTGTCTCCAGCACTATACAGGTCTCTCTGGCACTGTCCTTCACTGGTTTCACTCCTACCTCTCTGACAGAACCGAGTGCGTAGCTTTGGGGGAAGCAAGATCTATACCCCACACTGTTACCTGTGGGGTCCCCCAGGGCTCCGTACTCGGCCCAGCCCTCTTTACCATTTACATGCTTCCCCTCAGTCGTGTCGTTGGCAAGCATGGAATTAATTTTCACTGCTATGATGATGACACACAACTTTACCTCACCATTTCTCCTTCTTGTTCCCCCTCGGTCACAGTCTCACACCTCAGCTCCTGCCTGGAGGAGATAGAGGCATGGATGAGTCAAAACGTCCTGCAGCTAAATGGCTCCAAAACAGAAGCCATCCAAACTGGTACCCCCCATCAACTCCGCTCTTCCCCAATCACCTCTGTTTCATTTTTTGGACACAACATTCCCCTCTCTCCCTCTGTGACAAATCTGGGGGTCAAATTTTACCCCCACCTCTGTTTTGACAATCATGTCACCTCCATCTGCAAAACTGCCTTCTTTCACCTCCATAATATCTCCAAACTTCACTCTTCTCTTTCCCTCCCTGCTACAGAGAAGCTCGTCCATGCCTTTGTCTCCTCCAGGCTGGACTACTGTAATGCAGTCCTCAGCGGGATCTCTGGCAGGAGCATTCAAAAGCTCCAGTATGTCCAAAACAGCGCTGCCAGGGTCCTGATGAGGGTGCGCAGGCATGAGCACATCACCCCCATTCTTCACTCCCTCCACTGGCTCCCCATTCACTGCCGTATTCAATACAAAGTCCTCCTGCACACTCATCACTGTCTCCACGGTGCGGCACCCACTTACCTCACTGAACTGCTCACACCACACACTTCCACTAGGACCCGGTCAGGCCAACAGCACTGTCTAGCCGTGCCCAGGACACGGCTCAAGACCATGGGTGATAGGGCCTTCTCAGTGGCTGCTCCCCGTCTATGGAATGCCCTCCCAGACCATCTCAGGGATCAACAGACGGTGGATGCTTTTAAAAAAGGACTCAAAACCTACCTTTTTACTCTGGCTTTTAGCTAAATAATTGCTACTGTTTTATTGCTCTTATTTTGATTTTATTGCTACTGTTTTATTGTTTTTACATTGATTTATAGTCTTTTGTGTTCTTCTGTTTTATACTGTAGCACTTTGGGATTTGGTGTCAAATGTAAAGTGCATTATAAATAAAATTTATTATTATTATTATTATTATTAACAACAAGTGCACATCCAGGCTGCGACTCCGAGTCTGAGCACGGCATGAAAAAATTAAACGGTCGGCCTTTTAATCATGAAAATGACTCAAGTCCCACAAGAGAGGGGTTTAACAGAAATACACTGCAATCGGAGGGGGCATTTTATCCAATGTGAAGGCCCTGTCACACCTTGACGATTTAGTCTGCGTATGCCAACCGTATTGAAAAACGCTGGCATAAGTTCAATAAGTTAAGGGTAAATTTTTATGAGTTAAGAGCAAGTAGAAGCATGCTGAAGCTTGCTGATGTACGTCCTAATAAGTTGAGCTCCTCAAAAATTTTGGGCATGCTGAAAATTTTCAATGCATGCAGCGTGTGAATCACACGAACTCCATATGCTGGACATAAGCTGTAGGTAAGTTACGTGATTGTTGGCACACGTTTCTTTTAATTTACTCATAAGTCTAAATACGTCCATTAATGCTAGCCACTGATTGGCTGAAAAGCCGCGGCCCGTATCCAGAACGACTGTTTCATTCACACACGGAAAGAATATAAATTCTGAGCTGTTCATTTCAGTCCAGTTCACCATCACAGACGGACATGAATCCACATAAACCTCTGATTTTTTAAAATGACCTTGGAAAATCCTTTAATTCGTGGCTGGAAACATAGCATTTTAAAGCAAGTCCCTCTGTGTTTTTCCTGCTCCAGGTGCATTTCTCATGCTGGTGCTGCGCTCTGAACACACAGAAGCTCTGTGATGATTAAAACTTTTAAAACACCGTCACTGTGGTGTAATCATCAGATGACCTGATTGATCGATCAGGGTGATCACGCCTGATTAATGCACTGTTTAAACATTTAAAGTGCTGTAGCTGTCAGTGAACACCACGCCAACAGATCACATCGACAGATCACACAGCACATCATTCAGATCACACCTGATCGTGGTCAACTGGCTCTTTAAAAGTTTAAATCATCACAGCGTTTCAGGTCTGTGATAACCTGATCAGCAGATGATCAGACTTGATCAGGTCCGCTGATCAGGAAGCAGCTGCTCGGCCCTTTCAACATTTAAGGAGACAGCACTCCATTCATTCACGGCAGCGTTTCCCACAGCCAGTCCACTCATCAGCATTCTGTGCACAATGAAAATGGTCCAAGATTAAAAATAAAAACTAAAATAATGTTAAATTCCAATTCCAATGAAGTTGGGACGTTGTGCAAAATGTAAATAAACACAGAATAAAATTATTTTCATATCCTCTTCAACCTATATTCAATTAAATACACCACAAAGACAAGATATTTGATGTTCAAACTGATAGACTTTATTGTTTTTGTGCAAATATTTGCTCATTTTGAAATGGATGCTTGCAACACGTTTCAAAAAAGTTGGGACGGGGCAACAAAAGACTGGGAAAGTTGATGAATGCTCAAAGAACACCTGTTTGGAACATTCCACAGGTGAACACCTACAAAGCTTCAACAATTAGTGTCCTCAGTTCCCAAACGCTTATTGAGTGTTGTTAGAAGGAAAGGTGATGTAACACGTTGGTAAACATGCCATTCGCCCTATTGACGTATCCCATAATCCCTTGCACGCCAGAGAGTCGCTGCAGTCAAACAACATAGAGAATCCACATGATGACAATTGTAAATGAATATTATACTACAAAAATGTATTTTTTTATGTTTTTCATCACGTTAATAAGAGACTGCTGCATGATACCCTGAAAACTTGCTTAAACAATTATAACAAATAATCCGTGTCTGCTACGTTTAATCTGCGTGGAATTTAATAAACGCAAACCGAATTTCAGACATATTATATATATTAGTCTGGAACAAAGAGGACAAACAGTGAGTAAACTTCACTTTCCCCCAGAACGACATGATCAGGAAGCAAGCAGCTCCTATTGAAAATAACAGAGAGACAGCCTGTGATTCTCGCATGTTTACATAAAACACAATAACAACGTCTATAAACCCAGAGAATATATTCATGAGAGTTTTAGGCACAATATAAAAATAGTTTTATATTGCGATGTTAATGGTGTTGTCCGTGTGTAGCAGTTAAAGTGGAGCCCGATCAGAGCGTCTCAATGCAGTTCTTAATGTTACTGAGATCTCTCAGCGCGGCGACCTTTCCGAGGTTTTGTGGGATTTGAAACGTCAATAGGGCGAATGGTCCCAGCTTTTTTGAAAACAACACCCTGGTTTTGCTACTTCACTGATGCACAGGGTAATTAAGACTTTATAACCAGTCCAAAAATTGTTCTTGGAAGGGCAGCTTATGATTTAATGGGTTTAAAAGTATGGAAAATGTTTGCTTTGAAGTGAGTTGGAGAAATGTTGTTATGTGACTGGACACAGAAGACTACCGGTACTTACCCAGGTACTCCACCATAATCAAACACCTGTACTAATTAATGTTTTCTGGCTCAATTTTTTAAATTTAGGAATGATTTCTCCAGTTCTTTGTGAGAAAGGATTTTATTGTCCCAGTGGATCAGCAAATCAAAATCCCTGTCCAGCAGGGACCTATGGGAACGCGTCAGGGCTGTCTGAAGAGCGCCAGTGCTCGCTGTGTGACCCTGGAATGTTCTGTCAAGGAACAGGCATGTGACATCTTAAGTATTTATCATTTTCCAATTTGGATTTAGATCATTGCAGTTTGTAGACACACGCATTTTGCACTTGAATTTATGTGACAAAAAACCTTTTATTGAGTGATATTCCCTTAAAGGAAGGAGCTTTCCCAGTGGCCTATGTGCTGCAGGATTTGTGTGTGTTGGAGGAGCCTCTGAACCTTCACCATTAGACAACCTTCATGGATTCCTGTGCCCTCTTGGGTTCTTTTGCTCCATGGGCACATCTGTACCAAAACCATGCCCAAAAGGAACATTCAGGTAAATACTGCCTCCCTGCAACTTCATACAAGAATACATTTGGCTCATACTAGCACACCTTTTAAGATCTATTGGGGTCATTTATGACACATATTTTTCTGTACAATCTTTCTAATTTATTCACCAAAAAAGTTACCTAACATGAATTTGTCAATCTATTTCTCCTGCATTTGTTCATATAATTTTGCAAGGATCGGCTGATGCGTGTGGCAAGTATAATCCAAACTTGTGTGGGTTCACGTATGACCCCGGGAAGATCTATGAGATTTTCAACATAGCTTCAGACGGTATCGCAATTTGCCAACTCTAATCATTCTATTTTACTGTTTTGCAAGGAAGCACGGCCAACAGACTTAGAACAGCAAGATTTACAGCTGCACAAGCATCAAGACTGATACCTGATGCCCAGAGTGAGGATGAAAAGGATGATGTGAGAGAGTGAAATAAATATGAAGAACCCTAAAAAATCATTTATATAGAAGTATTCCCGTATAAAGTCAATGGGGTCATAAATAACCCCACTCTGTTATATTAGTCGCTAAAATAGCCTGGTCCCTTAAAAGGGTTAAATCCATTGTACCTGCTACATTAAACTTAAGATGAACAATTGCTGTATAACTAACAATGCTGTGTAGCCAAATATGTAGCTCTTTTGAAATCGAGAATAATATACAAAATATAATATACAAAAAAGAAGAAAACCCCAAATCAAGACACAAACCTTTAAGCAGTAACTATTATTGGCATGCTGGAAGAAGTTGCAGGTTGTTGCAGGAAGAGTTGTGGGACTTCTCATCTGGCAGTCAGTTGCCATCCAAACATTCTGATGACAGTTTTCATTGCTTTGTGTCAGTGATCAGATTGGGCTTGTGGACGAGTCTCAGTGTCGCCGCTGCAGTCCTGGTTCCTACTGTTCAGGGACTGGCCTCTCTGCTGTGTCTGGACCCTGCCTGCCTGGTAAGAATTAAACCTTAACCGTAAATTCCACCAGCTATCCTGTCTCATCTTGACAGTGTATTTTTGACAAGTAAAACACAGCCATTAGTGTTTGATTCATGTTGTACTGAACTGGAATTTTAACATGTGAGCTTTGAACACTACAGCGCAATAAAGCAGGAAATAACATTAAACCCAATCCAAACATGCAAAAATGAGAAGACACTCATAGAGTGCACACCTCTGCCAAGGTGACGTATTCTTCCTCACCATCAAAGTGTATCCAGAGAACATGGTACCTTTCAGACATGGTAACTATCCATCCATCCATTTTCTTCTGCTTCATCTGGAGTCAGGTCACGGGGGCAGCAGCTCAAGCGAAGCCGCCCAGACCTCCCGATCCACACACACCTCCCCCAGCTCCTCTGGGGGAACCCCGAGGCATTCCCAAGCCAGCTGAGAGATGTAGTCCCTCCAGCGTGTCCTGGCATCTGGAAAAGATGCCCAAGCCACATCAGCTGGCTCCTTTCGACGTGGAGGAGCAGCGGCTCGACTCCGAGCTCCTCCTGAGTGGCCGAGCTCTTCACCCTATCTCTAAGGGAGTGCCCAGCCACCCTGCGGAGGAAACTCATCTCAGCCGCTTGTACTCGCAATCTCATTCATTCAGTCATGAGCCAAATCTCATGACCATAGGTGAGGGTCGGAATGTACGAGGTCTGTGATGAAAAAAGCGGTCCTTTTTATTTTTTTCAAAAAATAAATGGATTTGATTCATATGTTTTTACGTCAGACATACTTGAACCCTCGTGCGCATGCGTGGGTTTTTTCACGCGTCGGTGACGTCATTTCCCTGTGGGCAGGCCTTGAGTGAGGAGTGCTCCACCCCGCCCGTCGGAATCTCTTTGTCTGAATAGCCGCTGCGAACGGCGCGCGTTGCTTTATCAACATTTTTCTGGACCTGTGAGGAATATCCGAGTGGACACTATTGGAGAAATTAAGCTGGTTTTCGGTGAAAAGTTTAACGGCTGATGAGAGATTATGGGGTGTTTCTGTCGCTGTAAGGACTTCCCATGGAGCGGGACGTCGCGCAGCGTTTCCAGGCGCCGTCGTCGGCCTGTTTCGACCTGAAAGCATTCTAATTTAAGGCTCTGTTGACCCAGGACGTCGTGAGCGAATAGAGAAGATTCAGAAGAGGCCGGCATGAGGACTTTATGTGGACATTCCACTGTTTAAGGACATTTTGTAATGAAAGATGTGCGCGCAAATTCGCCGAGTCGTTTCCGTGATGACTCGGCGAATCTGTGTGAACCGCGACAGGAAAAACACCTCTGTGTTGAAAACCATTTGTAAAATTCAGGCGGCTTTTGATGGCTTTCAACAAGTGAGTAACTGAGAAATTGTTTAACAGCTTGG
Source organism: Thalassophryne amazonica (assembly GCF_902500255.1). Classification (NCBI taxonomy): domain Eukaryota; kingdom Metazoa; phylum Chordata; class Actinopteri; order Batrachoidiformes; family Batrachoididae; genus Thalassophryne; species Thalassophryne amazonica. The sequence continues at coordinate 28,770,921 of NC_047106.1, forward strand.
GCATGTTCCAACTTGCCAGTTAAGGTTTCCAACGGAGGTGTTTTTCCTGTCGCGACCCCCCACGGTCGGGTCCGGCCCGACATGCGACTCTGCCCGCACGTTCTTTCATTACAAAATGTCCGTTAACAATGGAATGTCCGAATAAACTCCTCATGCTGACTTCTTCTGCAAGTTCTCTGTTCTCTGACGACTTCCTGGGTCAACAGAGCCTGAAATGTGGAAGTTTTCAACTTGAAACGGTGAGACGCTGCCGCCTCAAAGCGCAGATCGCCGTCAGGCGCCGTGGGCCGTCCTTAAAGCGACACTACCAGACCAAAATCTCTCATCAGCCGTTAAAATTTTTACCGAAAACCAGCTGAATTTATCGAATGGTGTCCACTCAGTTGTGCCTTACAGTTTTGAAAAAATTTTGATCAAACAAAGCACCAGTCTGTGAGCCATTCCTAAACAATGAAAAAAACGACGAGAGGGTGGGCGACTCCTCACTCAAAGACTGCCCACAGGCGAATGATGTAACCGACAGGCATGAAAAAACTTTTGCATGCCCACGAGGGTTCAAGCATGTCTGATGTAATCACACGTGATTCAAATCCATATGGTTTTTGAAAAAAATAATAAGGTCCGTTACTTTTATCACAGACCTCGTAGATCGATCAGTAAATCGAGAGCTTTGCCCCCTACTCAGCTCTCTCTTCACCATGACGGTGCGATACAGCGACCGCATCACTGCAGACGCTGCACCGATCCGTCTGTCGATCTCACGCTCCATCCGTCCCTCACTCATGAACAAGACCCCGAGATACTTAAACTCCTCCACTTGAGGCAAGGACACTCCACCGACCTCAAGAGGGCAAAGCACCTTTTTCCAGTTGAGAACCATGGCCTCGGATTTGGAGGTGCTGATTTTCATCCCGGACGCTTCACACTTGGCTGCAAACCGCCCCAGTGCAAGCTGAAGGTCCTGATTTGATGAAGCCAACAGAACCAAATCGTCTGCAAACAGCAGAGATGAGATTCTGTGGTTCCCAAACCAGACCCCCTCTACACCCTGGCTGTGCCTAGAAATTCTGTCCATAAAGATAATGAAGAGAACCAGTGACAAAGGGCAGCCCTGGCGGAGGCCAACGTGCACTGGAAACAGGTTTGACTTACTACCGGCAATGCGAACCAAGCTCCTGCTGCGATCGTACATGGTAACTACAAAACTAAGAATGCCAGCCTCTTGTTATTTACTGTGCCACATGTTAGTATGCATGAGATCATGAGACTAACTTTTGATCAATATCAGTATTGGATAACATGTTCAAATATTGATTGACTCATTTATAAAACACCTATTACCAGTCAAACCAGATCAGCTGCCAACTACATATGCCTGTATTACGTAACCACCTTGAATTACAAAGAAAAAAAAAGACACATGGCCGTCCAGCCGACAGTCCTGTATGTTATTTGTATCTGTATGCTTATAAAATTTCACCAAGATCCATTCATAGCTTTCTGCGTTCAATGTTAAGGATATACTCAAACATTTCATGAATTATTTCCTGGGACATTATTCATCTGCTCACAAAATCTTATCAGAGTTAATTATTAATATATATATATATATATATATATATATATATATATATATATATATATATATATATATATATATATATATATATATTTTTTTTTTTTTTTAACTAAATGTTCCTGAATGCTTGAAATGTTTTCTGCATCCAAAATGTGTTCTGGATCAAATTCAAAATAGATTTTCTCATCTTCCAGGACATTACCCATTTGCTCACCAAATTTCATCAACATTTTCACAACTTTGTGAGTTAAATGTTGCTATATGCCAAATATTCTTCAGGATCTCAGTTTCATAATATGTGCCAGAACACCTTCAAAACTGAATTACTTTTTTCCTAGAACATTATCTGTCTGCTCACCAAATTTCACTGAAATACGTTCATTACTTTTTGAGTTACCTGCGAAAAGACAAACTGTGGTGAGAACAAAGAGGACTGTGTTATGTGGGCCGCTGAAGAGGAGGTACTGCTGGCCCACCACCACCAGAGGGCGTCCTGCTTGGAGTGCGGGCTCCAAGCACGAGAGGGCGCCAGACCCAGAGGAAGTGACAGCTGTCACTCATCGCACCAGCTGTCACTCATCTACACCAGTACATAAGCCGGACTGCAACTCCACCTCCCCGCCGAGAAATCGACTACCATTGGAAAGGTAATTTCTCTGCTGACAGACACTTTGTGTGTAATAACCTGAACTTCTATTGCAGCCGTTTTCCTGGAGTGTTGCCTTATCTGGAGGATTGGCGTTTGGTGTGACAGCGACGGCTTCGCCTCACACCCCAACCCAGATAAGTGGTTGACCAGGAGCTGCACGAGTGTGTGTGATTGGAGGTGGAGGTGCTCCCTCCTAACTGTGTTTGGACTGTGGATTACTGAGTGTGCGGACTCACACTCATACATCTTATCTCTGCTTTCTGCCAGCAGTACCAGGGTCGACAGCCGAAGACAGAGGCCACCTGGGGACTCGGGACTTGGCGGCTCCGGTGTTCTTCAGGCCGTTGGTGGTGGAAGCCGTGTGGGACGCGGCTTCTCTCTCGTCGGGGGTCTTCTATCTTCGAGCCTGCCCACACGTCACCTGGTGTTAATTGACTGTGCAAATTCTGTGAAATTGTTAATTTTTGGCTTACTCATTGTCCGTTCATTTGCGCCCCCTGTTGTGGGTCCGTGCTACGACACCTTCACAACAGGATTTCTCGGCCAATCGTCATGGACTCCGAGGGGCGTCAACCCGAGTTTGAACGGCCAATGGAAGAGCAAGGAGCGCAGGCGTCAGCGGGAGGCGTGTTGAGTGAGCTGCAGCAAATCTTAACCGCCTTCACGGCTCGGCTGGATTTAGTGGCCGAGCAGAATGTTCTCCTTAACCGGAGGGTGGAGGCTCTCACCGCCAGGGTGGAAGCGCGCGATAAGGGCGCTGCTGCAGCCACTCCTCTGGCTGGTCCTGGGCCTGTAACAAACGTTCCACTGGTTGTTCAACGACCCCCCCCACCGTCCCCTGAAGCATACATAAGCCCTCCGGAACCGTACGGAGGCTGTGTTGAGACGTGCGCAGATTTCCTCATGCAGTGTTCGCTCGTCTTTTCACAGCGTCCTGTCATGTACGAGTCAGACGCCAGCCGGGTGGCTTATGTTATTAGTCTGCTTCGAGGAGAGGCACGCGCCTGGGCTACGGCGCTTTGGGAGCAGAATTCACGGCTCCTAACGTCTTATGCTGAGTTTATACGGGAGTTCAAACAAGTTTTTGACCATCTCAACAGAGGCGAGACCGCTTCGGGCGTGCTGCTGTCAATGAGACAGGGGCGCCGCAGCGCAGCCGAGTATGCAGTCGACTTCCGCATCGCGGCAGCGAGGTCCGGCTGGAATAACGTTGCGCTCCGCGCCGCCTTCGTAAATGGACTGTCTCTGGTCCTGAAGGAGTACCTGCTGGCCAAGGAGGAACCGCGGGATTTTGACAGGCTTGTCGATTTGTTTATACGCTTAGACAACCGTTTGAATGAGCATCGTCGGGAGCAGGCCGGGGGGCGTGACCGGGCACGAGCCGTCCCTCCCCCTTCCGGTTCCGAAAGGGTGACGTCGTCCCCACGCTTCACTGCCAGAGAGCTCCGTGTGGCTACAACTCCCCCTGCTGAGGAGGCTATGGACATGAGCAGGGCCAAAATAAAAACAAACGTCAGACAAAGGAGGCTGGCCCGCGGGGAATGTTTTGTCTGCGGCTCTTGTGAGCATATGCAGAAGGACTGCCCCAAAACGGTCAAACTACAACGCCCGTCCTTAGAAACTGGGCTAAGGGTGGGTCATAACACGCACGCGGGGAAACCCCGCAAATCTGCACGAATCCCAGTAACGATCCTTTGTGGGGATTTAACCCTTCACGCCCCAGCACTGGTAGACACGGGGTCGGAAGGGAATCTGCTGGATAGCGGATGGGCAAAGGAAGTAGGGCTACCCCTGGTGGCTCTGCCGGCACCATTGCAGGTGCGAGCACTAGATGGCACCCTGCTTCCATTAATTACACATCAGACACAGCCAGTGACCTTGGTTGTGTCTGGAAATCACAGGGAGGAGATCTTGTTCCATGTAACACCTTCTACCTCCCGAGTGATTTTGGGATTTCCATGGATGATGAAGCACAATCCCCGGATAGATTGGCCGTCTGGGGTTGTGACGCAGTGGAGCGAAACCTGCCACCGGGAGTGTTTAGGATCCTCGGTTCCTCCCGGCACGACGGCTAATGAGGAGGTTAAAGTCCCCCCCAATCTATCGGCGGTGCCAAAGGAGTACCACGATCTTGCTGACGTTTTCAGCAAAGATCTGGCGCTCACTCTTCCCCCGCACCGACCGTACGATTGTGCCATCGATTTGGTCCCGGGCGCTGAGTACCCGTCCAGTAGGTTGTACAATCTCTCACGTCCGGAACGCGAATCAATGGAGACCTACATCCAGGACTCTTTAGCTGCCGGGCTGATCCGGAACTCCACCTCCCCAATGGGTGCTGGTTTCTTTTTTGTGGGCAAAAAGGACGGCGGACTCCGTCCATGCATTGATTACAGAGGGCTGAACGAGATCACGGTTCGCAACCGATACCCGTTACCCCTGTTGGATTCAGTGTTTACGCCCCTGCATGGAGCCCAAATTTTCACTAAATTGGATCTTAGAAACGCGTACCACCTGGTTCAGATCCAGAAGGGAGACGAATGGAAGACGGCATTTAACACCCCATTAGGTCACTTTGAGTACCTGGTCATGCCGTTCGGCCTCACTAACGCCCCCGCGACGTTCCAAGCTTTGGTAAATGATGTCTTGCGGGACTTCCTGCATCGGTTCGTCTTCGTATATCTGGACGATATACTCATCTTTTCCCCGGACCCTGAGACCCATGTCCAGCATGTACATCAGGTCCTACAGCGGTTGTTGGAGAACCGGCTGTTTGTGAAGGGCGAGAAGTGTGAGTTCCACCGCACTTCTTTGTCCTTCCTGGGGTTCATCATCTCCTCCAACTCCGTCGCCCCTGATCCGGCCAAGGTTGCGGCGGTGAGAGATTGGCCCCAACCAACAAGCCGCAGGAAATTGCAGCAGTTCCTTGGCTTTGCAAATTTCTACAGGAGGTTCATTAAAGGCTACAGTCAGGTAGTTAGCCCCCTGACTGCCCTGACCTCCACCAAGGTCCCCTTCACCTGGTCGGATCGGTGCGAAGCCGCGTTCCAGGAGTTGAAACGCCGGTTCTTGACTGCACCAGTTCTGGTGCAGCCTGATCCTGATCGCCAGTACATAGTGGAAGTGGACGCCTCTGACTCAGGGATAGGAGCCGTGCTGTCCCAGAGCGTTTAGGATGATAAGGTTCTCCATCCTTGTGCCTATTTTTCCCGCAGGTTGACCCCAGCTGAACGGAACTATGACGTCGGCAATCGGGAGCTCCTCGCGGTGAAGGAGGTTCTTGAAGAGTGGAGACACCTGCTGGAGGGGGCATCGTTGCCTTTCACGGTTTTCACGGACCATCGGAACCTGGAGTACATACGGACCGCCAAGCGGCTGAACCCCAGGCAAGCCCGCTGGTCTCTGTTCTTCAGGCGCTTTGACTTCCGGATCACGTACCACCCCGGGACCAAAAATCAAAAACCAGATGCATTGTCCCGGGTGCACGAAGAAGAAGCCAAAGCGGGGCTGTCGAACCCCACCGAGACCATCATCCCCGAGTCCACTGTCGTGGCCTCCCTCACCTGGGACGTGGAGAAGACCGTCCGGGAGGCCCTGGCAAGGAGCCCGGACCCGGGGACTGGCCCCAAGAACAGACTGTACGTCCCACCAGAAGCAAGAGCTGCCGTATTGGACTTATGTCACGGGTCCAAGCTGTCCTGTCATCCCGGAGTGCGTAGGACCATTGCAGTAGTCCAGCAGCGCTTCTGGTGGGCGTCCCTGGAAACCGACGTCCGGGACTACGTCCAGGCCTGTACCATCTGCGCCAGGGGCAAGGCAGACCATCGGAGGACCTCGGGACTCCTCCAACCCCTGCCGGTGCCTCATCGCCCCTGGTCTCACATTGGCCTGGGCTTCATCACGGGCCT